>NC_140581.1:171698866-172298866 GCF_964204655.1 Triturus cristatus | reverse complement strand
GGTTAAATACAATAAATACAGTGCCCTCAATAAATAATTAAAAGCTGACAGTGACACTTATAGAATCAGATCACATTTGAATTCCTAAGGGCTGATTTGGCCCAGGCACAGCTTGTGGGGATGTGGAAGGCTTGAGGGTGTCTACTCCCTGGCTTGGACAAGGCTGAGGCCTAAACTGAGGTAGATCAAGGGGGAAATACCAGAGACCTGGCTCTCTCACTCTACACAACCCCTCTAAATTAGTCTCAGCTCACCCCTGGCACAGTCAGGCTGGTTCCAGCACCTCCCTTGCCCCTTAGAGTAGTCTCTCAGGTCTCCACAGGGCCTTAGGCGCCCTCTACTCCACTTACTGCCCTTTTTCTGATGCTCCGACGCCGCTGGAGTCGTGTCGACGCCGTGAGGCGGTTCCGGTTCGATGTCGGCGGCCTCGGCGCAATGTCAGTTCTTGACGACGCCGGTAGGCGGTTCCGGTTTCGATGTCGGCGGCCTCGGTTCGATCTCGACCTCCGATTCGATGACGTCGGGCAGTCTTGGCTCGGTGTCGACGTCGGGCGGCTCCGGTCCGATGGCGACCTCGGATTCGATGACGTCGGCCGGCCTTGGCTCGATGTCGACTTCCGGCGGCTCCGGAGTGCGATCTCCACTCCCGACCTCCGGTGCTCCTCTCCTCAGGTTTCCGGCGACTCCGGAGTGCGATCTCCACTCCCGACCTCCGGCACGATTCTCCTCAGGTTCCGGCGACTCCGGAGTGCGATCTCCACTCCCGACCTCCGGCACGCTTCACCTCGGTCTCCGACGACTCCGGAGGGCGGACTTCACTCCTCCGATGACGCCGCTCACTCGACCTCGGGTGACTTCCTCCTCGACCTCTGGTACTCTCTACGACCTCTGACGGCGCCCTCTCTCGACCTCTGGCGGCTCCGGGTATGACGTCCGCTTTCCAGTCGGCGCCGCTTCTCCACCTCGGGCTCCAGGTCTCAGGCTACTCGACGTCGGACTCCAGGGAAACCAGTTTCCAGGTCAGGATCTTGCTGTTCTCTGTTTCTAAGGCCTGTTCCTGCTGTCCAGGTCCTTAGGATGGTTTTTCTTGCTTCTTCCCACACAGGGCTCCAGGCTGGGCTCAGTCAGTAGGGACTAGTATCAAGGGTGGGTTTATGGACCCCACTCCAGGCACAAGATTCCACCCCTGCTGCTTCACTCCTTCCTCCTTCAAGTTTCTGCTGCTCTCTCCTCACCAGTCAGGTGCCAACTGCCAGCTCCAACTGCCAACTCTCTGTCTTAGCTTCCCAACATTCTAAACCGCCTCCAACTGTCACAGGGTTCTGGAATGTTCTGGAAGGTGCTAGTAGGTTCCAGTGGATGCTGGTGATGTCACAGGTGGCCACCATTGTGTGCTCCAGGCCCTCAGACAGAAGTTTCAGGGGTAGCTAAAATGGCTCCCTGAATCTGCAGCAACACTAAAAAGTCTGGTGGTTCCCAAAAAGGAAAAATTACAACAGGGTTTGAGGCAAAAGTGGGACAAAATAAATAATGATGAGGAGGGACCACCCAAAGGGCTGACAGGTCTAACACGTGTCCCCCCCAGCTGAAAGTGGGGAGAGCTACCCAACCCCTTGGGAGTTCTCATCACTAAGGCGGAAATACCTTGAGAGACCGTCTGCATTGGCGTGGTCCACTCCAGGCCGATGTTCCACCTGAAAGTCCATTCCCTGTAGGGAAATAGACCACCTCAACAACTTGGGATTCTCCCCCTTCATTTGCATCAGCCAACGAAGGGGTCTGTGGTCGGTCTGAACCAGGAAGTGCGAGCCAAACAGGTATGGCCGCAACTTCTTCAGAGCCCATACCACTGCAAAGGCTTCACGCTCTATTGCACTCCACTTCTGTTCCCTGGGAAGTAGTCTCCGGGATAGGAAGACCACGGGTTGATCCAGACCCTCTTCGTTGAGTTGCGATAACACTGCCCCAATGCCATGTTCTGATGCATCTGTCTGGACAATGAACTCCTTGGAAAAGTCTGGGGCCCTTAAGACCGGGGCCTCGCACATGGCTTTCTTCAATCTCACAAAGGCCTGCTGACAAGCCTCCGTCCAGACTACCCGTCGAGGTTGTTTCTTGGACGTGAGCTCCGTGAGGGGGGCTACGATGGTACCGTACCCCTTCACGAAGCCGCGGTAGTATCCCGTGAGGCCCAAAAATGCTCGGACCTCAGTCTGTGTCTTGGGGGGTTCCCAGGCCATGATGGCCTCGATCTTCGCCTGGAGGGGTTGCACCGCTCCCCTACCCACCAAGTGTCCAAGGTACACTACCGACCCCTGCCCGATCTGGCACTTGCTGGCCTTGATCGTCAATCCAGCTTGTCTCAGGGCCTGGAGAACAGCTTGCAGGTGACGCAAGTGATCCTCCCAGCTGTTACTGAAGACGGCTATGTCATCCACATAAGCAGCAGAGAAACTCTCCATTCCGGTGAGGATCTGGTTTACCAGGCGCTGAAACGTGGCAGGTGCGTTCTTGAGCCCAAAGGGCATCACACAGAACTGGTAGTGGCCATTGGGCGTGGAGAAGGCTGACCTTTCCCTTGCTCCATCAGTCAAAGAGATCTGCCAGTACCCAGAAGTAAGGTCAAAGGTACTTAGATATTGGGCAGCTCCCAGCCGGTCAATCAATTCATCCGCCCCAGGGATCGGATGAGCATCAGTTTTGGTCACTGAATTCAGTCCCCGATAGTCCACACAGAACCTCAGTTCTGGTTGGGCACCCGGTGGTGCAGCTTTTGGTACTAACACCACCGGACTGGACCAGGGGCTGCTAGAAGGTTCGATCACTCTTAGCTCCAGCATCTTAGTGACTTCACTATGAATGCTGGCCTTCACCTTGTCTGACATCCGGTAGATCTTGGACTTCACAGGTGGGCTGTCTCCTGTGTCCACGTCATGGACGCACAGGTGAGTCCTACCCGGGACAAGGGAGAACAACGAAGAGTACTGCCCCAGGACCTGGCGACAGTCCTCCTGCTGTTCAGGAGTTAGAGATGGGGAGAGAATCACTCCCTCCACCGACCCATCCTTCTCTTGAGACGCAAACAGATCAGGGAGAGGCTCGCTTTCCACGTCCTCTCCTCCGTCAGTCACCATCATCAAGATGACTTCGGGCCTCTCGTGGTGGGGTTTGAGGCGGTTGGCATGCAGCACCCGCAGGGGCTGACGAGGGGTCTTCAGGTCCACCAAGTAGGTAGCCTTACCCTTCTTCTCCAACACCTCAAAGGGTCCTGACCAGCGATCCTGGAGGGCACTAAGCTCTCCTGGTTCGATCACCCACACCTTCTGGCCAGGCTCCAACTCCACCGGGTGAGCATTGTGGTCATACCACGCCTTCATCACTGCTTGGCTGGCTTCCAAGTTGTCAGAAGCTTGCTTCCACAACTTAGCCATTTGGCTCCGGAAGGCCAGCATGTAGCTCACCACGTCCTGGGGAAGCTTTCTGGGAGTTCTTTCCCATCCGTCTCTCACCAGGTTGAGAGGTCCACGTACAGGGTGCCCATACAGAAGCTCGAAGGGGCTGAAGCCCACTCCCTTCTGTGGCACTTCCCTGTAGGAAAAAAGTAAACAGGGTAGGAGGACGTCCCATTTCCTCCGCAGGCTTTCAGGCAGACTTCTGATCATGCCCTTCAAGGTTTTGTTAAACCTCTCCACCAGACCATTGGTCTGGGGGTGGTAAGGAGTGGTGAACCGGTATGTCACTCCACACTCCTTCCACATTGCCCGCATGTACGCTGACATGAAGTTGGTCCCCCTGTCGGACACAACTTCCTTGGGAAAACCCACTCGGGTAAAGATTCCCATCAGGGCCCTAGCCACAACAGGTGCTGTTATGGTCCTCAGAGGTATTGCCTCTGGGTACCGTGTGGCATGATCCACCAGAACCAGGATAAACCTGTGACCAGCTGATGTTGGCGGATCTAACGGACCCACAATGTCGATGCCCACCCTTTCAAAGGGGGTGCTAACGACAGGAAGTGGTTCCAGGGGAGCTTTCAGCTTCACCCCTGTTTTCCCACTGGCTTGGCAAGACACACATGTCCGGCAGTAGGTATCGGACGACACTTTCATTTGAGGCCAATAAAAGTGTGGGACAAGACGGGCGAAGGTCTTGTCTTGCCCCAGGTGTCCTGCCAAGGGGATCTCGTGAGCCAACTCCAGAAGGAAGGCTCGATAACGTTGAGGGACTACCAAGGCTCGTGACGATCCATGTAGGGGTGCCTTGGGTTCACTGTAGAGGAGGCCATCCTCCCAGTAAACACTGTAGTTCCCTTCAACGTTCCCTGCTGCCTGGGCTTCGGCCTGTCGCCTCAGCCCCTCAAGGGTAGGGCACTCCCTCTGGCCCTGGCAGAATTCCTCCCTGGACGGGCCTCCCTCCACGTGCCACTCGGCCGGGATGGGTAGGTCCTCCAGTTTGGTAACGTCCCCCACCGCAGACTCCTGGTCCACCACCTCCGGTGGCCTATCCGTCCTACGGGGTGGGGACGCCGAGGCAGGCTCCTCCTGTCCTCGGTTCTTCCCTTGACTGGCAGCTGGCTGGGCCTTTGTTCCAGGCTCCAGCCGAAACGAACTCCCTCTTCGGGTAGTCGCGGACCTTGTGCTCACACAGGCCCAATCAGGTGTACCCAGCATCTCAGTGTGAGTCCGGTATTCCACCTCCTTCCAAGCGTTGTGCTCCATGTCATTCCCCAGCAGACAATCGACTGGCACGGCAGGGCTTACGGCAACTCGAAGTGAACCTGCAACCCCCCCCCATTCAAAGGGAACCTCGGCCACTGGATAGTGGCCTGTTCTGCCGTCAGCCATCGCGGCTGGGTGGAGTACATCGGGAATTACCTGCTCTAGAGACACCAGTTGGCTACGTACCATAGTCATACTGGCTCCTGTGTCTCTCAGAGCCTCCCCTCTTTGGCCGTTGATGGTGACCCACTGCCCATACTTTACAGTATTTGCGGGCACCTGGATCTTAGGAACCATCTCCCGTTCTCCCAGGGACACTAAAGTGACACCCGCCCACTCCCTTCCCTTAGTTAAGGGCATCTCCTCCCCGAGCACTACACTAGCTACTCCGGGGGTCTTTCCTCCAATGGGAGGGGGTGGTCGTTTCAGGCACTTCGGATCTCCTTTATAGTGTCCAACGCCACCGCACTCGTAGCAATGGACAACCCTTGGCTGCTGACTCTGGCCAGGATTAGGGTTTCTGGGTGGGTTAGCCCTAGGGGTGAATCCTGTTCCCTTCCCTTGGAAGTTATTTTGGGGGCCTTTGGAGAACTCCTTTTTCTTTTCCCCTCCCTCTTTCTTCTGGGGGGCGCCCTGTCCGGCCTTTTGAGTATCCCCTCCAGTCCCCCTTGTGGACACCCGGGTACTAGCCCAAATGTCCGCCTCCTCAGCAAGCTTCCGGGGACTGGTCAGCTTGCTATCCACCAGGTGTTGCCGCAGTTCAGGGAAACATTTCTCGAGCAGGTGTTCCTTCAGTACTAGGTCAAACAACCCCTCGTAGTTCCTCACTTCACTGCCCTGAATCCAACCCTCTAGTGCCTTCTTTGCATAGTCCAGGAAGTCCACCCAATTCTGTGTGCCCAGTTTGTGACTACCCCTGAACTTCTGTCTGTACTTTTCGGGTGTTAGTCCAAACTTTCTTATGAGCGCCAGTTTCATGGTGGGGTAGTGGGTCTGCTCATCCTCCTCGAGGGCCAATAATGCATCCCTACCAGCTGGAGGCATGTACTTGTACAATCCCCCTCCCCAGTACTTCTCTGGAACCCCATGGGCCCTTAACGAGACCTCATAGGCCGCTAGCCACTTGGCGATATCGTCGCCCACCCCATAGCTAGCTACTATGTCCTTTGGCAGGTAGGGCTTGGGTTCCCTGGTGCACTCTCGTTCTTCGCTGCCACCGTTAGGTACAGGGTGTGCCCCGATTCTCAGGATCTGAAGATCTATCTCTTTCAGCCTTATCTCATGAGCCATCCTCTGTTCCTCTTTCTCTTTCTCCAGCCTTGCTAAGTCCCATGTGAGCTGTCTTTTCTCCCTCCGGTCTGTTAACTCCACTTCAGACAAGCCACCGCTAGAGGCACTGCTGCCCTTCCTGGAAAGTGTCCTGGGCCCCGCTGACAGGTTCCCCACCTCCGGTTGGTACAAACCAGCTCCCTCACTGTCGGGCTCTCTATCCCTGTCCTCCTCCTCAGCCTTGCTTTCTCGGCGTGCCTCCCCCCAAGCCCTTAAGCTGGTTTGGAGTGCACCCTTCTTTGCTCCTGGGGGACAATACACCCCCTCCCGCTGGCAAAACTCCCTGAGTTGGGCCACAGTGTACGTTTCTAAATTCTCCAGTACAAACTCCATCTTGCCCACTCAGGTCAGAGGACAGTTATTTGCAGTAACAATGCAGGGGGGTACCTTTAATAATACCTCCTCCCACCACCAGAGTAAATTTGGAAAAAACAAAAACCCACAATTAGGAAGGCCGCTTTGAGAAAACTCCCGGTGTAGGCCTATGGACTACCCACAGTTATTGTTGAGTATACGTAGGCACAGCTCTATCCCACCACTGAACACCAATTATGTTAGAAAAACACTCCCACACTGGAAGGGTGGTGGTGTTCTCCCAGACATACACTGTGGTAGCTTGGCTCGAGTGGTCAGGAATCAGGCTCCGTGCTAAGCATACGACATACCCATACAATAACCATGCGTGCATCCGTTCCAAAAACGACTCTACACCGTAAAAATTATGAAAATATCTTTCTTTATCTTCTTTTTCTCTTAGTTGCTGATTAGATAAATAATAACACAATCACAATATACAAGGCTTTTTAAATAGTGCAGGTCAAATAAATACTGTCTTAAGGATTCAATAAATAGGGGTGATCATAAATAAGGAAGGTATAAATAAAAGTGCAATACACACAGGCAATTAAATATTCTGAGGCAATAAATACTGTAAACCAATAAATATTGTGCATCAATAAATACTGTGGAACAATAAATACAGTGAAGCAATAAATAGGTTAAATACAATAAATACAGTGCCCTCAATAAATAATTAAAAGCTGACAGTGACACTTATAGAATCAGATCACATTTGAATTCCTAAGGGCTGATTTGGCCCAGGCACAGCTTGTGGGGATGTGGAAGGCTTGAGGGTGTCTACTCCCTGGCTTGGACAAGGCTGAGGCCTAAACTGAGGTAGATCAAGGGGGAAATACCAGAGACCTGGCTCTCTCACTCTACACAACCCCTCTAAATTAGTCTCAGCTCACCCCTGGCACAGTCAGGCTGGTTCCAGCACCTCCCTTGCCCCTTAGAGTAGTCTCTCAGGTCTCCACAGGGCCTTAGGCGCCCTCTACTCCACTTACTGCCCTTTTTCTGATGCTCCGACGCCGCTGGAGTCGTGTCGACGCCGTGAGGCGGTTCCGGTTCGATGTCGGCGGCCTCGGCGCAATGTCAGTTCTTGACGACGCCGGTAGGCGGTTCCGGTTTCGATGTCGGCGGTCTCAGTTCGATCTCGACCTCCGATTCGATGACGTCGGGCAGTCTTGGCTCGGTGTCGACGTCGGGCGGCTCCGGTCCGATGGCGACCTCGGATTTGATGACGTCGGCCGGCCTTGGCTCGATGTCGACTTCCGGCGGCTCCGGAGTGCGATCTCCACTCCCGACCTCCGGTGCTCCTCTCCTCAGGTTTCCGGCGACTCCGGAGTGCGATCTCCACTCCCGACCTCCGGCACGATTCTCCTCAGGTTCCGGCGACTCCGGAGTGCGATCTCCACTCCCGACCTCCGGCACGATTCTCCTCAGGTTCCGGCGACTCCGGAGTGCGATCTCCACTCCCGACCTCCGGCACGCTTCACCTCGGTCTCCGACGACTCCGGAGGGCGGACTTCACTCCTCCGATGACACCGCTCACTCGACCTCGGGTGACTTCCTCCTCGACCTCTGGTACTCTCTACGACCTCTGACGGCGCCCTCTCTCGACCTCTGGCGGCTCCGGGTATGACGTCCGCTTTCCAGTCGGCGCCGCTTCTCCACCTCGGGCTCCAGGTCTCAGGCTACTCGACGTCGGACTCCAGGGAAACCAGTTTCCAGGTCAGGATCTTGCTGTTCTCTGTTTCTAAGGCCTGTTCCTGCTGTCCAGGTCCTTAGGATGGTTTTTCTTGCTTCTTCCCACACAGGGCTCCAGGCTGGGCTCAGTCAGTAGGGACTAGTATCAAGGGTGGGTTTATGGACCCCACTCCAGGCACAAGTTTCCACCCCTGCTGCTTCACTCCTTCCTCCTTCAAGTTTCTGCTGCTCTCTCCTCACCAGTCAGGTGCCAACTGCCAGCTCCAACTGCCAACTCTCTGTCTTAGCTTCCCAACATTCTAAACCGCCTCCAACTGTCACAGGGTTCTGGAATGTTCTGGAAGGTGCTAGTAGGTTCCAGTGGATGCTGGTGATGTCACAGGTGGCCACCATTTTGTGCTCCAGGCCCTCAGACAGAAGTTTCAGGGGTAGCTAAAATGGCTCCCTGAATCTGCAGCAACACTAAAAAGTCTGGTGGTTCCCAAAAAGGAAAAATTACAACAGGGTTTGAGGCAAAAGTGGGACAAAATAAATAATGATGAGGAGGGACCACCCAAAGGGCTGACAGGTCTAACAGGTCCGCACCAGCCCAGCATGCACCGCTCATCGTAAGGCATAGTCCAGGACGCTCACCACCCCCTCCACACAGCGGTCCCTGGCCTCGAGTTCTGTAGGCTGCTCCGGTACCGCGGCCGTTGGCAGCCACCAACTCTAGTCGCCGCCTCGTGGGAACCAATATCTCCGGATTCTCCTCTCTCCGCTGCAGTTCTCAAGCTTGCAGGGAGCATCCAATGTGTGGGTGCAGGCAGGGCCACATTTCGGATGGGGTGCAGCCCTGTTGCGATCCCAAATGGTGCTTCAGGAGCTACACACAGCAGAGCTCCACTAAAAGGCTGTTACACCACCATCTTGAACAATATTGCCTTTGATATTATTCTTGTTAATTTATTGACTAGAAAAGAGTCTAATGTCGACAAGGCTGTGCCCACATTTAAAGGCGCTGGGGCCAGACCCATCATTGATTACATCCTTGTATCAGATGGTTTATTTCCCTCTTTGCTTAGCTTTAAAGAAAACTGGAACATTTTAAGCGAACATTACCCCATCATGGCTCATTTTTGTTGGGAAGTGAAATCTGTGGGCCATGGGCCCCTTTACTGGGAGCCCGTCTCCTTAAAAGATCAAGGGCACAAACTAAAATGGGGCCAAGGTTGTTCCAGAGGCCTTTAATTCAGATTTGCTGTATGTGTGTTAGAGGAAGGTCCAAATCAACCTAGATGAGGCTGCATTGGATGACTACATTATGACAGCTTATCCTTGTTTGTCAGGGTATATAAAATCTGCCCTTACCAAGTCGGGGTTGGCGCCACCCCCTTCTTTATATAGATGGTTTGATAGGAGCTGTTCAAGGGCACGCAAAGAGTTGTTAGTGGCCCTTCACAAGAAACTAGGAATAGAGAAGAGGTCAAAACATTCAGGGCATCATACAAGAGGACTCTCAGTGACAGAAAGAACGACCTAAAGTAAAAGATATGTGGGAGGACTTGTTGGAGATAAGCATCCAGCGGGACAGCACTACCTTCTGGAGAGGGGTAAACTACTCCTTTTTTAGCATGAATTGGGGCTCAGATCAGGCCCTCATAGTACCACCACAGGAATGGTATGATCACTTTTCACCTTTATATGACTGTGACCATGGGGAGCCCACAGTGCCGCATTCCCAGGGGGCAACAAGGCCAGTGATACTCTGGGAAGAAGTTAGGGATGCTATGCTTTCCCTACCAGTGGGCTAGGCACCAGGTCTAGATGGAGTGCAGGGGATCTGTTTAAGTCTTTGATCGATCTGTGGGCATCTATTCTCACCCGA
This sequence comes from Triturus cristatus, assembly GCF_964204655.1. Taxonomy (NCBI): domain Eukaryota; kingdom Metazoa; phylum Chordata; class Amphibia; order Caudata; family Salamandridae; genus Triturus; species Triturus cristatus. Next base: position 172,288,903 of record NC_140581.1, on the reverse strand, counting down.
ACACCTTCTTTTTTGTTAATTTAAAAAAAAAAAAAAGTTTCCAACAATACAAACAACACCCGCCAGATCTAAGCTGTGCAATAGTTAGTATCTACACGTGTTATATTTCAAGTGTCAAATAGTTGCAATGAGCATAGCAAACAATGTCAATAAAAGACATGTCATAAGAATTATTGCAGACATTTCCATTCAAGATAAGAACTCTCCTCACCCCTGTCCCCCTAATGCATTTCCCCACCCATACATGTGACTCCCTGCCTAACATTGCTCTTGTACCCTGCAATAGTGTGGAATTCCAATCCACGGAGTGCCCTAAGCCTTCTACTATGTGTAAAAGGTAAGAAGGATTAATCCTGTTCCGCTGCTGGTTCGTCTAGGCTAGAGAGTAATGTTTGGGGCTCTTTAAGTCAGGCTCTTACAGGCAGTCATCTAGATGATTCCATGCTTTAGCCTTATCTATGGACCCTCTTCTCTCCTGATGGAATAGCACTGTACTTTCATAGCCCACCCATTAAACTAGGTCTGCCCTCCATTTAAGCAAGCTTGGGACTCTTTGGGGCCTTCCAGTGCATGGTGATCTTCTGCTATGCCAAGACCATAGCTACATTCACAAACCTGGTAGTGATCTTACGATTGCTTGGACGCGGGAATCCCCCGAACAGACATGCCAATGGAGTGTGCGGAATGGACCTTTGGGTAACCTCATTAGTGCACGCGACCAACTCTTCCCAAAATTCAGTCAATTGAGGGCAGGATCATGCCATGTGAAGCTTTTCGGCTCCCTGCTCTCTGCATCTGGGACAGGCCACTGTGGCTGCTCAAAAGAGCCGAATGATCTTACCGGGGATGAGGTATGCTCTATGCAAGAAATAAAAAATAATGAATTTAAAATGAGAATTCCTTAACATCATGAATACATTGATAAGTAACGTGGTCCATTCTGCTTCTGTGATTAGTAGTGCAATATCCTCCTCTGTTTTCTCTTTTAACTTCCCCAAGGGTGCAACAATATTGAACCGTAGAGCTTGATACAAGCAAGTTACTGCCCCGAAACAGCATGTTGAAGTACATAGGACTTTGCAACTCTTGTGGGGGGATGTTTCAGCTAGGCCTTTGTGCCAGTGAGTGCGCACAGTCATTTCCACTCAACGATGTAAAATAAATTGGCCAAACAGTATCTCAAATGTAGTTGAGAAGTTGTCACACGTCATACGTTCCCCCTCTTGGTGGAGATCCCCCACCCGTGTGACACCATATTGGGACCAATCCGCCAGTCCTCTCAATGTTGCTCCTAGGGCTAGCTGTTCTAATCCTTGTATCGGGAGATCTGGTAAGTAGGGTTTACTGACAGTAGTACATTGGCGAGAGCGATGCCAGCAATAGCGGATGACCTGCAAGGACGTAGTACTCTCATGACCTTTCTTTGCACGCTGGGTCAGCTGAGGAGGGCACCAGCCGCCCTTGCCTTGAAGAGAAGATCGCTGATATCAAGCAGGATGCACTTGCTGTTAAAGAGATCATGCAGACCCATCTATAGTTCTCCTTGAAGATGGAGAAGCTCTGGATTACATACCCCTACCAGTGGATCGATCAACACATTCCACGGAAACTTTCCCACGTTAGTGACAATCATTTCTCTATCCTATCCCCCCTTAGAGCCAGCTGGAGCTCTAGGCCTCTCCCTTTCGTCGGAGGACACGCTCACTCTTCCACTCTCGTACAGTGGCTCGGGGATTCTCTCCTCCCTCTCTAACTCAACATCCAGTATCCCTACTGTTACTTCGGACCCCGACAGGGAGCCTAGTGTCAATCATGAATCAGTTAACAAGGGAAACCTACTTCAAACAGCTACCGCTCACCATGAAGGGATCACTACCAACTATAACATCAAATCGATGCTACTCAACTGCAGATCTGCGGTGAAACATGCAGCAGATATCTCGGAACTCATCATCTCGCAAGACTTGGACATTCTGATTCTGACTGAAACCTGGCTCAATGTAACCTCCTCCCCTGACCTCGACATATTAATCCCCCCTGTTTATGCTATTATCAGACTCGATCGACCTGTTAAAGCTGGGATGGGGGGCGTTGCTTGCATTCATCGCTTCAGCCTCACTTTAAATCAATCGCAATGTGCTTTGCTGTCTTCTTGTGAGCATCTACTCATCGAAATCTGGAATAAGGGCAAGATTGTCTTTGTGCTTAACTTGATTTGTCATCCTCTGGGTGACAATCTGATCTTCATAGAGCAAATCATGGATGTTATTAGCTCATGTTCTGACCAACTCTGCCATATATTCCTCAAAGACTTTAACCTCCACTGGAATGACACTAATGATCCCTTGGTCTGCTCCTTTAAGGCTTTCCTCTGCGATCTTAACTTCTCACAGTTCTGTAAGGGACCTACCCACAACAAGGGTGCCACTCTCGACCTTATCATTGCCAAAGACAATAGCATACAACTGGGTGACATCCTACCTTGTGACTGGTCGGATCATCATCAAATTTCCTTCCACATCCTGGAAAAGATCACATGCAGACAGGACCAACCTCTTAAATTTAAACAACTGTCTCGCAACTTGAGAGATATCAACATCAATGATCTAAAATCCATCACCAAAGATAGGCTTCAGCCCTCTCCTAACATGACCAACCTTGACAAGCTTTCTGATCACTACATTAACACTAAGGCTAACATTTTTGATACTATAGCACCGAAGCAACTCAAAAGGATTCCAGTCAAACAATCCAAACCTTGGTTTGATGGTGCCCTAATTGGTGAGAGACGCAATCTCAGACTCTCAGAGAGACTTTGGAGAAATACACCTTCTACCACAAGCCTCTATCGGGTAAGGAAGGCGAGAAGTATTTACAACAAACACATCCGCATCGCTAAAACAGACCACTTCAGGGCTCACCTGGATGGCGCTATGAATAGACCCAAGAAGCTCTTTGAAATCATCAAGCAACAAGCTAACCACTCCAGGAATACTTTTGTGACTCCCTTGGCCTTGCTTCCTAGTGGAGAGGACTTCTCAGTGCACTTCTCTGAAAAATCAAGGAAAAGCGAACTGGAGCTGATTCCTGAATCACCCTCGTTTCGGCCTCCTAACCTCACCGCCTCATCAGTTGAGCTGGCAAAACTGTCGGAATTGTCCTTACCCATGGGTTGTTTCCTCAAAAATGACAAAATTATCAGGGTGGGGAAATGGACCACTTGTCCTGTGTACCAGGGTCTTTTAGTTTACGTGGTTGGGCATCCTTAAAAAACCCTCATATACGTACACTGGCGTAAGGCGGTATATCTTGATTCTCCGCCGTAGTGTATCGTGATAGCATGATCATTGGGCTTTTTATTGTCCAAATGCTAACCTCCCCATGGAGGAAGACCAACTGGTTGTGCAGTAGTGGTCAGAAATAACGGAACAAGGGCGTGCTCGTGCTCTGTGAACTGTGCTGTTAAAATTCCTAAAGTCAAATCCCGTGTCCTTTATTCTTGGGGTACTTGACAGAGGGAAATTAAAAATGGTGTTCGTGCATGTGGATAAACTTAATTATTAGTTTAATGCACTGGTATAAATCTGGTATTATCTGGTCAACATGTTTCAGCCCCATGCAGGGTCTAGAGGCTTTCGTCAGGACCGAAAGGTGAAATAGAGGGCTTTAGTAAGCTCTCCACTATTATTCTGGAGGTGGAGAAAAGTACTCACCACCTTCGATTTGAGGAGGTCAGACCGATTGTATCTGCTCCTGTAAAGACAATCAAGGATTATATGACAGCCTAACGTGATACTATACAATGCTAAAACGATATTCATAGACCGGTTCTATTGAAATTAAAGTAGGACTAGTCGGTCTTGGTTGGCCTTCGTGAGGGCACTTATGGTTGGCATGATAGTCTATGGGGGATAAGTATAATAGCGGTGTGCGTATGGTATTCAAGATGTAAAAGATGCCCATCTTGTCAACTACGCACACTGCTCAATGTATTCCGTGAAAGGGGAGCATCAACAAACGGAATTGCCTAAAACACTTTACCACCATTATCTCTGTCCAACTGGCGCCATTTAAGATGCGAACATAATAAAGTGAACCCCTTCTTCACATACACACACAATTTCAATAGAACCGGTCTATGAAAAATGAGCCCAACCGGGAGCACGTCAATCCAGGTGAACGTCAGAGTCAGAACAAGCTATTCTGCCTGAGTAGCCGGTAAGCGACGGCGAGGCGAGCTCTCCACATCGCGGTAACCTGTGAGTTAAGTAACCTAATATTTTCCCCTTCCAAGCAGCAATTGGCACACACCTAACTGACTGACACCCTGAATGAAGATGTCCAACTTGCGAAACAAGGTAATTGACCCAGACAGTTTGTTTCTTGTTTTTGGCTTCGTAACGCTGTATCAGCAGACGGCAACGCCGTTAGTTCACATAGTTTTACGCTTTCAGTACACTGAACCTTCAGTTTGTTATTATCACCCGACAATCTTACATTGAGACACAACACACTAAACTGCTTAGCTAACAACCACGGCTCGCTTTCTCATAGGAAAACGAGTGGTTATGAGAATAATAACGATAAACTAACCGCACTACTTTAGCGGCCTTTTTCAATACAATCAAGAATCACACCATTAAGAGAACCGAGATAACGTTCACAAAACCCTTCTGTAGTTAGCCCCCCCCTTTTTTAATAAGTGTGCACCCTGTGGTAAAAAAGGCGCGACAGCATCGCAGACCATCGATTAAAGATATTGATGTCAACAGGTCATAGAGCACCAGAATATCGTTTTAGCATTGTATAGTATCACGTTAGGCTGTCATATAATCCTTGATTGTCTTTACAGGAGCAGATACAATCGGTCTGACCTCCTCAAATCGAAGGTGGTGAGTACTTTTCTCCACCTCCAGAATAATAGTGGAGAGCTTACTAAAGCCCTCTATTTCACCTTTCGGTCCTGACGAAAGCCTCTAGACCCTGCATGGGGCTGAAACATGTTGACCAGATAATACCAGATTTATACCAGTGCATTAAACTAATAATTAAGTTTATCCACATGCACGAACACCATTTTTAATTTCCCTCTGTCAAGTACCCCAAGAATAAAGGACACGGGATTTGACTTTAGGAATTTTAACAGCACAGTTCACAGAGCACGAGCACGCCCTCGTTCCGTTATTTCTGACCACTACTGCACAACCAGTTGGTCTTCCTCCATGGGGAGGTTAGCATTTGGACAATAAAAAGCCCAATGATCATGCTATCACGATACACTACGGCGGAGAATCAAGATATACCGCCTTACGCCAGTGTACGTATATGAGGGTTTTTTAAGGATGCCCAACCACGTAAACTAAAAGACCCTGGTACACAGGACAAGTGGTCCATTTCCCCACCCTGATAATTTTGTACTAACCTCTGGAAGCCGAATGGACCTCTGCTTCTTTTTCCCTCCCCCCTATTGATATACTACAGTCCTCAAAAATGACGCCTCTTGGAAATCTTTTCTCCTTCCAAATGTCAAGGAGCTGCTCCACAACATGTCGTCCCTTAAACCTTCCAACCATTTCTGTGCCCCACTTACTGCTAACTTTTTCAAAGATCTCAACTCGGCCCTTCTCCCCCTGTGGTTCCAGGTCATTCATGAATCTCTCTTACAGGGTAGGATACCTGATTGCCTCAAGACTGGGCAAGTCGGGGGGCGTGGCCTGGCGCCGGCGAAGATGGCCGCCTGACAGTAGAGCTCCGCCGAGGGAAAGCCTTCCATCCGACAATCCGTCCTGAATCCGGCTGCGAGGGCATGCATCTAACTCCGTGGCGTTTCTCCACCCGCCCCGAAGCAATTCAGGAGGAAAATCGGGTGGCTGGGAGATGCCCGGGGGAGGAATCGCGTGTGGAGTGACCGGGGCTGCCGGCAAAGGCCGCACGCGGACTGGAAGGGACGCGCGAGTCCATCCGGAACCGACTCCTTCTGGGTGTCTTGTCTGGATGATCGCGGCGATACAGAGCCGATTGTCCTCGATCCCGGTGTCCCAGCTATACACTGGCAACCGCAACCATTGGCGCCTGAGGCCGTATGATCTTTGGAGGCAGCGTGTGAAACTTGAGCGTGCTGCTTGGATCCCTGGAGGCAGTCTGCACCACGGCATAGCGCCGATCCGGGGGATTGGGGTTACATCGTCGTATCGGAGTGTGAGGGCCGGCGGCGCTTGAGGCAGAAGCAGTGGGGGGCCCTCCCCCCCCCGCGCTGGAGGATTGACATATTGTGATCTCGCCTGCGGAGGTGGATCCGAGAGCCTAGACTGAGCAGACTGCTGGTGCCCACTATGCTGCTGACGGCTCCGGCCTACCCTAAATCGACTGCCACCTGGTAAGAGGTAACATGTGTGCTCCCGGTGATAAGAGGCTTGGCATGGCAAACTCGGTCCGCAGATCGGCGGACGGCGAGCGCTGGCAGGCGGGGAGTGTGTGCTGGTGCGGGTTGCCTGCCCCGATCTGCGGTGACATTGAGGTTGGTGCAAGAGTGCTGGAGCCCAGAAAATTCCCCTGACCCTAGCGAGAGCCAGCGGCGCCCCGGCATTTACTGGAGACCGGGCAAGGGAATACCTGAGTGGGCCTGTGGTGCTGCGGCTGCCGTTGCGGACTAACTCCTGAACACTCCGGCTCTCCAGTGTCTGCGCTGGCGGTGGGTGTTGCGGGGCTGGACTACTGGGCCCAAGGAGGTTCGGCCTTGACAGCCCACTGTGGTGCGTGTATTGCACTGGACACGTTGTGGTGCGTCATCAGGACCGGCTGCACACGGTGCAGGCACAGTGCCCCACAGAGCGGAGGATTTATCTTGTTCGTCACCCTGCAGCGGTAGGGCCGTGACTGATAGCACGACTTATTACCTGTACTCGTCCCAAAACATACCTGCGCCATCTTCTTGTACGACGAACGGAACTTCTCCTGGCCCGTCCTTGGTTTATTTGGGTTCGGCGGTTCCCCATTTGTACGGTGCGAACAGCGCCACTCGTAATACAACACCGCTACAGCGTCCAACTTTGGCTTCAGCCAGGTCGACTGGGCACAGGTACTATCAGGATGAGGCCCAAGCGCAACGCACCGGTCCAAACTAACAAACTGATAAATATGCAGTCCCGAAGCCAACTCCCACGGAAGAAGGTGCCCAGGGTGGGGATAATGTAGACGCAGAACCATCTCTCACTTCCATTATGAGGGCCAGGGTGCCACGCTAGAAACTAAGATTGACAAAGTCTCTATCGAGATGAACCTGATGAGGGCAGACATGAACAAAACTATGGAGTGAGTCAAAGTCAACGGAGCAAACGTTCTGGACCTTCAGGCCTCCACCAAAAAACTCAAAGAGCGGGTACAACAGTTGGTACAACAGCACCGTCATATGGCCCTCAGGCTCGAAGACCAGGAAGGGAGAGCCTGCCAAAACAACATCAGGGTAGTTGGAGTCCTGGAGGGTTCGGAGGGACCAAGTGTCGACCTCTTCCTGGAGGATCTAATTCTAAACCACCTAAAGCCGAAGCGGCTATCATCCCTATTTACGATCGAAAGAGCACACCGGGCGCCAATCCCTAAGCCAAAACCGGGAGCAGCACTCAGGACTATAATCGCGAAAATACTTAATTATAGGGACCGCAACGCTATATTGCAAGCAGCCCGAATGCAAGGAGACCTGCAATACAAGAATGCAACAGTGAGATTCTTTCCAGACTTTATGCTTAGGGTCCAGCAGGAACGCCGCTCCTTTGACGGGGCCAAAAGAGAGCTAAAAAAAAGAGGAATCAAATACATGATGATCTTCCCAGCGAAACTCAAGGTCCTAGCGGAAGGCACATCCCTCTTCTTTACAGCCCCATCGGAGGTGCAGGACTGGCTGGAAAGGGTGGCAGCCTGAACATCGGCGGTGACTACAGGTGACAACTGGAGAGACACTCGGACCCATTCGCCGGGCTCGGCGGACGGAAGATTGGAAGTCGACAGGCAGAGCCAGCGCTCGTGGAGATCAAGGTCCAGCAGCCCGGAGACGCTGAAGGGTCAAGGTGACTGACCGTTCTGAACTTTGGACTATTGGCCCACTGGACCCAATTCGACGAACTGTAATGTATACACTCCTTTGTTGTGGAGCGGGAGGGAGAATTTTTCTATGCAGCGGGGTTGACCTCTAAATGAGTTGCTTCGTTGTTACCCTCACAAGTCCTCTCTATGGGTGGGGGCATCCCTCATGCGACCGGAGCTGGTGCTCTTTCTCCCCCATCACCTGTTTTGAACCGTTCTTGGGGCGATAGGCACTCTGCTAGTTGGGGATGTGGGTCATTTCATACCTACGTGGCAGGGTAGCAGGGAGGTTCTGGCTTATGATGATTACTTTTTGTTATATTGTAATGGGTTTAGTCTCATGGGGCAGGGGGGAGGAGTTGAGGGAAGGTCCTTAGTCATGCAGAACAAGTTATTATATGCACTGGTCTTGTCACATGTTGCGTGGGCGTGGTACCGCCCTGATTCTTTACAGTCAGTGTGAAGTGGGATAAGAGTTTAAGACTTATCAGCTGGAACGTCAATGGGCTTGGGGACAAGGTGAAAAGGAGCATTGTACTCCAATATGTAAAGCGTCACTCACCAGATGTCGCACTGCTCCAAGAGACACACCTAAATTGCAATTCCTGTAGGGCCCTGAACAGGTGGGGTTACACAATGGTGGCACATGCAGGTTTCACTTCTGGTTCCCGTTGAGTGGGCATCCTTCTCAAACGCTCATTCCGCCTCAGCATGAAACATATTTGGGAGGATCCCCTTGGACGCTTCACAGGGGTCTCGGGGCAATGGGAAGGACAACCCCTTACACTGTTAGCAGTATATATCCCACCGGGTCTTCAGACCCAATCATATAAGGACCTAGGGGTGCTCCTACTTTCCCTGCCGGAAGGGCAACTCATACTGGGTGGAGACTTCAATGCGGTAGTATCGGGGGTTCAGGATCGTCACCCTCCCGAGACATTACTGCTGGGCACAACTGGCTTTTCAACTTAATTGAGGCATTCGGCCTCACAGACCACCCGGACCTTCAACAGTACACTTTCTTCTCAGGGTCCCACCACACATTCTCTAGAATAGACTACATCCTCATGCCTGTCCATCACAATATTTCTACACAAGAACTAAGGCACCTGGCAAGGGGCATTTCAGATCACTCCCCCCCTGTGGGCATACTTTACTATTGGGGAGAAAAGGGTGGGATGCGTTGCGGCCATCAATCCATGGTGTTAGAAATCCCCACACTCCCACACCGGAAGGGTGGTGGTGGTGGGTCTTCCCAGACATACACTGTGGTAGCTTGGCTCGAGTGGTCAGGGGTCAGGCACCGTGTTAAGCATACGTCATACCCACACAATAACCATGCGTGCATCCGTTCCAAAAACGACACTACACCTTAAAAATTATACTGAAAATATATCTCTTTATCTTCTTTTCTCTTAGTTGCTGATTAAATAAATAATAATACAATCACAGTACACAAGGCTTTTCCTTAAAAAGTGCAGGTCAAATAAATAATAACACTTTACAGGTGCAATAAATAGGATCAGGTCAAATAAATACTGTGAGGCAATACATACTGTGCAGGAATAAGTTAGCTCAGGACAATAAATACATTACAGGAATAACTTAGATAAATACAATAAATACAGTGCTCTCAATAAATAATATCAGCCAACAATGACATTTGTAAAATCAGATCACATTTAAAATACTATGGGCTGATTTGGCCCAGTCACAGCTTGTGGTTAGATGGATGGCCTGAGGGGTATACTCCCTGGCTTGGACAAGGCTGAGGCCTAAACTGAGGTAGATCAAGGGGGAATCTAGAGATCTGGCTCACCCACACTACACAACCCCTCTGTATTAGTCTCAGCTCACCCCTGGCCCAATCAAGCTGGTTCCAGCACCTCTCTAGCCCCTAGGATGGTCTCTTAGGGCTTCACAGGGCCTTAGGCGCCCTCTATTCCACTTACTGCCCTTTTTATGAAGTTCCAACGCCGCTGGAGTCGTGTCGACGCCGTGAGGCGGTTCCGGTTCGATGTCGGCGGCCTCGGCTCAATGACAGTTCTTGTCGACGCCGGTATGCAGTTCCGGTTCGATGTCGGCGGCCTCGGTTCGATGTCGGCTCCAGTTCAATGATGTCGGGCAGTCTGGGCTCGATGTCGACTTCCGACGGCTCCGGAGTGCGATCTCCACTCCCGACCTCCGGCACGATTCTCCTCAGGTTCCGGCGACTCCGGAGTGCGACCTCCACTCCCGACCTCCGGCACACTTCTCTTCAGGTTCCGGCGACTCCGGAGTGCGATCTCCACTCCCGACCTCCGGCACGCTTCACCTCGGTCTCCGGCGACTCCGGAGGGCGGACTTCACTCCCCCGTCGACGCCGCTCACTCGACCTCGGGTGACTTCGTCCTCGACCTCTGGTACTCTCCACGACCTCCGTCGGCGCCCTCTCTCGACCTCTGGCGGCTCCGGGCACGACGTCTGCTTTCCAGTCAGCGCCGCTTCTCCACCTCGGGCTCCAGGTCTCTAGGCTTCTCGACGTCGGACTTCAGGTAGTTACCAGTAACCAGGTCAGGTACTCGCTGTTCTTTACTTTTAAGGCCTGTTCCTGCTGTCCAGGTCCTTAAGATGGTTTTTCGTGCTTTCTCCCACACAGGGCTCCAGGCTGGGCTCAGTCAGTAGGGACTAGTATCAAGGGTGGGTTTATGGACCCCACTCCAGGCACAAGTTTCCACCCCTACTGCCTCACTCCTTCCTCCTTCAGGTTTCTGCTGCTCTCTCTTCACCAGTCAGGTGCCAACTGCCACTCCAACTGTCAACTCTGACTTAGCTTCCCAACATTCCAAACCGCCTCCAACTGTCACAGGGTTCCAGAATGTTGCAGAAGGTTCTAGTAGGTTCCAGTGGGTTCTGATGATGTCACCGGTGGCCACCATTTTGTGCTCCAGGCCCTCAGACAGAAGTTCCAGGGGTAGATAAAATGGCTCCCTGAAACTGCATCAATACTAAAAAGTCTGGTGGTTCCCAAAAAGGAAAAATTCTAACAGGGTTTGAGGCAAAAGTGGGACAAAATAAATAATGATGAGGAGGGACTACCCAAAGGGCTGACAGGTCTAACACATGGTATCTCCGTAATCTGCAAATTAAATATGTACTTTCTAAAAACATCGACCATTATTTTCAGGAAAACAACGGCACAGTGCCCTCTCCTTCTACCCTGTGGGAGGCGTTTAAAACAGTAATCAGGGGGCAAGCCCTTTCAGCCATCACTGGACTGCGTAAATAAAATAGCAAGCAGATGGTCGCATGTGAATGCGATCTCTTACTCCTCGAGGAGGCGGCAAAGAAAGGCGACAGCCAAACTGCTCTCCACAGAATGCAGCTCAAGGAGGCTGAGTACAGAGCACTGGCGACGGATGCCGGCAAAACTCTGGCGAGGGATAAGGACAGACGTCTGTATGACCAAGGGGACAAAGCAGGCAAACTGATTGCCTGGTTGGATAAAAAAGAACAGGCAAATAGGTTAGTCCCGGAGCTTAGGAGTAGTACAGGCGCCGTTCTCACTGACCCACATGACATAGTCCACAAATTTGCTACCCATTTCGAGCAAGTCTACCAGAGTGGTTCTGCACTCCCGAAGGACGACTCCGCAGATCTACTAGCAGACATCCAACTACCCACCCTGTCCATCACTGAAAATGAAGTGTTGAAGAGTCCATTTACAGCTGACGAAATAGCCACAGCGATCAGAGCGTTGAAGCCGGGGAAAGCCCTCGGCCCTAACGGTCTGCCTATCGAGCTATACAAACTCAAACCTGACAAGCTAGCCCCATATTTAAAGAGTATGTTTGAGGACAGTAAGGAAACAGGCAAACCCCCCCGGGACCAGCGCATTGCCACGCTGGTGGCTATACCCAAAGCAGGTAAACCGAAACAAGAATGCACCTCATGTAGACCCATTTCCTTGCTTAACGCTGAGCCCAAGATCCGCGCTAAGGTACTGGCACTCAGGCTACGGCAAGTCATTGAAAAACTAGTTCACCCCGACTAACCGGGCTCTATGCCACACAGGAACACAGCTCTAAACCTGAGAAGGCTACATGGTGTACTGGGGCGCCACACAACTATCCAAGAAGACGCTGTTGTGGTGTCACTCGACGCCACAATGACTTTCGACACCCTTGAATGGGCCTATCTAATGGCAGTCCTGCGTAAGCTGGGATTCGAGCCTAATTTCATCGGCTGGATGCGGCTCCTCAACACTGAACCATTGGCGCAAGTGGTGGTAAACACCAAAATCTCAACCGCCTTTGAGCTAGGACGAGGGACTCGACAGGGGTGTCCTCTCTCGCCACTACTCTTCGCGCTTTCCCTTGAGCCATTAGCCGCCTTGATTCGGAGAGACCCGTCCATCAGGGGACTTAGGTGGGCAGCGAACTGGGAAGACCGGATATCCTTATATGCGGACGACATCCTTCTATATTTGGCCTCCCCCCGTAAATCCCTGAGAGTGGTCCTAGATATTTTTATGAGTTTTGGAAGTAACTCTGGATATAGGATTAACTGGAGCAAATCGCTGCTCTATGTATTGCACGGTGACCCACCCACGGTCCCGAAAGACTGCCCAGTACAAACGGTAAAAGACGGATTCAAATACTTAGGTATATTTGTCTCCACAAATCCGTTATGAACGAAACCTCCTCCCACCCTTACAGAGGTTCAGGCGGGACACTGAGGCCTGGAAAGCACTTCCACTATCGTTGTTGGGTCGTGCAACCCTCTTCAAAATGATGACCATGCCCCGTTTCCTCTATGCCCTCCAGAATTTCCTGGACCCAGTCCCACAAAAATTCTTCAAAGACATAGAATCCACTCAGAGAGACTTCCTCTGGGACGGTAAACCGCGTATATCACTTTAAAAATTAACACTAGGCTGGTATGATGGGGACATCGCACTCCCTGACATTCTGAAATACTACTGGGCGGCACATCTCTCCGCCATAAACCAGTGCATCTATCGAGGCGAGGATGAACCCGGAAACCAGATGGACAGGTGGATGCTCCCGGACGGTAGTTTCACAAGGGCCCTGTATTCCAGACCCAACAAATTCCACCTGACGGGCCCCACATGACTCTCAGTACAGGTTTGGCACACAGTAAACCGCACTCTAGGATGGGGGAAGCGACTCACACTTGCCACCACACTGTGGGATTCTGAATCCTTGGGTCGCACCAAAGGGTTTGACAAATGGGACCTCATAGGACTCTCACGAATTGGTGACCTCTGGGGAAAGAACGGAATGATCACGTTTGCCTCTCTACAACAGACACACGAGTTAGCCGCATCAGAATACTTTAGATACATGCAAGTCAGGCACTCCCTTCAGGCTAACATCCCGGCTGGGTCACACTTGCCAGAATCCTCCCCGCTCGAGGACAGACTACTAGACGGACACCTGCCAGACAAAGCTATCTCACTTACATACAAGAAGTTAATACGTAACACCCCAGACCCTCTCACTGCCTTGCTGGAAAAGTGGGGGTGGGACGGCCTAGAATTAGACGACGAGGAATGGCAGGAAGCATTATCCTCGCCTAAGGAGGTTGCCATATCGGCAAAACTTAGGTTGGTCCAATTAAAAATCCTACATCGGGTATATCTCTCTGGTCCTAGACTGGCCCTGATGGGCAGGAGCGAGGAGGGGCTTTGCAGGATGGGTTGTGGCTTGGAAGGGTCCTTTCTACATATAATCTGGGAAAGTCCTTTAATCCACAAATACTGGAAGGAGGTACATAAATGTATGAGTGACGTGTGGGGGGTTGAAATACGCCTTGAAGCCAAAAGGTGTCTGCTGAATGTTTGGGAACCCACGGATCTCAACACGAGATGTAAACTTTGGTCAACGCTCGGCCAGATGATAGCCAAGCGGAATATCGCTCGCTGCTGGGGGGCACCGACACTACCAACATTTGCTGCCTGGAAAATCGACATGGACTGGTGCACGGTATGGGAAAAAACTGTTTATGTGTCACGTGGTTGTCCAAGGAAATGGATAGCACTCTGGACAAAATGGAACGTTTACCGTGGTAATATTTGTGAACCCCCATATGTTCCCCCCACTGACGAACCACTGACTCCTTAATTTATACTACTGCTGTCCTGATTCTTTTACACTGTATTATTATTGGAAGGATCTCTGTTTCCACGTAAATGTGATGCACCTATAATTACGGCTCTAATGTATGCACTGACCGGCCATTGGTATTGTTTAATAAAAAGATTTATAAAAAATAAAAATAAAAGACTGGGCAAGTCACTCCCATCCCGAAGAAGCCCAACTCGGATTTATCTGATCCTAACAACTTCCGCCCTATCACCAGCATCATGACTCTAGCTACATTGCTCAAAGAATGCGCCCACTCGCAGTTACGCAACCACACAGAGAAATTTCAACTCCTTGACCCTTACCAGTCGAGCTTCAGAGCAGGGCACAGTACTGAAACAGCACTAACTCACATTGTTGATGACGCCCTGAGATCCCTTGATCAAAATGTCCCTTGTCTCCTGATCCTTCTGGACCTGTCCGCAGCATTTGATACTATCAAACATGAAAACTTGATTGCTCTTCTGCAACATAGGGTGGGTCTCTCGGGCCCGGTCCTAAATTGGTTTACTTCCTTCTTACATAACCGCACACAAAGAATCAAAGTTAACCACTCCCTTGCAACCAGTACCCCTGATATGATTGGAGTTCCCCAAGGATCCGCACTCTCACCCACTTTTCAACCTCTTAATGGAAACACCGACAGTCATTCTGAACCATTCTAACATTCAGTATCAGATGTATGCGAATGACACGCAACTGTACTTGAAGATCTCCTCTCAAGAGGACATGAAAACGCGAAACGATGCTCTCTCACAAATGCAACAGTGGTTAGCCCAGAAACATCTTTTGTTTTAAATTCTCTCAAAACAGAAGTCCTTCTGATTACTCTCCCCAACCACTCTGAACCTTCCCTGGACTGACTTAAACAACACACTGCTCTTATTGCACCCCTCATGTGGTTGACTCGGCTAAATCGTTAGGCATCACCATGGATAAATACCTCAACATGCAAGCGCACATCAGTGCAACTACTAGGGAAGCCAACTTTCAACTCAACACCCTTAAGAAAATCAAGCCTTTCCTTCCTCCCGAAGACATCCGGCCTGCTGTAAAATCCTTGGTTATCTCTCGACTGGAATATGGCTTGGTGACCATTGCTGGTCTGCCCAAAGCTAGCTTGCCCCCTCTCAGAGCTACTCTAAGCGCATCGGTCAGGCTCATCACTGGCTCCAGAAAACACAACCACATTTCCCCCGACCTTTTGTAACTAAATTGGGTGTCTATCGAAGCTAGGATACGCTTCAAGATAGCTTGCTTACTTGGCAAATAAGCTTGAACTATCTCTGGAGGAGCCTAGCGCGCAACCAAGATGGCCGCGTAGGTGCGAGGCTCCCGAGGACCTCCGTGACCTCCTACATAAATCCTGAAAATATCCTGTCCTAGATGAGGGGACTGTGTTGGTGAGCCCGAGCTGAGGTGTCACCCGTTTTCCGCTTCCAAATTGGACCTCGGACACCGGCGGGAGCACCGATTGAGGTTTGCGGCCTTCTCCACGCCGGCCCCCCGGATTGGAGTTACGGGGCGATCCGGAGACAAAGTGATCAACAGCGGCGGGCAGGGCTGGGCGACTCGCGTACCCCGCACTTTCACTTTCGCTTTTGCACCCTCCTTGCTGTATAGGCGAGGTTGGGTTGCGGGGCGGTGTGCGGTGGTGTGGCCTCGTTGGGGTGCCCTGCTGGCCCGCCGGCTGTGATCCGTCCTGCGGACTTGTGATTGCCCCCCCCCCGGAGCCCGTGAACTGGTTTATCGGCCTTTTCCGAGGTGATTGGCACGATTTGGGGACTGAAACCATGTCTACAAAGCAAGATGGCGACCGGGCAAAGGTGAAATCGACCCGCCGTGGCGCAGCCCATCAGTCCAACAGCATGGACCGTTACACCCTCCAGAAGGGATCTCCCGAGGTGCCGCGTAGGTCCCCTGAGGACCCGACTGATGCTCCTGCGCTGCCCGCGGATCTGACCCTGCGAGATGTCATGGGCGCTATCGCCGAGATGAAGGCCTCGGTGGACCAGCGCTTTGACACACTGGCGCAAAAGATCGACTCGGTCCACGTGGATGTTGGCCTGGTGAGGGCTGATTTATCCAAGACCAATGACCGGGTCGATTCCTTGGCCCACACCACCTCGGGCCTTACAGCGGACGTGGCGGCCCTCCAAAAGGAAGTGCGCCGACTTGGCCAGGCGAGCGCCCTGATGGATCGTCGACTGGAGGATTCCGAGGGTCGGGCCCGGAGGAACAATGTCCGCATTGTCGGGGTGCCGGAGGGACGTGAGGAGGCGGCGGCGGACCTGTTTGTGGAGGACCTGATTCTCACCCATCTCCAGCCCCGGGGGCTGAGTAAATTCTTTGCGGTGGAACGTGCCCACAGGGTTCCCGGAGGAAGACCTAAGGCCGGAGCCCCTCCGAGGCCTCTCATTGCCCGGATTTTCAACTTTCGGGACAGAGACGCTATCCTTCAGACTTCTAGGCAACAAGGACCGGTCAGACTTGATAATATGGACGTAAACTTCTATCCTGATTTCACCCCAGCGGTCCAGAAGCAGAGACTGAGCTTTCTCGGAGTCAAACGTCGTCTACGGGACTTGAACCTCAAGTATGCGATGCTTTTTCCAGCTAAGTTGCGGGTGGAGGTGGATGGCCGCACGCACTTTTTTGATCGTCCCGAGGCGGCCGGGGACTGGTTGGACTCCTTGCCCGGGGATCGGGGCCGGGGGGGTGGGGGGGGCGCGGTTGGAGGGGAGGGCTCGCCGGATCAGGACTGAGGGATTAATAGTAGGCCTCGCTCTGGACAACATTGTCGTCATTTTTGACTGTTCGTTAAGTCTCCCTCCTGTGGAGGTGGTACGGGGTCTCTTGGGGGCTCTCCCTCCTCCTCTGGGGGACTAGTTAGTTTAATCATTCATGGGGCGACAGGCACACTTCACTTTGGGGGGGCTGTTTGGGCTCATGCAGGGGTGCAGGGAGGGGGGAGTTCTGTTGGGATGGGTGGGTTGGGGTGGGGTGTTGTTCGTTTTTACCGCAAGGCAAACCCTTTATTGTATTGGTGTTTTCAAGGTGCTCTCCGGGGGACGAATGATGGCTTCTGTATGTGATGGGGGGTAGGGACCTGACTTTATTGTCCTGGAACGTTAACGGACTGGGGGATAGGATTAAGCGAGGTGTGGTCCTGCAGTACTTGAAACGACTTTCGCCAGATGTGGTCTTTCTGCAGGAGACACACCTTATTGGTAATTCCTTTTGTGCTATGAATCGACGTGGCTATCGCTTGGTGGCCCACTCGGGCTTCACGTCGGGCTCACGGGGGGTGGGCATCATGGTGAAGAACTCGCTCCCGTTGGAAATAGACGAGGTGCGCCATGATGAGAGGGGACGCTACACTGTCTTAGTGGGGAGGATGGAGGGTAAAGTAGTTGTCTTTGTATCAGTGTATGTCCCACCGGGGTTACAGTCTACGACTTTTGCAGACTTAGGGCGCCTCCTCCTTGACCTTCCGGGGGGGCTTCTGGTGGTTGGGGGGGACTTCAATGCGGTGGTTTCTGGGACCGTGGATCGTCACCCCCCTAGGGACCTCCCCCGGGCGCAGGCGTGGCTGTCCGGCTTCTTAGATACACTGGGATTGGTGGACTGCTGGCGCTTAAAACATCCCACGCAGCTGCAGTACACTTTCCACTCGGGTGCCCATGGTAGCCTCTCACGGCTTGATTATGTCCTTGTCCCCGCGGCCTATGTTGGGAGGGTAGGAGAGGTGCGCCATTTGGCGCGGGGTATTTCAGATCACTCCCCGCTCCTGTTGCACGTTGATGTCTTCCCGAGGGGGGAGGGCAGGGTAGCTCCAATCAATGCCTGGTATCTGCGCGACCCCACTATTCGCGCTGATTTGATTAAATCCTTGCAGCGGTATTTCGATGAGAATGTGGGGTCCGTCCCTTCGGCTATCTCCCTGTGGGAAGCCTTCAAAACAGTTCTTAGAGGGGAGGCCCTCTCCTTTATTTCCCATGCCCGGAGGCGCGAGCAGGAGGAGGTGACCCGGGTGGAGGCCGAAATCGCTGAATTGGAGGGTGATCTAGAGGGTGGGGTGACGGACGCTGCACTACATGTCCTACAACTTAAGCAGGCGGCCTATAGGGCCCTCGTCACGGAGGCGGCCAGGGGCCTCTATAGAGAGCAACAGGGGCGACTGTATGATGTGGGTGATAAGGCGGGTAAACTGCTTGCATGGTTGGATAAAAAGGAGAGAGCGAGTCGTGTGGTCCCGCTGATTGAGAGGATGGATGGTGTGCGTGTCACCGAGCCAGAAGTCATTGTCTCTTGTTTCGCGGATTATTTCCGCGAGGTGTATTCCCCTGTGTCTCCCTGCTCGGAGGAGGATTCCCATGCCCTGCTTAGGGATATCGCGCTGCCTTCCCTTTCGGTGGAGGACAGGGTGTCGTTAGATGCCGCTCCTACCTCTGACGAAATTGCCCTCGCCATACGCTCGGTCGCATCCGGCAAGGCCATGGGCCCGAACGGCATCCCTATCGAGTTGTATAAGCTGCGACCGGATGTACTGGCACCCCACCTCCGTGCGGTGTTCCTGGCAACCCACTCGCTGGGCTCCCTCCCGCCGGACCAACGTCTGGCTACAATCGTGGTGATCCACAAGGAAGGGAGACCTCGAGACCGGGTTACATCCTACCGGCCTATCTCGCTCTTGAATGCGGAGCCCAAAATCCTCGCCAAGGTGCTAGCCAACCGGCTGGTCGGCGTGGTGGGCGATTTGGTCCACCAAGACCAGTCCGGCTTTATTCCCCATCGCAACACGGCCCTTAATCTGCGGCGCTTGCACGGGGTGCTCGCGCGTGTCCCGTTTGTGCGGGAGCCGGCCATATTGGCGTCCTTAGACGCCACCATGGCGTTTGACACGCTCGAGTGGCCATACATCTGGGCTATGCTGGCGAAGTTTGGATTTGGCCCGGGGTTCATCAGCTGGGTCAAATTGTTGTATTCGGGCCCATTGGCGCAGGTGGTGGTGAATGGAAGAGTATCGGTCCCATTCGAGCTGGGCCGGGGCACACGGCAGGGCTGTCCCTTGTCGCCGCTCCTGTTCGCGCTGGCCTTGGAACCCCTGGCGGAGTGGCTGCGGTGGCACCCTTCCATCCGTGGTCTCCGTTGGACCCCCGAGTATGAGGACCGCGTGTCCCTATACGCTGACGATATCCTTTCGTACCTAGCCTCCCCGCGTAAATCACTGATTGTCCTGGTTGATGTTTTGCGCTCATTCGGCCGCAACTCAGGCCTTGTCATCAACTGGGCTAAATCATGTGTGTATGTGCTTTCCGGGGAGGCTCCCGTCCTCCCGCGGGGCTGTCCGATCCAGATTGCCTCGCAGGGGTTTCGGTACCTGGGGGTTTACATTACTCTGGACCCGGAGGCCCGCTACGAGCGGAATTTGCTTCCCCCCCTCCAGCGCTTGAAGGAGGACGTCGCGCGCTGGCGGCGCCTGCCGCTTTCGCCGCTCGGCCAGGCGGCATTGTTTAAGATGATGTTGTTGCCACGCTTCCTGTACGCTCTCCAGAATACTATGGATTTAGTCCCGGCGCGCTACTTCCGTGAGGTGGAGAGTCTACAGCGCCGCCTGTTCTGGGACGGGAGGCCGCGTATTGCCCTGACGAAGTTGACGCTCCCATGGTACGACGGGGGGATTGCCCTCCCGGATATTAAACGGTATTACTGGGCCTCCCAGCTAGCTGCAATTAATCATGGCCTTTACGGGCCCGCCTTAAACCCGGCATTTGAAATGGACAAGATGCTCCTGCCTGGTGGCGACTATAATCGAGCGCTCTACTCTGGCGCGCCCGGACCCCGCCTGACGGGACCTACGCGTGTCATGGTACGAGTATGGCACGCGGCTAACGCAGCTATGGGGTGGAAGGACCGTTTGACCCGGGCATCACCGTTGTACGCGTCTGAGAGATTGGGCTCCCTGTGGACCTCGAAGGGCTTCGAGAAGTGGGACACGATCGGCATCAGTAAAGTGGGGGACCTCTGGACGAGGGGGGGATTTAAAACATTCGAGACGCTGCAGACGGAGTTTCAGCTGCAGGGCAGTGAATACTTTCGGTACTTGCAGGTCCGTCACGCGCTGGGCTCAGTCTTCCCAGACGTCGCCTCCATCCCGGAGTCTTCCCCCCTGGAGGATAGAGTGCTGGATGGCCACGTTCCGGACAGCACGATCTCCCTCATTTACAAAAAATTGATTAATGATCGCTCGGGCTTGCTGACTGGCCTCCGCGAGGCTTGGATTGCCGACGGGCTGGAGTTGGACGACGAAGACTGGACTTCCGCGGTGGCCTCTCCGAAGGAGATGGCCATACCGGCTCGCCTTCGCTTCGTCCAGCTTAAGATACTCCATCGGGTTTACATGACGGGGCCAAGGCTTCTGCGTATGGGCTATGCTGAGGATGGGTTGTGTAAGCGTGGGTGTGGTGCTTTGGCGACTTTTTTGCATATTTTGTGGGAATGCCCGAAGGTGGAGCGATTCTGGCGTGGTGTGCATGAGGTTCTGCGAGTGGTTACGCATGTCGCGCTGCTGCCTGAAGCGAGGAGATGCCTGCTGAATGTGTGGGAACCAACTGACTACTCGGTTCCGCAGACGCGATGGGTATCTCTGGGATATATGATAGCTAAGCGTGACATTGCTCAACTGTGGGGATCCCAGAGGCCCCCGACGGTGTCGGCCCGGAAAGAACATATGGATTGGTGCATGTTCCGAGAAAAGGTGGTGTATGTGGCGAGGGGTAAGCCTGGGGCATGGGTGAAAGTATGGGGCCCCTGGAACGCCTACCGCGGGGGTATCTGCGCGCCACCATTGCTGCCTGCGGCCTCACCAGCCCCGTCCCCTTAGTTGACTCCTTTCCATAGCCCCGAGCACGGAGTTCCCCCAGTCCTCGATCTGTTCCCTTTCCCCTCTTTAGACTCCTGTTGCTGGCTGGGGTCCCCCATCCGGGGAGCACGTGCTGTTACTTTCGATTGCGGGTTGCCTTGCGGGTGTGGTTTTTGTGTTGTGTGTATAAAATGAAACCGTATTGTGGGGTCAGAGTGATGTGGCCCACGACGCTGATACCTCCTGATTTTGCTTCTCTGCACCGCCCAGTGTTTTTGTATGTATGTCATATGCTCCTGTCATTCTAGCGGCCGGCCGGAAGGTTGTAGGCCCATACTTGTATATTCTTGAGATTGCAATAAACGGTTTCAAAAAAAAAAAAAAAATTTAAAAAAAAAAAAAAAAAGCTTGAACTATCTGGCTCATTTCGGAACTTAAGAAGCACGTCTACCCTACCTTTGAAGCCTCCCAAATTCAAAAAGAAAAGATCTTACAATCGTGCTTTCACCGGACTTGCCCCAAGTATTTGGAACGCTCTGCCTTTTGAGATCAGATACAATCCTTCCACTACATCTTTCAAGAAACATGTCAAACGGTTATTCTTGAGTGAACACTAACAGATTCAACTTGTTCTCATTACCCGTCTACAAGTAGGATTCCTATTTTTTCAACGTTGTGTTGATGTATTTTATCTTTATCTTATTTTTGGTACCTTGCTATAGGGCAACTGATTCTTACTTTACTCTGTTGTTTCGACTTACTGTATTCTTGTCTGTTAATTTTGGTATCTGGCTCTAGGGCAATTATGATTAGGCACGGGTCGGGCCAACTCCGCAACTCCTGACATTGTTTGTTTTCCCCCCTCTGTTTGACAATGCACCATGTGTACAATTGTGTTTTATTTGTGCTTTCGCCACATCTGTACAGCGCTCTGATACCCGTAAGGGTCTTGTTAGCGCTTTATAAACTTTTCAAATAAATAAATAAATAATGAAGTGGTCACCTGGGGTTCAGAAGGATCTGGAATAAAATAGAGGAGCTCGGAGTTGCTCCATCAATTTCCCCTTCCGGGCTCCATCGGGAAGCCATCTACTGGTGGAACCACTGGAGCTGTGCTGCAAAATAATACACCTCAAAGTCTGGCACCGCCAGACCTCTGTCTGCTGTTGGGCGTTGTCATTTGGTCAGCGCTGCTCTGCGTCTGCCTGATCCCATATAAGTTCAGTCAGCAACAAATTCAGGTCTCTGAAAATCTGACAGGGGATGGCAATGGGCAGTAGAGAAAAAATACAGCAGTCTGGGGAGTGCAACCATCTTTGCTACTGCTATTCTTCCAGCAACAGACAAACACACTGGCGCTGAGCCTCTGAGGGCTGCACCAATGTTGCCCTCCAGTAGATCATGGGGGTCATGGTAAATCTTGATCCCCAAATATTTCAGGCAGGACCATTCCCAGGCAAGGCTGCAGAGTTCCAGAGGTTGAGGGACGTAGCTTCATTGCGGGAAGAGGTGAGTTTTTTGCCAGTTAATACAGAGGCCAGAGACACCTCCAAATTGTTCCAGGAGTGCTATGGTTCCTGGCAAGTCTTTGTCTGTGTTTCGCAAGAACAGGAGCGTGTTGTCTACATAGAGGGTGGTATGATGTATCTTACCCCAAATGTCCAGTCCCCTGAATAAGGTGCCAGTGTCAGTACCCTACCAACAATTGGTTCTACAGTGATGACAAATAATAACGGGAAAAGTGTGTCAAGTATTCCTGTCATGCGAGGGGAGGAAAACGGTAACCAGCGAAAACGGACTACATCTCCCAGGATGCTTAGCGGTTGAGAGGTTATGTAAACAGGAGAGCTGTTACATAACTCAAGGAAAACACGCCCTTATGTAAACAGGAGAGCTGTTACATAACTCAAGGAAAACACGCCCTTATGTAAACAGGAGAGCTGTTACATAACTCAAGGAAAACACGCCCTATAAAGGGAGGAACCGGGAGGTACAACGCTGTCGGATATTGTGTTTACACCGACGTACCTGCTTCGTGAAGAGCAGTGTTCCGGAGTGGTGCTCCAGTAAGGCAAGAACGGAGGTAGGTCGAGTCGTTACTCCCTGGGCCGTGTCTTGCCCCATCGTCACCTGTGAAGGACCCGGAAGCTCTACCGGTCAACCATTGAGCTTCGCTTTTTGACTCGGCTGAGTCAAAGCGCAGTGGCGCTTTTGCTGGTTGGAGTCGTAACTCCCAGCCTGACCAGAGATACAGGGACTGCCAGCTGTAACGCACACCAGGAGGTGTTTGCCGCGTTACAGACTCGGAAGTCCACAGGATCGATCGAGCGGCTGCTCTCGGTTCAGTCTTCTTGCTTTTTGATTGGGGTATCGGTGACGCACCACCAGGAGGTGACTCCGCGTCCCGGTGCAGTCTGAGGAAGAGGTTGAGCAGCCGCTCCCTTCAGGTAGAGACCCCGGCTGGGTGTTTCCCTGACTCCTCGATTCTCCCCAACACTCTTCGTGCCCCTCACAGCCTACCGATTGGCATTGTCGGCCATTTCATTTCTGCCCTCTGTTGGCATACGCCGGGATCGGCGTATATGCAGAGGACGGTTAGGACCATCCGTGCTGTGGGCTGGTAACGTACTTAGCCTGGAGGATTCCAGTGACTATAACTTTTGTTTATTCTTTGTATTATTTTTGCCTTCATTAAAATAACTAACCCTTCACAAGTGGTTGCGTCCTCATTATCGTGTCTGTTAAACGATCCTGAGACGTTCAGGGCGTTACAAAGTGGGCATCCCTTTCTATTGCCTGTCCTACAACATAAGAGTCGGAGATACATTTATCAGTTCAGACTCGGGCAGTGAGTGCTGAGTACAACAACTTGATCCACTGTACAAACCCTAGCCCAATGCCCATCTTCAGCATTGCCTGGTATAGTTAGTCCCGTCTGGGGTTATCAAAAGCTCTTTCGATGTCAATTGCTACAATCACTGCTTTGTGCTTATCAGGGATCTCTGCCTCAGGACCAAAATGAGTCTGCGGATGTTAATTGCTGTGTTGCGCCCCAAGATAAATCCAGCGTGGTACATATGTATTCATTTAGACATGAGAGGGAGAAGGCGGGTTTCTAAAATGCGGCTAAGGATTTCATTTTCATCATGGATAAGAGGTGGTATGCCCTAACATCATATTCTCACCCAACACCTTAATGATGCTATGTGTGGCTCTTTGCCAGTTGGCTGGCACCACTCAGTGATTGTGCCTGTGTTGAAGAAGGGAGATAGAGTGGATTCATCTTGTTACAGGCCAATCCCCCTAGTGTATGCAGAGGTTAAAATGCTGGGGAGAGTGAGACTTGAGAGACTCAGTGATTGGGCCAATAAGCACAACATTTTATCGAACATCCAGTATGGGTTCAGGCCGGGCTGAGGCATGGTGGAGCAAAACCTGAATTTACATCTGTTAGTAAGGGAGGCGTGATGTATAGAATTTAGACAAGTAGTGTGTTAATGTCTAAATTATGTATATGTCATTGTAATGTATTTGTGAGGGGACCAACTCGATATCCGCTATACACCTCCTTCCCTTGTGCCCTGTGGGTCCTGTGCATGCGAACACTGGTTCTATGAGCAACAAACAAAAGAAAGGTGGTAGGGAATCTCTGCACAGGGAAGTGATAATCGTGGTAAAAGTAAATATCCCGTTAGAGCTACTGCTTCAAGGTCAACCATACAACGACCACCCAACGTCGCAAAATGTGGGCAATGGCCACTTCACAATAAAATTGAAAAGAGATAAACCGAGCAAGACAACTCATATATCAGAAGGTCAAATAAAATCCAAGTATCCGTTCTGTGTTAGTTTCTTCTTCTTTAATTCAATCTTGTCACATATTTTTCTCTTCAATCTGGTTCTATGAGGCTGGGGGAGAAAGGGTTAACTGTTCCTGATGCCTCTTACGTGCAGGAGGAAATTCCCCAGCCGGGAAGCCTAGACCAATGGGAACGAGGAGAGGCGGGGTCAGCGCCATGTAAGGAGGTCCCGGAGAACCAGGAAGGGTGCCTGAATCCTGAGGAGTAAGGAGGTCAGACTGCGGGAAAGAACGAGGACGCCGTGCCAAGAGATCCTGTCCGAGAGCGTAGAGAGATCGACTCGACCTACGAAGAGGAGACTCCAGGAGCCGTTGCCCCTCAAGACCAAGACGCAGACGGAGGTCCGGAGACCTGGTCCGAGGAGTGGTGGATACCCCTGGAGGACGCCTGTGAGCCGCCGCAACTCCGGAGAGTTGCATCTATTGCGGTAGGTGAACCGGGAGGTGGGAGGGAATAAAGGGAGGGAACCGGGGAGCGGGCACACCACTTTGTGCACTGTGTGTCGCCACTAGCCTCCTTCACCATACCTGAACCTTCACATCCCCCCGCACGTGTCCCACGTTTGCACTCTTCACGTCGTTTTGAGCACCTGAGCCTCCTGGAAATCGATCAGTAGGATAGCGCCAAAACCCCATCTTCTGCTTCCCCTATCCTCCGTTGCTTAAATACCGAAGGGGCCGGATTCTGGTCCATCCTCAGTGCCCTGAAGCTAAGGGACTGTTGTAAAGAGAATAACACACCTGTAGTGCTGGCTTTTTGAGTTGTCTTGTGTACAGTTCAATGTACATCATCTTTTTTTAGCTGTTGCATGCATACCTTTCACTTTTGGGGACGGTGGAGGGCCCTGTCAGGACATGAGCGTATGTTATGTTATGTTATAAGGAATCTATAGAGCGCACGTACACCGAAAGGTTTGATGGCGCTAATTGTAACAGAGTGACGCAACGGGTGGGCTAGTTGTGCGAGAGTGCAAACAGTTGTGTTTTAAGGGCTTTTCTGAAGCCCATAAGGTTATCCTGCGTTCTGATGTCCAGGGGCAGCGAATTCCAAAAGCAGGGTGCAAGGTGCGAGAATTTAAGCCCCCCTTGACGTTTGAGTTTGATAGTCGGATGACCAAAATAACTTACCGCCCTTCTCTTTTCTCTTTTTTTGTCCCTCTAACAGAACTGACAAGCCACCTTGGAGGACGACCACGGCCGAAGACCCAGAGAGAAAGAAGAGAACATACCACCAAATTTTGCTGGCTTTTTGGTTTCTGCGTCTACGAATAATAAAATCTTGTCACAATTGATCCCCAAATTCGGCCTCCTAGATTCTTCTTCCACCCATCCTTCTCACAGTTCTCTAGTTTTAAATTGATATATACATGTGTATTTTTATATGTGCTTACAGCCCTGAAGAAGCCCTTGCGGGGCGAAACGTGTTGGCTGTGTCCACATGATATTGAAGAATCTGAAATAAAGAATTTCCTGCTTACATTGAAAACAGTGGATTAAATATCATTGACATGTGGACGTTTCTATTAGGCTTATGTTGCCTTTCATCTTTCTGTTATAGGTGGAAAATACCTTTATGAGAGGTATCTTAAGTGTTGCACAAGGTACTTCCTCATTGATTGCTCTTGATTAGCTGGGCATGGGGTATCCTTTAGATTTTATATGGTTATGCCCACTTGTACTCTGACTGTCAGTATGGGTGAATAAAAAGTTATTGTTAAACAGGCACATTATAATGGACTGCATGGGTCTGGACAATATGCTCTACATCCCACGGTTGTATTATGTAAAGACTAATCTTAAGACCTTGGCAGACCAAAGCTCTTTCTGGATCCTGACCGCATTGTCAAAAAAGATCTGGGGTGGCTGAAGGAGGCCTTCTTGCTCAGAGCAGCAGCAGAGGGAGAGGCCTCTGCACTAACCAAGCAATCTGTCTGCCAGCATGTCATGGTCAAGTTAGCACCCGGTATTGAACCATATTTGCAATTAGGGATGTCCAATTACCATCAACGCTTATTGACCCATTTCCGGCTGGGTATTTTTCATCAGCTGATGCTTACGAACGGGGCTTGGTACAAAAGCTCTGACCTACTAGCATGTGTGTGTGACAACCTCTCTGTATGTATTACTTTGCACATTTTCGCCCGAGATTCAATTCTCTTCGCCATAGATTTACTAGGCCTCTTTTACTTCCTATGCACTTTTAAAAAGCTATCCCTGCATTTTAATATTTGCGTCTTTTATCAACAAGCAATATCTGTTTTTACGTTACATGGTTTTTAGTGGGAATTCTGCATTCTGATCATTAGAATGCGGACAGCTGGAGGGACTGTCTTTTGTGAATGCTCTGGTCTTTTTTTGGGTAGGTCATTATAATGCATTTTATGTTTCATCGTCACATTTTTATCTCTTGACCAAATTATTTGTATACACCTAAGTGATTGTATTTTTTGAACCAGGTTTCATTATATTGTTTGTGGCATCTTCTTTTTTATGTATGAACCAGGTTGGTTGTTATACTTTTATGATTTTTAATATAAAATTGAGTGAGCAAGGGACCCACCTCTGGGCATACCTGGCCAACTTAGGACGAACAAAGCAAACACAAGGAGAAGATGGACAGAGCGCTGAAACTTTTCCGACACTCACCCCAGTCACAGATCTGGGTTGAATCCATCATCGTTCTTTAGCTCACTTCACCACCCCAGTTCAGACATAGCTACGTGCAAATCAGTCTTGACTCTGTGCCTCATGGGAACAGTCCAGCCCGAACTGCCAAGCCACGTCTTCTCTGGACTGGAAACAAGCATCCTGGGACCGGTTTCGGGCTAACAGCCCGTATAGCTTGAATCCAGTGGTAAAGTGAGCAAGGGAACCACGTCTGGGCATACCCTGCCAACTTAGGGCGAACAAAGCAAACACAAGGAGATGATGGATTGAACGCTGAAACTTTTCAGACACTCACCCTCAGTCACAGATCTGGGTTGAATCCATCATCGTTCTTTAGCTCACTTTGCCACCCCAGTTCAGACACAGCTACGTGCAAATCAGTCTTGACCCTGTGCCTCCTGGGAATAGTCCAGCCCGAACTGCCAAGCCATGTCTTTCCTGGACCGGAAACAAGCATCCTGGGACCGGTTTCGGGCTAACATCCCTCATCAGCCAGCCTAGCTTGAATCCAGGGGCAAAGTGAGCAAGGGACCCACGTCTGGGCATACCCGGCTAACTTAGGGCTAACAAAACAAACACAAGGAGATGATGGACGGAGCACTGAAACTTTTCAGACACTCACCCCAGTCACAGATCTGGGTTCAATCCATCATCGTTCTTTAGCTCACTTCGCCACCCAGTTCAGGCACAGCTACGTGCAAATCAGTCTTGACCCTGTGCCTCATGGGAACAGTCCAGCCCCAACTGCCAAGCCAAGTCTTCCCTGGACCGGAAACAAGCATCATGGGACCTGTTTCGGGCTAACATCCCCCATCAGCCAGGCTAGCTTGAATCCAGGGGCAAAGTGAGCAAGGGACCCACGTCTGGGCATACTCTGCCAACTTAGGGCGAACAAAGCAAACACAAGGAGAACTGGAATAGCATGGTGAGCAAATAAACTATGGATTTAGGCCCGGATCTCTGTACTGGGGTGAATTTATGACATTGTTCTGCATTCGGTCTATCAATTGTTATGTAGGCACTTTTATTCGTGGGTGAGAATTTTGAAGGTGATTCTTTTCTCCACTGGGAGCCAGTGAAGTCTTTGTAAGTGCTGGGTGATGTGTTTGTGCTGGGGGAGGCCGTGGATGAGTCTGGCGGCGGTGTTCTGTATTGTCTGGAGTTTGCGGAGTAGGGTCTTGTTGATGCCGGCGTAGAGTGCGTTTCCGTAGTCCAGTCTGCTGGTGATGAGTGCGTGGGTGACTGTCTTCCTTGACTCGGGGGGGGGGAATCCACTTGAAGGTCTTGTGGAGGATGCAGAGGGTGTTGAAGCAGCTGAAGGTGACGGCGTTGACCTGGCGGCTCATGGCGAATGATGAGTCGAGTATGATGCCGAGGTTCTTGGCGTGGTATGAGCGGGTAGGTGGGCTTCCGAGGGCGGTCGGCCACCATGTGCTGTTCCATGCTGAAGGGGTGGTGCTGAGGATGAGGACTTCTGTCTTCTCGGCATTGAGCTTCAGGCAGCTGTTGGTCATCCAGACTGTGACGTCTTGCATTCCGTCCTGGAAGGGTCCAAACTGGAATGGCATGGCAAGCAAAAAAACTATGGATTTAGGCACGGATCTCTGTACTGGGGTGAATTTATGACATTGTTCTGCATTCGGTCTATCAATTGTTCTTTTTGCATTTTTCACCCCGAGTGGGACGGGTATGCTCAGACGTGGGTCGCATGCTCTCCATGCCACTGGAGGTAGTTGGGGCTGGACTGTTCCGATTGGGCGCAGGTTCAAGACTGATTTGCATATGCTGGGTCTAAACTGGAATGGCATGGTGAGCAAGAAAATGATGGGTTTAGGCCCAGATCTCTGTACTGGTATGAATGTATGACATTGTTCTGCATTCTGTCCATCAATTGTTCTTTTTGCATTTGTCACCCCGAGTGGGGCTGGTATGCCCCGACATGGGTCCCGTGCTCTCTATGCCACTGGAGTCAAGCTATCCTGGTTGATGAGGGCTGAAAGCCCGAAACCGGTCCTAGGATACTTGTTTCCAGTCTAGGGAGGATCCGACAAGGCAGTTCGAGCTGGACTCTTCCCATTGGGCGCAGGGTCAAGACTGATTTACATATGGCTGGGTCCAAACTGGAATGACATGGTGAGCAAAAAAACGATGGATTTAGGCCCTGATCTCTGTACTGGGGTGAATGTATGACATTGTTCTGCATTCTGTCCATCAATTGTTCTTTTTGCATTTGTCACCCCGAGTGGGACAGGTATGCCCAGACGTGGGTCCCGTACTCTCCATGCCACTGGAGTCAAGCTATCCTGGCTGATGAGGGCTGAAAGCCCGAAACCGGTCCTAGGATGCTTGTTTCTAGTCCAGGGAGGAACTGGCCAGGCAGTTCGGGCTGGACTGTTCCCATTGGGCGCAGGTTCAAGACTGATTTGCACATGGCTGGGTCCAAACTGGAATGGCATGGTGAGCAAAAAAAACAATGGATTTAGGACCAGATCTCTGTACTGGGGTGTATGTATGACATTGTTCTGCATTCTGTCCATCAATTGTTCTTTTTGCATTTGTCACCCCGAGTGGGACGGGTATGCCCAGACATGGGTCCCGTGCTCTCTATGCCACTGGAGTCAAGCTATCCTGGCTGATGAGGGCTGAAAGCCTGAAACCGGTCCTAGGATGCTTGTTTCCAGTCCAGGGAGGACCTTGCCAGGCAGTTCAGGCTGGACTGTTCCCACTGGACACAAGATCAAGATTTGCATATTAATCAATTAATCAGGGAATTGTAAGTGCGCTACTCACCCGTAAGGGTCTCAAGGCACTGGGCGGGGGTCCGTAGGTATGTCTACCAGAAGAGCCAGGTTTTGAGGGTCTTCCTGAAGCTGTTCAGGGTGGGGCACATCTGATATTTGCCGGTAGCTCGTTCCACGTCTTGGCTGCAATGTGGGAGAAGGATCTTCCACCTGCTCTGGCTCTGTGAATGAGCGGGGATTCCGCCAGTGCAAAGTTGGAGGATCGTAGGTTTCTTTTGGGTACGTGGAAGTTGATTCTGTTGTTGAGGTATTTGGGCCCGTTGTTATGTAGGCACTTGTATTCGTGGGTGAGAATTTTGAAGGTAATTCTGTTCTCCACTGGGAGCCAGTGGAGTCTTTGTAAGTGCTGGGTGATGTGTTTGTGCCGGGGGAGGCCGAGAACGAGTCTGGCGGCGGTGTTCTGTATTGTCTGGAGTTTGCGGAGTAGGGTCTTGTTGATGCCGGCATAGAGTGCGTTTCCGTAGTCCAGTCTACTGGTGATGAGTGCGTGGATGACTGTCTTCCTTGACTCGGTGGGGGATCCACTTGAAGGTCTTGTGGAGGATGCAGAGGGTGTTGAAGCAGCTGAAGGTGACGGCGTTGACCTGGCGGTTCATGGTGAATAATGAGTCAAGTATAATGCTGAGGTTCTTGGCTTGGTATGAGCGGGTAGGTGGGCTTCCGAGGGCGGTCGGCCACCATGTGCTGTTGTGCTGTTCCATGCTGAAGGGGTGGTGCCGAGGATGAGGACTTCTGTCTTCTAAGCGTTGAGCTTCAGGCAGCTGTTGGTCATCCAGACTGCGACGTCTTGCATTCTGTCCTGGAAGGATCCAAACTGAAATGGCAGGGTGAGCAAAAAAACTATGGATTTAGGCCCGGATCTCTGTACTGGGGTGAATTTATGACATTGTTCTGCATTCGGTCTATCAATTGTTCTTTTTGCATTTTTCACCCCGAGTGGGACGGGTAGGCTCAGACGTGGGTCCCATGCTCTCCATGCCACTGGAGTCAAGCTATCCTGGCTGATGAGGGCTGAAAGCCCGAAACCGGTCCTAGGATGCTTGTTTCCAGTCCAGGGAGGACCTGGCCAGGCAGGTGGGGCTGGACTGTTCTGATTGGGCCCAGGTTCAAGACTAATTTGCATAAAATGATGGATTTAGGCCAGATCTCTGTACTGGGGTGAATGTATGACATTGTTCTGCATTCTGTTCCTCAATTGTTCTTTTTGCATTTGTCACCCCGAGTGGGATGGGTATGCCCAGACATGGGTCCCGTGCTCTCTATGCCACTGGAGTCAAGCTATCCCGGCTGATGAGGGCTGAAAGCCCGAAACCGGTCCTAGGATGCTTGTTTCCCGTCTAGGGAGGATCCGACCAGGCAGTTCGAGCTGGACTCTTCCCATTGGGCGCAGGGTCAAGACTGATTTGCATATGGCTGGGTCCAAACTGGAATGGCATGTGAGCAAAAAAACGATGGATTTGGGCCCTGATCTCTGTACTGGGGTGAATGTATGACATTGTTCTGCATTCTGTCTATCAATTTTTCTTTTTGCACTTGTCACCCTGTTCTGCTCGATTTTCCTGGCCTTCTTGTGTTAACAAGTGATTGAATGTGACTTCAGTCTCTTACCATTCAAGCCTAAGGGTTAGAGTAGTGAATGGAGCCTATTTACTAGGCACTTCGACATGATTCTGTGCTCTTTCCCATAGATCAGGGCTTGCACACATAGCCTAGGGATAGATTCGTTAGTATTAGGGATAACCTGTCCTGTAGTGAGGGTATTTCATGGAGCTGTGCTGAATTCAGGCCTGGTAGGCCTCAAACGGGAGAGACTCCATCTTTCTTTCTGCTCCGGCAGCTTGGGATATTTCTAGGTCAAATGTGATGTTTTAGTTATGAGGTGTTATTCGCTTGGAGAGAACCGGTTCAGGCCGGCCCTTATCGAAGGATTGTATTTTTCTTCATGCCGAAGACACTACATCAGGCCGGCCGGCTGGGAACGTGTCCTTGGTACGGGGAGGTACAAGAATTTGGTGGGCGGCAGGTTACGGGCCGGAATTTTCCATGAGGAAATGCACCTCTATATTAGTGAAAGTTTGAGGCAGTTACATGTTCAGTCCGTAGGCGGCATCTAGCCGTTAGCAGAAAAGCTACTACTTATTCCAGGGAAGACAGACGCCATCTTGAAGGCGGAGAAGAACTGAGAGACAGATGCTTTCCTGACAGAATAGCCAGAGAGGAGAGAGTAGCCAATAAGGAAGAGGTCCCAGTGACTCGGAGAAGGGTGATTCCAGGCGAGCCGAGGCACAGACGAGAAGGGAGCCTAGATGACCACTGAGTGCAGGCTACATACTACTAAGGTGATGTCGACCCTTTCTTATTAGAGTGTACAACTTAATCTTTCACTTTTCTTTGCAGGTTATGTGTTATATCGTAATGTTATGTGATTGTGTACGTAATGAGTAATAAAGTATCCAGTTTGTAGTGAACCAACATGTGCTGTGTGTTCTTGTATAAGAGGGTAGCCTATTCTTCTAGTCAGCTGCGGCTACATGAACAGATGCTAACCCTGATCAGGTAAGTGGTAACTGAATAAGGGAAAGAGGAGCCCCTCAAACCTGAGAACAGGCTATGCCCGAACTGGCAATCCTTGTGTGATCTGATGAATAGTGAGACTGATTCCCTTTTTGTATGTTATGGTGATCATAGGATGAACTGTCGTATGAGACTGCCGTCTAGGTAGAGAGGTCTGGATTCGTAGGGGATCGCGAGGCCGCCGATTGTGCTGAGACTGCCGTCTGGGTAGAGAGGTCTGGGTTCGTATGGGACCGCGAGGCCGCCACTTGTGATACTGTCGTATGGGCAGAGAGGTCTGGGTTCGTATGGGACCGCGAGGCAACCACTTGTGATACTGTCGTATGGGCAGAGAGGTCTGGGTTCGTATGGGACCGCGAGGCCGCCACTTGTGATACTGTCGTATGGGCAGAGAGGTCTGGGTTCGTATGGGACCGCGAGGCCGCCACCTGTGATACTGTCGTATGGGCAGAAAGGTCTGGATCCGTATGGGATCGCGAGGCCGCCGATTGTGCTGAGGCTGCCGTCTGGGTAGAGAGGTCTGGGTTCGTATGGGACCGCGAGGCCGCCACTTCTGAGACTGCCGTCTGGGTAGAGAGGTCTGGGTTCGTATGGGACCGCGAGGCCGCCACTTGTGATACTGTCGTATGGGCAGAAAGGTCTGGATCCGTATGGGATCGCGAGGCCGCCGATTGTGAGATCTTGGTATGCATAGTAGGAATCCCCTGTCCTTAGGTGATAGATTTGTCTGGTTGTAGGATTGTAAATAGGTTCTAGGGAGGGGGTAACGTTCTGGCTGGGTTAGTGAGGCTCTGATGAGCGAGTTCTATCTGATCCAAAAACCCAAGCAGAACATTTGGCGTCACGAACCGTTTACGAAACCTGTGTGCGTTGTGGTTGTATTGTGTTTGCCTTCGGCGCGTGCGTGGTTTTGTGTGTATATTATTTGTATCTACCTGCGTGTAATTTTCTTTTCTCTTTCTTCTTTTTCTTTTTTCTTTTTCTTTCTTTTCAAAAATGTTTTCTAGAAAGTCGAAATCTACTTTTAAGTTGCCCGTTGATATTCCCGGCTGGGATTCAACGCCTTATGAAGCCTTAGCCCGTGAGTGGGCTGATTCTACTGGTTTGAGTGAGAATTGGAATTCTTTTTTGGAGCTGGCGGAGCCGGCTAATGTGATTACTTGCTTACAGAAGGCGCCGATATCTAAGGGAGATGAGCTTCCCGTTTTAGGGCGCAGAGGTTGGATTGTTCTGTCTGCGTACAGGATTCTCCATGAGAGGTTGTTGAAGTTGCAGAACTTGTATAAGGATTTGGAAGCGAACTTTGTTGAGATTCAGAATGCTCATACTTTGTTGCGGTGTCAAAATAAGTTGCTTGCTGATAAACTTGAGACGTACCAAACTATTGCCGAGAGGGCGGCTGTGCGAATTGCTCGTTATAAATACAAGAATCGGCGTGGTCGGGTTTCGACGCGGAAGGTGCGTCTGGTCGTGGCGAAAGCCGGACTGGATTGGAATCCTGATGAATGGGATGGTAATATCTGGAACTCGAGTGATTCTCCTTCCTCGGGTGAGGAGTCTGCCAAGCGCGAGTCCTCTCGCTCCGGCCGTGCTTGTAAATCTGCTTCTTGCGCCTCTGATGGTGCACCCCGTGATTGCGCTCGTCCTTCGAGCGGGGTCGATGCTTCTTCCACTGATTGTTCCTCTACGTGTACTGGTCGAGCTCCTTGTGATGCTCATCCCGCGGTCTCGGCGCATCCAGTTTTTCGACGGAAGGTGCAGCAGGCTCCCGGTGCTCCGAATGGTATTGCTTTAGACTCTTTGGAGGATTTTACTCAACAAAAAATTAGTGATATTTTGCAGCGATTTCGGCAGCGAGTTGGTGAGCCCTTGCTCACATGGATGGTGCGCCTTTATGAACTGGGCGCTGCTGGCATTATGTTGGATGCTGGCGATTGTTTGAAGTTTTGTTCCTTGAGTTCGGATTCTACTGTACAGGATCATTTTCGTAACTTTAATGGTGGTGGTCAAATTTCTTTGCTTCAATTGGCGACTGAGGGTTGTAATCAAAAATATCCTACTGAGTCTGACTGGCCTGTGAATGATAAACCGTGGTATACTTTGCGCGATGCTGCGCAACGTCTCAAAGAGGAGGTGATGAAAACGGCAATTTTTCTGAATACTGCTGACCGGTTGCTTGATGCTTTCTTGACATCTTCTGTGCGGAATCGTATTATTCGTTCTTCCCCTGTTGCTTATAAGCAGGTCATGATGACTTTATTGATTAATCAGACTGGTAACATGTTATCTGTGGTGCTGGAATCGGTACGCCAACTCGGTGAGTTGGGTGAGTGGTTTAAACCTGAACGGCAGTCCCGGCCTGACACTCGTACTCCTGGTGAAAATAAATTTACTAGACGTGATATGTTTTTTGCTCTTATGGCCGATGGTGTGCGGAAGGAGGACATTGATGGTGAGACTACTTCTCGTTTGTGGGAAATGTTTCGCAAACGTGGCTTGGATCGAAAGGAGGGTGCCCGGCGTGTTCGGACAACTGAGTGTGATCGTGGTTTTTCTGACGGTAGCGGTGATGACGACCGCCGTGGGCGCTCTGATCGTCGTGATGATCGACGTTATGCGCGTGATTTGTCCCCCCGTCGTGAGAGAGACAGGGAGAGAGAGGGGGAAAGAGAGAGGGGGAGAGATGATTATGTTAACAGCAGACGTAGAGATGATAGGGATCAATCCCCTGAGTTGAGAAGGAGAGAGGATCGACACATATTGGCCGATCGAAACCCGCAGTACAATGCAGGGAACAGTAATCCATTTTGTAATGGAGATGGATATGAACAGGAGGTATCGATACCTAGGAACCGTGAGAGTCTTTATCCTGATATATCCTGGTACACAGAACACAATAAAAAGGACTAGGAAATAGGTCAAGCTCCAGTACACAGATGGGCTCACAGAGATAATAGACCCTATGTAGATATTGATATTTATTGGAGACATCGTAATATCCAAAGGGCCCGAGCATTGGTAGATCCAGGAGCGGAGGCCACTCTTATTGATGGAAAATCAAAGAAGTTTAAAGGTCAGTGTGAGAGGGAGGGTCGAAAGGAAAAGCGAGGAGGCCGAATTCGAGGATCAATGGTGTCAAGGTTTATTAGTTTTGTGATAAGTGTAGTTCCAAAACAGGTTCAGGATGACTGGATGGCCTTCTATATCCGGGAATCGTTTTCGCGGTCTTCCCCAGGTGCTGGATCCCTGACGAGGTCGGGTGTCTTCCCCAGGTTTCCTCGGAAAGAAAGAGGGAGAGAAGGCGGTAAGATCCCTGTTCAGGCTTTCCGATATGAACCCTCCACCAGTGACAACACTAACCTAAATAACACCCGTTGTGCAGCACGACAAACAGAGACAGGTATGGCGATTGCGTGAAGGACGAGGATGTGGGAACGAGGTATATTCAACAGGGTCCCAGAAGAGTAGCGAGGGTAGGGGTCGGTCCACATTAACCCAAAAGTAAGAATACCCCTCCGAAAGCTTGACAGATTGTCGGAAGGTTTACGCTCACAAAGGCACCGTGAAGGTTATACTAAGTAGTTGAGTAGCGCTGTGCACCTTCTATCAGGCTGTGGTGAGATGACAGAGGGTAGGGTGTGATGGGGAAATCGCTTTACCTATGCAACAACAGTACTACCCGCTAGTCCACTAGCTGGACTCCACTTATACCTCCCCCCTTCCCGTGTCACGTACCGCGGTGGCCGCAACTCTCCGGAGCTGCGGCGGCTCATCGGCGTCCACCTGGGGCGTCCACCACTCTTCGGACCAGGTCTCGGCTTCCTCGGCTTCAGGAGTGTTCTCCGGGTCGACGGTTGGCCTCGGTTCTTCCTCTCCGGGATCGACGGGTAAGGGCTCCTCTCCGCATATCTCTTCCTCCTGGCGTGGCGATTCTCCCTGCTCCTCCGTTTCCACAAGCCCCCCCCGCTGGTCTTCCGGGTCTCTTTCGTACTCGTCAGTTCCCCATTCCTGTGGATGCCATTGGTTCTCGTCGGGTCTGGGCGGGGCTCCTCCCTGCACACAAGAGGTAGGGGAAAGGATTAACTCTTTCCTTCCCGGCCTTTTCGTCTCATTCTCTTTCTGTTCAGGGGACGACGGGAAGGGCATCCCGGCTACGGAGGCCGCCTCCTCACATCCCCCTTCCCTTACTTTCTTGCTGGCAAGAAAAGAGTCAATGGGGTATCTAGAGAGATAGTCAGCATTAGAATGGTCTTTCCCTTTCCTATGAAATGTTGTGAATCGGTAGGGCTGTAAGGCCAAAAACCACCTCATAATTCTGTCGTTGTGCCCCTTGTTGCGAGATAGCCATTGTAGGGGGGCATGATCCGTATACAGAATGAATTCTCTTCCGTCCAGGTAGTAACGTAGGGTTTCTATAGCCCATTTTATGGCTAATGCTTCCTTCTCGATGACCGCATATTTGGTTTCCCTAGGAAACAGTTTCCTGCTGAGGTACAGTACTGGTCTTTCCTGGTTTTGGGTGTCGGTTTGTGACAGGACAGCACCTAGTCCTTGATCCGACGCATCCGTCTGTAAAATGAAGGGTTTGGTATAATCAGGGCTCAGTAAAACCGGTTTGGAGGTGATAGCTGTTTTCAGGGTCTGAAAAGCTGTCAGTTGTTGGTTTGTGGGATACCGTAGTGCTTTCTCTGTGTTGATGGTCTTTTGTAGGAGGTCAGTCAAGGGGGCAGCTGTATGGGAAAAATCTGGGATGAATCTCCTATAATACCCAAGGATACCAAGAAAAGCTTGCAGATCTTTTTTTGTCTGCGGAAAAGGTATACTGGCTATGGCTGCTACTTTCTCTGTTTGGGGTTTAATGAGGCCTTCCCCGAGGAGATACCCAAGATATTTCACTGACCTTGCTGCTAGCTTACTTTTAGCAGGGTTGATCGTCAATCCACTAGTTTTCAGGTTCCTTACTACAGCCACCAGATGGTCTAGATGTTGTTCCCAGGTGTCACTAAATATGACGATATCGTCAATGTAGGCGGCAGCGTATGCTGCACATGGTTTTAATACAGTGTTCATTACTCTCTGAAAAGTGGCTGGAGCCCCATGCAATCCAAAGGGTAAGACTGTAAAGTGATACAGCCCTCCGGGGGTTGAAAAGGTGGTCTTTTCCCTGTCCTGTCTTTGAAGGGGGACTTGCCAGTATCCTTTACTTAAGTCTAGAGTGCTAATGTATTTGGCGTTACCTAGTTTCTCGATCATTTCATCGACCCTAGGTAACGGGTAGGAGTCAAACTGTGAAATCTTATTAACCTCGCGAAAATCTATACAGAATCGGATAGATCCGTCGGGTTTTGGAACTAAAACAATTGGAGAATTCCACTCACTAGTAGATGGTTCGATCACCCCCATCTGGAGCATCTGTTGTACCTCCTTCTCCACTGCCAGCCGGCGAGCTTCGGGAATTCGGTAGGGACGTAATTTCACCCTCCTCCCCGGTTGAGTGTTGATAGCATGTTCGGTCACTGTGGTATGTCCTGGGAGGGTAGAGAAGACCTCCTGTAAAGGCTGTAGCCTATCATACAGGTCTTCCTTTTTTTCTTCCGTCAAGTCAGGGTCTATGCTCCCGGAAAAGGGGGCGGATTTCCGTGCGATGGCCACCAAGTGGGGTACCGGCCCTTCCCATTTCTTTAATAAATTAATATGAAAGATTTGGGTGTTGGTAGGCTTTGTGGGGTCCATTTCCAAGCGATAGGTTACCGGAGTAGGGGCCTCTAGGACTCGAAAGGGACCCTGCCATTGGCCTAGGAGCTTATGGTCCGAGGAGGGCATCATTAGTAAAGCATAATCACCCACTGTAAGAGACCTATTTCTGGTGCCCTTATCGTAAGAACGTTTCTGGGCTTCTTGAGCTTGTTCCAAGTGGACTTTACAGATATTGCGTATTTCATGGAGATGCGTTTTCAATTGTAGGACGTAGTCGTGTAGGGGCTTAGCGCCCTCGGGGATTTCTTCCCACTCCTCTCTAGCCATGTCGAGTAGGGTTCGTAGGGGTCGGCCATATAACAGCTCGAATGGGGAGTACCCAGTGCTTTTCTGGGTCTTGCATCGTATGGCAAAAAGGGCAAGAGGCAACATATCTTCCCACTGACGGGTTTCCAGCTCAAGCAGTTTTTTTAGCGTGGTCTTAAGAGTAGCGTTGTATCTTTCCACTAACCCGTCGGTTTGTGGATGATATGCAGATGTTCGGATTTGCTTGATGTTTAACTGGGTACAGACCTGTTTCAGGAGCTTAGAGACAAAAGGTGTCCCCTGGTCCGTTATTATCTCTCGTGGAAAGCCTACTCGGGAAAAGATGTTAATCAGGGCTTTAGCGATTTGTAAGGCGTTTGGGTGACGCAATGCCACAGCCTCGGGATATCGAGTAGCATAATCCACCAATACTAACACGAACCTACAACCACTTCGAGAGGGGAGCAAAGGGCCCACTATGTCCATTCCTACCCGAGAAAAGGGTTCACTAATGACAGGCAGGGGACGTAAAGGGACTCTAGAGAAGGTGTGTCTGTTGGTTCTTTGACAGATGGCACACTCTGTACAGTATCGGCGGATTTGTTGGTAAATACCCGGCCAAAAGAACTGTTTGAGTATCTCTTTTTCTGTTTTGTCCTCCCCGAAATGTCCCCCTAGTAGATGGCTGTGGGCAAGGAACATTACTTTCTCTCTATAGGTGCGTGGGACCAATAGCTGTAGGGGTTGGTTGCTTCCCCCCTTTCTATATAGCAACCCCTTCTTTACTAGGAATTGGGGACCTACTGCAGTTGGATCTTCCACCTCTGAGGCCTTGTTCCAGGCTTCTCGTAGCGTGTCGTCATCTCTTTGTGCGGCGAAGAACCCACGGTCATACTGCCACATGGCCTCTTCCTCATTCCGTGTGAGAGCTACTCGATTCCAGTCCTGTTTCTCACTTTTCTTCTGTTTTCTGCTTTTTGGTTGTTTCTCCGGTGGTGGTGTGAGCTGAGGTTCCTTTGAAAACGGGGCTGTTAGACACCAGGCTTCTTGGGTGGGGTGAGTGTCCGGTACGACTGCTGAGAGATAGGGATAGTCAGACCCCAGTACCAACGGTTCAGGCAGCCGAGGTATTAACCCAACTTTTACAGGCACCGGAGCGTGAGCGGGACTGTGTTGGACTTGTATAGTGGTAGTTGGATACCTCCTGTTGTCCCCATGTACACACTGTATGTTTACCATATCATTGGTTTGTGTAACGCCTCCGGGAACTGCGGAAGGCTGGATAACGCTCTGCAGGCATCCCGTGTCCATCAGGGCTTGTCTTTTCTCCCCATTGACCCTTACGGTGTGATGATAGGGAGGTCTCTCCTTCCCAGGAGTACAATAATAGGACCGGGTGAGTCCGATTTCCATAGGTTCTTCTTTTTGAGGGCACACTCGTGCTATATGTCCGAAACCACCACAGGAAAAGCACTGGGGCCCAGGGGATGAGGTGGACCGAAGGGGGTTAGGTGGGGGACCAGGTAAGAGGGTGACCGTTTCCGACCTCCTGGGACCCAGTGGTCTCACTGGTTTGCTGGGTCCTCCGCTAGGACGTTTCCAGGATTGTTCGTCCTTCCCTCGATGTAACTCTTGGGCGCGAGCATAGGCGCCAGCAATGTCCACGGCTCTATCAAAAGTCAGTCCCGTGTGCTGTCGCACCCATCTTTGTACGGGGGGGTGTAAGGAGGTTAAAAACTGCTCGAGATACAGTTGCTCCATGATGTCCTCCTTTGTAGCGGTTAGGGGTTTCAACCATCGGTCGGCTAGATCCCTGATCCGGAAAGAGAGGGCCCTAGGGGTCTCCTGAGGACCTTCTTTGATTTGTCTGAGACGTAGTCTGTAGGTCTCGTCGTCTATCCCCAGCCTCTCTAACATAGCTTTCTTTACATCCTCGTATGGCGTAAGGCCAAAAGGGTTAGCAGCCTGGTAGGCGGCCTGCAAATCCCCAGTCAGCAGTGGCCCTAAGTACTGACCCCATTTGTCGGCAGCCCACCCCGCCGTTCTAGCCATTCTCTCGAAATTGGAAAAGAAGAAGTCCGGATCTTCACCGTTTACATACTTCTGGAGGACAACGGAGGGTAGAGTGGTCTGATTTCTTTGTTGCCCCATCGTATCCGCTAGTCTGTTGAAAATGGCTTCTTGGGACTGGCCTTGTTCAACCAAGGTTTTATGGTGTTTCTTCCTCTCTTCTTCGGTCATAGTCAGGAATTGTTCCATAATGCTTCCTAGTTTTTCTTGGCCTTCAGCCATTTTCTTGATTGTGGCCTCCATCCCTTCTGATCCCACTTCTGACACCACGTGTGAGAGGGAGGGTCGAAAGGAAAAGCGAGGAGGCCGAATTCGAGGATCAATGGTGTCAAGGTTTATTAGTTTTGTGATAAGAGTAGTTCCAAAACAGGTTCAGGATGACTGGATGGCCTTCTATATCCGGAAATCGTTTTCGCGGTCTTCCCCAGGTGCTGGATCCCTGACGAGGTCGGGTGTCTTCCCCAGGTTTCCTCGGAAAGAAAGAGGGAGAGAATGCGGTAAGATCCCTGTTCAGGCTTTCCGATATGAACCCTCCACCAGTGACAACACTAACCTAAATAACACCCGTTGTGCAGCACGACAAACAGAGACAGGTATGGCGATTGCGTGAAGGACGAGGATGTGGGAACGAGGTATATTCAACAGGGTCCCAGAAGAGTAGCGAGGGTAGGGGTCGGTCCACATTAACCCAAAAGTAAGAATACCCCTCCGAAAGCTTGACAGATTGTCGGAAGGTTTACGCTCACAAAGGCACCGTGAAGGTTATACTAAGTAGTTGAGTAGCGCTGTGCACCTTCTATGAGGCTGTGGTGAGATGACAGAGGGTAGGGTGTGATGGGGAAATCGCTTTACCTATGCAACAACAGTACTACCCGCTAGTCCACTAGCTGGACTCCACTTATACCTCCCCCCTTCCCGTGTCACGTACCGCGGTGGCCGCAACTCTCCGGAGCTGCGGCGGCTCATCAGCGTCCACCTGGGGCGTCCACACTCTTCGGACCAGGTCTCGGCTTCCTCGGCTTCAGGAGTGTTCTCCGGGTCGACGGTTGGCCTCGGTTCTTCCTCTCCGGGATCGACGGGTAAGGGCTCCTCTCCGCTCCTCTCTTCCTCCTGGCGTGGCGATTCTCCCTGCTCCTCCGTTTCCACACCCCCTCGCTGGTCTTCCGGGTCTCTTTCGTACTCGTCAGTTCCCCATTCCTGTGGATGCCATTGGTTCTCGTCGGGTCTGGGCGGGGCTCCTCCCTGCACACAAGAGGTAGGGGAAAGGATTAACTCTTTCCTTCCCGGCCTTTTCGTCTCATTCTCTTTCTGTTCAGGGGACGACGGGAAGGGCATCCCGGCTACGGAGGCCGCCTCCTCACAGTCAGCTTTTTACAATTACCGGATTAGGTGGAAAGGAAACTCCCGCAGTTCAAACCTTACTTGAAATGAGAATAGGTAGAATTCCTAGAAAAGAATACTCTGTATTAGTGGTGCCACTCTTAGAATTCATAATTGGAATTGATATTTTGAAAGGAATGACTTTGCACTTAGATGATGGATGTTACCAATTTGGAACTAAACATTATATATCGTCCAGGCCTGTACGGGTTGGTCGTTTAAGAATGCCCCCAATAAAAGTTCCTCAGGCGACAAAAGTGGTTCGCCAGAAGCAGTATCGTATTCCAGGTGGTCATGAAGAGATTAGTACCACTATTCAGGAGTTGGTGGATGCAGGAGTTATAACCCCAGTTACTTCTGCTTGGAATAATCCTGTTTGGCCTGTACGTAAGAGTGATAATTCTTGGCGCATCACTGTTGATTATCGAGAATTGAATAGACATACACCCTCTTTGACTGTTGCAGTGCCGGATGTTATTACCCTAATTGAAAGAATTCAGAAACATCCAGGTACATGGTATGCGTCCATTGATATTGCTAATGCTTTCTTTTCGATTCCGATTGCCCCT
Source organism: Triturus cristatus (assembly GCF_964204655.1). NCBI lineage: Eukaryota > Metazoa > Chordata > Amphibia > Caudata > Salamandridae > Triturus > Triturus cristatus. Next base: position 172,245,890 of record NC_140581.1, on the reverse strand, counting down.
GAGTGTCAGGAACAATTCAGTTTTACGTGGAACGGGCGTCAGATGACGTTTAGAAGTCTTCCTCAGGGCTATGTGCATAGTCCTACGATATGTCACCGGCTGGTGGCAGAGCATCTGGCTGAGGTACCAGTTCATCCACAAATTCAGATATGTCACTATATTGATGATATTTTGATCCAAGGTGAATCACAAGAGGAAGTTCAGACCCAATTGGATAGAGTCATTGAGTGCTTGCGTGAGAAAGGTTGGGAAATCAACCCGGATAAATTACAAGGTCCGTCCCAGGCTGTGAAATTTTTGGGTATTAATTGGCATGAAGGGCACCGAGAAGTGATCCCTCAGGTTAAACAGAAAATTCTTGATTTTGCAGTTCCGAGAAATAGGAAAGAAGCCCAAAGCTTCATTGGTTTGTTTGGTTTTTGGCACCAGCATATTCCTCATTTGAGTCAAATATTGGCCCCTTTGTACCAGGTCACTCGTAAAAAGAATGCATTTGAATGGGGTAAACCACAGCAAGATGCGTTTAGTCTGGCAAAAGAAGCAATTCAGCATGCTCTGGATTTATGGCCTGTATGTGATGGTGATGTGGATTTGAATGTGTCTGTACAAGGCCTTTATGCGAATTGGAGTTTGTGGCAGAAACAAGGCAAGAGTAGAGTACCGTTAGGTTTCTGGACCAAAAAGTTACCTGATGCTGGTGAGCGTTATACACCTTTTGAGAAACAGTTACTTGCATGTTATTGGGCTCTGGTGGATACCGAGCAATTGACTTTGGGACATGATATAGTTTTGCGACCTGAAATTCCTATCATGCAGTGGGTTATGAGTTCGCCGAAAACTCACCGGATTGGACACGCTCAAGAGGCGAGTGTGATTAAATGGAAATGGTATATACAAGACAGGGCACGTGTGGGACAAAAAGGAGTTGCATCTTTGCATGAGCAGGTGGCACGGGCGTCATCAACTGAAACTGAGAGTGAATGTTCCGTACCTTTAGTACAGGAGTCTCCTGTTAAGTGGGGTAAACCTTTTGATGATTTGTCCGCAGAGGACAGAAACCATGTCTGGTTTACGGATGGTTCAGCAAGGTTCATAGGGACGAAACGGCACTGGAAGGCAGTGTCCTATAATCCGATCACACAAAAATTGCTGAGTACAACTGGTGAGGGTAAGAGCAGTCAATTTGCTGAACTCTATGCTGTTTATCAAGTTCTGAAACAAGAGTTACCTGGCACATGTCTAAATGCTGAATCCCCACTTATGCGTTTGTTTCCTCCGAATGTTGATGCAAAGCCTAATGAGATCAGAGAGACTGTGATGTACTGGGAGATTACTCCCGGAGCTTTAGCTCCATGCAGAGCGACCCCAGGGTCGGCAGGTTTAGACTTGCATGCCATGGATGACACCATTATAAAAAGTAAAGATCGAGTCATCATTGAAACAGGTGTTGGTGTTCAGATACCACCTGGAAATTTCGGATTAATTGCCCCTAGATCGGGGCTGGCTGTAAAAGGTATTCAGGTGCTTGGAGGAATCATTGATAGTGATTATCAGGGAGAGATTAAGGTGCTCCTGCTGAATAGCAGTGAGGTTGACTTACTGATACATAAAACTGACCGAGTGGCTCAATTGCTAATAATGCCTGTCTTCAGTGGTGAGATGGTAAAAGGCACTGCCCCAACGTTGCTAACTGTACGAGGCCAGAAAGGTTTTGGCTCCACAGATAATCCTGGGGCCAGAGTTTGGGTGCAGTCGCCTAAGAATCCCCCTGAACAAGCAGAGGTCATTGCAACCGGTCAAGATAATACCATTTTAGTTATGAGACCAGGGAAAGATAGCTGGGAAGCAGTCCCGGCTGACAAATGTTACTTACGAGAATGAATAATGCCTGTATTTGATTCTCTTTCAGATCATTCTTTGGACTGTTGCTGCAGGATGTGTCGGCGTTGGACTGTTTTTGGGCTGCTACGACGAGAGAGGAGGGATCCCATCAACCCGGGATGAGTTGAGAACCCGAGTGTCGCGTTCCTTCGCTGCGTGGGATTCGTCGTCGAACTTTTGGACTTCACTAGCGAAACGGGTGACTAGCGCCCCTCATTTCTGCTTGACACCGATGAGATCAGTGAATGACATTTTGGCAACTTGTTTGGTTGCTGTCCCTGCTTCGTTGGAGAGTCTGACTCATATTTTCAATATATCAACCGCTCGCCCCAATGTTCTTCTGGGCGATTTCGCTACCCATCAGTATTGCCCCTTGTGTACTGAATTGTCAGACCCGATACCCCCCATCCAGTCCCAAATAGTTACCTATAATATCACACAAGGTGATTTGTGTTTTTTCCTTACGTGTAATCCTAGTGCAATTTCGGAATGTATGCGTTTAAAATTGAAAGGTGCCACCTCATTCACCACTCATGAACGAACTTTGTGCCTTCAAAGGACACCGACAATATGTACTTCTGTTCAGAATAACATGACTTGCAAGAGTATGGTAGTTGCCCCCAGTCATTATCGCACGATGTTACTACCTGCCGGATGGCTTTTCTCATGTGGTAATACTTCCTGGCCATATGTCCCCGCAAATATTTCTGGAGGCCCTTGTGCCATTACTAGACTAAGCTTGCTCATGTTTTCATCACATCCGAATGCCAACTCTCGTGTGATACGAGATACAGTGAGGTTACAGGAGGATTGTGACTCATCTTTGCATTTATATTCTAAGTCCGAATACCTTAGCCTGGCTATTTCAATTATTGGTGTTCCTGCTTTGGCAGTTTATAATGCAAAATCTATTGAGAAAATGGCCTGCTGGATGGTGAAATCCATTAATAATACTTCTACAGTCCTGTCGGACATGCTATTAGACGCCCAGGGTGAACGAAGGGCTATCTTGCAAAATCGAGCGGCCATTGATTATCTTTTGCTTAAACATGGACACGATTGTTCTGATTTTGAGGGTCTTTGTTGTTTTAACTTGTCTGATCATACACAATCCATTCGAGCTCACATTAATAAGCTACATGACTTGACAGAAGTTAGAAAGCACATTGACCAGGGCTGGTTTGACTGGCTCTTTAATTGGTTACCTGATTTACATTTGTTACGTCAAATATTAGGAGGTATTCTGATTACTATCGCCATTTTGATTTCCATCTGTTGCTTTATTCAGTGTATTCCTTCACTACTTCAATTCTGCACACCTGGTACTAGACATAGATCAGTTAGTTTTGTTTCATATTATTCTTCCACAGATGTTAGTTCTGTTTAATGAATGTATAATAGACTGAAGTCAAGGGTGAAATGTTCTGCTCGATTTTCCTGGCCTTCTTGTGTTAACAAGTGATTGAATGTGACTTCAGTCTCTTACCATTCAAGCCTAAGGGTTAGAGTAGTGAATGGAGCCTATTTACTAGGCACTTCGACATGATTCTGTGCTCTTTCCCATAGATCAGGGCTTGCACACATAGCCTAGGGATAGATTCGTTAGTATTAGGGATAACCTGTCCTGTAGTGAGGGTATTTCATGGAGCTGTGCTGAATTCAGGCCTGGTAGGCCTCAAACGGGAGAGACTCCATCTTTCTTTCTGCTCCGGCAGCTTGGGATATTTCTAGGTCAAATGTGATGTTTTAGTTATGAGGTGTTATTCGCTTGGAGAGAACCGGTTCAGGCCGGCCCTTATCGAAGGATTGTATTTTTCTTCATGCCGAAGACACTACATCAGGCCGGCCGGCTGGGAACGTGTCCTTGGTACGGGGAGGTACAAGAATTTGGTGGGCGGCAGGTTACGGGCCGGAATTTTCCATGAGGAAATGCACCTCTATATTAGTGAAAGTTTGAGGCAGTTACATGTTCAGTCCGTAGGCGGCATCTAGCCGTTAGCAGAAAAGCGACTACTTATTCCAGGGAAGACAGACGCCATCTTGAAGGCGGAGAAGAACTGAGAGACAGATGCTTTCCTGACAGAATAGCCAGAGAGGAGAGAGTAGCCAATAAGGAAGAGGTCCCAGTGACTCGGAGAAGGGTGATTCCAGGCGAGCCGAGGCACAGACGAGAGGGAGCCTAGATGACCACTGAGTGCAGGCTACATACTACTAAGGTGATGTCGACCCTTTCTTATTAGAGTATACAACTTAATCTTTCACTTTTCTTTGCAGGTTATGTGTTATATCGTAATGTTATGTGATTGTGTACGTAATGAGTAATAAAGTATCCAGTTTGTAGTGAACCAACATGTGCTGTGTGTTCTTGTATAAGAGGGTAGCCTATTCTTCTAGTCAGCTGCGGCTACATGAACAGATGCTAACCCTAATCAGGTAAGTGGTAACTGAATAAGGGAAAGAGGAGCCCCTCAAACCTGAGAACAGGCTATGCCCGAACTGGCAATCCTTGTGTGATCTGATGAATAGTGAGACTGATTCCCTTTTTGTATGTTATGGTGATCATAGGATGAACTGTCGTATGAGACTGCCGTCTAGGTAGAGAGGTCTGGATTCGTAGGGGATCGCGAGGCCGCCGATTGTGCTGAGACTGCCGTCTGGGTAGAGAGGTCTGGGTTCGTATGGGACCGCGAGGCCGCCACTTGTGATACTGTCGTATGGGCAGAGAGGTCTGGGTTCGTATGGGACCGCGAGGCCGCCACTTGTGATACTGTCGTATGGGCAGAGAGGTCTGGGTTCGTATGGGACCGCGAGGCCACCACTTGTGATACTGTCGTATGGGCAGAGAGGTCTGGATTCTTAGGGGATCGCGAGGCCGCCGATTGTGCTGATACTGTCGTATGGGCAGAGAGGTCTGGGTTCGTATGGGACCGCGAGGCCGCCACCTGTGATACTGTCGTATGGGCAGAAAGGTCTGGATCCGTATGGGATCGCGAGGCCGCCGATTGTGCTGAGGCTGCCGTCTGGGTAGAGAGGTCTGGGTTCGTATGGGACCGCGAGGCCGCCACTTCTGAGACTGCCGTCTGGGTAGAGAGGTCTGGGTTCGTATGGGACCGCGAGGCCGCCACTTGTGATACTGTCGTATGGGCAGAAAGGTCTGGATCCGTATGGGATCGCGAGGCCGCCGATTGTGAGATCTTGGTATGCATAGTAAGAATCCCCTGTCCTTAGGTGATAGATTTGTCTGGTTGTAGGATTGTAAATAGGTTCTAGGGAGGGGGTAACGTTCTGGCTGGGTTAGTGAGGCTCTGATGAGCGAGTTCTATCTGATCCAAAAACCCAAGCAGAACACACCCCGAGTGGGACGGGTATGCCCAGACGTGGGTCCCGTGCTCTTGATGCCACTGGAGTCAAGCTATCCTGGCTGATGAGGGCTGAAAGCCCGAAACCGGTTTTCCAGTCCAGGGAGGACCTGGCCAGGCAGTTCGGGCTGGACTGTTCCCATTGGGCGCAGGTTCAAGACTGATTTGCATATGGCTGGGTCCAAACTGGAATGGCATGGTGAGCAAAAAAAACGATGGATTTAGGCCCAGATCTCTGTACTGGGGTGTATGTATGACATTGTTCTGCATTCTGTCCATTTTTGTTTATTTTAAAAGTTTTATATAGCGCTAGCTTGACCCGTGGGTATCAGAGCGCTTTACATAAAAACTGTAAAGAAAAACAGACGGAAATTGCATTACATCGTAGGCAGGCAGTAAGGAAGCAAAACCAGGGATAAATAATATACAGCATGGAAGATAAGGTGGTTAACACAGTCTGGTCACCAACTATCCTTGAATGTCAAGAGAGAGGAGTAAACTCGGATATTGAAGTCTAGGTTAGTTCACGCTGGTCAGGAAAGTATTTGTTAAGGAGATGGATTTTCAGGTCTCTTTTGAAACAGGAGAAGGAGGGGTTGCATCTGAGGACTCTAGGGAGAGCGTTCCACATCCTGGGAGCGTTGCCAGAGAACGATCGGTTTTGTGTGGTTTTCTTTTTCAGTTTCGGAGGAATAAGAAGGAGTGAGTTGGAGCTTCTCAGCGTTCTGGATTGACCTGCTCTTACCAGTTTGTTGTTCAGGTAGTTAGGGGCCGGAGAGTGAAGGGTTTTGTGTGTGATGCAGGCCAGTTTGTAAATACACCTCCCTTCCATGGGAAGCCAGTTGATGGAGTTGAGAGCTGGAGTGATGTGATCAAATCTTTTTACTCCAGATACGAGCCGAGCGACAATGTTCAATACCGCCCTTAGAGGGGCTAGGTGAGCTTTTGGAGTCCCTGTTAGGATGGCGTTCCCGTAGTCGATTTTAGAGAGAACTAGGGATTGGACTACTGTCTTGAGGTCATCATGGGGAAGAAAAGGTTTCAATTTCTTGAGGTGTTTTAGAGAGGAAAGAGCACTTTTTGCAGAGTTTTTGATGTGGGCCTCCAAAGATAAGTTCTTGTCATGGGTGATGCCTAGAGACTTAACTGAGTCGGATAGGACGATGGGGCAGTTTAGGGCGACCAGATTCTTGAGCCACTCTTGGATTGGACGATGGTTGCTTTTTGGAGAGAATAGGATTAGTTCTGTTTTATCTGGGTTGAGTCAATTGTTCTTTTTACATTTGTCACCCTGAGTGGGACAGGTATGCCCAGACGTGGGTCCCGTGCTCTCCATGCCACTGGGGTCAAGCTATCCTGGCTGATGAGGGTTGAAAGCCTGAAACCGGTCCTAGGATGCTTGTTTCCAGTCCAGGGAGGACCTGGCCAGGCAGTTCAGGCTGGACTGTTCCCACTGGACGCAGGATCAAGACTGATTTGCATATCAATCAATTAATCAGGGAATTGTAAGTGCACTACTCACCTGTAAGGGTCTCAGGCACTTTGTCGGGGGGAGGGGTCCGTAGGTCTGTCTACCAGAAGAGCCAGGCTTTCAGGGTCTTCCTGAAGGTGTTCAGGGAGGGGGCTCGTCTGATGTTTGCCGGTAGCTTGTTCCAGGTCTTGGCTGCAATGTGGGAGAAGGATCTTCCGACTGCTCTGGTTCTGTGGATGAGCGGGGTTTCCGCCAGTGCAAGGTTGGAGGATCGTATGTTTCTTTTGGGTACGTGGAAGTTGATTTCATTACAAGACCGGAGGCTGCCATTATGCATTATCTTTTAATGCAACTTCAAGTACAGCCACTTTAAAGTTACATCACAAACAAAACTTCTAGAACAAACAAGTGTATCTAGGCAACGGCAGCACAAAGATCAGCCTCTTTTAAATGCGGCTTCAAGTCAGATAAGTTGCCTTTCTCATACCTCCTGTCCTTCTTAACCTTTCTTTGCTTAATTATACTAAGATTTTCCTAACTCGTTATCTGCTTTTACTTACTTATCTATTTGCTATTAGTTGCCTAGCTTTTCCTATAAGATGGAGTATGATATTGCCATTTTCGTTTTATTTATGATGTTAGGATTGTATGTTACTTCCCCTGTGGTTTATTTATGATGTTAAGTTGTACGTTACTTCCGCTGTGGTTACCGACACCAATCCTTCGAGCTTCTTCCTTTTGACCCGTTAATAACGCTCTTCACAATACCCCACTTTTATTAAGGTAATCTCAAGAGTGCTTTTTAGTCACAATCCCCTTCGTGGAGTGTTTTTTTTCAAGTCGCATGTCGCCTCTGCCTCCCTCCCCTTCCCGCCTCATTGCCATTACCTCACAAACCTCTTTGACGCTCGTAGCTTCGTAACTCCCTCTGACCCAGTCGATCGCTGCAGCTGCAACGTTCAAGCTGCAGGACGCGCAACACCTTCGCCTCGCCTTCCACCACATGCCGTTCCTTTACCGTACCTTCCGCTCCAGCGCTACCCTCTGCATGGTTTAAATAAAAAAAAAAAAAAAAAGAGAGGCGAAAGACAACGCGTTCGTCTCGTTGATCCCTCATTAGAGGAAAGTCGCTAGCAACGACTCCTCCTCTCTAAAACGTCCCTTCCTCACAATGCTGTCTCCTAGCAACTGCTCACAACAACTGATTATCGACAGTTGGCAGCTTCGGTTTCATACCGGTTCTCCTTCATCCTACAACCTTACAATTACCTAGACATTTTCACTGTCAAGAATCGCCTTTATTACCTCTTGTTTACTCAAATTCAAGTGACCAAAAAAAAAAAGGGGGAAAGATGTCTGATTCCGACGATTCTCAGACCATTACACCCGCTCCCTCTAACAAGGAAGAGCATATCAAACAACTGATTCATAAAGAGATTCATTCCTGCATGAGGGAGACTATTGATAAGATTGTTGCAGGTAAGAGCCCCCCCGCACTCCTCGGAGTGCAGTCTAATGAACCATCTAAAGTTGGGGGTAAAAGAACCAAAAAATGCAACAACTTAGATAATTAGGGCAGTATGGGAGGTCAAAGCACCTCATTTTTATTGGGAGGTCCACGCGCCTCAAAACCTGAAGGAGGACTAAGCTCCTCAAATGTTACGGGAGGCCTAAGCACACCAAAAAGACTACGTGCCTATAACGACACACCTCACTTGGATGCCCTAAGCGGCTCACAATATCCTAATGGCAGTACAACCCCTCTCTTACCTAACGTACCCTCTAATGAGTCACTTGACGAGTATATTCTGGATCTGGATCAAACTGATGATGATTTTGACCCTGATTTCTCAGAAGAGGAACTCCCCTCCTCATCTAAAAAAATTATTCTTGATCCCCTCGGCGGGGAAATGTTTTCCTCTGACAACATACAACACCCTAGAAGCTCCCAGTGGTGGCCCCAAAATCATGTAGCCAAATGTATTAAGACTTGGATCAAACACCCATTAGAAAGAGAGGCAAGGAATATTCTTAGGGCAGAATGCCCACGCCCTGTCATCCCTGACAAATTTTGCCTTACTCCTAACCTAGACCCAGAACTTATTAAATTCTTACTTAAATTGGGCAGAGACCCTAGGAAAGGTTTTGAACGCTCCCTCAAAACTTGCCAGGATCGCATGCTTGACATGCTTGGCCCCTTAGGCCGTATGATCGATCTAATTGAGGAGAGTTATATCAAAGGTACGCAACCTAATATTGACCTCCTATGGGGATGGAGTCAGAGGGCTCTTATCCTCCTGGGTAATGCCAACGCATCTCTCAATACTGAGAGGAGGAAAATAGTCCTTTCTAAAATTGACCCTAAACTCTGCGATATGGCAGAGAAAGAATCCTCCTCTAATCCTAATGGACTATTATTCGGAGAGGATATGATTAAAGACCTGGGGAAGTATGTAGCAACCTTTACGGCTCTGGATAAGGCGCAAGCCAACATACGCAGAGTTTTCAACCCTAACGTTTTTGCAAGGGCCGGCAGAAGGGGTCGTTCTGCCGGCCGCTTCTTTCAAAGACCCTTTTCAAGATCAAGAGGTTTCGGACGAGGTTACCAACACAACTCCTCTTTCTTCCCTCAACGAGGCCGTTCCTTCCGTTCAAGAAACTTCAGATCGAGAGGCATCAGTAATCCAAATTCAACAAGTGAGTACTCTTTCTCTTTTCTCTTCCTCTTTAACTCAAAAAGTAGGGGGTCGCCTAAAACTTTTCATTCACGTTTGGGAGCAAATTACACACGACCCTTGGGTTTTAGAGACAGTACAAGGTTTCAGAATAGACTTCACGGAGAAACCCTCCCAGACCTCAACTCCCCTAATATTAAACTTGACCCGAGATCAACACTCTATTGTCGACGAGGAAGTAACTTCAATGTTATCCAAAGGTGCAATTCGAGAAGTTCCTTGGATTTGCAGGAATTTCGTAAGCAATATCTTCCTCGTGGAAAAGAAGGACAAAGGGTGGAGACCTGTAATAAATCTAAGGGAATTGAACAAGTATGTCACTTATAATCATTTCAAGATGGAAGGTATCCATCTCCTCAAGGACATGCTTTTAGCGAAAGACTGGCTAGTCAAATTAGATATGAAAGACGCCTACTTCACCATTCCTATGGCAGAGGAATCCCAGTCTTTTCTTCAATTTGGTTGGAACAAGCATCTATACCAGTTCCAAGCCCTTCCCTTCGGCCTATCTTCAGCCCCGTGGTGCTTCATCAAAGTTATGAAGGCAAATACCACGGTCCTTCGGGAAAGGGGTGTCCGCCTCTTAATCTATCTAGACGACATTCTCATCATGTCTCAAGATAACTCCCAAATCCTGAAGGACTTAAAATCTACTGTGGATTTGATAGAAAGCACAGGGTTTATTATAAACAGGGAGAAATCCATCATGACTCCCTCCAGGTCACTAGAATTCCTTGGCTTCACGGTAGACACCGTGAAGTATATGCTTTTACTCCCCCGGAAGAAGATATCCAAGATTCGCAAGGAGATACGCCACGTCTTAAAATCAAACCTACTAACCTTACGGGAGCTAGCCAGACTTCTGGGCCTCCTCTCATCATCTATCCAAGCCATCCTTCCTGGCCCACTTCATTACCGAGCCCTCCAGAGACTCAAAAGGAGTGCCCTGCGTTCCGGCCTTTGGTACGGAGACCAAATTCACCTGGACCCAGAGGCCAAGGAGGAACTCACCTGGTGGCTGGAGAATTTGGATGCATGGAACGGGAAGGCCATTTTTGGGACTTCACCGGACCTCATTCTGGAATCGGATGCAAGCCTTCATGGCTGGGGTGCCTGTTTTCAGAATCAGAGCACCGGGGGTTCATGGTCTTATTCGGAGAGTTTACACCATATAAACTTCCTGGAGCTAACTGCCGGGCTCTATGCCCTAATGAGCTTCAAGGAATCCCTTCGAGGGAAGTCAGTCCTCCTCAAAATGGACAACATATCAGCTGTTGCTTATATAAATCGCCTTGGAGGAACAAGGTCTCCAGACCTCTCCAACCTGGCCAAAGAATTATGGATGTTTTGCTTGAAACACCAAATTTCTCTAAAAGCAGAATACCTGCCAGGCCTAAAAAATGTCTGTGCGGATTGGAATTCAAGGTTCCTCGTAGATCACACCGATTGGAAATTAAATCCAATATTATTCAACAATCTAGACCATGTTTGGGGTCCTCTAGAAATAGACCTCTTCGCAAGCAGACTCACAACCCAACTTCCAAGTTACTTCAGCTGGCTTCCAGACCCGGGGGCTCTAGCAGTGAACGCCTTTCTCCAACTCTGGAAAGACATTCGGGGATATGCCTTTCCCCCCTTTGCGATGATCCAACGTGTCCTCCAAAAGTTGACGACAGAACGGTCATCAATAGTCCTGGTGACGCCGTTTTTGTCAGGTTCTCACTCTGCGGAATCCAGACGCAGCAATAAGCTCCACCTCCGGACCTTCCAAACACCCTGAAGGAAAGTATCACAGGGTGTTCGAACGATACGGCGAGGGAAAAAACCCGTAAAAGGGGAAAAAACCTTAGGAGGGGAAAGGAAGGGTTAGCTGGGAAGGGAAGCTGGAAAACAAGACACACGGGTTAGTACATGGACTACATACTACTCTCAGTAAAGTCTCGCTAAAACAAATGATGATTCACCTGCATTGTCTCTGCTTAATAGCTTCGATTCGATGGAACACTCCTGATATCCCTTCTCCCTACAGGACGCAAAAACCCCGTTATTAGGCAACGTGGTATCGCTCTCCAACTCTCAGTATGAAACACTACAATACGCAACCTACCCTCACCAGCGGACTACTAGGACCTCACTGGATTCAATCTGGTAAGTTCACTTGTACATAGAGTTCATTCCTGGTTGAAACCCCAAGTGTTTATGCAGAAAACGAAAGAAAAAACCTGTCTCGGCGTATATTACTCCATATACTCTGCTGGCCTGCCAAAATAACTCTCCCCGGACCTGGACCCCTCCAAACACGGTAGGGCGTAGTGATCAACTACCGCCGTCCGCGTTGGCACTTATAATCCCAAAGGAGAGCGCACTTCGTGACGGTAATGCAGAGGATGCCTTCCCCCTTGCACTCCGCCACTTGCATTCACCCCGCGATGCCTCCAGCAAAGAACAAACAATAGTCAGCTCCCAGGAGCACCAATCCACTGTCAGGTCTCTCACCTTGTCCCGCGGACGGTAACCTATTTCCGGGAAGCTTCCTGGAGCGCCAGCTCGTAAGCTGTTTCGAGCGCGTCAAATAGTTTGGAACAAAGACGATCCTTGTCTGCAACGATGGGGGAAAACACCGCCACTTGGAAACTCTGGAAAACGAGAGCAGCCGCTCCCGCTAACCCCACAGAATCACGAACGTCTCCTCCGCTGTTTTGCCTCTCTATATCCAGTCCTGCAGCAAGGGCTGCTGGGATCGGTAGTTCAAAACCCAGGGAATCTGGAAAATGCAGTGTTTTAGGCAGGCGCAAGGGCTAAACCCTGACAGTTTTGGCCGTCCCAAGCTTGGTTCCCGTCAACATTGGAATTAGCTTACGAAAAACCCTTTCTACTTCCAGCCTCTCCAGACCTCCTAAAAGACAGAAACGATTTTGATCACCCCCTCGTTCTGAGTGGGACTTTGAACCTTCTTGCCTGGAAAGTGTCAGGCGAGCCAATGAAATCTCTGGACTTTCGGCGCAAGCTTCTTATCTCCTCCAGGAATCCTGGGCACCTGGTACCCACTATAGGTACAACGGAATCTGGAAAATATGGGTTCGTTGGTGCCTGGAAAGGAACCTGGATTCCGTGGAGGCCCCTATTGTGCATGTAACCAATTTCCTGGTAGAACAATTTGATAGAGGTCTTTCCTACAGATCCATTAACTGTTATAGATCAGCCATTTCCGCTGGTCATTCCCTCCTTAATGGTCGAACTATTGGCAAAAACCCTATTATTTGTAGAGTGATGAAAAGTATCAGACTTAAGAGGCCTCCAAAACCTAAATATGACTCCCTTTGGGACGTAAGATTACTTCTTGACCTTTTTTGTAATTGGCCGGATAATAATCTATTAAGCAACCAATTTCTCTCTATCAAACTAGCTTCCCTCCTTTGTCTAATTTCCTGCCGTAGAGTCTCGGATGTTAAAGCCTTAGAGATATCCAACAGATCCTATGATGCTTTCGGCGTCAGATTCGATATTTTTAAAAGAACTAAAACGATGTCTGATATTCATTCATCAAATCTTTATTTCGGTCACTAAGGACCATAAAAGATACAGAAATAAAATACAGTAACAATTGACCAAAAAAGAAAACCAAAACAGTGGTAAACTCATATGCCAATTTTAAAACATTTAAAAATGTATTATTCACTAGACATAAAACGATTACGGATAAACCATGCTGCAGTTAAAAATTTGGCTACTGCACATACAATGGGGGCAGACAAGTCAGATTTTAAAACTCTGAATGCGGGACGGTGTTCCCTAAAGCCTAGGTTCCTGAGAAGTGGAACAAGCCAATATTTACGTGGGATGTCATATGCAGGGCAGAAAAAGATCATGTGTAAATCATCTGCTCGTTTGAGAGGGCATACTAGGCAATTTGGGGTGGTCGCTATTTTGTGCCAGTGCTCTGTATGAGCCCTCAAGGGAAGTGTTCCATAACGCCACTGCAGATACAATTTTCGAGTTAGTGGTGGGCTAACATCATCAAGGACCAATTCTAGCTGATAAGCATCCTTGATAGCAAGAAAATGACTGGACAAAGAATCTTGGCATAGGGATTCAATTGCAGCCTGTCGCTTATACTCGCGGTATGCCTCCACCAGCGATCTACGAGAGATCCTGGGACAAGCGCTCCGCGGGTCATGCCACAGCTCTGATTTCCCCATCCTTTCAAAAGTAATCTTAATGTACTTAAACCAAGATATTTTCAACACGTTTGGTAGGCCCAGGATTTCTTCTAATTCAGCTCTATAGCTAGATAGCTCCACCAAACTCCATATTCTACGCCAATACGTCAGAGGCTTGAGTCCCAGTTCTTCAGTAATTGGTCTTAAACCGAGGTCCAGTCTCAGCGGGAGCAGCGGGGTGCTTGATGGTAGAGCGGTCAGTTGCCTGATAAAGTTGTTTTCAGTTATCTGCAACTTACAGCACGCAGCATGTCCCCAAATCTCACCCCCGTAAGTGACTGCACCTCTAGCCTGGGTTTTATAGATATGGAGTGGCGGGCCAAGTGGCTTATAGGTGGTCCTAGATAACATCCTATGTATGCCACCTGTAAGTTGGGCGAGTTTCAAGTTTACTCTCATAATGTGGGTGTCCCAAGTCAAGGATTGGTTCAGGGTGACACCTAGGTATTCAAATGTGGAGACCCGGTCTAGTCTTTCATGTCCTATCATAGGGTTTGGGCGGGTTGAAGTGGACGGATTAAAAGTCATGAACTTAGTTTTCGTCGCGTTCACTTCCAATCCACGAAGCTCACAAAAGTTCATGAAACCGTCCAAAATTCTCTGGAGGCCCATCGGGGATTTTGAAAGCAGGAGGGTATCATCCGCAAACATAACTGCGGGTACCCTCCTGCCATTCAGCACCGGGGCATCAATATAGCTCAACCCTGTCAGGAAGTCTATGACACCGTTCACGAAGAGGCAGAACAGGGTCGGTGCCAGCACGCAACCCTGTCTTACCCCAGAGTTCACGGGAAAACCCTCTGTAAGACCGCCTCCCCTGCCACACCTCACTTTGGCGTAATTGCCCCAATGGAGCCTCATCAACATGGATAGGATGTCACCCGGAACATCTAAATCCTTGAGTACTGCCCATAGTTTGGCACGGGGCACCAGATCGAACGCTGCTCGGAGATCGACAAAGACTGTGTACAGCGTTCCTCTGCCCAAACTCACAGTTTTCCAATACAAATTGCTGAATCAGAAAATTTGGTCTATTGTAGAGACACCCTCTCTGAACCCAGCTTGGAATGGGCTCAGTATGTCCTTCTCTGCCATCCATGCTTGGAGACGGTTCAATAGTAATCTCCCGAACAGCTTTTGTGGGACGTCTATTAAGCTTATTGGTCTGTAATTGGAAGGGAGCAGAGGGGATCCCTTTTTAAATATTGGGACAATCTCTGCTCCCAACCAAGTCTTTGGGACCTCCATGCCCCCAAAATAGAATTAAATAGGCACAACAAATATGGTGCCCAGACTACTGGCTCGTGTTTAAAAAGATCACCAGGCAGGCCATCTAGGCCCTGTGCCTTGCCGTGGGCTACTCTGTCTATCGCCTCGTATACTTCCTTCAAAGTAAAGGGGCGCCCTTTAGTTTCATCAATATTTTTGGAATTTATTAGCTCAGGTGGACCAGATGTGCTGTATAAGGATTTAAAATGATTTCGCCATGCAGAGGCCGAAATGTTAGGCTCAATTGCATCAGATTGCATTTCGTCCCCTGTGTTTACAAGCCGCCAGAATAAGCGGGAGTCTGCACATGCTAGTGTAGTTTTAAGTTTCTCCCACTTGTTATACTCCCATTCCTTTTGTGCGTCCCTAGACCCTCTTTGATTGCCACCAGGAGCTTCGATTTAGCCTTCCGGCATGCACAGTTATACCAGGTAGGACTAGACGAACGTTTTGAAGGTCCTTGCAGTGTAGTGAAGAGTATATCAGAAAGGGCCAAAGTTAGGTCTGTATGTAGTGTTCCCCACTCCATCCTATTATCAGGGCAGACGTCTCGGTCGGTTAATGCCAGTGCTTTTTCCAATATAGGAATTGCCCGAGCGTAGAGGCTGGGAAGAGTTTCCGGATTTAAAAGTAATCTTTCCCATCTCACTCTACGTCTATTGTTTGCTAATGTTAAACCTTTACGAGGGGTCGAGGTCTGGGCCCTCGTGGCCTCACAATCGGAAAGAATATATTCTGCTTCCAGAGCATGATGGTCACTATCCACACCTGGCAAGACCCTAAAGTCTTTGATGGAAAACCAAGCTGCTAGTGGGACAAGAATATAGTCCAATTTCGATTCCCTCCCACCCCGGCTAAATGTGTATTTTGGCGGGATGTCTGATTTTTTCCGGCCATTACAGGCCCGCAAACCAAATTTTAGGGTTAGTGATGTAATTTGGACCGCTAGTGGTGTCCATGCTCTGGGGCCGGGTGCCTCTAAGGGAGGAATAGACCAAAGCGCATCCTCCTCGTCGGCCAGTCCATCTAATGGGCCATAGAGGGGCTCGTAATGACAATTGAAGTCACCCCCTATTAGGTAAGGAATATCAGCGGGAATTTCACTTAAAACGGAGGCAAGATCATCTATAGTTCGTGATTCAAGCCCATTAGTTACTGGGCGGGAATAGACGTTGACCAACATGAGCCTATTAGAATTTGGCCATTCCAAAAGTACCACAAGAATATCATCCGTAGAAAGTGGATGTAAAGCAGCACTACATCCCAAATCTACTGCTAACTATGTTGCAAGTCCGCCCGAAGGACGTCCTTTCCCTCCACATTTCGCCTGCATAGAAAATGACGCGTATCCCAAATACGTCACCTCGTCACAGGCCCAGGTTTCCTGGAACATACAGATGTCTTTGGATCTGACAAATGTGTTCCATTCTGGAGAAAGCAACTTGCTAGCGAGGCCCGCCACATTCCATGACAACACTTTTAAAACAGTGGAGTTAGTGCTGCCAATAGATTTTACTGCGTCTGGGATACAGCACCGCTCATGCGGTGGAGATGTACTCATAGTAGGGGTAGGGGATACAGAGGACACCGCCTCACATGAGGGGGTAGCAGAGTTTGCAGGGTAGTTGGCTATCAGATTCTTGATCTCAACCTTCATGGTATTAGACTCCTTTGTGAGGGTGGATAAAACGCCCTCCTCTTTGCTGCTTATCCAAAGCAGTCAGTCATCCCAGGCTAGGCTTCCAAATCTATTCTGCGTAGGGAAGTAATCAAGATGTGGTAGATCACTCATATAATGGGTACCCCTATGCTCTTGCCTCCACCTTCTGCCACGGCCACGCACAAGTTCCCAATCTCTCTCTCCCTGCTCTTGTAATACAGATGGATAAAAGAAAGATAATGGTAGGGCTTGGATTGTAGTACCCTTATCGCGATAGGGCCAGTTAGTTATGTGGGAGACTGTCCTGGGGTCCCTAAAATTGACCAAGACACAATCTCCCTGTATTGATTTCTTTGTACTACCCAGCCATGAAGCTCTTCTTACCATCAGGACCTGGCTGCATATACCATCGGGAAGAGGTCTATTACTTGTGAGCCAATTGATGACTTTATTTTTAAGCGATTCAACTGACTCTTGCGTTGGCTCTTTTAGGGCAGGGACACCTGCCAAAATTACTATAAAAGGGCTGGCCTCAGGTGGCAGATCTATAGTCGTTTGATTCCCAATAGGGCTGTTAAGGGAGCCCTTAGAGCCAGGTACAGACGGGTTCCCTTCTGTGCATCTATTTAGTGTCTGATCTATGGTTGGTAGTGTCAGTTGGGGAGAGGAAACGTGGGATATTAGCGGGATAATAGGAGGATTCGGATTCGTAGCTAGAGGGGCTGTTTGGTTCATCGCAGCACTCGGGCCAGTGTCTGGAGCTAAGGCATCTTTTGCACAAGAAAGTGAAATACATGCCAATTCCTTTACAATACAATTTAGGGTAGTTTCTATTTTCCCCAGGTGTGCTTCCAATGGTTTAAGCAACAGCCTCATCATGTTGCGAATATCCAATAGTGTGATATCCTCCTCCCCAGAAATTGATCCAGTATTATCAAATTTATGATCTGGCGCATTAAGTGGCGTGAGCCCCTTAGATTGTAATGGGGTTCGACGTTTGTTTACTGTCTCAGGTTTCAGCCTCTGTGGTGTGGGAAGTAGTTTGGTGTTTTTACATTTTTTCCCTCGAGACATCTGAGGCTTCTTACTATTTTTGGGGATAGCTCCTTCTCTCACTGCTACCCTATTAATGTCTGTCGGTTTGGCCCCTAAGCTATTTTCCTCCCTACCATGTACAATGGTACTAGTGCTAGGGCTAAAATTGGGATGAGGCGGCTTTGGTAAGGGGAGGGGTAATATGCTAAAATCTATCTGGGATGGTATGGAACAATCAATGTTTGAGGTGCCTACTATAGTGGGGCAAGATGGACTAGTTATTTCAAGCATTTCAGTTAAGCCCTCTCCCCCCGCCATTAATTGACTCCCATCAAGTCTCTGGGTCGGAGTCCTAGCGGAGGCTAGGGGGCCCAACGATGATCTTCTTATCCAATCAATCTCTTGAGAGATACGTCTTTCGAGCGTGGTAATGTCCTCAATTAGTAGAGAACCAGCTTTGGCGAAGTAACTGTCCAATGTGCATTGGGGTTTTCCAGCAGCCATCAGAGTCTTACTACGTGTCTCCCTCAAAGCCATTCTCTCAAGGCTGGCTGGAGCAGGTATCGGGAGACACGAGGGGGCGGAATAGCAGGGGGCGCTGACCGAGACCGATCCCGACCGTTCTCGAATGGCCTCAAACGGCCCGCTCTTTGCCCGGTCTTCGCCCCGGTTCTTGTCCCGCACGCGTCCCGCTAACGCGTGAGGGGAGGGGAGTATTAATAGGTAATGAGGGAAGGTGAAGGCGGGGCCTGGAAGAGGCAGCAGGTGTGCTGTATAGATTCTGCAGGGAGCACCCTGGTCCTCGCAGTCCCGGCAGCCACAAACCCCCACAGCTTCCCTTCCGGGCACAGCACAGGCGTCCACACAGGTCCAGCAAGGCAAATGGAGCGCGATCCCAGCTCCAGTTCAAGGTGAGTCAGTATCCACGAGCGGCCCCCGCGAAGCGGGGGCCGCGAGGTTTTTAAATGATTTGCGGAGGCGGGGCCGGGAAGAGGCAGCAGGTGTGCTGTATAGATTCTGCAGGGAGCACCCTGGTCCTCGCAGTCCCGGCAGCCACAAACCCCCACAGCTTCCCTTCCGGGCACAGCACAGGCGTCCACACAGGTCCAGCAAGGCAAATGGAGCACGATCCCAGCTCCAGTTCAAGGTGAGTCAGTATCCACGAGCGGCTCCCGCGAAGCGGGGGCCACGAGGTTTTTAAATGATTTGCGGAGGCGGGGCCGGGAAGAGGCAGCAGGTGTGCTGTATAGATTCTGCAGGGAGCACCCTGGTCCTCGCAGTCCCGGCAGCCACAAACCCCCACAGCTTCCCTTCCGGGCACAGCACAGGCGTCCACACAGGTCCAGCAAGGCAAATGGAGCACGATCCCAGCTCCAGTTCAAGGTGAGTCAGTATCCACGAGCGGCTCCCGCGAAGCGGGGGCCACGAGGTTTTTAAATGATTTGCGGAGGCGGGGCCGGGAAGAGGCAGCAGGTGTGCTGTATAGATTCTGCAGGGAGCACCCTGGTCCTCGCAGTCCCGGCAGCCACAAACCCCCACAGCTTCCCTTCCGGGCACAGCACAGGCGTCCACACAGGTCCAGCAAGGCAAATGGAGCGCGATCCCAGCTCTAGTTCAAGGTGAGTCAGTATCCACGAGCGATGTCTGATATGATTTTTTATCCTAGGTTTGACTCTTGTAAGAAGTTATGTGTTGTGGATTGCATGAGTGAACATGACTTAAGAACTAATCCTCTTCGCACTATTGGCGTGACCCAACTCCTAATTTCATTCGTTAAACCCTTCAAAGCTGTCTCTTCTTCTACAATAGCTAGATGGGTTAAATTAGCTATGCAATTGGCAGGCATCGATCTATCTAGATTTCAAGCACATTCCTTAAGGGGAGCTATGGCTAGTCAGTCCTTTTGGAAAGGAGCCAAATTAGACGACATCCTCAAAGCAGCAGATTGGTCAAGCTCCTTTACCTTTGCTAGATATTACTGCAAACCTGTCGAACACATGTCAGATGTAATTCTGTTTGACTACCAACATGCATAATGGCAGCCTCCGGTCTTGTAATGAAATTGCGATTCTCCTATTACCATGACCAGAGAATCTGGATTTCATTAAAAACACGGAGGCTGACATTATCCCATCCCTCCCTCCCTGGAGTGGATTTTAACATCTCTTTATTTGCCATATGTAATGCTTTGATTTATTATATTACTCAATTGTTTAGCAATTTTGCCTTTTATTACCTTATGTGGTTTATACTATCTTTAACCACCGTTGTTTCTCCCCCCTTCATAGGGTGATATGTACTTTTCCTAACTTTCTTTCCCTTTGCAGATAATTCGTCTTGATTGGACTTCTTCTTCATCATCCATCGTAACGGCAGATACCTCCTTACTCTGTTCCATGGAATGGCCTTTTCGAGATGATGCCAGCTTCTGGACTTCGTTGCCTCTGAGGAACTTTTTCTTATTTTCCTGTGTTCAATGCATTTAAAAGAGACTGATCCTTGTGCTGCCGTTGCCTAGATACACTTGTTTGTTCTAGAAGTTTTGTTTGTGATGTAACTTTTTTTTTTTTTTTTTTTTTTTTTTTTTAAAAACCTTTATTACAATTTCAGAGAAATACAAGTATGGGCCTACAACCAACAGGCCGGCCGCTAAAAATGCAGTGTAACCCTAGGCACAGCTGAACATTCAGATCGATGAGGCAACAAAAAAGGAATCACTGGAGAGTTAACCATCGCAGTCGGCCGCAGCCGCAGGCCATAAACAAACAAAAAAGGTTTCATATTTTTAGGAAACGAAAAACAGCAAACACACAAGGCCGAGGAAATTTATAGCAGTAGCATGTGCCCCTCGTATCGAGGGAGTAATCCAACCCGGATAAACAGAGGGGGGGGGGGGCAAGGCCGAAGAAACCAAATTCGCATGTCGCAGGAGCATACAGGAATGCGCGGGCTAGGGAGACAGAGCGGCATCTATCTCACGCATCTGAGGCAGGGCGCATATACCTCCACGATAGGAGTTCCAAGGATCCCACACCTTAATCCACTTCCCAGGCTTGCCTCTCGCCACATACACCGTTTTCTCTCTGAACATACACTAGTCCATGTGTTCTTTCCACTCGGAGACCGTGGGTGGCCTCTGGGAGCCCCACAATTGTGCAATGTCACGCTTCGCTACCATATAGCCCAGAGTCACCCATTGCGTCTGCGTCACATTGTAATCAGTCGGCTCCCAGACATTCAGCAAACATCTTCGTGCCTCCGGCAACAAGGCAACATGCGTGACTTCTTCTAACACCGCATGCACTCTGCACCAGAACCGAGTCACCTCCGGACACTCCCACAGGATATGAAGGAAACTCCCCAGGAGTCCACAGCCTCGCTTACACAAACCATCCACCGAATACCCCATACGCATCAGAGCAGGCCCCGTGACGTACACTCTATGGAGTATTTTAAGTTGGACGAACCGCAACCGGGCTGGGATAGCCACCTCTTTCGGGGAGGCCACCGCCGACACCCAATCCTCGTCGTCCAGTTCTAAGCCGTCGGCAATCCATGTCTCCCGCAATGAAGCCAGCAAACCCATCCGATCATTAATAAGCTTCTTATAAATCAGCGAAATGGTGCTATCCAGCACATAGCCGTCCAATATCCTGTCCTCCAACGGGGAATGCTCCGGAATAGCCGCCACGTCCGAAAACACTGAACACAAGGCATGATGGACCTGAGCATACCGATAGTATTCCCTATCATTCAACTGGTATTCAGTTTTCAGCATGTCGAACGTCTTAAATTTCCCTTTCGTCCAGAGGTCCCCTACCGTGCTGATGCCAATCGTATCCCACTTATCAAAGCCTTTCGTAGTATACAGATAACCCAAACGCTGGGACGCATACAATGGCGTAGCCCGAGTCAAACGATCCCTCCACCCCATCGCCGCATTTGCTGCATGCCACACCTGTACCGCGACCCGCGTCGGGCCCGTCAACCGCGCATCAAGGGACCCTGAGTATAGCGTTCGATTATAGTCTCCGCCCGGCAATAGCAATTTGTCCATCTCAAAAGCCGGGTTCAAAGCAGGGCCATACATCCCGTGATTGACGGCAACCAACTGGGAGGCCCAGTAATATCGCTTAATGTCAGGGAGGGCGACCCCCCCATCATACCACGGTAGAGTTAGTTTGGCAAGAGCAATCCGTGGCCGCCCATCCCAAAACAATCGACGCTGGAGACACTCCACCTCCCGAAAATAACGGGCCGGCACTACATCCATGGTGTTCTGCAGGGCGTACAAAAAGCGTGGCAGCGACATCATTTTGAACAGTGCTGCCCGGCCAAGTGGCGAGAGCGGCAACCGCCACCAACCCGCCACATCCGCCCTTAGGCGCTGAAGGGGGGGGAGAAGATTTCGTTCGTAGCGGGCCACCGGGTCCAGTGTTATAAAAATTCCCAAATACGTAAATCCCGACGGCGCAATCTGGATAGGGCACCCCCGCGGAAGGGGGGGGGCCTCCCCAGAAAGAACGTATACACAGGACTTAGCCCAGTTGATGACCAATCCGGAATTGCGACCAAAGGAGCTCAAAACATCCACCAACACAATGAGCGATTTGCGCGGTGATGCAAGATACAAAAGGATATCGTCCGCGTATAGGGAAACCCGATCCTCGTATTCAGGCGTCCATCTAAGGCCACGCATCGAGGGTTCCCACCGCAACCACTCCGCAAGGGGCTCTAGACAAAGCGCAAAAATAAGAGGCGACAGTGGACATCCCTGTCGGGTGCCCCTACCCAAAACAAAGGGAGCCGACACACGTCCGTTGACCACCACCTGTGCCAGTGGGTTGTCATAAAGCAATTTCACCCAACCGATAAAACCCGGGCCAAAACCAAACTTCGCCAATGCTGCCCAGATGTACGGCCATTCCAAGGTATCAAACGCCATGGTAGCGTCCAAGGACGCCAAAATGGCCGGCTCACGAATGAATGGAGCGCGAGCAAGGACGCCATGCAATCGCCGCAGGTTCAAAGCGGTATTGCGGTGGGGTATAAAGCCGGATTGATCCTGATGAATCAGGTCGCCCACAACCCGTATCAGACGATTGGCCAGTACCTTGGCGAGGATTTTGGGCTCCGCATTTAACAAGGAGATGGGCCTGTAAGAAGCACACCGATCCCGCGGCTTCCCCTCCTTATGGATAACCACAATAGTAGCAAGACGTTGATCAGGGGGGAGGGAGCCCGCCGCCTTAGCCTCAAGGAACATGTCTCGGAGATAAGGCGCAATCACATCTGGGCGCAACTTGTATAATTCGATGGGAAGTCCGTTGGGACCCATGGCCTTACCCGAGGCAATAGAGCGAATGGCCAAAGCAATCTCATCTGGCGACAGGGCTGCATCCATCAATACTTTATCCTCATCATATAGGGAAGGCAGAGCGATGTCTCGAAGCAGCAGTCGGGAGTCCTCCTCCGAGCGCTCTGAGACCGGAGAGTAGACCCCGTGAAAATACTCCGCGAAGCAATCAACTATATCACCGGGGTCCGTCACACACACACCGTCCACCCTCTCAACCTCCGGTACCACTCGACTCGCTCTCTCCTTCTTATCCAACCAAGCAATCAACTTCCCGGCCTTATCACCCATATCATACAAACGCCCCTGTTGCTCCCTGCTCATACTCCTAGCAGATTCAGTAACCAGCGCCTTATAGTTGGCCTGCTTAAGCTCCAACACATGCAATCTATCATCCGTAACACCTTGCTCCAAATCACTCTCCAACTCAGTGATCTCATCTTCTAGCCGAACAACCTCCTGCGCAGCGCATTTTTTGGTGTAGGAAATGAGAGATAGGGCCTGGCCCCGGAGCACCGTCTTAAAGGCCTCCCAAAGGGAGATGGCGGAAGACACCGACCCCACGTTGTCATTAAAGTAGTGTGCCAGAGACTTAACCAGGTCTGCACGAATCATGGGGTTTCGTAGGTACCAGGGGTTGATCGGCGCCACCCTCCCCTCCGCCCCCAGGGCGATATCTAGGTGTAACAAGAGTGGGGAGTGATCTGATATACCGCGTGCCAAATGTCGCACCTCCCCGATCATCCCAGCTTGGGCCGCAGGCACTAGCATATAGTCAAGCCTCGAAAGACTACCATGGGCCCCGGAATGGAAGGTATACTGCGCCTGTCCAGGGTGTTTCAACCGCCAGCAATCTATCAGTCCCAGGGGTATCCAGAAAGCCCCCCAGCCAGTTCTGGGCCCGAGGGAGGTCCCTAGGGGGGTATCGATCCTCAACTCCGGAAACCACAGCGTTAAAGTCCCCCCCCAGGACCAACACCCCCCCCGGAAGCCCAAGCAGCAGGCGTCCCAAATCGGCATAGGTGGCCGTCTGCAGGCCCGGCGGCACATAGACCGTGACCAGTGTAATCAACCTACCCTCCCACCTCCCCACCAGCGCAGTGTAGCGCCCTCTGTCGTCGTGGAGCACCTCATCCACCACCAACGGGAGAGAGGTCCTGACTAAAATGCCCACTCCCCTCGAGCCAGAGGTGAAACCAGAATGGGCCAGAAGGCGATACCCTCGTCTGTTCATGGCATGGAAAGAGTTCCCTATGAGGTGCGTTTCCTGCAGGAACACAATGTCAGGCGAAATACGTTTCAAGAACTGCAGGACTACCCCCCGCTTTATCCTGTCCCCCAGCCCATTCACATTCCAGGAAAGAAGTTTCAGCCCCCTACCCCCCATCCCTCCCAACACAAAACATCCCTCTCCCGGGGAGCACAATCATAGTAGCACAACATGAAATATTACCCCGCCTTGTGAAACAAACAAACAACCCCCAACCCCACCCCATCAACCCCAACAAAACTCCCCCCTCCCTGCACCCCTGCGTGAGCCCGAACAGCCCCCCCCAACCTGCAGTGTGCCTGTCGCCCCAATATAAAGTTCACTACAGAAAGGACAAAAAAGAACCCCCAGAAGGAGGAAAGGGCCCCAGCAAGCCCCCCGCAACCTCCAAACACCACGGGGCAAAGTGTCACAAACTGGAGTCCAGTGCAGCCACAGGTGCAAAACGTTACCAGTGCAGTCCAGCGCCAAAATCACTGTTCCATTCCTACTCCGTCAGACCCTCTCCGCTCTCCGTCATCCGACCCTCCGGCTCCCGACTCTTGGGCAGGGCATCCAGCCACTCTCCCACCGCCTCCGGCCGGTTGAAGAAGTGTGAGCGACCATCCAGCTCGACCCGCAGCCTAGCCGGGAATAGCATCGCATACTTGAAGTCCATGTCTCTCAAGCGCCGTTTGATGGCCGAGAAACCCATCCGTTGCTTTTGAACCGCTTGCGTAAAGTCTGGGTAAAAGCTAACATTAGAGTTCTCAAATCGTAATGGCCCAGCCACCCTCGACGCCTGCAGGATAGCGTCTCTATCCCGAAAATTAAAAAGTCGGGCAATGATCAGCCGCGGGGGGGCCCCCACCTTAGGCGCACCCCCTGGAACCCTGTGGGCCCGTTCAACAGCGAAGAACTTGCTCAGCCCTTTGGGTGCTAGATGAGTCACCACTAGATCCTCCACAAAGAGATCCACAGCAGACTCCTCCGATCGTTCGGGCATGCCGATAATGCGGACGTTGTTCCGCCTGGCCCTGCCTTCAGAGTCCTCGAGGCGACGCTCAGTCAGGTCACTAGTGAGCTGTAACCTCCGCACCGTCGTCTGCAAAGCGGCCACATCAACCGTTAGGCTCGACGACGCTTGGGCCAACGAGTCGACCCGGTCATTGGTTTTCGACAGGTCCGCTCTGACCAAGGTGACATCAATCAGCACCGAGTCCAATTTGTTGGCCAGAGTATCCAGTTGTTGGTTCACAGTCACCTTCATCTCCTCAATGGCCCCCATGACATCCAGCAGAGTCAATTCGGGTGATGCGCCCAAGGCCTCCTTGGGCGGCTCAGGCGATTTACGTGATCCGCTAGGGGATCCCTTTGGCTGCGCATAGCGGTCCATATTGTTGGCCTGGGAATAGGCTCCCCTCCGGGTAGATTTGGGTTTCAGTTTGTCGCCATCCACTCTTGTCGTCATCGTCAGCGATCAGCAAGGTCAGCACCCTCCAGCACCCGGAGGAAGGCTAGGAGATCCGGGCCGCTAGCTGAAGTAGGCCCGTTTACAGGTCAAGACTAGGCTTTGCACTCCGTACTCGGCGCAGCTCTCCCAATGTCTCCTCATCAGTGTCAGTAGACCAACTCGAAACCGAAAGTGAAAGTGCGGGGTCCGGGGCAGGCCCAGCCTGGCATGCCGCTGTTGTTCACTTCACAGCCGGGCACCTCACCCACCCGAGTCCGGGACCAAGGCCGGAGAAGGCCGCAAACTTCAGATCGCCAAACAACCGGTTCCCGGAGTCCAATTTCGATTCGGAAAACGAGTGGCACCTTAGCGCAAGATCATAAACAAAAGCCCGTTGAAAAAATCAGGATTATGACAGGATAGACGTGGGAGGTTGCGGAGGCCCTCGGGAGCCACAAGCCTACGCGGCCATCTTGGTTGCGCGCTAGGCTCCTCCCCCCTGTGATGTAACTTTAAAGTGGCTGTACTTGAAGTTGCATTAAAAGATAATGCATAATGTCAGCCTCCGTGTCTTTAATGAAATCCAGGTAATAGGAGAATCGCAATTCTATTGTTGAGGTATTTGGGTCCGTTGTTATGTAGGCACTTGTATTCGTGGGTGAGAATTTTGAAGGTGATTCTTTTCTCCACTGGGAGCCAGTGAAGTCTTTGTAAGTGCTGGGTGATGTGTTTGTGCCGGGGGAGGCCGAGCACGAGTCTGGCGGCGGTGTTCTGTATTGTCTGGAGTTTGCGGAGTAGGGTCTTGTTGATGCCGGCGTAGAGTGCGTTTCCGTAGTCCAGTCTACTGGTGATGAGTGCGTGGGTGACTGTCTTCCTTGACTCAGGGGGGTGGATCCACTTGAAGGTCTTGTGGAGGATGCAGAGGGTGTTGAAGCAGCTGAAGGTGACGGCTTTGACCTAGCGGTTCATGGTGAATGATGAGTCAAGTATGAGGCCGAGGTTCTTGGCGTGGTATGAGCGGGTAGGTGGGCTTCTGAGGACGGTCGGCCACCATGTGCTGTTCCATGCTGAAGGGGTGGTGCAGAGGATGAGGACTTCTGTCTTCTCTGCGTTGAGCTTCAGGCAGCTGTTGGTCATCCAGACTGAGACGTCTTGCATTCTGTCCTGGAAGGATCCAAACTGGAATGGCATGGTGAGCAAAAAAACAATGGATTTAGGCCAAGATCTCGGTACTGGGGTGAATGTATGACATTGTTCTGCATTCTGTCCATCAATTGTTCTTTTTGTATGTGTTAATGTTGACATGATGCAAAAACACAATATGAAAAAACCTTACCAGTAACATGGCTGCCAATCAATAAAAGTGAAGAAGGGAATTAAAAATTTGCTAACATTCGTGACAAGAATTTTCAATTCTATTAAGGACAAGGAGGCGAGGATTATGCTTTCTCATTTTCTTTACTAGAAATGCTCAGCAGCCAATAAAAACACAGTATATGAAAAAACTACAATACCCATAAACACCAGGGTATGACGTATAACCATAGAGTCCACAGTATATAAGGTATTATGGCAAGTACAACATCCTCTTTCTTTGGTGAGGTGAACAGTTCAAATAGAAGGAAACAGATGAAGAGTCACGATGACCAACAGGAGGGACCACCATCAGAAGCCGCAGGAGTCCGTAAGGCAAAACGCACAGCACTGGAAGGCGACAGGACTCTGGTAGCCAAAAGCCATCGGATGCAGATGAAACCAAAAGATGCAGTAAGATTGTCACTTCGGGTCAGAACCTGAAAAGAGACAGACTGCCGTAAAATACATCCAATATAATAAAATGTAACAAGGGGGGGAAAAAATATCAGAGAGCAATACAACAGCAGAAGATACATAATACATATGCAAACATCCGTATAAATGCAAATTAATACATCAGAAGAAACATAATGGGTGGGATAATCCTCGCCTCCTTGTCCTTAATAGAATTGAAAATTCTTGTCACGAATGTTAGCAAATTTTTAATTCTATGTCAGGACAGGAGGCTCCGATTATGCTTGTTCAAAGCTTATCCACCACTACTGAGGCAACATGATCAATAGGTTTATAATAAAAAGCCTTAAACATGGAGTCAGAAGACCAATCTGCGGCCTTCATAATGTCAGACAAAGTCACACCCAAGGAAAAAGCTTTAGAAGCCATAGCTCCTCGTGCTGAATGAGCACCAAAAATAGACACATCAATGCCGGCTTCCGACATAAGCCAGCGCACCCAACGAGCTAAAGTAGCTGGGGTAACAGGACGAAAGGGTTTCTGCAAAGCAATCAACAGTTGACCCTGTAAATCAGAACGTAAAGAAGCAGTACATACCTCATAATCCTTGACACATTGGACCACACAAAGGTTGGGACGGAGAGGAAAAGAAGGATAGGATATCAATGAAGTATTCGTCTTGGTACGACGAGAAATTCGAAAAGTGACACCCTCAGGAGTAAAACAACGACCAGCCAAATCTGAGGCCCGAACATCAGAAACCCGTCTGCAAGAGACAAGGCATAGCAACATGGTCAGTTTGGCGGACAACTGTTTGCGGGAAAGCAAGAAGTTGGAAGGCCAGGCGTCCAAAAAGTTCAAGACAATGGAGACATCCCATAAAGAAGTGTATTTAGGACAAGGGGGAGTCGTCAGGCGAATACCCTTGAGCAATTTAGTAATCAAAGGGTGTTCACCAGCAGGTTTACCTTCAAGAGGAATATGGCCTGCCGAAATGGCAGAACGGAAGTTGTTAACAGTCCGATAAGCTAAGCCTGAAGAGGCAAGAGAAGCTAAAAAATTAATAATTAGAGAGACATCCGCTGTAGCGGGATCAGCTTCCCGTTGAACACACCAATCACACCATCGTTTCCAAGAACCTGCGTAGCGTTTGTGAGTGTTGGGTGCCCAAGATTCACTGTTAAATTTGCAAGCGTCGCTTGAAAGGCCTGGGACCGACCAACGGTCCCCGAAAGTCACCAAGCCAGAAGACGGAGAGAGCCTGACTGGATTAGGGGATGCGGATTCCCGAGAGGGTCCAGCAACAGATTCCACTTCTGGGGAAGAAGGATCGGCACCGCACAACACATTTCCAGAAGAACTGGGAACCAAGCCTGAGCCCTCCACAGAGGAGCAATCAGAATCAGCTCTGACTGAAATCGCTTTGTTCGAGCCAGGACTCTCGGAATCATCATGAACGGAGGAAAAGCATAGCACAGAAGGGCAGGCCAGGTCTGGAGAAACGCGTCCGTGGCCAGAGCCTCCGGATCCGGTCTCCAACTGAAGAATCGGGGAAGTTGCGCGTTGAGGC
Source organism: Triturus cristatus (assembly GCF_964204655.1). NCBI lineage: Eukaryota > Metazoa > Chordata > Amphibia > Caudata > Salamandridae > Triturus > Triturus cristatus. The sequence goes on along the minus strand of NC_140581.1, from coordinate 172,216,862 downwards.
GAGAGGCAAAGAGATCGATGTGACTCTGCCCCCAAAACCGACTGAGGGAACGAAAGATGCGAGGATGAAGTCTCCAGTCGCTGAAATCCCGAAGGTGACGTGAATGCCAATCCGCAATCAGATTGTTGCGGCCTGGAAGATATTCTGCAATAACAGTGATCTTCCTTTGCAGACAAAAATGCCAAAAATCTTTGGCGATCTCCGCTAAAAGCTTGGACCTCGTGCCGCCCAACTTGTTGACATAACGAACCGCGGACACATTGTCCATGCGGAGAAGAATGCAACAATTGGCCTGAAGAGGCGTGAAGCAACGAATCGCAAAGGATCCCGCCAGGAGTTTCAGACAATTGATGTGAAGAGACAACTCCTGCGGGGACCAACGACCCCCCGTTGAAATAGGACCGCACCGGGCTCCCCAGCCCCACCGGCTGGCATCTGACTCGATCACTATCTCCGGAGAAGAACCGAACAGGGCTCGACCATTCCAGGCCTCCATGTGGTCCAGCCACCACTGCATCTCGCATCTCGCCTCGTCTGACAGAGGAATCTGATCTGAATAGCGAAGACCCTGCTGAAGATGACGGATCTTCAACCGTTGTAATGCCCTGTAATGCAGAGGACCTGGAAAAATCGCCTGAATTGAGGACGCTAATAGACCGACTACACGAGCTATAGATCTCAATGACACAATCCGTTTGGAGATAATCGATACCAACTCCCGTTTGATATAACGAATCTTCTGAGAGGGTAACAGAAGTTGACAGGTCAGAGAATTGACCTGGAAACCTAGAAACTCCATCACCTGAGAAGGAAGGAGAACAGATTTCTGCGGGTTCACAAGAAACCCTAAGGATTGGAGAAGATCGATCGTCCAATCGAGATGCAGGATCAATTTGTGAGGACAATCTGCCATGATCAGAATGTCGTCCAGATAGACAATCATGCGGAGACCCCGAGCGCGTAAGTGTTCCACCACTGGCTTCAGATGTTTCGTGAAGCACCACGGAGCCGACGAGAGGCCGAACGGAAGGACCTGGTATTCGAACCAGTTCCCTTGCCACTGGAACTGAAGAAACCGCCGATGTGGCTTGAAGATTGGGACTGACAGATAGGCGTCTTTGAGATCGAGACGAACCATCCAATCTCCCGCTCGGAGAAGATCTCGCAAAAGATGGATCCCTTCCATCTTGAAATGTCGGTAAACCACTCCGCCGTTGAACTCCTTTAGATTGAGGACCAGGCGGGAACCACCCCCTCGTTTCGGAACTAGAAACACCGAACTCACAAACCCTCTGGGATGGCGGGTAGTTTGAAGAATAGCTCCTTTCGCAAGAAGGGAGACGATCTCCGATGAGATGATCTCCCGATCCCGAAGAGAAAAGATCAACGGGGTAGGAAGGAGAGGTTGAGGCATGGGCTGAAAAATTTCTATTTTGTAGCCCTGAACAGTTTCGAGAATCCAAGCATCGCTGGAGATTAGTTGCCAATTGTGGAGAAAAAACTGGAGCCTTCCCCCCAAAACCACATCGGAAAAAGGAATCAGTCTCACCTGAAGTATTGGAGTCGTGATGACCTCCTTGCTGTCCTCCGAAGCTCCTAACTTATCCTGGCAGGAGCGCCAAGATCGATCCAAACCTTTTTTGGGGTCTCTTGCGTACTTCTTCAGGTAGGTGACCATGGTAGGGTCAACCTCCGGAGTGTCGGCTAAATGATCTGCCAGATTAGGACGGGGACATTCAGATCTCATGCGTGCTCGGGCATCCTGAGGAAAAGGTTGGCGAATGTGGGATTGGACATAATCCGCCACCGCTGGTGAAGGTAGCCAAGAAGTGGAATGGGGATGCATAATCTCTGAAGGTTCAAATGTAAGAATGGGAGGAGTGGAAGGAGCGTCAACAAAATGCTCTTTGCGAGCCCTTTTCCGAGGAGGTGGTTCAAATTCAGACGAGGAGGAATGTGCATCATCAGCATCAGGATCATGGGAGGATGAAAAAGAGGTCCCAGCCGACCCTTTAATAGAGGCCATGTCCGAAGACAGCGTCTTAGCCAACCGCTGAAAATCAGACTTATGAGGATTGACAGGGGACTTTGACGCACGGGACGGTAACCAACCCTGCTGCTGTGCATAAAGAGACAAATGTCGCTTCAAAGGATTAATTGCGCGCACAAGCGCCTTATTCACGGAGTGCTGCACCCCTTGATCTAGAGCTTCCACCAAGTCATGCTCCAAAGAGCCAGAAGGATCCTCCTCATAATAATAACCATCCTCTTCATAATATTCTTCCATGTTGACACAAAGTGTAACAGTATTCAATGCCCACAATAAACAATTAAATCAATAGTGGCCAAAGGCACAATGCAGGGTGGAGTGAAAAAACCCCACAGCAAGCCAAAGTGTAGATAAGTCTGAACACTTAAGTAAACAAAAAAATTCAACTGTGGAGGGAGGGCTTGCTATAAACAAAAAACTAGCACTCTAGGCAATGCCTATGCATAATTATACAGCCCAAACGTTGTAAAATAGCAAAATGGGCGTAAAAAGGGGGAAATACTGAGGCAGTGGGCTCTCGGCACGTAGCGACCGCTCTGACAGGCGAGAAACACCTGTTGCAATCAACAAATATGGCCGCCGCGCATGTGCGGTAACGGCCGCCCAGTATTTCGAAAGACGGAGCACTCGCAGCACAAGCGCGAGTCTCCGAGCCCCTGTCTCCCTCTCCACAAACCGAGACGCGGGCGCAAGGCACCCGGCAACGGGAGGTGAACCACACGCTCCCGGCACATTAAAGGACACGCGCGGCGAGCGAAGCTGAAAACAACAGCGCGGGCAGAAAAAACTGCGTAACCATGGCAATTGAACAACAATGCGCGTTATAATACATGAAACCTTGGCAGCGAAGAGCAATAGTATCAAACCTGTACACAATTCACAATAAATGCATTTGAAAAAGAAATAAGCACTTAACTGGCTGCGGAGCAGCAAAGAAAGAGGATGTTGTACTTGCCATAATACCTTATATACTGTGGACTCTATGGTTATACGTCATACCCTGGTGTTTATGGGTATTGTAGTTTTTTCATATACTGTGTTTTTATTGGCTGCTGAGCATTTCTAGTAAAGAAAATGAGAAAGCGTAATCGGAGCCTCCTGTCCTGACATAGAATTAATAGTTCTCGCCTCCATTGCCATAGTAGTATTGAAAACTAAGTTCACGATTGTATAAAATGTTCTATTACGCAAAAAACAACCTTTTTTCCATTAATTGTAAACTTTATTTAATAGATATGGTATTTATAAAACCTAACAACTTACTAAGTGTTGACTCACTTTGAATTGTTACGTTTTAAGTTCACAGTGTTTCTTCCCAATATATTTTTCACTGTATTTTTATGTTAACTGTAACATGCCTGCTCATAATAAGCTGCGCCGAGATTGCATAACCTAAAACATGCAGTTCTGTCATAGAATAGTGGACGATCCTAAAACAGTTCTGTGAAAACCCATCCTTGTCCTTTACAAACATAAGAGGCGCAGGCTTTGCGTCCTTCTCTCAAAGAACGGGGACGTGGTTGCCCACACCCACTATGGCTGCTAAACTAGAACCCGCATGTATTGAATGAAGTATGCGGTTTAGTGTTTGAAGAGTTCCAGGCTGTGAGTGCTTCCGTGATAGGCCCAACCCCGTCCACCGCCTCCTCCCTATGACCTTCCCCTAGAGGAGCTCGCGGCGCGGTGGCCATTTTCTCACTCTGCCCCTGGAGTCAGCCACAGCGACAGCAGAAGTTGGAGCTCCCCCTCCCCATCTAGGATACAGATATGCTGTCAGTCCGTGTGGCCGCTGTGCTCGCCCGATCCCTACCCCGCCAGGCGTGCACGGTAGGTGGCTTCCTCCCGCTCTCGGACAGAGGATGGGAAAACTGTCTTTCATTTCTCCTTCAGGTGTCAGTGAGGATAGGCATCGCCATCTTGGCCGGCATGGGCCTGTAAAGCTCTGCAGTGTCCGGAGATTGTCTAAGTAACAGCACTGATTCAGCCTGCGCCCTGCATTTGTGGCATCCTGTGGTGGATTTCTTGTCCCCATGCTAGACTCTGTCCTTAATGTCTCTGAGCAGCAAACGGTCGGAGCTTGTGCAAATCGCCTGCACAACTTGCAACCATACATTAGAGTGTTTCCTTATGTTGAAATGCTGCTCCGTTATCCAGTAGGATGCTCAAACGGTGTAGTTGTGTGCGTGTTGTATTAGTTATGGTTACCTGCCACAGGAGGCCCGAGGTCGTATAAGTCATGACCCGTAACTGTCAAATTTCCCAGTACTTGCTGGACTCTCTGGAACTCGTCTCGATTTAATAGTGGTTTGCAAGTCCAGCATGCAAAGCTAAAACCTCGACTGGATTAGGCACTTGTTCGCTTGTAAAACGTATTTACCTGGGAGCTCTCACCCTGTCCGAGAGTGCCCTCTCCTGCAGCTGTATTCTGTTTGCCCCTAGACGGGCTTGTTCTGTAAGCATTTTGCTTCTTCGTTGTTGTACTCATTGAAGTTGTACTCAAACCTTGAGACTCGCAAATTGTTCACTAGCTGTCTGAGTGATCTGCCGAGTGCTAACCTATCCTTATGCATAAGGGTTTGTCCGTGAGCTTTTTATGCCTTTGCGGCCCTCCAAAGTGAATGCATTTAATCGGCAAACATTCCTTCCCTTGTGTGTACTTGGCAGCTAGATAAATGAGTGTACAGTGTGCCTTTTTGTTTGTTAGAGGTATGAATGAGGCATCTTTAGGAATTCTTCTGAAAGATTAACTAAAATACATACGTTAACCTGTTACTTTAGACCGTGACCCGATTTCTGGGCCCCACAGGTTGGGACCTTTCCACATGCTTTCAATTCAATTTTGAATGGTTACAATAGGTCATTTTATATTTTTGGGTGTCTTTATTCCTAATGAAACCATTAAACACATCTGTTCTGGAGTTTGTAATACGAGATTATCACGTCCAATGTACGGTGTAAGAAAGCAATATTCTCCTTTGTGTGACTCGCAGATCTTGCACTATTGAGTATTACATGAGATGCTGTCCGTGGCTGTATGTCTTGATGTTGCTTCTGGTTAATCTAGAAAATTAATTGTTGTCGAATCTTGATATTAGTTATTGAGAACTCCCTTGGAGTTACACTCAATTTGCAACAAGATTTCGACTGTTTTCATTTACATTAAATAATTGATGACAGCATTTTAAAGGACAGTTTTGTTGCAAGTGTAATTATTTCCGTTTCATGCCAGGTTGGTCTAACGTTTTGTTAGGCTGCTAGGTTTTGTAAGTAGTGCTGTCAAGGTTAACCTAGTGCTCTATATGTCAATGTCACTGTTCAGTGCCCATACAATTGTAGTTTTTCCTGTTTCATCACCTGTCGAGACTTCAAAAAAACAAGCATTGAATACGTTTCAAGGGCTTTTCATGCTGATTCCAATTTTTTAAATGGAAATGTCTATCGTGACAGGTGTCCAGAAATGCCCTTGGCGCGGCCTTTGTTGCTACAAGGAACCTCCACGTGTCGTCCGGGACATGGGTTCAGAAGACTGGTGAGTGAAAGCCCATTTAAAAATGAAATGTAGTCCTCCAGAATTATTTGCCAAAAAATGTTCGTTCTGCACAACGCAGCCAAATTAACTTTGTGACCTTGGTAATGTAATTGACCAACTTCCACGTAGACTGTAAAACAATATTATGCATGACATCGGTTTCTCTTGCCTGACAGTTTTCCTTAAACACTTCATCCTAGCTAGGTCCATTCGTTTTTTGTGTGCAGTTTTTGGTTTTCATTTTTTAGAAAACTTTTCTGAAAGTCGGTGATGCACAACAGGAACAACATTGAAGTCTTGTCAAATCATTGCAAGTCTAAGGCTGCTACCCTGTCTGTAGATTTGCTCTGGGACATCTTTTTATAACTGGGGAAGATGATTGATGTTTCCAGGATCCTTTGTAATGCCATCAATCCGTCTGAAATAAGTTTTCAGGCAGCTCGACATTAGAAGTTAGAATGAGTGGCCTCTTGGCCTGTTTGGGTCACTGCAGTTTTTGTTTCTCAAATAGGTTGTACATGTTTTTTTTTTTTTGCAGACTCGTTGAAATAAAGCTTAACATACAGTTCACCCAAGAGTTTCATTGTGTGGCGTGTGTTTTTTTAGTAGACCCAGTGCACCCCTCAAGAATATATTTTGCAGCCGTCCATTAAATGTGAAATGACAGTTAAAGTGTACCAACCGTGCAACTGTACAAAAGTTCTCCTGCAAAATTGGTTATGAATAGTGCAAAGCAGTTTCAGATCTTTACATTCTTAGTCCAAAAATCAATCTCCTCGGATGTGATTTTTGACATGCATTACTTTCGGAAAAGTTAAGGAAGTAATGTTACAATATTGTGAAGAAATGGTAATCTGACTGGGGATTTCTAACTTTAAAGCATCCAAAAGTGGCTCCTTGGTGCACACAGCTAGTGTGGTTGTGTACGCTCTTTTTTTTAATTTGATTAACTTTACTTTCTGTAGGTGGTTGCGATGATGGACAGTTGACCTGTGTATAGTGCATTATTTCAAGACTTGAATTTATCATATAAAACTCCCTATGGTGTTTGGGTCAGGGGTTCGTTCGTTGGTCATAAAACTCTTTTTTTTTTTTTTTTTTAAATTTTATTTATTGCTTTACTTCAACAAATAGTCATACATTGAGCAATGTAAAAAGGAGCAGAAATAATATAACTGAGAAACAGACAGCGAAAATACACAAATAGGGGGAGTGTCTTAAATCCATTTAGTAACTGGATCCCAGATTTTTGATCCTTTCCTTTTTTTCCTTATCCCCCTTAAGCCTATACATAGCCATTTCTAAATGATAAATAGAGAGCAGCTTACATTGCCATTGAAAGGTTGGGGGTTCATTATCAATCCAACGAGAAGTGATGCAGAAACGGAAAACGGACATACAGATAAACAAAAATGCTTCTTGAGCCATAGGTCTTATCCCAGACTGATCTGCTTGAAAACCAAAAATTACCAGTTCGGGAGAATTTCACAGCAATCCCTAAATTATTAATAAAAGATTCAATATCGATAATAAAACAAAGTTTCTCACATTTAATAAACATATGAATGGAGTCTGCATCCACCTCATCACAGCGATTACATCTTGATTCACCGCCAGCCTTCCACTTAGCTATCTTAGCGGGAGAATAATAAAGATCGAAGATAGACATATAATGTTGGCTTTGAAGGGATCCGTTAAAGAGTACCTTAATGGATAACTCGATTGATCTACCCATATCGATATTTACTAAATCTAGCTTCCTTTGCCATTTATTCTCCACAGAAGATAAATCGTCTTCAAATTGATTAATAGTCATTTGATAAACTGGGCCTATTTTCTTTGCTTTCCTCGTAGTTTCTAATATCTTATTAGGAGTCATACAGGAGTGAGTGAGAAGACCTTTCGATTCTAAAAAAAAAAAAACTCCGGATCTGAAGATACTTGAAAAAATGATGCTGTGGTAGACCATATTTAGTTTGGAGAGCTGAAAATGAAGAGAATTGAGAATCTTCGTATAAATCTCCCAAAATCTATTCCTGAAAGGAGCCATTTTCTTGTGATTTGGTCATGAAAAACGGGAGATAAGGCAAGATTATTAAACATTGGGGAATAATAGCTAATTTCACCCAGACCGAGAATTTTTTTCCTAAATTGTCGCCAAATTGTAGCACAGGCTAAAATCTTAAATTTGTTGGGTTCAATGATTTTGACTAGGCATTGAGGAGCCGCCTTGCCTAGCAGTAATTCATAGACTGAGGGATAAACGGATTCTTCAGTGACAATATCCGAAAAAAGGAGTATACCCATAAATCTTAAAGAAATAAGCCAATAATACAACCGAAAATTAGGGACTCCCCACCCCCCTTTCAGTCTGGGCAAAAAACACCATTTCAACGCTCGGCGAGAGCGATGATACCCCCACAGGAATCTGGAGATCATTCTATCAATTTTTGTGAAATAATATGCCGGAAACAAAAGTGGTATGGTTCGGAATAAATATAAAAACTTTGGAAAGATTAGCATTTTAATTATATTGACTCGGCCATAAAAAGAAATGTAAATTATTTAATCTCTCAAGTTTTGTTAGAGTTCAGGACAGGCTCAGTATTTAAGCGTACAGTCTCATCGACCTTGGATGAAATCGTTATCCCCAGATATTGGGCTTCAGCCAAAAGCTAATTCATTAGGTCGGCCAAAATCAGAATGAATTAATTGAGTTTTAGCCACATTTAATTTATAGCCAGATAGTAGGCCAAATTCTTCCGCCAGGAGAATGATTTTTGGTAGTGCACGTCTAATGTCTATGGTAGTTACGGCAACATCATCCGCATAGGCGAAGATTTTAAATGAGTTGGTATTAATTTTTACAGGTATAATATCTGCCGCAGAGGATAAATTACGTAGATATGGTTCTAGATATAATGCGAACAGCAAGGGGGAACAAGGGCAACCTTGTCTAGTCCCCCTTGTTATCGCAAAGCCCTTAGAGAGAGAATTGGTTATTCTTATGGCAGCTTTGGGTTGGATATAGAGGGCTTTAACTGCGTTAATATATGCAATGGGAAAACCCATCCAGAGCAAGACAGACCATAAGAACTCCCAGGAGACCCTGTTGAACGCTTTTTCTGCATCCAACAGGGGCACCGCAACTGGGGATTCAGAGGTCTGTGCCCAGTCTAATAATGCTATTTTTTTAACATGGTCTGTGGTGTCTCTTTTCAGTATAAAGCCATGTTGTCTGATTAACAGGCGGGTCGGCATCAGTGGATTCAGTCTATTAGCGAGAATTTTTGAATACATTTTACTATCAGTAGAAATCAAAGAGATGGGTCGATATGAGCCTAGTTCTTCACTATTTTTGCCGTTCTTTTTAAAAATGACGAATAGCATGAGACCATGACTCAGGTGGGTTGCCGGCGAAAGCAGAGCAAAAGATCTTCATCAGTTCTGGCTTTAGAATTCCTCTAAATACTCGATAGAATTCTAGAGGAATGGAATCAGGACCCATGGCTTTGCCGACCGATGATGGCTAATTCAATCTCTTCCCAAGTAACTGGGGCGCTGAGACACTCCCCATATTCTGGTGACATTTCTATAGTGTTAATCTTATCAAGATAGTGTTTTGTGGCGAGATCAGATACACTGTCCGGTTGATGATACAGCAGTTGATAGAATTCATTAAATGCTGCCAGTACATCTTCTTTAGAAGTTTTAAAGCCCCCGTTAAGATCTTGAATTTTAAGAATCTCATTAGCCGTAGCTCTTTGGCATAATCTTTGTGCTAAAACTTTCCCGGTTTGTTTGCTCAGTTCATAGCTTTCAGTCCGATGTTGATTCAATCAATCAGTTACATTTATAAAGCGCGCTACTCACCCGTAAGGGTCTCAAGGCACTGGGGGGGAGGGGGGGGGGGTCAGTGCTCATAGAGCCAGGTCTTGAGCTGCCTTCTGAAGGAGAGGTGGTCCTGTATGGCGCGAAGGTGGCTGGGAAGGGAGTTCCAGGTCTTCGCTGCCAGAAAAGAGAAAGATCTTCCGGCGGTGGCTTTGCGGATGCGGGGATGGTCGGCTATATGAGCATAAACAGAGCTGCGTTTAATCGATAGATCGAGTTGGGATTCCTCTGTCTCTATTCAACTTGATGCTTTCCGCAAGCTGTTTCTCTGCATGTAGAACCATATCACAGTCCTTTTTAAATTTGTTCCGCTTGTCCTTTAATTGAAGGTTAGCATATTTTAATGTCTCTTCCCCGTACAACTGATTTAAATGTGTCCCAGACTACTGGAACTGAAGCAGACTCATTGTTTATATCTCAAAACTCCTTGATAACATTAGACATAAACTGAATATAATCTGGTTGTAAAAGTAAATTCCGCTGGAACGTCCAGGTTGATTTATTGCCCTGTCCAACTAATGAAAAACTAAGCTTTAAGCAGAGAGGGTTATGATCAGATAATAGTTTAGGCAGAACTTCTAACCCAATTTTATCCAAAAAGAACTGAGATAAAAAAAAAGTAGTCAATACGAACAAATTTCCTATGCGGAGCAGAGAAAGTAAAGCCATACACATCTGGGTGGGCAATATGCCAAGCATCAGATAAGGCATTATCTAATACCAGAGACCGCAGAGCCTTAAAAGACCGTGGTTTCAAACCTTTATATCTTGGATTTTGTCTGATGCTGAAGTCGGCATCAATGTGAATATTGAGATCCACACAAAAAATAATGGGAATACTGCTAAGAGCAAGCTCCTGATTTAGATAAATAGCTCAGTCATCCAGGTTGGGGCCATAGACTAAATCATGAACCTGTTCTGAGAAATTAAAAGTTCTGCCGCGGCCCCACTCATCAGCAGAGGTCTTGATTACAGTACCCAGATTCCGGCGCATGAGTATAGCTACGCCTCGTTTAATGCCGGTCTGCCTAGAAACTATTAACACATCCAATCCCAGATTCTTTAACAAATCCCTTTTTTCCCATGATAAGTGTGTCTCTGAAGGCAGAGTTTATCTATTTGTAACAAATGAATCATTTTGGTCAAAATACCTCTTTTTCGCATCATTAAGACCGTTAACATTGAAAGTGCAAATTTTAATTATCCTATCCATTGGATGATGGAACACAGAAGGAGATTAGAAAACTGTGGTCTATCAAACATGGCTCCTTATAAAGTTGGAAACAAATCACAATAGCAAAAGATTTCATTACTTTGCCCAATATTGCGTCATTAGTAGACCAGTCTGAACAACACTCCGTATCCTGCAAATAAGCAGTCATTATCATTGTACTCAATTTTGACTGATGTTGAATTACACCCTCCCCCCCACCCCAACCCACCTTATGAGGCACAGGGACAGCCAGTCCCTGGGATCACAGAGTGCCTCCCCGCCCCCCTCCCAGATGACCCGAAAAAAAAATTAGTGTTAAAAAATCAGCTTAATCCAGTCAGCTAACTATATCAATCCAACCTAGCTATAGCATTTTTAAATAACATTTCTATTGAAAATAAGCATTAGGTCATAGAGAATCGAGATTCTTTTGCCAAAATTTCTGAAACAAAAAATTTTGTTTGATTTTTGAAAATAACTGAGTTTGGCTGGATTTTGTAAATAGACAGTGGCGCCTTTTTCTTGGAAACTTGCCTTAACTGCCACCGCTTAGTAACAGTAGACTGGCAGAAATCCGGCCTTACATAGAAACAACAACTGTTAGCAGAACGCTTTTTGTCAGGTCTGGCCAGATCAAAAATAGCCTCTGGCTAAGAAATTATTGAATCTGACCAAAATGGCTCCTGGGTACTCTCCTTCTTTTGACTTAGATTTAATTTGAAATGGAAAACGATGGGCGCGTTCAATGACCAACGGCCAGTCCCAAGAAGTGAGTTCCGGGAATGCTGCTGAAAATAGTTCACAAATGTCCGGAACGTTGGGGTTCCCGACGGCCTCCCACCGTGTCAGTATGGACGGAGAGCATGGATTGGTGCATGTGCAGAGAGAAGACTGTGTATGTGTCTTGGGGTAAGCCGGGGGCGTGGGGTAGAATCTGGGGTCAGTGGAACGCGTACCGAGGAAACCTCTGCACGCCCCCCCCTCGTGGACACATCTGATGCTGCCTTGTCCCCCTGATTCTGAGGTTTCCGGACTGTTACATTTTATCTGTAGACGGTTGTGGCTCTCCCGTCGCCCCCACCTCCCCCTTGCTCATCCTCATTGTCCACCTGAGGGTGGAGTATGTATTGTGTAGTTCCCCGAATGTGGTTAGACGCCCCTTTTTTGATGGTTTCCGCCTTGCTTTTTGGTGTTATTTTATTTTCTTCGTTTGTATTTCTAAAATCTGTGTATCCTGATAACCTCTGAGGTGCACTCCGTAATTTGTTAATTCGGTTGGGCCCCAGGGGGCCTGTTGCTGCCTTGATGTTGTTGACCATGTATATATTAGCGGCCGGCCCTGGTGGTTGTAGGCCCATGTTTGTATTGATTTTTATGTACAATAAAGGTTTCCTCAAAAAATAAAAAAAATTCCGGATATCTGCTCCACCAAGATTCTAAGGGACTCCTAACACACGCAAGTTATTTCTCCGCAATTGGTTTTCCAACTCAGCAAGCTTGAAGCTGACATCATCCCGTTGTGCTTTAACAAAGGCAAGTTCCTTCTTTTGTGTGGCAACTTCGTCTTCAAGGGTAGATATCCTGGTTTCGGCTTCCGAGACTCTGGCCGTCATGTCGGTGCAGAATTTTGTAATACGGCGCACAGCATTTTTCACTTTTTGGCATGTGCCTTGTGTGCGGGCAATCTACATTTTTGTATCTGATCTATGAGCCAACATTGTCTGGTATATCATGGATCAGAATCAGGTTCTTCAAGAATAGCTTGTTCATTTGGGAGATTAGGCTGTATGGATAGAGGGTCCTCTGCCCCATTAGACCTGTTCCTAGATAAAGGTATCCTCCTGACCCTATGTTTCTTTACAGTTACACTAGAACCAGGTGACGTCTCACTTGCCCCGGTCTCCTCTCCCAAGCTACTGTCCTCCGGATAATCAGCCCATAAAACTCTTAACATGCTTTTAGATGAAGGACTCATTTGATCACAAAACTTTTGTTAGAATTCTAGCAGACATTCAAAGCCATCTGAACGTGGTTGTTTGACAGAAGTAGGACTGTCTTTTGCGCACACTGTTCATTGGCAGTGTGTTGAATTAATTTAGCATCATGCCACTGGTGACCACTGTGGGGACTAGTATAATGGTTGTACAACTCCCAATTCTCCTAAGTTGTTGTATACCCAATTGTAGAGTTTATTCTTTGCATTGCACTCTTTTGAAAAGGTAGCAGTTTCTACCAAATTACAAATCTGAAGAGACTGTGCCCTTCTCCAAGGTAACAGTGCCTTACTTCATGATAACCTGCTTAACTTCCAACCGTACTACAGTACCGTGACTAAAATGCTTGTGCTTTGCAATTGTTTTAAACAAAACTGCTGCTATTTCTTTGTTTTCTTTTTATGTGGAAAACTGCTCCGTTTTTACTGTAAGCACGTTCTGTGTGCGCTAACTTAACTTGAAACGTGGAAAGTGGGAACATTCGGCCCGCGAAGCCGCGCTCTGATTGGCTTAGCTCAGCCAATCAGAAACGTAACTGGGAGGAGCCAGTTGTGCCCCCAGCTACTTCATGCACACTGCTATGTGGACAACTTACTCACGTGAGGAGTTACTGATGTTGCGCAAGGCAAATCCTATGTGCAAACTCCACTGTTGGTCCCCTTCTGAGGGTTCTTGCCTGGATTGTCCATGCTATTTCCAACCCCTGTGTAGGCATGACACACAGTTAAACACACCTTCCACTAAAGCCAACGTTGGCAGTATTAACTGCTGGTCGCGGGTGAAACACCATGTGGACATTTTTGACTTGTTCTCCGAAAGCTCTCTGGACATTCTATTTCCAACAGAAACATGGCTCTCTAAAGACTCAGTTGCCATTGCTGCTTTGTCCCTGCCTCCTTGCTTTGTGATGAAGAATGTAGACAGAGGTGGGACGCGGTGGGGGGAGGGGGTTATTGCTATAATTGATAAAGACTGCTATACCTACAATCTGACTCCTGCACCCACCCATTCCAGATTGTGAAAGTACCATTTTTAAAATTGCTCTTTCAAGTACTTTTACGGTCTCGGGCTTATTGATCTATCGGCCATCGGGGTCTCATAAAACCTTTAGAGAGGGGTTCATTAACGTAGTGAGTAGCTTGGCCCTACAGTCTGCCAACTTTACTATTGTAGGTGATCTGAATTTACACCTGTAATCGAACTCTGACCCTGATTTACAATTTCTTGAATGATTTGGCTGCTTGCCAATTAAATCAATAGGTTTGTGGACCTACACACGAGGCAGGACACTTGCTTGACCCTGCGCTTACCAACATTCAGCTAGCGGAGTGTCCCACAGTGGCTCCGATGGTTTGGACTGACCACCATCTAATAGTCTTCTCACTGTAATATAATGGCTCTAAAAATCAGAACCGGTCCAGAGCCATTTACAAACTTCCCTGGCAGAAATTAGACCACCAGTTCTTCCATAAAATGCTGGAGACGTCTTAGCCCACTCGTTCTTTGGATGTTGAGCTGGCTTATGTTAACTTTGAAAAATGGATTACGCAGGTATTAGACAGGTGCATCCCTGCCAAATGGACTCATGCCAAGAAAGACCATTCTCAAGTGTGATTTGATGAATCTCTTGCTAAGGCTAGGAAGAATTGCAAAAAGCAAGAATGTCACTGGAGACGCTCCTATTGCTAAATCCGAATACTTAGCCACGAGGAAAGGCTATCATAAACTGATCTGCAAAACCCATGCTGCCTTCTTTGCTGACAAGCCACTCTAGCAATAACCCCTCTAGTTATCATCTTCCTTCTAAAGGACATGGTGAAGACCCCGGTGTCAAATGATAGTTCCATCACTTCTGACGACCAGTGTGAGGTGCTGGCCACTTATTTTACTAATAAAGTGGCAGACATCTATGATTGTTTCTGTGGGAACTGCGAAATTCCTGTGACAGCAGAGTTTGTAGATAGGAGGGTTAACACTCTGGACTCCCTCCCTTCCATGACCTTAGATGAGCCCAAGGCCTTGACTACGATTAAATCTGGGACTCCTGCTGACCCTTTTAAGCCCAATTTTGTAGTAAAACATTTGGACTGTCTGTTTCCGGATTGCCTGGATTTTATTCATTTCTATCCACTGCCAAGGTCCCTAAAACCTGGAAGCATGCAAAGGTTATCACTCTCTTGAAGAAACCCTCATTGGACGCTTTCAGACCGGAGTACTATTGCCTAATTTCGTTTCTGCCATTTTTCTCCAAAATAACAGAATCGTATGAGAACAGCATTCTGATGCAATATCTGGAATCCAATTCTATTTTAGATCCCTCCCAGAATGGCTTCCGTCCTAAACATAGTATGAAGTCAGCTCTGCTAGCTGTCACAGAAGAACTTAGAGCCTCTATGGATGAGGGCAACTTGACAGCATTCATTCCGCTTGACCTCAACGCAGCCTTCGATACGGTCTCACAGTATTTTGCTACATCGTCTGCGTGAGATTGGTATCTGAGGCGGTGCACTTCACTGGCTATTCTCCCATTTGAGTGACTGGTAATTTCAGGTCATTGCCACTCCATTTCATTCGGTGACGTACCCTGTGCGCTATGGAGTCCCACAGGGGTCGGCTCTGAGCCCTACATTATTTAACATTTATGTTTGTCCGCTGGCCTTGTTGGCCAAGACCCGTAACATACAGATGGTATCTTGCGCGGACTATACGCAACTCATTTTTGCCTGTACCAAAGACTCCAGTCAAGACATGATAAAATTTCAGGAGGATCTGGCAGCCATAGCTGGGTGGATGGGGGCAAATGGTCTACAATTAAACTCCTCCAAAACAGAGATTATGTTCCTTGGCAAAGATTCACATCAGTGGGGCAATAACTGGTGGCCGCCGAAATTGGGCAATACCTCTTCTTCTCCCTTCCCCCACCCCCCACTCCTCCCCCCAACGACACTGAAAAGTCTTGGTGCAAGGATGGATTCTGCACTCTAGTTTGAGGAACATGCTAAGTCTGTGGCAGGGACTGTGTTAGTCAATTGGAGAGATGGGCCTTTCCAAAGTGAAAAAAGTTTCTCACTGCTGGGACATGTAAAACTTAAGCACACATGTCCAACATTTTTTAAATATCGTGCACCCTGCCCTAGAAGCTATTGGGGGTCAAACTTTGGGTTAACTTATAATTGTTAAAAAGGAAGGTTTAGGCCCGGCCAAAGGTTTATTTTGCCAGGTCGAAATGGCAGTTTAAAACTGCACCGCAGGCTGCAGTGGCCTGATACATGTTTTTAAAATGCTACTTTAGTGGGTTGCACAGTGAGTGCCGCAAGCCCTCTAGTGCTACGCAAACAATGGACGGAATGCTGAATAAATCACATTCACCCCCAGTCAAGAGATCTGGGTTAAATCCATCGTTCTTTTGCTCACCATGCCACCCCAGTTTAGACCCTCTAGTAGCATTTAATTTACAGGCCGTGTGTATATGTAGTACCCCCGTAAGTATTCTGAAAAACATGAGGGGTGAAGGCAAAAAGTTGAGTGACCCTGCAGAGAGCCAGGTCTAACACCAACCTCTTGCCCCAAATAAGACAACCACCAATGCATTTTTCTATTCCTGCATTGAAGCACGTAGACATTGTTTAGGTGCTCTCATCTGCATATTAAAGGGGTTTTTAGGTCTCGCAGACCTGCTTTGCAGCGCGCATGCGTTGCTCGCGTCTGCAAGTCATATTGTGGGTGAATATTTTTCAGAAGGGGGCTTGAAGCCCCGCCCCTCATTTTCATTGGGTCGCGTCACCATTTATGGTAAACGGTGGCTTCCCATTGAAAAAGGCTTCTGTGTTATCGCCCTTTGTCCTTTTAGGACGGCCCATCCGGACTGGGTCTCCTGCTTCACGGCTGTCGCGAAGACTTTTCTTATCTGCTTGTTTATTTAACAAGCAGATAAGAAAAGTCTTCATGACAGCTGTGAAGCACACGAGACAGTGCTCAGGGCTTCCTGAACCACGCTGCCTTCACGCTTTGAGCATGCGCCAGTTGGCTCTAAGCACTTTATCTTTATGGGGCCAAACACATGACCCCATAAAGACAAGCGATCAATGCTTGTTTACTGTGTCTCGGTGCTGCGCCCTAAAGTGGGGGGGGGAGGGACTCGCACCTGATAGTTTTTTCTTTTTATTCTCTGCAATGAAGTCTGCAAATATATCCAGTAGCTAACAGCACTGCCTAAATTATGGAAATCTTTCACAATCCCGCGTTCGTGCAAACTTCAAAGGAATGCCTGATAATATTGTTGGTATTAAGTAAGCCTCGTGCAAAGCGGTTGGTGTCTTTAATTCATCAACAGGGCTCAAATTCCGGGGCAGGTCTACTTCAATTTTGTTATTTTCCGGCGCTTACTTCGATAATGTTTTTTCGACTTGTTGGTAGTCATTTAGTAATTTGTAGAGCGAGGAGATGAGCTCCTCCCTGAATGTCTTTCAATTGAAATGACGTCCGCTCGAGTTAAAATGCAGTCTGGCACTTCGAAATGCCCACAGTGAAAACCTGGAGTCTGCTTAGGCTGTCCCTCTGAGCTGTGTGCTCACACAGCAGGTCTGCCCAGCAGCCCACGTGGGTGTCCATCTTACCAGACATCAGCTCAGTTCTCAATCACTCAGCACATAGTAGCTACCACACCAATGCCTGCCTTCCCGCCTTCCATCTTTCTCTTTTCCTCCCTTCCTTCCTTCCCTCTCTTCTCTTTCCTTCCTTTCCTCTTTTCTCCTTCCTTTCCTCTTCTCCTTCCTTCCTTCCTTTCCTCTTTTCTCCTTCCTTTCCTCTTTTCTCCTTCCTTTCCTCTTCTCCTTCCTTCCTTCACTCTTTTCTCCTTGCTTCCTTTACCCTTTTCTCCTTGCTTCCTTTACCCTTTTCTCCTTGCTTCCTTTACCCTTTTCTTTCCTTACTTTTCTCCTTGCTTCCTTACTTTTCTCCCTCCTGACTTCCTTCCTTGCACTTCTCCCTGACTTCCTTCCTTGCACTTCTCCCTGACTTCCTTCCTTCCTTCCCCCTTACTTTTCTCCCTGACTTCCTTCCTTCCTTCCCTCTTTCTGATGGGCAGTTGTGCTTATCTGTGAATTAAACATGAAGTTCCGGCCATAGTTCAGGGCACATTTTCTCTAGGTAAAAGTTGTCCTTCTGCTTTGTTACTTGTTCTCAGGAGAAAGAACACTTATTTGTAGGATAAAAAGATTAGTGATTCACTAAGCTTTCTTTCTGTGAATAGGTTAATTAACAACAACTAAGACAAAGTGATCAAATAAAATAATTTGTGTAGAGGGCCTGGATAGTTGGGTATAATTCAGACAGGACACGGGGAGTATGTGGTGTTTATAACATCGCTGAGAGATGTCCGTCACTCTCTATGGAAACATCACAAATGACACTGCCATTAGACATGACACTAAAGAGGAACAATATTGGTTCAACAGCTATTTTTTTTTTTTACTAGTTTTGGTGACACTTTTGAATAAGGGATTTGGTAATGAATTGTTTTAATGTTTTTTTCAGGGCGTACATCTTTAAATATATTTAACACTAAGCGGTGTCCCATTTTTTTTTTTACTGACACATGACACATTAGATCACCTTCAACCAACTCCCCACCCCAAATCCATGTAATTGTTTTTTACCCAGAATCACATTTTACAATCTAAAATAAGTAACCAGAAAAGTTACATGCTGTTCAATTTTTTTTATTGTATTTTCAAAACCTTTCTGCAACTCCATAGCTCGGAAAATATTCCCAGTACAGATCACAGCGACCCTTCCTTTAACAGCGGCAGCAGACCTTTCTTTAGACTCCCCTCCCCTAAACAAAGGGGCGTGGCTTCTATGCGTGAAAATGCTTTGAGACGCTTAAACAAGCATTTGCAATACAACAGGTCTCGCATTTTATAAACTTTGACCTATCTGCATTGTAAATGACAATGCCTTTTATTATTGTAGTTTTTTTAACACATAAAAGGCATTGTCATTTACAATGCCAATAGCTCAATCTTGCAATTGCGAGACCTATTGCATTGCAAATGCTTGTTCTGTTTTGCCTGTGATAAGGATCTGAAATTGGTTTCATTGAGGTTGGCTTGCTAGGTTCAGCCAGCTGCGTTGTGTTACCAACTTTGTAGAGCTTTCAAGTTAACGGACTGTTTACCAAATAGAAATAACTACCTTGGTTTTATTGCTGCTTAATTTGTTGCAAGGCTCCTTCACACACAGGGTCAAATCACACATGGACGTGCAAAAATGGGTCTGAATCGAGACTAGATTGTTTTGAGAGCGATGGTGATCTTGGTGTTATCGACATGCAACCTTATGTGAAAGCCAAAGGCACATACCAGGCAGGCTTAGGGCGGGGGGCGGGGGCATAGAAGTTGAGTGACAAGGACTCTGAGCTAGACACTGGGGAATGCCCGAATTTAGATGTGTTGGTTTTGCGTGAACAGGAAGGAGGAGATATGACGATACATAACATGCCATTACTACGCATGCTTTTAGTGCGATGTTCTTACATCGCAAATGGCATTAGTACGCATAATATTACTACGCTTACCATAACTTCGCAAAAGCATTAATAATATAACAAATGAATTTTAATGCGCAGACCATTACTTTGCATTCCACTACTATGCATACATGACGACACTACACTGAAACCTTGAACACTACACACCACTACTCTTCCCTAAACCCTAATTCACTACCCCAGCACGACCCCTACTCTACAAAAAACACAACACTCCCCTGAACCCTAATACACTACTCCCAGCACGACCCCCACACTACATTTAAACCTAAACCGTAATACTCTACCCCAGTACGAACCCCACTCCTGTCCCTACACTCCCCAGCATGACCCACCTACACTACCCTAAACCACTAACCTACACTACACATACACCACAACAGTACCCTAAACCCGAAAACACTACCCAACACGACCCCTACTCTAGACCTACACCACAGCACTACCCTAAAACACTACCCTCCAGTACGACCCCCCTACACTACACATACACCACACAAACACTACCCTAAAACATAAACCCCAGCACGACCCCCAACATTTGGAATCTCGCGTGGAGAGCAAGGCTTTGTCTTTACAAATACCTGGGATTGTCTCAGATAACTGACTAAATTTAGATGATCTATGTGAACTCTTCTGCAGAAAGCCACATAGGTATTGAGGACGTACACTTAAGTAGTTGCTTTGAAGCTCAGTGTTGTGGATAAACGCATCAATTGGTAACATTGTACACCAAGAGACAGAAGTGCCTATTGGAAGTTAATTTGCTAAAGTATTGTAAAATTTTGTGACCCAGAAGTACGTTATACTGCTTTATTAATGAGCTGTAAGTTCTAAAGTTCTGTACTAAATTAACATTGTGCCATGGTCAATATCCAATTCTTTAAGTGGTTATCATTTTTGATCTCCAGGTACAGCTGAGGTGTCCTCTATTCTAGAAGAGCGTATCCTAGGTGCTGACACATCTGCTAATCTAGAGGAAACTGGACGCGTGCTTTCCATTGGTGATGGTATTGCTCGTGTGTACGGTCTGCGTAATGTGCAGGCAGAGGAGATGGTGGAGTTCTCTTCTGGTCTGAAAGTAAGTGAACCAAATTTGGCGAAAGCTTTTTCCTAAGTATACTTTTTACTATTAGAAAATACAAAATGAGTAGCTGTGCAGTCTGTTGGCTGGTGAGTTGAGAACCTTCTGGTTTGCTCACATGGTTCTTGTCCAGTTGCTTTTATTGGGTGTACTGGTCTAAGACATTATCTATTTATTCTAAGGCAGATGTACTGGACTCCTGGAGAGGCTCTATGTTGCAACCTATCTATAAGAAAGGTGACCAAATGGACCCTAAATTAATAGCCTTGTTGGATATAGAAGGAAAAGCATACACCAGCTCTCTTCTAAATTAGCTAAATGTCTGTATCAAGGTAAACAACATCTTACCATTCTACCAAACCGGGTTTAGAAAGGGTGGTTAAACCGACTCCATACATACCTGGCTCAGCAGGCGAACGTCCAACAACTTGCCATTACTCGCCTGCTTTGTGGACTACTCTGCGGCATTTAATGGCATCTCGAGAAAACAAGTTGTGGAAAAAAAATAAGGAACTGCAATATCCCAGATAACCTCTTAAAATTCGATCTCACTATATAGCAACACATGGGTGAAGATAAAAATGACAGGGGACAGTTTCCAAAAGGATGTACACGGATCGGGCCTGAAACAGGGCTGTGTCTGAGCCCCAACGCTTTTCAATCTTTTTACTGCAGATTTAGGTAAGGCCCTGCAAGGAGCCACATTAGTTACTTAAAATAGGGGTCTACAGACCCCACCTCCAGTGCTCTGATGACCTGGTAGTCTTCGATCATACCAGAGCAGGTCTAAAAAGTCTGGATGCCTTGAACCGATCTAACGAGGCCAATGAGTTGGCAGCAAATGCGAGTAAGGCCAAAGTGGTAGTATTCGTGCAATATACAAGACATTGGGCTCGGATGGATGCTGGGAAAACGGACAATAGAAACAGTAAGAACTTATAACTACGTTGGGGCATAGCTATGCAACACAGGGACAGCAAAGACTCATCTGGCCACGATAAAAGACAAAAAATAAGCGACCACATATGCACTGTAGCAAGCTGGGTTTCTGTTGCAGGCATTCCTCTAGCTGGGTGCACTATACCAGTGGTGAGGGTACAGGTGCATGAGCCCTGTACCCCTATAGTGTCTAGACCAATTCTTAGACGTAAGTACAGTAATGCCATTAAGGCTATATGGTGCTGGGAGTTTGTCATTACGTACTCCACAGCACCATAATGGCTTTACTGAAAACTGGGAAGTTTGATATCAAACTTCTCAGCACATTAAACCCACACTTGGAGATGCCCTGTGACACTTCCAGCCTCTGGTGGGTTCCCTGACTGGTACACACCAGCCTGCCACCACTAAACATGTTTCTTGACCCTTGGGGTGGGAGCCTTTGCTCAAGAGATCTGGGTTAAATCCATAATTCTTTTGCTCACCATGCCACCCGAGTTTAGACCTGGCCATAATTAATGCAGACATTGGATAGACAATAGCCATGTAACCTTGAGTCCTAATCATTGAACCCTCATTTGCTTATCTAATGTCAAATTTAAGGAAATGCACAGACTGCTGGATTATGGTTTCTTCTTCAGAAGTTGCAAATTTTTTTTATCTCCAGTATTCAGTATTATAAATGCAATTTTATTCTGTTCTACTGTTTGAAATGCAATTTCCTTTGGGTCAAAATCAGGGAAATGTATTTGCCTCGTTTGTGATGAATTGTTTGTGGCCCTCTTAAGTGCATATTATAAAATGTAGCTTTTGTTCCCTCTGCTTATACGTAGGGTATGTCCCTGAACTTGGAACCTGACAACGTAGGTGTGGTCGTGTTTGGTAATGATAAACTGATCAAAGAAGGTGACATTGTGAAGAGAACAGGAGCCATCGTCGATGTTCCTGTTGGTCTTGAACTGCTTGGTCGTGTTGTAGACGCTCTGGGCAATGTCATTGATGGAAAGGTAAGTGTATGGGTGCCTCACAATACGTAGAGCACTCTAAAATAATGGATTTATTTATAATGTAGTATTTACGTGTGTTTTTAAAAAATATTTTTTTTTTAGGGGCCACTCGGCAACAAGACCCGCAGAAGAGTTGGTCTGAAGGCACCTGGAATCATTCCCAGGATCTCTGTCCGAGAGCCAATGCAGACTGGTATTAAAGCTGTGGACAGTTTGGTACCCATTGGCCGTGGTCAGCGGGAGTTGATCATTGGCGACAGGCAGACTGGGTAAAGAAAGGCTTTCATTTGAATGGCTTATTGAACTATACCACTGTGCATAATATGCAGAACTTAAGCAACTTCAAATATGTCTTTGTCCTACAGTTGCCTGTGGCTAGCGCATTCATTTGTTACGTGGTATCTAAATTGGAATATTCATTTTGAACTGCATTCATTATTTTTATAGGGTTGAGAGAGAGAGATCCTGTATGTGGTAATGACTATTTCTCCTTTAAAAAAAAAAAATCTAAATTTTAATCAATAGCGATCAAGAGAAACCTAGATTATTTGAGTTTGTATACGTTTTCTATTTTAGTAGATCTTGTTAATTAAGAAATTTTGTCGGAGTTTAAGGATAGTTGGCGATTACCTAATTATACTGCCTGTTTATAGAAGTATGGTTGAGGAGCATTATTTCTCAATGAGCAAGACTAATGTGTATAGCTTTACAGTGAAGTGTTTGGGATTGTGTAAGAAGAGGGTTCTCAGTGTCTTACAGTAATTTAAAATACATTTGCTTTTTTTTTTTGCGAAAACCTTTATTGTACATAAAAATCAATACAAACATGGGCCTACAACCACCAGGGCCGGCCGCTAATATGTACATGATCAACAACATCAGGGCAGCAACAGGCCACCTGGGGCCCAGCCGAATTAACGAGTTACTGAGTACACCTCAGATTATCAGGATACATAGATTTTTAGAAATACAAACAAAGAAAAAGAAAATAACACCAAAAAGCAAGGCGGAAACCATCGAAAAAGGGGGCGTCTAACCACATCCGGGGAACTGCACAATACATACTCCACCCTCAGGTGGACAATGAGGATGAGCAAGAGGGAGGTGGGGGCGACCGGAGAACCACAACCGTCTACAGGTAAAATGTAATAGACCGGGAACCTCAGGATCAGGGGGACAAGGCAGCATCAGATGTGTCCACGAGGGGGGGCGTGCAGATGTTCCCTCGGTACGCGTTCCACTGACCCCAGATTCTACCCCACGCCCCCGGCTTACCCCGAGACACATACAGTCTTCTCTCTGCACATGCACCAATCCATGCTCTCCTTCCATACTGACACGGTGGGAGGCCGTCGGGAACCTTAACGCTGTGCGATGCCCCTCTTAGCAATCATGTTCCCAAGGGCCGCCCACCGAGTCTGAGCCGCATTATAGTCATTAGGCTCCCACACGTTCAACAAACATCGGCGAGCCTCGGGCAACAAAGCGACCCCAGTGACGCATTCCATGACAGCATGCACCCGGCGCCAATACTCCGCTACCTCACAGCACTCCCAGAGAACATGGAGAAAAGTGGCGCTGAGCCCACAGCCGCGCCTACAGAGCCCGTCTTCAGAAAAACCCATCAAAACTAAACGAGGGCCCGTCACGTAGACACGGTGGAGAATTTTAAGCTGGACAAGACGGAGACGCGCGGGTATGGCCACTTCCTTAGGGGAGGACAGCGCAGACTGCCAGTCCTCATCGTCCAGTTCCACACCATCCCCGGTCCACGCCTCCCGAAGGCGCACGAGGAGATCCGCCCGCACGTTTATTAGTTTTTTATAGATAAGGGAAATAGTACTGTCGGGCAAGTGACCGTCAAGTATGCGGTCCTCGAGTGGCGAAGACACAGGGACTGCAGTCCCAGCCCCGAAGGCCGAGAGCAAGGCGTGCCGAACCTGGACGTACCGAAAGAACTCCCGCTCACTCAATTCGTACTCACTCTGCAACGCAGCAAAGGATTTAACCGCACCCTTCACCCAAAGGTCACCTACTTAACTGATGCCAATCGTGTCCCAACGCTCGAAGCCCTTCGTCGTCCAGAGGCTTCCCAATCTTTCAGACGCAAACAGAGGGGTCGCACCCGTCAAACGCTCATTCCAGCCCATGGCCACATTCGCAGCCCTCCACACGCGCACAGCTATCTTAGTGGGACCGGTTAAGTTCCTCCCAGCCGATCGAGAGTAAAGCGCTCTGTTAAAGTTGCCGCCAGGCAACAAAAATCTATCCATTTCGAAAGCCGGATTTGGACCAGGTGCGTACGTTGCATGGTTAATAGCAGATAGCTGGGAGGCCCAGTAGTACCTCCTAATGTCCGGGAGCGCAATGCCCCCGTCATACCAGGGGAGAGTCAGTTTTGCAAGAGCAATACGTGCGCGACCATCCCAAACAAGCCTCCTCTGTAAGCTCCCCACCTCCCGGAAGTAGGCCGCCGGAATAATATCAAAGGAGTTCTGAAGTGCGTAAAGGAATCGGGGAAGAGACGACATTTTAAAAAGCGCCGCACGACCGAGGGGAGACCAGGGAAGCTTACACCAACGGGCCATGTCTAACCTCAATCTCCGAAGTGGAGAAAGGAGATTATGCTCGTAGCGGATCGCCGGGTCCAATGAGACGTACACCCCCAGGTACGTAAAGCCGGAGTGGGATGCCTTAATAGGAAAACGAGAAGGCAAGAGGAAAGTCACCGGATATAGCATAGACACAAGATTTGGACCAGTTAATAATCAAACCAGAGTTCTTGCCGAAGGAAGTAAGGATGTCAAAGAGCACATTGAGTGACTGACGTGGTGAGGTACAAAAGAATGTCATCCGCGTACAATGAAACTCGATCCTCGAAGCCAGGGGCCCACCGGATCCCTCTTATCGACGGTTCCCAACGAAGCCAAGCAGCGAGCGGCTCCAAAGCCAGAGCGAAGAGCAGGGGAGACAACGGACACCCCTGCCTAGTGCCTCCCAAGAACGAAGGGCCGGGAAACCCTTCCATAACGACAACCTGAGCCTACGGAGCAGTGTATGAGTTTAACCCAACTAATAAATCCCGCCCCGAGTCCAAACTTTGCCAGGGCGGCCCAAAGATACGGCCATTCTATCGTATCAAAGGCCATCGTGGCGTCCAAGGAAACCAAGATGGCCGGCTCTGAGAGATATTCCGCCCTTGCAAGTACGCCATGTAGGCGCCGTAAGTTAAGGGCCGTATTCCGGTGCGGGATAAAACCGGATTGGTCCGGATGCACCAGGTCACAGATAACAGTAAGCAGGCGATTAGCAAGAACCTTGGCAAGGATTTTCGGCTCAGCGTTCAACAGAGAAATAGGCCTGTACGAGGTGCAACGGTCCCGAGGCTTACCGTCCTTGGGAATCACGACTATAGTGGCCAAGCGCTGGTCAGCAGGGAGAGAACCAAGTTCAAGTGACTCCGAAAACATACGACGGAGAAATGGCGCAATTTTATCCGGTTGCAGTTTGTAAAGTTCAATAGGGAGTCCGTTGGGGCCCATAGCCTTGCCTGAGCGAAGGGAACGAATCGCGGTAGCAATCTCGTCGACCGACAACGGGGCATCTAACTGCTCACGCTCATCCACCGAGAGGCAGGGCAAAGCAATATCCTTCAACAAGTGACGAGTCAGCCTCATCCCTATCAGACACCGGGGAGTACACAGCACGGAAGTAATCAGCGAAACACTCCACAATCTCACCAGGGTCAGTCACACTCACTCCCTCCGACGTCTGAAGCACGGGGACCACTCGATTCACTCTCTCCTTCTTATCGAGCCAAGCAATCAATTTACCCGCCTTATCCCCAGCATCATACAGTCTACCCTGCTGTTCCCTATACATGGTTCGAGCAGCCTCCGTAACAAGGGATTTATATTCGAATTGCTTCAGGCTGAGAGCGTGGAGCCCGTCCTGAGTGACAGCAGTCTCCAAGGCAGCCTCCAACCCTGATATCTCGGCCTCCAACGCAACCACCTCCCCGTTCTTAGCTTTCTTGGCCTCCACGATCAGGGATAGGGCGTGTCCTCGGAGAACCGTTTTGAAAGCCTCCCACAAGGACACAGAGGACAAGACGGACCCCTCATTCTCAAGAAAATACTGGTCAAGCGACTTAATGAGACCCTTGCGGATCTTGGTCACGCAGGTACCAGGGGTTAATGGGGGCGACCCGCCCGGCGGATCGCATCCCAGTATCGAAGAGGAGCCACAATGGGGAATGATCGGAAATGCCCTGGGCCAGGTGCTTAACCTCCCGGACCCGGGTGGTCTGGGCCGCTGGCATAAGAAAGTAATCTAGTCTGGAGAGGCTCCCGTGAGCCCCGGAGTGAAATGTGTACTGACTGTGTCGGATGTATCAACCTCCAGCAGTCCACTAGGCCAAAAGTGTCCAAGAACCCGCCGAGCCACGCCTGTGGCAGAGAGGGCTCTGGGAGGGTAACGATCCAACTCGCCAGAAATCACGGAATTAAAATCCCCACCCACAAGCAAGAGACTATCAGGAAGTTCAAGTAACATACGACCCACATCAGAGAAAGTGGAGGTCTGGAGGCCCGGGGGAACATAGACCGAGACCAATGAAAGAGTCTGACCCTCCCACCGTCCAGTCAAGGACGCATAGCGCCCTCTATCATCAAGAGTAACTTTGTCAATCTCAAGCGGGAGGGAAGATCGCAGTAAGATGCCCACCCCTCTGGATCCAGTGGTGAAGCCAGAATGCGCAACCAATCGGTAGCCCCTCCTGTTCATGGCATGACATACATTACCCACCAAGTGCGTCTCTTGAAGGAATACCACATCAGGGGCCAATCGGCGCAAAAATTGCAACACCACCCCACGTTTGATACGGTCCCCCAATCCGTTGACGTTCCAAGACATGAGTTTCAACCCCCCCCCCCCCCCCCCCCCCCCCCCCCATCCCAACACAAGAAGCTGGAGTCCCCGGGCACGCAGCCAGACACCTAAAACAAAGGAAACAAACACACCGCCTTGAAAAGAAAAAACACACAACCCAACAACCACTGTCCCCCTCCCACGCCATTACAACCCCCCCCCCCCACCCTGCACCCCTGCGGACTATACAGCCCCCGCAACTTGCAGTGTGCCTGTCGCCCTAACAATCCCATGCTACAAAAAGACCCTAGAGGAGGGAAGGGACCCGTCCCCGCCCGCATCCAAACAGCACATTAATAGACAAAATATACAATTGAAGTAGAACCTGGCTGGGCGCAGAAGGAAATGTCAAAGAGGACCAAGAATCATTCCTGCGGAGGCCCTCCGCCCTCAGCACCGCCAGTACGCCCAGATCGTTCGCCCCGGTCCGGCAGGGAGTCTAACCAGTCACTCACAATATCAGGGCGTTCAAAAAAGATAGTCCGATCTTCATATTCCACACGAAGCCTGGCAGGGAAAAGCATAGAGTATTTAAGTTCCAAATCTCAGACGGCGCTTCACCCCCTGAAAGCCCATTCTCTGTTTCTGAACGAGTTGGGTGAAGTCCGGAAAGAAGTTAACGGAGGCATTCTCATAGTTAACTGGGCCGTGTACCCTCGAGGCCTGCAGGATCGCATCCTGGTCTCTGTAGTGAAAAAGTTTTGCAATAATAGGCCTCTGGGGAGCTCCTGGTCGAGGCCTACCACCCGGGACACGATGAGCACGCTCCACGGCAAAGAACTTGCTCAGGCCTGAAGGAGCAAGATGATTGAGGACTAGATCTTCGACCATGAGGTCCACCGGACGATTGCCGAGAGTCTCCGGCACACCTATGACGCGGATATTATTGCGTCGTGCCCGACCCTCAATCCTCCAGCCGGCGGGACATCGTGTCGTTCGCCGACTTTAGATCGCCAAGAGTTGCCTGGAGGTCTGATACATCCGTGACAAGCGTGGATGTCCTCAAGTCCAGCGATTGAACCCTCTCGTTAGTCTTAGAGATCCGCCCGAATTAGCGTGACATCAATGGCAACCGTGTCAATTTTACGGGCCAGAGCCTCGTACTGCAGGGCGATGGTCTCCCTTATGCCGTTGATGGCACCCATAACGTCTTGCAGCGACAATTCCGTGGGCACGGACGGGCCACCACCAGAGTCCTCCACGGCGGCACTTGATGGCCCCGGGGATCCTTTACCCTGGGTATAACGATCCATGATGTTACTCTGGACTGGTCCCCTACGGTGGGATGTCTTGGTCCTCCGTTTCTCGGGGTCCCCCTTGCCCGCCATGTTAAGCGATGCTCACCGGAGGGGTCCGCCAGGACCGATAGCAAAGGGGTGCCAGCAGATCAGACACCGACTGTCCGAGAGCCCGCTCGGAAAAGTGGAGAAAAAGGGGCCCAAATCAGTCCAGAGGACGCCCCAGTCGCGTGAAGCAGCTCCTCAATCAGGCCATGCAGAAGTGCAAAACCGAAAGTGGGGGCGCGGTCATTGGCAAGGCTCCGATGCCGTTGTTGTTCAACTACTCCCCGGCCCCACAGTTCACCAAAGCACCGGGCACAGCTTCCAGGTGGGCCTCCAAAATGCAAGACGCTATATTTCAGGTCTCCCAGGTCCGATTTTCGTTCTGAAAAGAGTTATGGATTCAGCCAAGGTTCATCTTCCAGAATCCGTTCACAAATCCAGGATAATGTCAGGATAAGTTGCGAGGAGCGGCAAGGGTCCGGGGAGCCCTGTGCCTACGCGTCCATCTTGGTTGCGCGCTAGGCTCCTCCTCTACATTTGCATTATAAATTGAGAAGTTGCAGTGACTGCCCCTTGGCCACAGGGTGGTGTGGGGAACCTGCAGTGTGGACTTACCGGAGCCGCCTGCATCATGGTCCAGAGTGAGTTGCGGAGGGGGAGCGGGTAGTAGTCTGGTCTGAGCTTGTGGGATGAGGCTTCCTGCTATTCGGAGTGGTCGCGCACACTGGCACTCCCTACCCTGCTCCGGGGCCTGACTGCCAGGGTGGGATACCGTGGAAAGTGTCTGCAGCCCCTGTAGTTACTGGGTAGGCCTATAAGAGAGGCCTGGGGGCAACATGACCCCGTGCTGCCCTGGAATGGAGGCCTGGAGCGTGATTGGCTTCCGGCTTTGACCTATCCAGGTAATTTGACTGCATGATCAATACTTGGAGCCTGGGCTTTCACTCATCTGTCTCCCAAGGCGTGTCCCACCCACCGCTGGCCACCAGCACCCCAACCAGTTTCCAGGGGACATTGTGAGGTACTGTGTGGATCCTAGGGTGCACAATGCTGTAGAACTTTAGAACTCTAAAGTCTGCTTTAATACCCTAATTAATAGCTCCATATTTTGCACCCATGGACACAGGCGGCAGGGATCCGCAACAATGTAAAATAGATACATTTACTAAAACCATCCCACAGCCTTGCAGGCTGAGTCATGTCCTTGGACGGTCTTCTCCTGCTCAAATATTGCAAGACAGTTGCAGCACTAGGAGAAGACTGGAGATAAATATTGGCAGTGTGGGAATATAGGTTGTACTCCTACACCAAAACCTCCAGAAAAATAATTGCAGAGACCCGGATCTCCAAGGTAGAAGACACCACGCAGGCCCTAAACACGGAAACCACATCACTAAAGATGGTTGAGAGCTGGTTGGGATGAAAGACTTAGGATGCGTAAGGATGATCACTGAGGGATAACCTTGGCTTTGTTAGGTTTCCTGAAGGAGCTGAGGGATCGAACCAGAGTCCTTCCTGGCCACATGGCTGTGCTCCTGGGTTTCACCTGCCAAACTCTCCACCCATTTCATTATTGAAAGGGTGCAAAAGGTGTTTGCGATAACTGTGATTGCTCTCTTGCTCAACTATATGAACACTCAATCCTCTGCTGTTCTCGATCCCATCAAGATCTCTGATTTTAGGGGGCCTGCTTCAGTGTTTTCCCAGACTACACACAGCATGTACAGCAGCTGCAGCGCTCCTTACGTACTTACTCCTTTTTCTTCAAAATTGAAAGTTTTGCACAATGACTATTTGCACCCCAGGAAGTTTGGGACTGGCTGGAAATCTGGCACCTGGGCACCAGAAATAAACGCTGCTTTTTTCCCACGCTGGCCCCATATAGAATCATCTGCAGCATTTAATTAATCTTACACGCCTCACTCTGACATAAACTGAAGGCCTCTGTTGCCATCTCCTCACAGTTTTGCATATACGTGGTGAATGATCAGGCCGGCAAGGCCCTACGCTGGCTGGCTCAAAAAGATTTCGCTCTGCGGTTCATTCCATGTCTGAAAACTGTTGGAGTGGGTTTCACAGACCTTACAGATATCACCAGTGACTTTGCATATTACTTTGCATCCCTTTACGCAGCCTCAATCAAGCCATTTATAAAGCGCACTACTCACCCGGAGGGTCTCAGGGCGGGAGGGGGGGGGTGCTGCTACTGCTCGAACAGCCAGGTCTTGAGCTTCTTCCTGAAGGAGAGGTGGTCTTGGGTCAGGCGCAGGTCGGTCGGGAGGGAGTTCCTGGACTTGGCGGCCAGGTAGGAGAAGGACCTTCCTCCTGTTGTCGCTCTTCGGATGCGGGGGACGGCGGCGAGGGCGTGGCTGGCTGATCGGAGATGGCGTTTGGGAGCGTAGAAGTTGAAGCGGTTGTTGAGGTAGCTCGGGCCTTGGTCGTGTAGGGCTTTGTGTGCGTGGGTGAGGAGACGGAAGGTGATTCTCTTGTTGACGGGGAGCCAGTGCAGGTCTCTCAGATGTCCGGAGATGTGGCTGCTTCGGGGGATGTCGAGGATGAGTCTGGCTGAGGCGTTCTCTATCCGCTGGAGTCTCTTCTGGAGCTTGGCGGTGGTTCCGGCGTAGAGGGCGTTGCCGTAGTCCAGTCGGCTGGTGACAAGGGCCTGGGTGACCGTCTTCCTGGTCTCGGTGGGGATCCACCGGAAGATCTTCTGTAGCATGCGCAGGATGTTGAAACAGGACGAGGAGACGGCGTTGACTTGTCTGGTCATGGAGAGGGAGGAGTCCAGGATGAAGCCCAGGTTGCGTGCATGGTCTGTCGGTTTGGGTGCGGTGCCCAGGGCGGGGGGCCACCAGGAGTCGTCCCAGGTGGAGGGCGAGGAGCCCAGGATGAGGACTTCCGTCTTGTCTGAGTTCAGTTTCAGGCGGCTGGTCATCATCCACTCGGCTACGTCTTTCATCCCTTCGTGGAGGTTGGCTCTGGCGGCGGCGGGGTCGTTGGTCAGGGAGAGGATCAGCTGGGTGTCGTCGGCGTAGGAGATGATGCATAGGACCCTCCGGTCACTGACTGAGGTAACATATCGCTGAAGACCTACCCCTTCACACTTTGCCTCATGCAGACCTCCATCATTTGGACTAGTCCCTCGGCGAGATAGAAATACAGAAGGTCATTGTTTGCTTACTGCATGAAAGACCCAGGAGCCCAACTGGTTCTCCTAAGAGCTGTTTCAAAGGTACTCTGCCCTCTTCACCATTTTGAATGTGTATTTAGAGGCTCATAAGGGTGCTCTCACAGGGCCTCTGGGGTGCCACTATCTCTGTTCTATTAAACCGGGCATGCCCCTAAAGGAATGTGGTTTCTACCAGGCCCTTTCTCTAATAAACAGAGGCGAAGACCCTAGCAAATGTTCTGACCAACATACTGCTGATTGCTCGATTTGGTAGAATAGGTAGGTTTCTAGCATGACTGACCACCAGGCACTGCCTCAAGCGATTGAACATTATCTTAACTGTGTGCACCAATTGCCAGGAGACATGAGCCCTAGTCTCCATTGATTTTGAGAGAGCCTTCGATTCAGTACACTGGCCCTTCATGCTTCTCTTCTTGGAGGGAATTAATTGCGGCTGTGTCATTTTACTATGCAAGAAGCCCTGGGCATGTGTTAAAGCTAACAGTGATGTCTGCACCCTTACCAATTAGACTGGGTACCAGGCATGGATGTCTTTTTCCTGCTCCTTTTCTCACTCCTAATCAAGCCCTTGGATCAGGGTAGATGCGCAACTTAATAGCTTCTCATGGCCCTCCACATGGGAAGATAGTCTCACTATATGCATATGTTCTTTTGGTAAATATTAGCGACCGTCCGCACTCATTACCCCGACTAATGAATACATTAAGCATTTATGGAGGTGTCTGGTCTCCTGGGAAATGGGCGAAAACCTGCTTTCCAGCATCTGTAGATCATTGCAAGATTCAATGCTCCTTGCACCTAGGTTGGGCCCCTGAACACTTTAAATATCTAGGCATAACCATAAATGAGCTGTTGTTGTGGGACCTGATTGATGTACTCAGACCAAGATGTCTGGGAAGGGTGTTGTAGCCACCCGTTGACATATCTTGTAAAGACCTATAAGCAATTCTACTGCGATCTGTGATTACAGCATGCAATAGGACATAACTGTGCTTTGCTTAAATTACCAGCTTACAACCCCTTTGAAGCACAGGTCGCACTATCCGTTATTGAGAATAAGGTCATATTGGGGCGATACACATCGTTGGTAACCCTCCCAGGACAGGTGGGTGCAAGATGTTGGTGCCATCTTGGTTTTCTTTCAGGTCAGTCTTGCCCAATGGACTAAGAACACTGGTGAGCTCCACTGGACTCTGCCTCTTCCAACTGAAATACACAGGGTGTACTATAGCCTATCGAGGCTCTGAAAAATGAAGGGGGGGGGGGGGGTCTAGATCCCGACTGCAAACGATGTAAAACTGAGTTAAGGACCAGTGTGGCCTGCCCCATTATATAGAGGTATTGGTCCTGAATGCATACTACTCTCTCACTAGCAAGGAGGCAAAGACTGATACTGGTGTTCGGCAGGGGCACCTCCCATGAGAGAATGGATATATGGGATGAACTAGCGTGCAAGAGCAGAGGACTAAGCCTAGAAGTCTAGGGGTTGCAAAAAAACCAAACCCATAAAGCATGTGCTTAAATTAAGCTTCTATGGCTAATGTCCAAACGTTGATTTGTACAGAAGTATGCACTGTTAGTTACTTTGTACTATTCTAAGCTATGTTGAGGTGCCAGTTATCTGGTTTGCTTATGGCTTTCAAACAAACACTATGGTAAAAATAAAATACCTAGACTGCTGTTCTTTTGAATAAGCCATCAAAGGTAGTCCGCTCCTCTATAGGGTCTTGCCTAAATCAAGACTTGGATGGTCTGGTGCAAGACCTTTTGTTGATGTGCAATGGGTTTTGTGCCCTTCCATTGCATACTATTGGTTGGTTTCTTTATCCATAATTTACTTCTGTTCTTTTGCTTCCACTTTCATAGTTTTCACTTACCTGGAGCCTGGGCACATTAGTTGTGTTCCTACTCTGCTCATTTTTCAGGCACTACTTGTTTAGTTTTTGTTTAAGAACTCTACAAGAGTGCGTGTTTTCCAATTTTCTCTCTCGTGTACTCCTCCTGTGTTCCCCCTTTCTCATCCTCTCTGTTGCTGTTCTTGCCTGCCCATCCTCTGTATGTTTTCCCCAACACACCGTTGCCCACCCATCCTCTGTTTTCCCCAACACACCGTTCTGTGCTTCTCGACTTTCCTCCCCACCCTGTCAGCTTGCTCCCGCAGCCCTTGTTGCCCACCCTCCGTTGTCTGTGCTTCCCCATTCTCTCGCGGGTCCTTTCACACCTGTGCCCTCCCTCTTGAGTTGCTTTGTGTCCCCATCCCAACCCACTCACATTTTTTACATTAAAAAAATAGCCCACTGGCCACGGCATAGCACTTTCTTTAAAAATCGTGGTTAGCAATGCTGCATATGCATGGTCTACTAGTGCCCTAATATTGTATCTTCGTAATGCGTTAGAGCTATCTGTTTGTCTGGTACAACATCCCAATAAGCCGATTTTTAGATGCTGTCAAGATTGAACTTGCCTTGCCTCCACCCCCCTTTTTTTTTTTTTTGTATCTCGCATACTATTGAGACTTTGAGGGTGGTTCAAGTAGGACCGTCCCAACGCTGATTATTCAGTCATTTCGAGTTTTAGCCCTCATGTTATTTGCTTGGTGAACAGAGCCTCTTTCAAACCTGCCCCCCATATTCTACCCTACAATGTCGCCTCTGGTCAAAATTTAGTTTTGTTCTGGTTAGGATAACAAAACTAAACTTTACTCAGTGTTTTGCAGCGTGAATCTTTTCTGGATTCGCATGCTGTGCATTATTCTGCCATCTAGTTGTTGGGTCCAAAATTTTGTATTTGTCCTTGTCTTTTTTTTTTTTTCATTCCGTTTGTTGGTGGGCGTCTACCTCGCACCTTTGGTCGCCATCTTCAGAATCTTTTTTTCCGCCTTTGGGTCTGGATCAATACTGAAAGAGCTCTAGGATTTTAAGCGAAGAATCTGCGATAAATTGCGACAAGACTTCAAAAATGACTGTTCAAGGTACTGGCCTTCGAATCAAGGGGCCGGACAGAGACTACGGTGGAAACATCCTTGTTGACTATTTAACAGATAATAGTGTGTGGTATTAGACAACACACCATTCACGTTTAGCCAAAATTGTCATAAATATGCCTAGAAGGACCAGCATTCACCCTGAAGACATTGAGGGTAAGGGACAGAGAAGAGCCAACTACAACATGCAGGGCCAGAGTGCAGCACCATCGCTACGAGATCTGGGAATCCTGAGCGAGGAAGAGGACAATGTCACAGAAGGTCCAGAAGGCGAAACGGACCTCGACATCCAAGTTGTCAAAAAGAAAACTTTGAAAGTGGTAAGAGAACAGTCCTCAAAGAAAGTAGACTTGTCTAGAAAAATGGACTCTAGGGCCTCGGAGGGAGCAGTGGCGTCGAAACACTACTTCTGCAGTTGCATCCCAAAAGAAACACTACGTAGGATCCTTAGACAAGGACTCTGTAACGGCTAAGACCTCTCGAAATCCAAGATGTCTAAAGACTGTCAAGAGACGCATCGACGTCAAGGCAAGAGGTCGAAACCAGAAAAGCATGGCCAGACGCATGCGTCGACTGAAAAGGCAGCGTCTGCCACGTAAAGAGAAGAAACTCTTGACACCGAAACTCACGCTTTAGAAATCGAGAAGAAAAGAGAATAGAGGCAGAAATGGCCAGTATTTTGCAACTTGTAGGATTTAGACGACCGCTTGAAGTAATTTAAAGATACTGCCGAACTTCTCGATGGAAAAGATAGTCGAGGAATTGGAACCTCCACTGACGCCAGAACCTTTAGAGGAACAGGAGGAGTTCTTTTTCATGGAGGAAGAACAAACCTATCTGAAACCTCAGATTCAAGACCTACAAAGGCAAGACCTTGACAGACTCCCCAGAGGAAGCTGACACCTATCCTTCAACTCCTTCCTCCACCAGATGACCTTGGTATGTACAACCAGGTCATCGGGAAAGCTGCATAGACTATGGGGTACAGCTGAAAGAAGTAAAAACACAATCTGGTTTTTTTTTTTTTTTTTTTTGCTCGAAACAATGCCTATACAATTAAGGAACCAATTCCTTCCTATAATAAGTGTACTAGACCAAGGAAAGGAAGCATTTAAGGACCCAGCCACGTGTAAAGCAGTCAAATGTAAACGCTCCTCCAAAGACCTTATTCACATCACCGGGTCAGTAACTGCAGACTCCATCGTCACAGCCAGGAAGAGGGCTAATGTGCCTACCACTACTGGTCCAGCACCGGATAACTTAAGCAAAAGAATGGACCTTATGGGGAGAAAGGTTGAGAGAAGTGCGACAAACAATGGCGCATTGCCAATTCCAGTGCCTTGCTAAAAGACATTCATGCCAACATTGGGAGGAGGTAGATCTACTGAAACACCTACAGAACAATACTAACAAAAAAAAAGCAAGCCACTTGGAGGGGAAGAATATAGCAAATACATGCTTAAAATCTGCCCTAGATGCTGCAGAAACATCAAGCAGACAGATTGATTGGCATCAGAGAAAGAAGACACATGGCTGCGGATCTCAGGAATCAAGCCAGAAGTGCAAAACGTACTGATCTCACCTTTCAATGGGGAACAGCTTTTTGGCAGTGCGGTGCACGACACGCTCAACCAAATAAAGAAAGACAATGAAACCGCAAGGTCTCCGGGTGCACTACAGTTCTGAGGGAACCTGCGTAGAGGAACCGCCCCCTCCAGGAGATGAGGGGGGACCACAACTTCACACCAAGGTTTCCTAGGCGCAAACCAGGGACAACGACTGCAGCAAAATTGGAAGGATTGTCTTCCTTATTGGTATTGCCAAAGACCCCCCCGCCCCCCTCCCCTCTCTGTGGAAGAGTCCTTCCACAAAGAGGGGGGAGCAGCCAACCAAGCTAAATGACTGCATTGGAAACATGGCACAGGCTCCACAAAGATCACGGAGGGCGTGCACAGAATTAAAGACTTCAATCAGTCCCTTACAACATTCTACACCAGTAGAAGGCAGTCTAAAGAATTTCTACCAAAAATCACTTCCGACAAATGGATCTTAAACCCAATACAGTACGGTTACTACATAGAACTAGTCAAAACGCCTCCAAACAGAAGACCGAAGAGGAAAATAATTTCCAAAGGAGAAACTATTCAGTTACTCCAAGAAATACAGGAACTAAAAGCAAAAGAAACTATAGAACCTACCACACAAGGAAAGGAACAAGGGAAATTACATCATTCCTAATCCCACAGATAGATTGAACACTGCATCCTAACTTACATCTCGGATTCCTCCAAGTTCATAAAAACACAGATTCAAGATGACTACCCTGCAAGAGTTTGGTGCAAAAGGGAGAATACATGGTTACGATAGACCTAAAGGATGCCTATCTGCACATCCCAATGAACAGACCTAGAAGGTTACTAAGATTTGCAGTCAACGACAAACTACCAAGGCAAAGTGCTAGCATTCGGTCTAAAGTCCGCATCAAGAGTGTTCAAAGTGTCTAGCAGCAGTAGCCGTACACTTAAGACCGGGAATACATGTATACCCATACCTAGATGACTTGTTAGTATGGTCAAACTTGTACGAAGTCTGCAAACAGCACATACTCCAAGTAATAGATACACTAATCCAGCTCGGTTTTTCAATACTGGGACAAGTCTTCGCCAGAGCAAGACCATGTTCTTAGGAGCAACAATAGATACAGTAGAGGGGAAAGTATTCCCAAGCGAGAAACTAACATTAGCCCTATTGAAGGAAACACCGGATGGGGCAAGCTCGGATAGTGGTGAAGTTACGAGGGATGATGGCTTTATGCATTCACGTAATCCCAAACATCCGCCTACACATGAGACCATTCCAGGAATGGCTTCAAGCACAATGGTCACAAGCAACGGGTATTTGGGGTCCCAGTGGTTGCCACACAATCACGAAGAAATAGCATGGTGGAACAAGGGGAACATATCCTAAGGGAGACCCTTCAAGCAATCCACTCCAACAGTGACCATAACTGATGCCTCACATCTTAGTGAGTTGCAAGCACTAACATTACTGGGACCCTACTTCCAAGTACATAATGACAGAATAGTCATGAACAGATCCACATTTCATGCTAAAGGTGGTATCAAAATTCTACATAAACCAATCCATACAAATACCAAGTTTCTTCCAAAATCCAAAGACTCAATCCGAGAAAGCATTGCTCACACATGACGCTAGTAGAGCAGTCCTGTATTGCATTGAAAAGACCAAGGAATACAGAAAGACAAAGCAATTATTTGTGTCTTTTGCAAACTGTTTTCTGGGAAGGCTAGTAACCAAGAACACAATTGCAAGATGGATTGCACAAGCCATACAATTGTGCCACAAACAAGCAGGACAAACTTTACAAGGAGCCCCGTGGGCTCACTCGACAAAGAAAGGAGCAACAATCTCCTTTCTAGTCAATACTCCAATTCAGGACATTTGCACGGCAGTAACGTGGTCTTCAGTGCACACGTTCACGAAACACTACTGTGTGAACATTCAAATGAATAAGGAAGAACAAGTAGGACAAAGTCTTGGATCAATTCACAAACCAATGCTCATTTTCAACCCAGCCACCACAAGACTAGCAAACCGCTACAAAGTATATGCTCAGCATGTGAATCCAGTAAGATTCACACTGCAAGACTTAGTTTCTTACCTGTCGGTGTAGTTTTGCAGCTTGAAGTATTCTGGTTTCACTAGCGAACCCACCCTCCCCCACCAAGAAAGGTGATACAGAGAAAAAATCCAAAGGTGGGAGTTTCCGGGGGAAGTAAGTCTACGTCGAAGGAGGACACCAAATGGTGGGATGTCAACGTCCACTAATGGGGGGGGGGGGGGGGGGCGGGGGTTAGGCCAATACAACAATTCCAGACCCAACCACTAGATGGCGGAATAATGATCAGCATGTGAATCCAGAAAATTCTTCAAGCTGCAAAACTACACCGACAGGTTAACTATTCGTTTAGTGCTGGTGCCTTTGCCTCTATAACAAAGTTTAGCATGTTCTTCGCCTGCCCACATTAACCCTTCCAGAGACATTCTGGCTTCTCTTGAGTAGCCTGTTCTAGTTTAGAGTTCTAGTTTAGAGTTATCATCTTTCCTATATGGTCCAGCATTAAGACAGTGTGCCAAGATTGGGGTTGTACAAGCTGCTGTGAAGACATAATCCTTCTTGGATTCTCATATTTCCACTGAAAGTCTGAACCGATTTAACTGGCTGTGTGCAAGCCTCCATCCATATTGTTCTCTAGACTTAGAAATGAGGTCCTACTTGGTAACGTGCTTACTTCCATTAGTAAACCCACATAGATACTTTGCTATGTTGGCCAGTCACTTCTTGCCGGACCCTCGTTGGAGGCTCTTAGTCTTCAGTCTCTGCTGGTGAGGTGGTGTCAGAAGTAGGCCTGGGTGAAAATGTTAATTACACCAGAGTCATTTCAGGTATTTTGTGTTACGTAAATTTCCTGAAATTATCAGTGTAATTCCACTACTGTTTGTGGCAAAATTATAGCGCACAAACAACCAGAATGCTACAGGTTGTTTTGCAGCAATTTTGTCCGTGTTGGTGTTAGTGCGAAATAGGTGCTTGCTTCAAAAATCAATTAATAAATAAGTGTAAAATGAGAGGTTTCACATTTCTCAAAGTTTTGTTAATTAAGCAAAAACAAATTGCATGAATTTCGTTTCACCCCCCCCCCACCACCACCATCCCCTTTATCAGAAGATCCCGGGTACAACCTCTGCTGGTGGCTCCTGCCAGTCAGTTGCTGTAGTGACCACTTTAGTTGAGTGATGCCTCGCTCAGACCGGGCCCTACATAATCTTAATCCTTCCCTTTCTTCCAGTTTGTCTCCTCAAACACGCTTTTCCTTGCTGGCATACACACTGTCCTGTCTAGATGTTGTTGGAGATCATTTGTTACAATTTTCTCACGCTGCCTTTATCCCCAGGGTCTCACTACACTAATGGCAGCCATGTAGCTTCCATTCGTTTGGTGGCGCTGGGGTATGGAGGCTTGCGGGCCCACTGAACCTCTGTTTGGACTGTTAAATACAGCAATAAACAGTGGCTTTGTGGCCCATTTCCTTCCTTCCATTAGGGCCTATGACACTTGCTGGCAGCACTTTGGGGCACAAAAGGAAAATATTCGCAGCTGCACAAACCTGAAACCTGGTTTCCAAGCATCCTTGAAGGTCCATATTTTGGCATTAAGATAATTTGTATGTTTATCCCAGTCTATCTGCACAACTTTCCCATTCCTTAAATGTAACTACCCCACCAAGAATGTTTTAATATATTGTATGTGCACTGCTTGTCTGTTAGACCATTTCAGAATACTTAGAAATATTTGCTTTCCTTGCAGTAAAACCTCCATTGCTATTGATACCATCATTAACCAGAAGAGATTTAACGATGGAACAGATGAAAAAAAGAAACTATACTGTATTTATGTTGCCATTGGTCAGAAAAGATCCACAGTAGCTCAACTGGTCAAGAGACTCACCGATGCAGGTAATCTGTTAAGTAAATTAAAACCTATATGAAGCAAGTTGCAAACCATTACCCATTGTAAATAAAAATGTACATAGGCTCTGAGACGCTTAACTGTTGGGCAAGCAGTGCAAATGGTTCAAGGCTCATGTTTGTGTTATGCATGTCAGCCACTTGCTAGGAGCCAGTTCATTTCCATAAATTAGGAAATGCACGCCTTGGAACCTACAAGATATTGGCTGTCTACAGCAGTATAGCAGTCTTTGGTCTAGCTAAAAGCAAGTCTCCAGTGGAGGTGGTGAGAAGACCCTCGGAGTTGAATTCTCATTGAAATAGTCCTACCTTCAGTGATGGTGTGAGTCCACGGCAGCCTTGCCCAGTGTAGGTCCAGAGTCATGCCGGATTGTCAAGACAAACTCGAATGATTCATTTACGAAAAAGTAACCTTAATTTCAACATTTGCATAATTGTTATCCTGAAAATGTACCATGGATTTGGCCACTCTGGACCTATGTTCAGCTCAACTGCTCTGTGTAAATATTTGTTTCCATTCACACCTAAGTTGGAATGTGTATTTTACCCTTTTTCTGCTGTACAAGTGCCATTACACTAGTCTTTGCCTCCCCACATCTGCCTAAACTACATGGGGCTGAAAGGTTTTTCCAGTCTCCTCAACCCATAATTTGCTCACAGTTCAGCAATTGGTGTACTTTAGTGCAGAGCTTCAGGTGTCCAGTGGTAGGCAGAGGCAGCTTTTGTTGGAAACGCACAAGAATTGGTAGCTCACAAAACTCAAACTATGCTCTACGTAAACCGTCAACCTTTCCTTTTCAGATGCCATGAAGTACACCATTGTAGTTTCTGCCACTGCTTCTGATGCTGCTCCTCTTCAGTACCTGGCTCCTTACTCTGGCTGCTCTATGGGTGAATACTTCAGGGACAATGGCAAACATGCCTTGATCATCTACGATGATTTATCCAAACAGGTATAGTAAAGAAGTTTTGAAGTAATTTTTTTCTTTTTTTTCTTGGTTCATGATTTAACTTTGGTATTACAAATGTTTTTAGGGTAGAATATCGGAGTGCAGACGAATAAACTGCCTTGCTCGTCTCTGAACCTGTGGTTGCACCACATGAATGGTACCAGGAAATGTACCAAAGCAATATTATAGTGGTCTGTTTTCCTGCCTTGCCGTCTGATCCACGCCTAACCTTGTGCAATCTTCTCAACTGAAAATTCCTCCTTGTGGAGTTTGCCTGTTGACCACGATGCAAAAGCATCTCTGCTGGCCACTGAGACTGAAAGGTCTTTCTTGATGTTGAATGGATCTTTACCCACCTGAACAGTGAAGCCCTCCTGTGCATTCCAAAATTAAATAGCTATGCCATTAATGGCTCATTGTCAATCGCTCTCAAGGCCCTAGAGAGAATTTCGCCCAATCTCTATTGGACCTTATGGAATCTTGCATAGCTTTCCTTAATGTAATGATTTTGGGGTATTTTCAAATTCTACCTAGGAAGACACGATCAGGATACAGAATATTTAGTTGATTGTATGCAAAGTTTTGATCTTGCACAACTGGTGAAATTACCGGCTAACCAGGCTAATCATAAGCTTGGCTTCGGTTTCAATAATAACCCCGACCTAGTCGAAGGTTGTGCCTCTGGCCTGTACAGACCTCAAGGCCCTTATTTTCAAATTAAAAAGATCAACTAAAAATACCAATCAACAACACAAACTACTAAAGCATCCAGTACTCAAATATCATCCCTGGGGGAAAAAGTAAACCACAATGAACTAAATAGCTTGTTGAGGTCTCGTCCAATAATTGAAAGTGATGTCGAGCAATTGTCGGCCAATTACGCCTATTGGATTGACCCGGTAGTTACCCACCTAGCTCTCCTAAAAACTAGGGGAAACCATAGGTCAATGCCCTCCGCCCCATGGTACTCTCCGGAACTCTGAGTTGAAACAAGCGTGCAGGTGCCAGGAGCAACTCTGGAAACCAAACTATAGCCCTGATGAAAAAATTGAAATACAAGGTAATGATTAAGGAACATAAAATACAAATGGGAGCAGCTCGGACAATTTTTCACATAAATGAATACCGCTAAAAACTCCACTAAGGAGTCCTTTAACACTGTTAAATCTTTCCAATTTAAATGTAAATTGATAGTTGTATAGCGCACTACTCACTCGCAAGGGTCTCAAGGCGCTTGTACGAATACCGCTGTGGAACCCATCCTGGCTTTCCCTGTGAGGCGTCCACTCCTGGGCACCCTCAAGGTGGAGGCCAGGCATCCTTAGCGTTGTGGGGGCCGTTGTGGAGATTAAGCAAGCTATTGCCCAGAGTTGCAGAGTGGGACTCCATGATTGGAATAGGCACCGAGGCGAGAATTATCAGGTCCGTGGAATTTGAGCCCACGACCCGCCGAGGCGGGGAATTGAACCCTGGTCCCAGGCTAGACCTCTGCATCAGGGTCTGCTGCTGTAATCATTGAGCCACACTTCTCCAACAATAAAAACACTGTCCCAGATTACTTCTTCTCAAACAATCGACTTCATCAAAGTAAAGATATATTCCTGGGTTTACCACTCACCTGGACTGTTCCTCAAAGAATGTGATGTTAGAAGTAATCTCCCCTATAACATTTACTACTTTCACCCGCCTTACAGCGAAGGCTGCAAAGCTAATTGGAACTTCTAAATCAGGTGCCCCATAGGATTTCCCCCCTCCCCCCCTCTCTCTCCCTTCAGGTCCTCCACTATATATCCGAGACTGTTTCAATCCATCTCACGACACTCCTGAATGAAATCCTAATCTCAAGACTTCATCAGCTTCGAAAAAAGCATCCATATTGCCACTCTAAAAAAAAAAAAAAAAACCTCTAGACCCTACAGGCAGATTTCCTTCATTCCCCTCTCAGCCAAAATTCTAGAGAAGACAAATCAAGGAATGATGGCCTTTCTTGAAAATACCAACCTTGATCCATTGCAGCACCGATGTAGATTTAACTGCTGCACTTCGCCAGCCCTTGTGGCAGGAATGGAAGAAATTCGAGCTATCGGTAAGGCTTTTGGTAAGGCTGTCCTGATCCTAATTGATCTTTCATCCGCGTTCGATACTGTCAATCACTCTCTTCTGATCAACCGGTTTGAAAGTATCCTTATCAAATGCCTGGCACTTGCATTGTTTAGCTCCTTTCTGTCCAATAGAGAGTAAGTAGTGGCCCTGGAGGGTTTCACCTCAGATTCCCAAGACACCCAGCAGGAACTGTTAACCCTTTCGCTGCCAGGCCTTTTCCCCCTCCTGTGCCAAGCCTTTGGCTATTTGGGGTAGTGCACGCTTGGGCCCCTGTAACTTTTTGACCACATTAGGTATCCATGCCAAATTTGCGTCCTTTTTCTTCCAACATCATGGCGATTCTAAAGGTACTTGGGGTTTGTGGAT
This sequence comes from Triturus cristatus, assembly GCF_964204655.1. Lineage (NCBI taxonomy): Eukaryota > Metazoa > Chordata > Amphibia > Caudata > Salamandridae > Triturus > Triturus cristatus. Next base: position 172,173,251 of record NC_140581.1, on the reverse strand, counting down.
TCTCCTAGAGGGGTTACAGAAATGAGCCAAAATACAGCAAAATTTTGTTGTTTTTTTTGGAAAAATGGGAATAACGGGCTGCAAATTAAAGCATCTGGGTTTTTCCCTGCAAATGTTATCAAAGGGTTTGTGGGGTTGAAATCACCATTTTCCCAGCTTTTCGGGGATACCAGACTTTTGTCGGAAACCCAACATTTTTTACAGTTTTGGCATTTTTCTGGGACATAGCCGATTTTTGCTATTTTTTGTGCTTTTGACCTCCCAATTAATGGCAGAAATGGGTACAAAAGCAATAATGGATCCTGGAAAGCCATACATTTTCAAAAAGACAATTCTGAATTCAGCAAGGGGTCATTTGTGTAGATCCATCAAGGTTTTCTTATAGAAACTAACAGTTAAATATAGGATAAATTGAAAATTAGTGTAAAAAAACAGCATTTTGTGTCAACGTTTTCACCTGTAACTTCGTCTAATTATGACAGCTCTTTGAAAGCCATTACATCCGCTGGACATTACTGGTTGTGGGGATATATAGGACTTGTAGGTTCACCAAGAACCCGACGAACCCAGAGCCAAAAACTGAGCAGCAACTTGCAATGGTTTTTTATTATGTACCAGGTATATAGTAATTGTTCTGTAAAAATGTGTACATGGAAAAATCGGTATGGAAGACACCTATGTATTTCTGAAATGGGAACAAAATATAGAGTTTAGAAACAATAGATATTTGCACATTTCTGAAATTGGGAATACTCATACTAGCATGAGAATTATCAGTCATTATTTAGAATGACTTCTTTTTTACACTATCTTTCATTTGGAAGGCAGAAATGCATAGATAATAGTTCCTTTACAAAACTGAATTACCCTAAGTCTCCCGATAAAAATGGTACCTCACTTGTGTGGGTAGGCATAGTGCCCGCGACAGGAAACAGCGCAAAACGTAACGTTGTCACACCTCAATTTCGCAGTGAAAAATGACCCTTTTTTGGCAAAGTGCCTAGCTGTAGTTTTTGAACCCTAGCTCTGCGGGCACCTTGGGAAACCTAGCAAACCTATACATTTTTTAAAACTAGACACCCAGGGGAATCCAGGATGGGGTGACTTGACTGCCTCCCACCAGGGTCTGTTACCCAGAATCCCTTGCAAACCTAAAAAATTGTCAAAAAAAACACATTTTCCCCACATTTGTCGTGGAAAGTTCCGGAATCTGCGTGGATCCACAAATTTCCACCCACCCCGCGTTCCCCAAAGTCTTACGAGAAAAATGGTACCTCACTTGCGTGGGTAGGCCTAGTGTCCACGTCAGGCAAGGGCTCAAAACCAATTGAGGAGACATCAAAACAACCTGGTTTTGCAAAGGGGGTCCCATGAGTTTTTGGCCCCCTGGCTTGGCGGCTGTCTAGGGAAACCTACCAAACCCACACATCTGAAAACTAGACACCCGGGGGATTCCAGGGAGGTATGGCTTGCTTGGATCCCCCAACGTTTCCTTACCCAGAATGCCCTGCAAACCTCAAATTTATCTGAAAAAATCACCTTTTTCACACTTTTGTGTGGGAAAGTTGTGGCATCACTGGGCTGACACAAATTTCCTACCACCCAGCGTTCCCCCGGGTCTCCCGATAAACGGTGCCTCACTCGTGTCGGAGGCCCAAGTACCCGCGACAGGCAAGGACCCAAAACGTAGTGCGCCTCAACAAGGGTCCTAAACGTAGTTTGGACCCTTGCCCGTGGCGGGTCCTTAGGCCTCCCACACGAGTGAGGCACCGTTTTTATCGGGAGACCCGGGGGAACGCTGGGTGGTAGGAAATTTGTGTCAGCCCGGTGATGCCACAACTTTCCCACACATGTGTGAAAAAGGTTTTTTTTTTTTTCCCAGCTAAATTTGAGGTTTGCAGGGGATTCTGGGTAAGGAAACGTTGGGGGATCCACGCAAACCATACATCCCTGGAAGCCCCCGGGTGTCTAGTTTTCAGAAATGTATGGGTTTGGTAGGTTTCCCTAGATGGCCGTCGAGCACCGGGCCAAAAACCCAGGTGACCCCCCCCCCCCTTGCAAAACCAGGTGATTTTGAGATAGGCAATTTTGATGTCGCATCACTACGTTTTGGGCCCTTGCCTGTCGCGGGTACTTGGGCCTCCCACACAAGTGAGGCACCATTTTTACCGGGAGACCCAGGGGAACGCTGGGAGGTGGGAAATTTGAGATGGACTTCAGGATGGATTGTGGTGGACAGGCCTTCAAGGTTAACCCACAATTGACACCACAAGGGTACACCTGCTTGTGCTAAGACATCAAGCCTTCTAAGGTCTAGTGGGGCCTTCTACGGTCTAGCATGGGAATGTGCTCCCTCAGTACAGTGGTGTGGTGGACTGGTCATGAATGCGCAACCCGGTTCCCCAGTTCCAAATTCCACAGCTCTGGCCATAGTGCCACATCCCCACTGAACACCATACTTGCCCACAAACTCGCACTGCCTTCAGCTGTAACCTAATTGTGCCCGCTATAAACACTTGGATGTGGCTCAATTCAAATTATGCACTTGATAAGAGTAAAATGCTGCCTAAAAAAAAAAGCAACCACTCATAGGGAATGCAAAGCATGTGAAATGTAAGCAGAAACAACATGGTTACCTAAACGATCTCACTAACTATTCAGAAATCGGCGAGTGGTTTCACCTGAAGTTATGAACATGACTAGAGGGCCCTGAAGAGAACAGTTTCACTGTCCATTGCTTACATCCTTACAAAACGTAAGCAGTATGGTATAAAAGACCACATCCATAAACACAGAGCCATGGTACACATTGTGTTTTGCAATCCACCCATCAACCTGGTATTGCAGTACCTCCAGGAATGGTACTCTCCCAACCTGCAAACAACAATGCTCTTCAAAGAAAGACGAGAAAATGAAAGTAGCATTTCACTGGCAAACTCTAAAGTGATGCTGGTGTATTTGGATGTAAAAAAAAGCAATCTGGCCACTTTGCAACCCCTCTGTCTTGCTATTAGTTGGGTATCATATAAGAAATTCTATTTCTCTACATGCTGCTGCACTTTGGATTTGAAAAACTGAAAAGAAGGGCATTTCTCGGATCCATTTCACAGGGAAGCAACTAGAAAGACAAGCGTTGTTCAAATTTGGATCCATTTCACAGGGAAGCAACCGGCACACATGAACGAAGCCGAGCCTCGTGGCATGCCTGGGCATGCCAAAGTGCCCTACCCTAACTCAAACCCACCGATGCAAAGATCATGCTGCTGCACTTTGGATTTGATAAATAACAAAGAAGGGCATTTCTCTGCATTTTTGGATCCATTTCACAGGGAAGCAACTAGAAAGACTAGCGTTTTTCAACTTTGGAAACAATTTACAGGGAAGCAACAGGCACACACGAATGAAGCCGAGCCTCGTGGCATGCCTTAGCATACCAAAGTCCCCCCCACCCTAACCCAAACCCGCCGATGCAAGAAACCCCCCTCCCCAGCCCCAAAACTCACCTTTACTCTCCGTGGCGCAGGAAGCAAATGGCTTCCTGCGCCTCGGAGAGCAAAGGGAAACCTCCAATGACAGCGCGGCTCGCGCGCTGACGTCATTGACGCGGGGGGAGGCAGGGGAAGGTCTTCCCCTGCCTTCCCAGTAAAAAAAATAAAGATCAACCACTCACAAGGGGAGCGCGCCAGCGCTTCCCCCGTGGGTGGGTGTCATGACAAGATGGTCTCGTCATGGGCACAGCGCGACTGTGCTCCCATGACGAGACCATCTCGTCATGGGCACAGAAGGGGTTAAGTCCCCCCTTTCTAATATTGGTCACCTCTTATTAAACTGTTTTTTCCTACACCGACGTCACCCAGATAGTGTTGTCAGTCTCTTCTAATCCGGAAAAAGTAGTCCAACAATTTAACAAATATAGGAGTTATTATTAATTGGATGCAGAGCAATTGTTTAAAACTAAACTGAGAAGACTGATGTACTGCTTTTTTGCAGTGATACCTCATTTTGGAATACTACCTGATGACCCCTTAATCTTGGGCCTCTCCTGCCTCCAGACCAAAACATGTAGGGGTCATTTTTGACGTCAAACTTGTCTTCACTGACCACATTAATCGGGTGACTACATCTTGCTTCCTTACTTAAACTTCTAAAGAAAATTCTACCATTTATTCCTACAAAGCTGAAGAAAGTATTTTAACTCTAGTAAGCTCAAAATTGGATTCCTGCAATTCTGTGGGCACACAGCAGCTCCTACAGACTCTCCAAAATGAGGCAGCCCTAGTATTTATTGATGAGCTCCAGCTATCATCGTTCTGGTTTGGCTACTAGTAAAAGGGGGGAGGGGGGGGGGGGATCCAGTTTAAAGCCCTGTGCTGGCCCCATAAGGCTCTACACAAGGCTGGCCCTCTTCCCCAAAAATGTTTACATGGCACATACCTACTTGCAACTCGTTTTCTAGCTCTGCGAGAAAGGTAGTTAATCCCAGAATAAACTAGGCTTGCTGTGGAGGTAGAAACTTCTACTTCCCATGCAAATGGTGGAATGCGCTGCCTGACCTTGGAACCCAGCCAAACCTGCTAAAATTCAGGACCCCTTTGGAAACCTGGCTTTTCGCTCCTACTGCTAAGGAGGCTTTCCGCCTCGTTTGGGCACTAGTGCCATAACGCCACTTGACATTTGCACGCTGTACAAGTTATCATAATATATGGGAGTGATTGAGGGGGGCTGCTCTGCCTCTTCCCAGCAGGCTTCTGGTGGTGTCCACTGCTATGGGTAACCCCCCCCCCCCCCCACCCCCCCAGCCTCTCCTTTTTGCTTTTGATGGGTATCTTGAGGGTTGCAGCTGTCTTCCAGTGATGCTCCGAAAAATGAATTTCATGGAAATTGCCGTCCTCTTCAGTTCTAACTTAATGAGACCTGGAAGTGAACTTGGAAGAGTGGTTCTTTTCGAACAATTGTCCGTTATAGATTGCTGGACAAATTGTAGCGTCCGGTTTGGCAGTGCCATGGCCTCTGGTCATGTGAAGACTAGTCCAGCCATCTTCGATACAGTTCAAGTGCACTGTTCTTAAAGGGAAAGCGCCTTCACCGCAATGTTTTTACAACGGACCACAACTACCACGCACTCTTGCATCGTACTTGGTGTTTCCATTCAAGTTATTTGAACGCGCACTGACCATGTACCCGCTTCCAGAAGATGTCTTTAGGAGCCTGAGGCGTGGAAAGAGGCATGTACATGGCAACCGCTACCAGGCAGCCGGAAATGAGCAGGCTTTTAAAAATAAAAAATAGTCAATGCTTTACTTTTGTTGCCGCCGAGAGTAGAATCGCAGCGCCGGAGCACATCCAGGACCCCGGGCCTTAGAACCCGAGGACGGAGCGAAAACAGACCACTTAACTCTCCTGTCACTCATCAAAAAATGAACCTCTTACATTTTGGTTTTCCCTTGTTTACCTGCATTTATACATTTACTCCCGGGACGGGGTGCAGAGGGTTTAGGGGCAATGGGTGGGTTAATGAATGCCCGAGTATTCATTTAATTTTTATTTTTTTAATTAAAAACCATAACTAAGGATGAGATGCATGGATTTTAGGAGAAAAGGGAGATTAAGTGTACTCCTTTTTATACAATACATACTTTTTTTCATGGTTACATTAATAATTCTGCTGTTTTGAAACTTCCAAGTCCAGTAGGTGGCAGTGTTACTCTGTGAGAAACTCTGGTTAAAATACCACGTTTAAAGCATAATATTTACTTCTGTTTACAGCAGGTTTTCCCAATTTTGTAGTCTAATCAACATTACAAGTTTAAATGACACCTACAAATATTACTAAGAAGCTGAAGTAATGGTATGCGTGGTGGAAGCGTGCGTGCTAGTCGTTTGCGTGGCACGTGTATTTATAATGTAAGCGTGCCAAAGGTATGCGTGGTAAATACTACGGAATAAAGACTTGCGTAATGAAACGAGGCGCGGTAATGTCCTACGTCCTTCGTAAATCCCACTAGTCGCACATCCTGTGTCTAGAACGTGAAGTTCTGTTGGTATGAGTTGCATTGGGCTGCGACTGCAGGTTAAAACCCAAAGCCATGCATCTGGCTAGCCTTGGCGCTCTGGTATGGATGGCTTCATGTGTTGTCTCATTTCAGGCTGTCGCATACCGTCAGATGTCCCTGCTGCTGCGCCGCCCTCCCGGCCGAGAGGCTTATCCCGGCGATGTCTTCTATCTGCACTCTCGTCTCTTGGAAAGAGCGGCCAAAATGAACGATCAGTTTGGAGGTGGCTCTCTGACTGCCCTGCCTGTGATTGAGACCCAAGCTGGGGATGTGTCTGCCTACATTCCAACAAACGTCATCTCCATCACTGATGGACAGGTGAGAGCTGGCATCTCAAGGGAAGTTTGTTTTTTCTACCTGTTAATCGGTAGCCAGCTTCTGAACATTAATTTTGTGTTTTTTTTTATTATATATATATATATATATATATATATATATATATATATATATAATTTTCATGTTTCATTGAATGTCCCTGTCATATTTTCTTTCTCTTTAGATCTTTTTGGAAACTGAATTGTTTTACAAGGGTATCCGCCCTGCCATCAATGTTGGGCTCTCTGTATCCCGTGTCGGATCTGCTGCTCAGACCAAAGCCATGAAACAGGTAGGTTCAAAATGAATAGTTTTTAGAGAGCAGTTACGTTTCCAGTGTTCTAAATGTATATTTACTGTTCGGCGGCATCAACTTAGTTTTCAAAGTTGAAATGCTTTTAAAATCACTAGATCTCAGCGGATTAATGAGCCTATCATACAAAGCTCGGTATAGTGGTTTGAATCCTCACAAAAACACCTTATCAAAACTATGAAGTGGGACGGGTTATGAAGGGGTGGGTGTGTGTGTGGGTGTGTGTGTGTGTAGATATATATATCTATATCGCAGTCCGTGCCGAATATTGAGTTGACAGTGCAGTGTCTCAATCCTCAAACACTAGTACTGTCCACAGAGGGGTTTCAAGCTGGAGCTCCTGAGCACCACGCAGTGTGATCTTGTACACTAAATGTGAACACTCGCAACCAAAACTGCTTGGCTCCTGAATCTGTGTTTCCTGCCTCGTAGGTGGCCGGGTCTATGAAGTTGGAGCTTGCCCAGTACCGTGAGGTGGCGGCATTTGCTCAGTTTGGCTCTGATCTTGATGCTGCTACACAACAGCTGCTGAATCGTGGTGTGCGTCTGACAGAACTGCTGAAGCAAGGCCAATACGGTAGGTTTCCCCCTCCTTGTAATAATTATAGACCTGGGGCTCCTGTATCTAGAATAGTCATTATTCCACAAACTCCCAACTACTAGCCAGTGCCTCCTTCCAGCCGCACTGCCTTGAATCAAGGTCTCCATCCTTATATGATCGCTCGTTGTGTCCAGTGGTTCAACGTTAATCTTGGTGGGGGGGAGGGGATCAGGGGAGGGAGGCTAGTAAACCCAATGTAGGAACTGAAGTTGAATGAAACTTAGTTGCTATAACAATTGTGAGTGGGGTTGTTGAGGCCTCCTGCCTTTCATTCTACAATTAGCAGTAATAGGCTTTTTACTGAGCAGGCTGCCACCGTGTTACATACGCAGCAACAATTTTGTTTCTCGGTTAGTTGATTTAAACCACTGTCATCACTTCCAAGACCGCACAGGCTGCCTAGCTGTGATCTTACAACCCACCCATTGGTCAGCTTTGTCCCTCATTTGCTTGCTTCTTGTTGGGTAGGATGCCTTCTACTGGTTGTGCCCTCCCTTCTCCGGAGCATAGCCTCTTTACAATCTTTCCATTGGCTGACTTGTCTTCTACCACTGCTCACATTTTGGGAACTCCTCTTCTTTTTCATTCAGTCCTCCATAAGAGCATTTGTTCTAGCTCTTTCCCTCCTGTGCTGCTTTCCCTCTTCAATAGCTGTCTCTCCACCATCCCTCCGAGCTAGTCTTCATAAACACAGTAACTCAGGATACTCTTGAGTATGGCTGAAGTACAGACTTGAGGGCAGTGTTTATTTGTAAAAGTGTAAGGGCAAGGGTCCTAGTTAGGTTATTGGAGCTTTCAGCATCCATTACCCTTACCGGTGCTTCCAAAGACCGCACAATACAGCTTCTAATTATCACACCCCTACAATTGTGACACTTCTGTCTATTCCAGACCCCAAACCTATAAGAATGGGTTGGGCAGCAGGTATCTGTCTCTTTTTTTAATATTTGTTGAATTAAACACCTGTTGTGCTCATCTCTAATTGGGACCAACAGCGCCACCATGTGGCAGACTGTCATAAGTGCTGGTAATTAAGTACCGGTGCGGAGCATGGGGAAACCACCGCCTCAAATTAAGCACTGCTTAAAAGGGTTGTTTTTCCTGCATTCCACATAGTGCATGAAAGCACAAGGTTTGACATCGAAGGCTTTTATGGTGCTGGCAGAAGGGCCATGTGCTTCTCAGTAGTGTCCGAGACAGAAGGCGCACTTTGCATGACTTCTGGGGGGGATGTTGATCTTCTCCCTGGGCGGCTTTCCAAATGGCTGAATCCTTTGGAAAGTAAATTGGGCCTTGGCAAGCATTCCATTTGCGTTGTTTATAAATTATGTTCAGTTTCTTGAATGAAAAGTGTTTTGGCGAAAATAAACCATGCCATTTATAAAGATTAAAGACATTGAATTACTCTTATTGTTTTGAGATATCCCCATGGGATGCTTTCTTATCCTCCAGGATTGAAATGTGTTTTTTTTTTTTTTTTTTTTTTTTTTTACAAACCTTGACAAGGTCAGCTGCCCGGCCCTCTAAATATAAAAGGCGAAGCCTATTGGCATTTCCAATACTTGCTCGTCCAAGATCACTGTTCCATATCCAGCGTCTTCATTGTTTTTATGGACTTACTTAGCTCTGTATGTCTCCTGTCGGCCCTCTTCTTCCACTGAAGGGCATGCCTAGACACTGTGTAGATTTCTACTACCAGTTTTAGCTTAGTTGATGTCACAAAAAATGTATCTAGTTACATACACCCTATGCACATATTTAAATACAGGCTATTTAATGTATTTTGGTGGTAGCATGTTTATATTCCATTTGAAAACCATACCTTCGGATAGTAGCCATCGTAGTTCTGTTTTAATATAGGCTGCCTAGAGTAGTAGCTGCACCTAGTTGTAAACGTAGGTGTTCAAGTTTACTTACAAAATTGATATAGTGAACTTTGGAGGAAAACAAGAGTGAGTCTTAAATATTAATCCAAAGGCCCAGATCATGGGCCTGCACAATTGGTCGACAATATACACAAAACTAAGAATACACAGAATGATTGACCAGGGCACCACAGAAAGCCAGATACTGCCATGCATGATCGTTGACCGCACTCCACTAGAGGAGCATGGTTAATGGTGTGGGTGACATCCATAGCATACATCCAACACATTGCACTGAAGTGCAATCTTATGGTATGGCGAAGCATACTTTTTTTCCTAAAAGTGGTTCCTGCTTATTTAGCACCGGATAATCCTGCAGAACCTGCATACCTGGTAAACTAAATGTGAATGGGTTCAGATTTTTGGGGTGTGAGGGCGATTTGCGGTGGTGAGAGTAACATGGGGTCATTTGAAACTGGGTTGCCACTGAGCTTCCGTTTAATAGGACTATTGGCAGCCTATACATGCATGTGTGAAGAGGCTAATTTGTCTGAGAAATGAGCCCAGTTAATTGGTTCCATGTTTTCTACATATTTTCATGCTTTATTTTTAGTAACTAATGCTATCTTTAATTTTAATTCCTTTTACATTTTAATTCTGTTTTTGAAGTCCTTGTTACTTTGCTTTCTGCTGGGAAAGCGACCAATAGATGCACTTTAAACATTTGGCAACTTTTTTTTTTTTTATAGTCCCTATGGCCATAGAAGAGCAGGTAACGGTAATCTATGCTGGTGTTAGAGGATACCTGGACAAATTGGAGCCTTCAAAGATCACAAAGTTTGAGAGTGCTTTCGTTGCTCACATCCGTAGCCAGCACCAGGAGCTTTTAGCCACTATCAGGTAATGTGTTTTTTGAAAAAATTTTTATCGTGATTTAAAAAATAAAAAATGTATTTGCATTCGGCACCGTTTTCATTGTTTCATGGTGTAGTGGGCCCAGGAAGGTTTTATTGACTTGGAGTTATGGGAGTGGTAGTATAAGGGGGGGGGGGTTGTGGGTTTCTTTCCCAAGCCACGTCTTTCAGAAGAGAAGTTGTGCCATGTCTGTGGCTGATTGTGCCTTTAAAATGTAAGAATCACAAGACTATCATAATCAGCAAAGAGCTTTTCTATGCGAGTTTTACACTGCGCACTCACATCTGTAAGATGTGATAGGGCATCAGAAGTGGGGGAATTTGGGCAGAGGAACATTTGTTCTCAGGTGGTGGTAGTAGTACCAAGGTCAGTTGCGACACTGAAATGAACTATTTTGTCTTGTACCAGATTCCACTGCAAAAATATATTATGAATGGATTGCTGGACATGCTTGCCAGAGACATTGCCCATAGCCGTCTTTGCTACGTATTATGAAGTGAATGGGTGGGGGAATACAGCCAAGAAATGACAACAGTGGGAAGGCCTGTCAATTTTAAGACTACACTGTTGTGTAGTGAGTTGAAGCTGACACGTGTTGTGTGGTGTAGACTTGAGTTTTTAATGAGGTTCTCTCTCATTGAAGAAGACTGTTGTGAGTTGCAGTCCTTAGCTGCTTAGATGCAGCTCTGTTATAGATGTATGCGGGTGTACCTTCAAGCACTGTGCCTGGTCAAACTGTGACCCTTGGAGCTTTCCCAGTGTCTTAGTAGAAAGAGATGTAACTCTTGTGTTAGAGGCTGCTAAAAACTGGGGCTTACATTAGTTAGCGTAGTCCATCAAAGAGATGCTGGCATAAAAGACCTACACCAGTACTACTTATGTGATACAAGTCGAGGCTAGTTCTTTATAGGTTCCAAACCTGGCAGATTGTTCCACCAGACGTTGCAGATGATTCATTGGGGACACGACTAACGTTTCTGAAGGAATATTGACTCCATACAGCAGGGACCGCCTCCTCGTTTCATCAGTTCCTTAAAGGGGCACAGTGGGGCCGAGGATCAATGGCTGGCAACAGATCCTTGAGGAACGCTTGGTTTTTGTTCTACTTAACTGTACATTGTTGAAATTTGCAAATATGCAGTTTATTTCTAGATACCTGTTCAAGCGCTTCATAAATGTATCACTTTTTATTTTATTACCCAGGACCGATGGAAAGATTTCAGAGCAGACTGATGCCAAGATGAAGGAGACTGTGGTGAACTTCCTGGCCACCTTTGAAGCATAACCATCCAACAGACTTAATTCTGGAATTGCCTGTCCGCGACACTCTTTGAAATTGTACTCTGGTCCCATTCTCCATAAACTATTGAAGCATTTATGCTTTTGTTGTACAGAAATGTCTCTAATTGAGAATAAATGTGTTCCATAAAAAGTGTTCATAATGGAATTGCTACATTGGTTTGAATGATCACTTGTATTGGCATGCCTCCTATAGCCCATCTGAGTGAGTTATGACGACCATTTTTACAAAGTGTTTTAACTTTGAATTTAACAAAGCACTATTTGCAGCAGTTAGGAATATTAATACGAGTCACATCAGTAACAAATTAACAACGAAAACTGGAATCAAGTAAAACGGATGCATTGTTTTAGAGGCTGACCCCTGGGGGGATTCAGCTACGTTTACTGTAGTGTTTAGGAGCAACCCTCCATGGTTTTAAACCTTTGTTGGATCTGCTATCTTTCCGACTTGGAAAGTTAGGCTAAGGACAAGAGAAATTACAGCATTTAATCATCCGATTGGGGGCAAGTTAGCTGTACCATTCCCTCTGCCCTAGATTTCTATAACAGATTGAACCACTTCATTTAAATAACTCTGCTTTCCACTCCACTTAATTGTGTATCTGGCGGAATTTCCATATAAGTGATTTTGCCCTCTTGGCCAATAACAATGGTAGATCAATGAATTAGCAGTTCGATTTGTCTGACAGGGGACTGGGCATAAGGCTTACAATGCAAGTTTTGGGTTGTCTAGGTTCGGTTTCTTAGTCTGTGGAAATCAAGAGTTGCGAGTGTCGCCCAGTGGGAGTGCAGCATCTGGCTTGGCCACATTCAGTTTGCTTTAAAAACGCTTGTTTCATCTGGGTCACGTGTTCTTTTGGAGGTAACATTTCTGCCTTTCGGGGGGGGGGGGGGGGGGGGGGCTAGATCTAGTATTGCATTTGTAAAGCATATAGTGCCCTTGAGACAATGAAGCCCTTTACGCCAGGCTGCATGTTACTTCAGAACCCAAGGTTAGTGGTTAGTGCTCCCAAGGAAACCATTCCATGCATTTGCTCTAGATTCTACCTGGTACATTAAATTAATCAGTTGTATGATCAATAGTGAGTAGTGTGCATTCATGTAGATGAATGGGAGATTAATAGATGAGTAGGCATTATGTTGCAGGGACAGTTCTTTAAATAAAGGAAAGGCTGTGATCTTCCCAATGAGGTCTGAGCAATTTAAAGAAATTCCATAATTGAGATTCACAGGCCGCCTGATGTTCCTGGGCCTGGCCTACAATGAATTCTGAGCAACTGCGCCAAATACACCTTCTGCACTTGACTCCATGCTAAACATGGTTGAGCAGTCCAAGGCTCCCTCTGGGGGGAGGTGTGGATTAAAATGAGAACATGGGCTCACAACTCAACATGCGTGCAGCAGCAGTCATAAATCGATGTAAAGCCAAGTACTTTTGTTGAAAAAAGTACTATTTCTTCGCTAACCATAAAGAGGAAAAATACATTTTCAATTACACCTTTTGCTCTGGTGTTTTATTGGCAAATCACTGTCCACTCCCTTGTATTAGTGATAATGGTTATTCCCCATTCACTGTTGGCAACATCCAAGGAATGCCCTACTAGCAGTCTCTTGTCTCAAGAGTTTGCCCTGACTCTTAGTCTCAAGTGTCCTAGCACCACAACACTCTGCAGCGAGTTTCTCCTGGTGCCGTTAGGCCAGAAACCAGTGTTACCTGCTCCTAGGGCTGAAGCGTGCAGAGTCCTGGAGTACACCCTGGCCTCGGGTGCCCGCAGCAGCTCCTGTCCCAGTTAGATGAGTCGGCTGCGTGTGGGCTCAGCTGTTGCACTTTCCCTTGTGGACACACTCCAGCAGCGGACATTCCCCCAGTAGCCAGTTTGATTGTCACAAATCCTCACTTTGAAGTCTGAAAAAGAAGTGAACACCACGCTCCCTGGAAGACAGCCTGTTTGACTTCTGCCTTTGAATGCACAATAAATGTGACAAGATAATAGCAAGATTTAATGGCCTGTTTACAGAAATCCAGTACTGGTGGAAGAATACAGTAAATAGGGTTTGGGCAAAGGACAATCGCAAGCTGGACCGCCTAAAACAAATCGAACAAGCAAATAGAAAGCAAGCAAATGTGAGTTACAAACCACAAAGCCAATGGTAAGCAATAGGTGAAATGCATTCGCAGGGCAGCTTTCCGAATGTCCCCAAGATGTCGTTCGCAAATAGCTTGGACCTAAAAAGGTTCTGTTCACACCTACTGATCACTCCATGGTATTCTGCCACCACTGTGTTCGTGCTGCTTAAGTTTTGGTGAAGACAGTAGCCTTACACCACCTCTGAGGGTAGCACATTGAGGGCCTCTCCCAGTCCAACTAGACTGACAGGCCTCTGTTATGGCGCACATGCATAATTAGTGTTCATTTATGAAAACAAATATGCATTAGGGATCCAGATATCATTTCAGTTGGGACTCCGGGCAGAGGTGCATTTCCATTATCAAGAGGACTTTTGCGTCCCAATAGACACCTCCACCCAGATCAGGATCCCCCAAACAAACTCCTAACCTGAAGAAGTTTGGTGACCAGATTGGTCAAACTGGCGGAAAAGTCTGTTGGCATTCCTGTGGCTCAATCTAGCTCTCTGCTCCACCACAAAGTAACCCTTGCAACGAAATAGACCAACTCAACAACTTGCGATTCTTACTTCATAGCAATCATTAATTTCAGTGGCTTATGATCTGTTTGCACCACAAACTTGGTGCCAAACAAATCAGTTCTGCTCTCTGGGTAGTGATTTTCTACTAATAAAGGCTACCGGACATGCTCTCCCTTTGCCATCCAGTTGAGCTAACACTGCTCCAACTCCTTTGTCAGGTATCGGTCTGCACAATGAAAGACTGACTCTAGTCTGGTTCTTTCAGTTGAGGTGCAGTGCATAAGGCCTTCTTCAGTTCTTTGAAAACTAGTTGTATCCCTTTCCAAAGCAGTGAATGAGGCAACTATACTTCCATAGTTTGCCACAGTTCTGTAATAACCGTTGAGTCCTAACAAGGCCCTCACTTTTGGCTGGGTAGTGGGCAATTTGCACTCCATCACAGACTGAATCTTGTCATCCAATGGGTAAATCTTCCTGTGCCCCACCTCATGCCAAGGTAGACTACAGAGAACTGCCCAACCTGATAACTTTGTTGCCTTGATGGTTAGCTTTGCTGCCTCCTTTCCACGCCAACACCTGTCCTAGGTGCCTCAAGTGGTCCTGACATGACTTGCTGAACACCATAGTGTCATTTAGGTAAGCCACACTGAACTCTTCCAGGCCTGCGAGAACATGGTTCACCAGGTGCTGAAAAGTAGGAGAGTTCTTCAACCCAAAGGGCATCACTTAAACTGATACAGCCCTTGTTTGGGAATGCAGTCTTTTCTTGGCATATGGTGCCAAAGTGATCTGCCAATATCCACTGGCCAGGTCCAAGATGCTCAATTACTTTGCATCACCTAACCGATTCACAAGCACTACTGCTCTTGGGATTGTATGGCCATCTATCTTGGTTACATTACTAAGAGCTCGGTAGTCCACACAACTGCAAGTCAGTAGATCCTTGCTTTGGTACTAGACCCACAGGACTAGACCAAGCAGTATGAGATCTCAATGGACCCCCACCTCCCCCCCCGCCAATATTTTATCAACTTATACCGTAATGCATCCATGAATCCAGTCAGACATTTTTTACATTCTGCCCTTGACCACAGATTGTCACCAGTATCTGTCATGCACACAGACGGGTGTCAATCCTGGAGTCAACAAGAGTTTGGCATATGGTCTTAACATCTTTCTATACTCTGCTGCTCGGATGTTAACTCTGGGGCTAACCACTTTCCACAGTGCCCCCCTTGTCACTACACAAGAAGTGGCTCATGGACTTCCTCTGCCATAGATATGACATTCACTGTTTAATCTCTCTGGAAGTAGGCTTCAGCCTGTTCACAAGGTACACCCTCTTGGGTTCCCTTGTGGCATCTGTGTCCACCAAGTAGTTTACCTCAAACCTTCTAAAATAACCTGTATTGTCCATACTATTTGTTCGCCGAAGACCTGGGACAAATGGGCTTTAGCACCAAAGCCTCCTGACCTTGACACCCAGTTTCTGGTCATATCATTCCTATATCACTGCTTGGCTGGCCTGAAAGTTTTCCTTTGACTCATGTATTGCGCTATTAAACTTCCTGAGGTCAATCAGTCACACGGGAACACCTCACCCAACACCTGCGAGACCTCCACTAGCTCCCTGTTGAAGAGTGACCTTCAAGCTACTCACCCACACCTACAAATGCCTCCACAATACTAGAGCCCAATACCTCCAAGAGAACTTCCTTCCACGCACCCAAGAGAAACCTCCGATCCGCAGAGCTCACCCTCACCGAAACCCTGCGCATCCGCAGAGCCAGAACAGGCAGAAGGGCCTTCTCCTACATCACGGCCAAGACTTGGAACGAGCTCCTGATCGACATCAGATGTGCCCCCTCTCTGAAAATCTTCAGGAAGAAGCTCAAGACCTAGCTCTTTGACTGGAGCTGCTCACCCCCACCCCGTGCCTAGAGACCCTCACGGGTGAGTAGCGTGCTTACAATTCTCTGATTGATAGTCCACTACATCTTTCTGTGGAGACTGAGGTTCCTTCCCATGCTTCTCTGACTAAGGTGAGTGGACCCCGCAACAAGTGCCCATGTAGAAGGTGAAAGGGACTGAATCCTACCCCTTTTTGCACAGTTTCTCGGTAAGCAAACGAGACATGGCAGGAGATCTCACTTCCTCATGAGTCTCTTGAAGAGTTCTCATCATGCTCTTCATTGTTTTGGTTAAACCTCTCCATCAAACCTTTGGCCGTTGGGTGGTATGCTGTGGAGACGTTCCTTGTTTCCTCCCATATCCTCATGTAAGAAGAGATGAAGTTGGTTTCCCCGTATAGAAATGACCATCTTTGAAGTCCTTGAAATCTGAACCTAGAAAAGATTTCCAAGAGCTCTCACTACCACCTTTGCAGTCATGCTCATCAGAGGTACAGCTTCAGGATACCTTGTGGCATGATCCACCACAACCAAGATATTTCTTGTTGCTTGACTTTGAGAGGTGGGGGGGGGGTGGGGCTCGAATGGAGCAAATGTCTATTCCCAACTGCTCAAATGAAACACTTAAAACTGGTAGAGGCACTGACTGACTTATTCCTTCCTACTGTCTTACTACTCATCTGACAACCTGTGCAGGTTCTACAGAACCACTGTATGAGCAGCCCTAACCAGTAGAACAGAGGGTCCAACATATACTGGGTTGTTCTAATCTCAAAGTATCTTGCTAAGGGCACTTCTGGGCCAGTGACAAAGTTGAGGTGCACAAATTGAACCATTAGTCTTTATCTAGTCCCTGGCTCAGGATTTACCTGCTTACTGTAAAGTACGTCATCCTCCCAGCTAACACAATATTTTCTGACCAGTTCCTGGTCTTCCTTCCAAAAGACCTACATGTGTGGGCACTCCTATAGAGCCTTGTGGAAATTTTCCCGTGTTGATACTCCATGCCCTTTGCAGGGGTTTCCAAACCTGTATCCTTGGTTCCAGGGAGTAGCTCCTTAGACTTGAGGTACTTATCAACCATTGTGTGGAAGGCTGCAGTATCCCTCAGCGCAGGTACTTTCCTCCCATTCATATAAACTTCCTGCACAAATCCCATTGTGTTAAGATGAATGTACTTCAGAGCACAAACCAACAAGGCCCTCTCTGGGTCCCTTCACCCAAGTGTAACATGTTTGTTAACACGGTTGCTGCTGGGTCAGACTCTTTCCCCTGATATTCTTAGTGTCTCACCTTGTGGCACTTGAAGCAAGTCACTACTTAGGATTTGGAAGGACTTCCCTGTCCTCCCTTCTCATGATACTCCTTACCAGACACGCCATACTATTCCCATGTTTTCTGAACCCTACTCTATTCCCATGAGAATTACCTTACCCTCTGGTTTAGAATCAGTCTGTGGAGAGGAGTTCTTTCCCTTTGGCATACAACCATGCTGCTCTAGCCCTTCGTGAACCTTGTTCGCTAACTATTTGTCTGCCAAGACTTGAAGTTTCTCTGGATCCTTCTCTGTCAAATCAGACGGGTAGTGCCTAAGAGGGTTAGACCACTCCTTGAGTCATTTTGTCAACATCAGATGGTTAAGGGACTGGAAGTCCTTGGCCTCTATCTCTTACTCTTTCATTCCAGTCACACCATTCATCATGAATCCAAGTTTCAAACGCAACATCCACTCTTGCAGTCACAGAATCTCTACAGACCGGTACTCAGCTGGCTTCCTCCCAAACTGCCTAATGAGTTTTCTTCATTTGCTCATAGACTATCTGGTCTCATAGCCATTCTCCCAATGACTGATGTCCCTTCCAATGGCATGCACCCATTTAAAGCAGCTGCTTTAACACCTCATTTAAGGCGTGTGCCTTAAAAGCGTCTTCAAAGTTCACAAACCATTCAAAAATATCCTGACCATCTCCCCCACTCTCCCCCCCCCCCTCACACACACAAAGTAACTATAGCAATTTTTACACCCTAAGCGCCAGCCTTGCAGTAGTGTGAAACTGGATATTTTCCAAATTACCTGGTCCTGATTAATTGCTGAGACCCGTTGGGGGCTACAATCAATCAATCAAAGCATTTGTATAGCGCACTACTCACCCGGAGGGTCTCAAGGCGCTAGGGGAGGGGGGGTCCGCTACTGCTCGAACACCCAGGTCTTGAGCAGCTTCCTGAAGGCGAGGTGGTCCTGGGTAAGGCGGAGGTGGGTCGGGAGGGAGTTCCAGGTCTTGGCGGCGAGGTAGGAGAAGGACCTTCCTCCTGTGGTGGCTCTTCGGGTGCGGGGGATGGCGGCGAGGGCGTGGCTGGTCGATCGAAGCTGGCGTTTGGGAGCGTAGAAGTTGAGGCGGTTGTTGAGGTATCCTGGGCCTTGGTTGTGTAGGGCTTTGTGTGCGTGGGTGAGGAGACGGAAGGTGATTCTCTTGTTGACCGGGAGCCAGTGCAGGTCTCTCAGATGTCCGGAGATGTGGTTGCGGCGGGGGATGTCCAGGATGAGTCTACCTTTCTTCACAACACACATGCCCTATAGGACCATTGTATCCAGCTAGGGCCACATTGCATTTAAGTTAGGTTAGTGAGTCCCATGAATAAAAATGGATGCAGTAGGGCCTTCGTAAAGCAATTTAAGCGCACTATTCTGCACTTCACTACTCACTTCATTCCACACACCCACTCGCACCAAACGGCTTCATCAAAAAGATCTCCACCAAAGAGCCCTTTTGCGGGTGCCTGTCTGGCATTGCAGCGCCGGCCGCATGACATCCTTCGGGGTGTGTGAGGGCACTTCTTCCAAAAGGAGGCTATTCCACAGAGCTGAACTCACACTCTAAGGAACTGCACACCATTTTTGCATATTCATTTCAAGTTGGGGAGTATGTGTGCTGGACCTGCTTAAACAAGCTCCTGGTTCCCCTTGTTTTGAGATCGTCATTTTTATGCCATGTATTCTCCCCTTAGTGTTATGTCCCCTGCTCAGCCAGAGTGACTATGATGTATTTAGAATGCTGATGTGTGCCTGGTTGAGTGAATGTCAGTTGGAATGCATTGGCTGAGCAGCAAGGATGCTGCTCCTGGTGGGTCCTACCTGCTTCCCTACTACCATCTACCTGAGACTACTAATTTGAGAAAAAACCTTATCCTGTTTTACCAATATTACTGCCTACCTTGCATCTTCATTTGCCGCAATGGCGACGAGGATGGTATCTAGAGCGCTAACTGCATTTGATCGTCTGTCTCTCTATTATAAAACCTGGTCATGTTGACTTTCATCCACGTGGTGCAGCAGGTTTGCAAACAGCTGTGAGGAAGAGCCTAGAACTGCATGCAAATTGGTAATGAATATGAAGCTTGTGCGACGTGCCTTGAGAAGCCTAGAAGGCCAGCACTAAGCACACTGGATTGAAAAAAGTATTGGGTCAATGGCACTTTCAAGGTAAAATACCTAGTGAACTACACAGTGAAGTGCGGGGACAGACTCACCACTGACGCGAATTTTGAATTCAGGAGAGGAGTCGCTCACTGGAGAGGTGGTTTTAAAACTTCCTGCCAGTGAATAATTTTCAATGCTGTTTGTGTGTAGTGTGTTCAATATCATGCTGAATCTTAGGAATCTTTTTAAGGGCTTGAGTGCTGAGTGACTTGTTAGCAACGTCAGACTAGTTTCACTTTTCCTAGGGAGTGAAGGGCATAGATTGGTGCCTAAGCCCCAGGTTCCACCCTTCCTAAGGGGTTATGGGTGTAGGGGCATGTGTTTAGCCCAAGGCTGTACGGGTGCACGCTTTCTCTGTCCTGTTGACCATGCAGAAGTAGAAGAGTGGGTTGAGTGACATTTTTGTGACATTTGAGTTTGACCATCCTTCCTAAGGCGGTTTAGAATGTAGGGGCAATGTGTTAAGCTTGTGGGTAGTTACCATCCTTCCTATGGGTTAGGATGATGGAGCAGTTTTTAGCCCAATGTTAAGGGTGATGTTACAGCCCTATGCAGTACAAGGTGGGTGAAACACTGGTCCTGTTTAGGTGTATGGTGAACGGGGTACGTGGTTACACCATAATGCAGTAGAATGTGGAAGAATCCCTGGCCCTGTTTCAGTGTTGTGCTATGGAGTGTAACAGGCCGGTCCTGTTAGTGTAAGTGTTGTGAGAGGAATGGGTAGTTGTGTTCAGTTTGTGGGTTATCTGCACTCTTGCATTGTGAATTTGAGACTTGCTACCACCTTCCATCCATTGGAGCATTGAATTTATTTCAGAAATTGTTGTTTGCCCTTTTCTGTTTGTTTTGGTTGGGGTGGTGGTGTGTATAGTTTAAACGTCTTGTGGGAGGGTGTTTTTGCCATCCTTCGTTCTGCTGAATTTCCTGTTTCATAGGGGGGTTAGAGAGGGAGATGTTTTGTGTCTCTTGCTATCTTATGCATTCTCCCCAGTCTTGATGTTACCTAGTGCTCAGTAAGTGAGGTGATGGGATGGTTGGAATGTTGATGGGGTTTGTGCTTGGATGAGTAGACAGTTGGACTGAGAAGGGCTTTGAAGAAGGATGCTGCTCCTGGTGGCGCTTTACATGATTTACCTGTAACCTGAGACTACAAACTTGAGAATAAACCTTATGTTTCACCTATACTATTGGCTACCTTGCATCTTCATTTGGCTTTGGACACCTTTCCTGAGCCAACAAAACTGCAATCCATGAGACAGGCCTATGTGATGGTGCGCACACATGATCTGTGTTTGCCTATGGCAACAAAAATCAGCTTTAGGGATCCAGACATTGGTACAGTTGGGCACTCATGGCAGGGGTGCGTGTGCACTACGTTGAAGAGGACTTTTCCGTCCCAACGCAATGTATATAATTAAATTGAGTAGCTTAAACCTAACCTGCCTTGACACTGTGTGCACTTGAGAGCCTCAGTTTACTGCTGAGAATGTCTTCCTACTTACACTCGGCTCAATGAAATCCTTGTGGTTCCCTGTGTTATATAGAGCTGATACTGTGTGGTGGTTTTCATGCTGTGTCAGGACTCGGTCTGACTCCGGTACTTCCACTGTTGTACCACAAACCTCTCCGTGGTCCTTTACAGTGCTGTGTGCATCGAAAAATGTTCTGCCAGAATCTCACATTATTCCTTAAGCTTGGCAAATGTCCTGAGGGTTCCTGGAGGTATACACTGCTGACCAACTCCAAATCCTGGCTAGGCCTACTGGTTAATACTGCCTTTACCAGCTCAGCTTGGGTGTGCACAATTTGGGTAGCTCTGTGAAGTATACCGGTCGTCGCCCAGCTTTCTATTGCTATTGGACTGATCTATGTTTCGCTGAATGGAAGCATGGCTGAAAGTGCAGGTAGTGCCTGTATAAGTGTTTCCTGGATGCCCCCCGAATTCAGTCTGTATAAAGCAAGTTCTTGGGTGCCCATCTTGTTGAGCCAGGCAGCCACCCACTGAAGTTGCACTGCCAAGTAAAGGAACTAACCAGCATTGGCAATAGGTCTGTCTTATAAATGAATAAAGTGCCTTTTGTGCCATTGATTGTTTTATGCCCGCATTAGATTACTATACATGCACTCTATCACTCATCTTTCTACTTCATCAATTCAGTGACTCATTCTTCCATTCACCCTCTGACACAACTGCAATAAGGCATACACTAACATCTGCAAGATAAATTAAAAGACTACAGGTAGAAAAAAGAAAACGTGCTGCTATCTGAAAACGGCAGGAATATGCTTATAATAAAATTATATATAGTGCAAGTGTCTCTCCTGTAAAGGTATTGTAAATAGTGTATTGTTTTAAAGTTAAAGCATAGTTGCATAGTTTAAAGCCAATGTGATGGCCATCTTTGAATGGTACAAAATTGATACACTATGGACAACCACATTCCATAATGGTCTACTGATTTAGTGCAAGTGGCCACATGGAATGCTGCACACTGCAGATAAAATGAGCGACAAGCAACCCATAAGAACTGCCTGGAGAGTTGTAGTATCCTCTTAGGAAACAGAATAAAAATAGAGAAGCAAAGAAAGCGGAACAATAAAAGGAAAAAAATATAACCTAAAGGACAGAACTGGCCCTAACACTTACGCGCACTCATTTTCAGGTGGTGTAGGAAGATGGCTCTGTATATACTATACCAAAGTGAGGTAGTGTGCACAGAGTCCAGTGGAACCCCAGAGGTAGGCAGAGGTAAAAGTAGATAATACCTTACTCTCTATTTGTGGTAGTGTGGGCGAGCAGTAAGGCTTTATCAGAGGGTAGTATTAAGCATTTATTGTACACACGAAGGCAAGAAATGTTAAACACTTAGACCAGTTTGCTTTTATAAAAATATTAAGTTGGATTTTATTTTATAGAGCCAAGTCAGGCCTGGTACAGGTAAGTATAATAATACTTTGCATTATTTGTGCAGTGAAATACAAGTTGAATGCACGTTAAATGCAGTTAGTTGGTTTACAAGTAAGTCAACCGTCAAAATTACTTTTCAGTTACTTTGTAGATTACTGTGTACGTTACGTCTTGGATTACTTTTTAAGTTACTTTTGCTACTCAGTGTCTGTGGATGAGCAAATCCAGTGCTCACAGGAGACAGTCTGGTTTGGGAAGGCAGAGCAGGTCCTCCGGGTTCTTGGGGGCTGCTGGCTACACCGGGTTTTGACCCCCACTTTGGGCGGAGAATCGGCAGGAAAACCAAGTTAGGAGGAGAGGTGTGCCCACCTTTGCCGACCCCCCCCACCCCTCAGGTGGGGGAGGCGAGGTGAAGCACTACTCAGTCCCCGCCATCTTGAAGAAGGGGGGTGGGGGGGAAGGCCAGCCAACCAGAGTAAGGCTTATGCCCCCATCCCACTGGAGGGCGGATAATAAGGGGTGTACCCACCCCAAGGAAGGGACCCATGGGTCCCAACCTGTAACGCCCCCAAATTTAGTATTTTGGGGCAACCCTGAACCCATCGCCTCCTCAGACAGGGGTGTGTGCGTATGTGTATATATATATATATATATATATATATATATATATGTATGTGTGTGTGTGTGTGTATATATATATAAAATTGATTTTCGCTCAGCTTGGGACTGAAAATGGCAAAACGCTTGTTTATTTTGTAGCGTTTTTTGTATTCTAATTCACCTCGCTTTAGGTCACTTTGGAGTGGTACACATAGGGCTGGACCCTGTTGTGAGAAGTTGGCCTGATGTATGATGTCACTAGTTATAGTGTACACCTTATATCAGTCCAAATACCCTTATGGTGATTGGTTGTAAAGTCAACCTTATAGACCAGCTATCCTAGTGGTAGCATGGACAAGAGCAGTCTTAGGCTAAACTCTGAATGGCATGTGAAGCCAGCTGTGATACCATATATAATCCCTTGAATACCAAATGAAAGGACACCACAACAGATATATATATAAAATAAAGTGTATTTATTCTAAGCAAACCCTCAGCACTCTTTATGAGTTTAGAGGTAAGTACAACACAGTCTTATTAATGCATACAGTAAGTCACACAGGTAAGTAATACAGTTAGGCCCTAGGGCCCACGCAAACCATATACTAAATAAGTGGTATAAGAACCACTGTCACGGAAATAGAATAGGCCTAGGCCTAGGGAATCGCTGGGGCTGCACTACACTAGCGTTAGTTAGGAAGTGGGAGGCCCACGGGATTCGTGTGCAGAGTGGAAACACTCACGCGTAATGCGTAAAAGTCAATAGCAATAGTACAGTTTAGAAAACGGTAGATTTAGGACACTTCCGGAGTAGCTAGGAAGTTGAGACTTGAAAACTAGACACTAGGATAGTCACTATCCTGATGAGCACCGGAGTACCCAAGTTACCTAGCCCACAGGCTGCGGGTGCATAGGGGTGAAGATGCGTCGTTTTCGTCGTCGACTCCTATGGATGCCTGAAGAAAGATGCTGACAGGCAGTCGGGGGAGAGTGTCCGGTGGATCCCAAGGCTGGGATCAAGAAGAGAAGAAACCTGCAAGCAGAAGGGACAGAGTCAAGGTCACTAGCCAGTGACCACGTGGAACCAGGAAGGAACCAGGCGATGTCGTGAAGAGTTGCAGGTGAAGGTGAAGCTTGTCGCTGCAGCCAGGAGGACCAGGAAGCGTCGGACGACCAGGACCAGGAGGCGAGCTGTCCCACGAAGGCTCTTGCTGTCGGCGGCGTCGAAGTTGGACTAGGACTCACCAAGCCTTGGCAAGCGGAACCCACGAAGAACAAAGGACTTGCTTCTGGTGCAGACCAGGAAGGTCTGGGGTGGTGCTTCTTTGCAGAGAAGCGGGAGCCAGTCTGGAGGAGCCAAACCAGCGCAGAAGATTTCAGGGAGCGTCGTCACAAAGGCCACTAGCCAGCGGGCAAGCAACCGGACAGACGCGGCAAGCAGGAAAATGCTGAAGGGCCCCACGCAGAACTCGTGGAGTGTGGGGGGCTGGTCTTCGGTGCAGATGGTGCTTGGGGTTGGGGCTTCTCAATCCCCGGTGCACAACTTCGAGGGTACCTCAGAAGCTGCGCTGTAAGTTACTAGCCACTTTTCCCAGGTAGCCGGTCCCACGTCGCTCGTCGCCTCCACGGATCTCAGCTCTGCTGCAGATGTGGATGAGGGTCGGAGAAGTCTGGAAATCAAGGCTCTGGTCGGGCTCTGCAGTCGGTTCCTCGTAGAACGGTCGCAAAGCAAAGGGTAGTCTCTTGATGGTGCCTGTTTGCACAGGGTAGCCACTCCTTGGCTACAAGGGAGATTCTTCAGTCTTCTTCTTTCGTCGAATGTCGAAGGTCCAGAGTTTCTGTTCAGTTTTGCAGGTTCAGGATAATCTAGAGTCTTGAGGCCCAACTCCCACTCTTATACTAATCTGGGGGGCTGGGATACCTGCTAGGTCACGCCTTATGGGTGGGACCTGGGAGGGGGTGGTTACACCCACTTCCCTTTGTCCAGTTTCGCGCCAGAGCTGGGGCTGGAGTGCCCCAGCGCCGGTTTGAACTGGACTATGCAAGGAACACCTTGTGTGCCCCAGGCCTGTCTCATTCCTTTCAGCCCACCCTGCCCCAATACACTAAAGGCTGTCTGGGGAGGTGCTAGCACCTCCCCAAGCAGGAAACCTATTGTCCAGGCCTCCCTGGCTGGGATCACTCCCAGCAGCAGGAGGTCAGACTTGTGTCTGTGGCAGCAGCATCCATTTTGTGATGCTGAGGCTTTGGTTAGAGTTAAACAGCAAAGTAGGATTTTAACATGTCTCTCCCTCTAGAAGGGGGGAATAATATCCTCATCACCAGAAATGGTATGGGGGTATTATTCCAAAGTGTTAGACACCTTACACGACATGTTTTGATAAAGCCAAACCATAGTTACCATAACCGTTTAAGATTATAAGGTACTTTAAGAGTATATGGTAGGCTATATCATAGAACAGCTATAAGGACATGGTTCCGAAAGCTGCAGACAGGCTCAGCTCATGCTAGAGCACCATCTCGCATGTTACCAAGCACTCTGCCTCCAGGATTGTTAAGGCCTGCCATAGGAGTGTCTGATAGGTACACATGTGTCTATATATAAGGTAGGTATAGGAATACTACACTTAAGCAAGGGGTGATTACACGACCTTGCCCCAGCTGAGTGATCAGCCAGTTGTGTCTGATTGGAAGGCCAGACCAGGGGTGGCATAATACATGCTGCAGCCCCTGGGAGGCCTAGGGTACACCTATGCCCTGGGTACCTAGGGTACACTGTACAGGGTCCAATAAGGTGATCCTTACCAATTGGTTATGTACCTAGGGTACATGGAGTTCATTTTACAGAGAGAGCAGACAGCCTGAGACCCTAAATGGCAGGATCTCAGGCCAACTAAGTCGAAAAACCAGCTAGACACTAGGCAAAAAGTTGTGGGTAACCATAGTCAGATATCCACCTTCCTACACCTGTCATCCTGAAGAGCATTGGGGAAGCTCGAAACATGTTGACGTCTACTAGGGACCCCTGACTCATTGAAACCAGGCACCCTAGAGACCCACCCTGTTTTTAACATATCTACTAGGAGCCGGAATAAAGTTATTTTGCCCACTAGTTAGATATTTTTAACTCGCTCCACTCCATATACACCACTGCACACCACACAGTTCCTCACAAACCGTGCTCCTACGCAATTCCGCAAGTCGTAGCACGCCTCAATCCGCAGCAGGTTGAGATGGCCCCTATGATGAAGTGTGCCACCGTGGGGAAACCCTGGTGAGTGAGGGGACTCGAGAAAGGACATTTCCCCTTTTTTTGCCAGATTTTCCATCTCAAACTGTGCGAAAATCAATTTTTCCTGCTAGGTTCTGTATCTGAGATTTTGTAGGTCTACTATTAGAACAGGAGGGTGGACCTAGCATATCCCTCTGCCTCCCCCGTTTTTTGATCTTTTATTTATATATATATATATATATATATATATATATATATATATATATGGTACAGGGCCTCTAAGGGTGGCACATTAAGTGCTGCAGCCCTTAGAGGTCTTCCCTGGTCAAAGTGCCCTTGGTACCTTTTACAAGGGACTTACTTGTGACTAGAGAGTGGCAAATCGGGTTTTGCAACAGTTTAGGTAAATAACATAGGTACTGGGTACCTGGCTGGCAGGAACCCAGGGCACACTCAAAGTACATCAACATTAGGCAAAAAGTGTGCGGGGGGGCAACCATGCAAAAAAAAAGGGGCACTTTCCTACAGGTGGGTGTACGCTTGATCTGAAAATGTAATTGTGCACAGGGCAAGAGTCAATTTCTGATGTGGATTGAACCATTACCCTTTGCAGTTCAGTCATGGATGGAAGCAGTGTGTAAATAACACAATGACACTCAGGCAGACTTGTATATATAATTACATCTGAAGAGGATTTCCTGATGATAATGGACATAACAAGCCTGTATACGAGTATTGATCATATAGAAGGAATGCGGGCTGTAGAGTTCTTCCTAGAAAGCAGAGCTTTTAAATATATGACCACAACAGGATGCTGATGTGACTTATTGATTTTTGTCTTGTTAACAACATTTAACAAGTCAGCATTTCAGGCAAATACATGGAAAGCCCATGAGCACCTGCTTCGCCCCTATCTTTTCGTGTGCTTGTGGGAGAAGCAGGCGGGCTGGTTGGAACCAATTAACCCTGGACCGATAAGGTGACAATGTGGGCAAGATGCAATGATCTCTTTTTAATTTTTAACGGAAACCTAACCGCACAGGAGTATATAGCTAAATTAAATGATAATACACACAATGTACATTTCACCAGCTGTATAAGCCCACAAGAGATCACCTTCATGGACATAAGGGTTTTTATACAGGAACATAGAATTTGCACAGCACTACACAGGAAACAAACAGCAGGAAATTCCCTCCTGCATGCACTTAGCAACCAGCCACAAAAATGCAAGTGGAGTATACCCTACGGGAAACTCTTGCACATAAAACACAATTGTACAAGATGGAAGTGAGTTTAACCTAGCAGTCAATGACACAGCTAAAAGCTTTAGATCCAGAGGGTACCCCAAGAAAATGTCTAGAATTGGCCAAATCAAAGGTTCATTCTATCAAGAGAGAGGAGCTACTACATGATGACCAGAAAGAGGATGAGGTCCCCAAAATAAGATTAATTATTGATCCATCTGAAAACACATCTGAAATCTCTAGAATCCTACGGAAAAACTGGTACATTCTGATGTCTGATAACATTCTAAGTCCATCTATATCGAGTCTCCCACTTGTGACATACAGAAGAAGCACCTCACTTAATGATTTTCTGGTGCTCAACCACCTAGGAAACCCAACAGGGATCTAGGGGGATTTTGTTTCCATGCACTAAGTGCAAAGCCTGTAAATTTAGTCGGAATGTTAGATAATTCAACAAACCTGTGAAGAACAAATCTAACATGACCTGTAACACGGACTATGTGGTGTACTATGTGAGAAACAATATATATGCAGCACAATACACCACAAAAAAGATGCATCGTAGAGCATATGTGCACGGTCACTAACAAGGATGCCACATACCCTGTAGCAAGGTACTATGAGGTACACCATAATAGCAACATAGACCTCATTTGCTGGTTCTAACTGGAGGGGAAACCAAATTCTGACATTAAGAACATTTGAGTCAAAATACATTATTGATTTACAAGCCAAGATACCTAGAGGCCTCAATAGTGATGAGGAACTGGCAACCCACACCTTGGTGATGAATTACCCTAGCACCATACACGCACCCACTGTACAGCCAGGAACTTTGAGGAATGCATTTCACATTGGAATATAATTGATAGCCCATCCAGGGTGTAATCTATTTGTCTGTAGATGATGTGATACATACAGAGATTAGTCTGTCAATTTTAAGTTCAGTTTATTACAATTTTTTGGACATTTTCCTTATAACTGACGATAATCATGACGTGGTTAGCCTATCCAAGGCGGAATTATAATCATGTGGTATCTGTCATATTTGTTATTCATGTGATTTAATGAAGATGCATCTTTACAGCAAGATTCATAAACAAACCGCATTGGATGATTTGACATATAGGTATCTCTCTATATA
Organism: Triturus cristatus; assembly: GCF_964204655.1. Taxonomy (NCBI): domain Eukaryota; kingdom Metazoa; phylum Chordata; class Amphibia; order Caudata; family Salamandridae; genus Triturus; species Triturus cristatus. Next base: position 172,144,716 of record NC_140581.1, on the reverse strand, counting down.
GTGAGATTCAGGTGTTCGTAACGGGGAGTGTTAAAGCTTGCCGTCATTAATAAATACAATGTAAAGTGGGAGAAAATGGTCCATTTAATATTGCAGCAAAAAACGATATACAAGGCACTGAAATGTTATATTCCTCGTATGTTGATTTGCAATTCTCCAATGAGTAAGTTGAAGAAATTAAATCCTGGCCACACCAAGATGCAAACATTTGAGAAAGGCGTGAAGCTGAAACGCGTTTGTTGAATTCTAATAAAATTGGATACATTTTTGGACCTTGCGAGTGCCCTTTGTATTCTTCTGATATTGTGACTAAATGACGTGAGCCCACTCTCACAAACGCAGTTACTCGTCCTGAAGTTCGGTGGTACTGGTGGAATAAGTGTTATTTTACATATATATGTATATAAAGACGCCTCCATGGTTTTTCCCCTATTGTGGCCTCTGCTCTTTCTTTGGAGGAGTTTTTTTTTTGTATTTAGCGTGTCAGCCAGAGACACTCAACAGAGGCCCCCGCATCACTAAGCTGGCCTGGCTGTCACTGGTTTCTGCTGCGGCGGATCGTTCAAGTTTTCAAGAGATTGGATGAGCCAAGGCCCACCACCGGGCTCAGGAGGAGATGGGGCGGTGTTGTAGTTACGAACTCTGCACTGGGTGAGATGGATTGCCAGTCTTGCCCCCGCCGGTGAGTTTCCTGAGCTTTGAGGGTTGATGCGGTTTGGGGACCCCAAGGGGGCATCTGAATTCTAATATCACATAGCAAATTGGACTCAATGACCTTGTGGTGCCCTGAAATCCGCACATGCATTAGTCACCCCCGCATTACCTTCCTGGATGAAATTAAGCACTCTGGGACTTGTAGTTCTCTCACATTACGTGAGCTGCAGCAGGTGAGCGTAGATACAGACTTTGGGGCGTAGCGGAAATCAACCTATCATCATCAAATCTTTATTTCGGTCGCTAAGGACCATAAAAGATACCAAAAAAAAAAAATACAATATCAATTTAACAATAAAGCAAAAACAATGGTAAAATCATGAACCGATCTTAAAACATTTTAAAAGTGTGTTGTTATCTAGACATAAGACGATTACGAATAAACCATGCTGCAGTTAGAAATTTGGCTACTGCACATACAGTGGGGGCAGACAGATCAGATTTTAAAACTCTAAATGCAGGACGATGTTCCCTAAAGCCTAGGTTCCTGAGAAGTGGGACAAGCCAATATTTGTGTGGAATGTTGTATGCAGGACAAAAAAAAATCATATGTAAATCATCTTCTCGCATAAGAGGGCATACTTGGCAATTAGGAGTGGTCAGCGTTTTATGCCAATGCTCTGTGTGGGCCCTCAAAGGGAGTGTTCCATAGCGCCACTGCAAATACAATTTCCGTGTTAGTGGTGGGCTGACATCATCAAGGACCAATTCCAGATGGTAATGATCCTTGATAGCTAGGAAGTGTCTAGACAGCGAATCTTGACAGGGGGATTCGATTGCTACCTGTAGCTTATACTCGCGGTATGCCTCCACCAACGATCCACGAGAGATCCTGGGACAAGCACTCCGCGGGTCGAGCCACAGCTCCGGTTTCCCCATCCTTTCAAACGTGTTCTTAATGTATTTAAACCAGAGTATTTGCAGCACCTTTGGGAGGTGCAAGATTTCTTCTAATTCTGCTCTGTAGCTAGATAACTCTAAAGAACTCCATATTCTACGCCAGTAGGTCAGGGGCTTGAGTCCCAACTCTTCAGTGATTGGTCCTATCAGGTTGTGGCAGGACATTTAAAACCACGTTGTCGTTCATACCTGCTAAAGACTCTGGGCGCTAAGGAAGGCTAAACGAAGCCGAAATGCATTCACCATGAAGATTGAATAAAGACTCCTCCATGGTTTTTCCCCTATTGTGGCCTCTGCTCTTTCTTTGGAGGAGTTGTTTGAATGGTGAAGTTTATTGACTTCGAAGGAGGAGAATTTCCAATGGGAAATGTTACAGAACATGTTCCACTCATGTGTAGTTGGACTTGCCACTAAATATCATGGAATGTAAAATGAAAATACTGTGACAAAATGGAGGTTGAAAAGGGTTATGATGCTGGAGATTTAACCCTCTAGTGCAGAGGTCTTCAAACTTTTGGAAGTTAAGCCCCCCAAGCTGAATTTTTTCAGATGTTGGGCCCCCCCACCACCTGACAGAAATTTCTGGAATCTGGTACACTACATAATCAACCGCCACGCGCATATCCCGGGCCATATCCGGCAAATAATGTTCCACAATAAGAGTGTTTAGTAAACTGCAGGTTTGTGAGTGGGTGTGGTGAAATGACAGAAGCTTATTACACAACTCAAAACATAATTTTCCAAGATAAAATGTGCGCAAATTATTTTTTACTAGGATGCTTTGCTTTACACATGGCATAGATTGATAATAGCACCACCAACATAAATGTGACGGGTGTGCCTGTTTTTCGCCACAGAGATGGTCAATCTGTGGATGGATTTTTGCTACTGCCATCCTCAGGTTGTGCTCCACATCCAGTCTTGAACGGTACTTAGTCTTTATTATCGCAAGTGCTGAGAACCTAATCTCACATAAATAGGATGAGCTGAAAGGCAAGAGAGTTTTGATCGCAGTTTCTCTCCAAGCTGAATATTCTGCAGACATTTTCAGCCAACTAAGTAACTGTAAGGGAGCCAGTGTTGACAGATTTTTCGAGCACTCCCTAGCTCAGAGCTCATACACGAGAAACAATTCTTCTCTAGAAATCATTAACAAACATTTTAGGCAGCATTATAATGGGATAATTGCCCACCAACCAGTTATGGATCCGAAGACAAAGGTGAAAGTCCACAGAGAGGGCGCTGAATGAACACCCAATTGAGAATTCCTTAGTGGTATTGCAAGTTGCTTGCCTGAAGCAGTAGGGGTTTAGTACACGTCGGGCTTATGTTTTAAAAAAAATAGAACTAATAATAAATTAATGATGTTACCTATTTTACTTCAGATCAATGTTGTCTGACAGACTTTGTGGTGGCAGGTGCATGTTATGAATTTTGCGTGACCTTGACCTCTCTCGAGTCCCGGTGAGTGTTGCGGCTGTGAGAGCGTGAGAGCGTGAGCCAAGATTCATGCCTGCATAACAGAGTATTTGTAATTCCTAACACCTCCAAGTGCGTGACAGCTAAGACACACAACTCTGGATATCTAGTCCAGACCTTTTGTGTTCTATAGTCACGATGTTACCATGGGCCACTGTATGTTGCGTGGCACAACCTAAAGTGCCTCTGGGTGGTTAATAAATATTATTAAATAAACTACTCTACATAACTCAGCATACTAACAATGCAAATGTTAATTATTGAATTAGTACCTTCAGGGCATGAAATTAGAGAGTGCATTGTTGTTATTTTGCTTTTACATAGCGGTTGCTACAGCACGTTTTGTCATTTCACGCTGCATAGGAAAACAGAGCCATCTCTCTCTCTGAAGCTCTCCTTCATTTGATCTCGATCACACTCTGCCTCGTATTCCGTTCCTCTTTTTTCTGTTCTATCTCACTTAGTTGCTCTTTCCCTTTCTCTCTCATGCTCGCCATCATCAGCGATCCTCACACTTGACACCTGATTTACGCTACTAATTTATACATGAATAAGCACTGGTGTGGGTTAAAAACAGATGAGGATAGAAACATACACCAGGTGCTTATGTACAGCCCCCCAAAAGTACAAGAAAGAAGAGTTGCTGTTCTGCTGGGAAGTGACATACTCTTCGTTGCATATATTGCTGCTGTCAGTGCTATGCCACTAAAAGTAGTTATGTTTGAAGTATCTGTTCCCACGTAGAGTAATGTACTTCTGCTGAACAGTACCCGATATATTGAAAATCGGTTCATTAAAAGTATTGCTTGCTTCCGAACAGGGCAGGCACTTCGCACTTGAATATATAAGGTTTTATAGCGAATTACCAGTTCTGTCCCATTTAAAGTATTGCAGTCTTTATTTCAAGCCAGTGTTTGCCAGTAGGACCCACCAACACACATTTTAGGTACTAGCACTTATGTTTTCTTAACATATAATTTGATCCCAAGTAAGAGAGAAAATTCAAAAAGGGAAAAGGAGGAAGAGAAAAACAGAAAGATAGTGACAAAGGGAGAAAAAGGAGGAAAATGAATGTGAAAGTGTGAGGTAAAGGGGCAGGCAGTTCTGGCGGTGAATGCTAGAGGCATGAGGTGAAATCAAGACAACGCAGCCTCAGTATTCACCACCTCGACCTTTGAAAGCACTGACCACGTTCTTCTGAGAAATGTTTAGCAGGGCACTTATTATTTTACAAATTAAGCACTGTCATAATTCGTAGAGCTGAAATGCTTCAGCTGCAGTTGGAGGCAAGGAGCCTCTGCTGTGAAATCGAACACAAAAGAACAGGACTGTCCATTCCTCTGCTTTCGGTTTTAGCAGAGGAGAGCGACTTCCTGCCTCCCACTGCAGCTGAAGCATTTCAGCTATATAAATTAACCCCCTCCTGGGACGGTTAATGTGTCTGCTCTTAACATAACAAAAGCAGGGGCACGTAGTGCCTCCTCAATTTACCTTTCCTCCCCCCTGTTACCGGAGTTCTACAAGAAAAAGAAACCCCATTTGAAATGGGTGAAGACTTGCGAGGCGTGACAGTGAGACGAACAAAGGTAAGATGTTAGAGGAGTGCGCGCCCCCCTGACATGGTGTCGCGCCCCCCTGGGGGGGGCACGCCCCACAGATTGAAGAACTCTGCTCTAGTGTTTTGTGGGCCAATGAAAACAAGGAAGGACTAGATGAATAAGTAATGGCTGCCATGATCGAAATACAGGCCCAGTTGAAGGTGTTTAGTCGAAACGCATCAACTGTTATTTCTTTTGTTCTCTTTTCGCACTCCTGTATGATGGTATTTGGAGGCTTGCAATAAATCATACAATTATTTTGCACCATCAAGTGCCATGGATTTCACTGTGTAAGTGTACCGCTGTATCATGAGCTGAGAAAGTGACTGCGTGGAAGGACATGTATGTATGTATGTATATATATATAAAGATTGCGAGTTCGCGCCTGGTTTATCTGATGACCTTAGTCAGCACGCCCCTTGCTATCTAGACGTATTGGGGAGAGAGGAAAGCAGTATTGTACTCCACAACGGGACACCTGTAATTTTCTGAAGCCATGGTCAGCCACTTATGACTTGGTAAGCATTCATGACTGTCTGGCGCATCTGCTGACTGATGTCAGGACAAGGATTGTCTTGAGATATTACATCTTGATTCATGAGGCACAGATCATTACAACTCGATTGGTTTCATAAACATGCGTTTTTGTGGCTACATGGAACTGTACACTATCGGGGTAATGTGATAGTCCTCTTTCTATGGCCACTCTACTCCTCCAATGAAAAGACACTGTGCTTGTTTTAAATCGCTGCGCCACTCCCTCGTTTTGCAACCTATATTGAGGAAGGCATACAAGTCAAAACGTGTCTGTAATGTGCAATTCAATAAATAGAGTGGAACTAACTAATGCTTGAGTCTTGTGGTGTGACGATGAATGTCATTGCTGTAAGCTTGAGCAGTGTTGGAGCTCGTCTTGTATTGGAAACGGGTTTTGGAGAGGACATATATACACACACAAATAAGAAGCGGAGAGCTCTGGGTAGTCCTCAAGTTTAAGTGGAAGGCAGCTCCTGTATAGAGCACCCTCAACACCAGCGACACTCTAAATTTGCCCACCTCAAATGTTTGTTTTACTATGCATCACTCTAAGCCTGAAAGTTGTATTGATTTGATATATATACACACATAAATGTATTTATATACATGTACATGAATGGGTTAGTTATTTGTTTTGTTCTAAGATCCTGGCGGACAGCTAAAAGTTGATTCTCACTAGAAATATTGCAGTGCAAATCTTCTCCCCTTGGAGTTTGTCAGAGGCGGTAACCAACAACAAAATAATTCCCTACAAAAGTAATCTTTGACATTTCATGTAACAAAATACCTATCTGTAGGCTTTGATACAGAGAAATGTCAATCTAGCCATAAATGCCTATTGCCTTTAACATATGCTCTTCACACTCAAGATGGCAGGCCTACTGCCTTTATCATAATCTTTCACTATAAACAATCAGGCCTATGCCCTTTATCATTGGCTTGTCACCATAATCATCTCAGACCTACTCAGTTGATTCATAAGCCATCCCACAAAGCAACCATCAGGTATACCATTCTAAAACACAAATCTGTACAAAATACAATTGTCAAAACACTATAAAATCCCTACTAATAGAGCTTAATAAGGATTACCATGTTGCAAATTGTCTATCCCCACGGTTTGTTCAGGTGAGTCACCAGTACCAAAACCCTTGCCTATTAAAGTATTCTGAAATTCCATGTAACAACATTTCTGTCTTTAGCACAGTGTAATAAGAATTCACCCTTAAAAGCCTACTGCCTTCAACATAATGTTTTTTACAGTAAATAAATAAATAAGGCCTACTTGCTGTGTCATAACTTTTCATTATAAAGAGATCACCGCTAATGAATCTGACATAAGTTTTCCAAGTGAACCGATTAGGCTATTGACAACTGACTACTGAAGTTTGTATAAACTGGCAATTATCAGGCTTCCATTTATAAAACTACAAATATATACAATATCACAGTTGGCTAAACAATATACAATACAACCCTGCTCAGTAGGCCCTAACAAGACTCATCACAGTTAGATTCTACTCTGAGTGTTCGCCAGAGTGGGTAACGGACATCAAAAGTCTTACCTACTATAGTGATCTGTGAGATTACATGTAACCAAATACCTTTTTACAGCCTGTAACATAATGTGATAACAATCCACTGTTAGAGGCCTATTGGCTTTACCATTTGCTTCAGGTCTCTACTGCCTTTGAAATAACTTGTCATAATTAACAGCCAGACCTATGGCATAACATTTTCCTGCACACCAATCAAGCCTATAGGTATTAACATTGGCATGTCACCATAGCCAATTCAGGCCTACTGTACTGAGCGTAAGCTTTCCCACAAAGCAATCGGTAGGCATACAGTCATAAAACTGCAAATATATACAAAACTACAGTTATCAAAGCAAAATACCATAACTCCTAATAGGGTTTATCAAAGATTCTAACAGTGCAAATCTTCTATCCTTTTGGTTTGTCAGAGGAGATAACCAACACAAACCTCCTTGCCTACTAAAGAAATTTGGGGTTCCCTGCAAAAAAATGCTTCTTTAGGCTTTAATTCAAAGTAATAACATTCCACTCTTAAATGCTTATTGACTTCAACATATTCATTTCACAATCAATATATCAGGCCTATTGCCTTTATTGTAACGTTTTATCATAAACAATTGGGCATACAGCCTTTATCATTGTTTGTTACCATAACCAACTCAAACTCATTGCATTGTGTAACTTTTCCACATGGCAATCATTTGGCATACAGTCATAAAAGTACAAATGCATACAAATTTACATTTGTAAAAGCAAACTACTATATCTTCTAAGAGCCCAGCAGGGACTATTGTAGTGCTTATCTTCTGGCATCACAGTTTGAGTGGAAGGGGGCGTGGCTAAGGAGCCGATGAGGACGGACGTGTGAGCCCGGAGCTCTGCGCCGACCCCGTATATTATCCTGAGCTGGGAGCTGGTGATCGGGCTCCGAGAACCCGAAGTTGTACACGCTGTCCCAGAGAAGCTCAGGCGGCGATCCTGGGCAAGGTTGGATCTTCGCCGTCAGCTGGGGATCGAGTGAAGAGGAATGCCCGGTCCGCATTCGCTCAAAATGGCACCGGCTACGGCGGACCGGAGCTGGCAGAGCGGCGAATGCATGGAGCCGAGCCGGACCTCGAAGGTTGCGGGGGCTCTACAGAATGCACCCTGATGTGCCCTCTGGCACCTATTGCAGGATTCCAGAAGTGCAAGTGGAAAGGGTACCACGGAGGATTGCCTGCTGCGGGATGGTGCGGACACCAGGGAGAGCATCGGATGGAGGAGCGGACGCGAGCGGCAAACTGACGAGCACCAGCGCAGGTGAGCGGGGGAGTGAGTGAAACGTGGCGACACCTCCCCTACCCGGTAGGTGGTCCATCAATCCTGCCCACGCTGGTGGGAGCAGCCCCGACCGCCATCTTGGCTGAACGGATAAGGGCGGTCACATGTAGGCGAACGGCTAAGGGGCTCCTGTTGGATTTCGAGGAGTTGGGGTTCTTCAGCTTGGGCCCGAGAGGGGGAGAAGGGCCCACTCAGAGGAGAAATACTGTTTGGTGACGGCTATTGTTACACCACTTTGATGGCGGTGAACGGGGGGCACTGTGTAAGGCGATCACGAATTGGGGGTTCCACGCGGACAGTGCTCCGCACTTGGGATGCTGGCAACTAATGGGATTGCTGAATGAGCGGTTGGACAGGGGGCTGATCGGAGGCGGTGCAGGGTTCCCCTGGTTGACAGCCGTGCGGCGAGCAGACTGCTGTGGGCACTGGTGAGAGGGTCTCGCTCACAACAGGCGTTTTCTGGTGCTGGGTCTGATTTGGACAGTGTGAAGGGACGCCGGGGAGGCTGTGCTGGTGGCCCGGAATGCCACAGACTATGGTGAAGCCACGAGGGAAGCAGGGGGGAATGCGTCCGGAGCCGGAGGAAGAGGTGGCGGAACAAGGGAAACAGGATGCTGCAGAACTGCAAACTGAGGGGCTGATGCAGCGGCAGGTGGACCAAATACTCAAAGCCATTGCCGACACTAGGGATGCCCTGCAGCAGGACATCACGCATGTGGCTCTAGGGCTGGGTCTACTTCGAACGAAACATGTTAAGCTGGCTGACCGGGTGAAGCAGACTGAAGTGATGTTGGAGGCCATGGAGCCTGCTCAGAAGACACTGGCGGCCCAGATGGGGGATGCCACGCATCGATTACAAGCCCTGGAGCGGCGGGCTGAAGATGCTGAAGGGCAGAACCGGAGGAATAATATACGGGTGGTGGGGCTGCCGGAAGGAGAACAACAACGACGTCAACTCCACCACGCTGATCGGCAACCTCGCCAACCTCGGCCTCAGACAACTCGTCACTGCACCCACCCACGCCGCCGGCCACACGCTGGACTCCGTCTTCTCCACAAGCACCCCCGTCGCCTTCGACCACACCACCGAACCCCACTGGACCGACCACCGCTGCATTCACTTCACCTTCAAAAAACTAACCACGCACCACCGCACCCAACAGCTGCCTCGCCGCAGCTGGAGCAAAGTCACCGAAGACCAGCTGCTCACCACCCTCTGCCAGAGCCCACCCACCGACCCCACCAACCCAGACGCCGCAGCCCGCAACCTCAGACAGTGGATCGACGACTGTGCCAACACCCTCGCCCCACTGAAGAAACCCTCCAACAGCCACGCCAGCAAGAGAGCCACCTGGTTCACCGACGAGCTCCTGGCCTCCAAGCGAGCATGCCGGAAACTGGAGAAGAAATGGCTCCACGAACATACACCGGACAACCACGCAGCCCACAAGGACGCCACCCGCAGACACCACCACCTCATCAGATCAGCCAAGAGGTCCTCCTTCAAAGACCGCATGGATAACAACGCACATGACAGCAAAGAGCTCTTCCGCATTGTTAAAGAACTCTCCAACCCCAGCACCAACACCAACGACATCCCGCCCTCACAGGAACTGTGCGACTCACTGGCCATCTTCTTCCACCGCAAGATTGCTGACATCCACGACAGTTTCAACACCACGACCGACCCGACCACGCCAGACTCCACCCCTCCTCCGAACGCCAACCGCCTTACCTCCTGGTCTAACGTCAGCGACGACGAGACACGCAAGGCCATGAACTCCATCCACTCAGGATCTCCGACAGACCCATGCCCACACCTCATATTCAACAAGGCAGACGCAGCCATCGCCCCCCAACTACGGAAGGTCATCAACATCTCCTTCGAAACAGCGACATTCCCGGAAAGCTGGAAGCACGCCGAAATCAACGCCCTCCTCAAGAAGCCCAAGGCGGATCCCAAGGACCTCAAGAACTTCCGGCCCATCTCCCTGCTCCCGTTCCCGGCGAAGGTCATCGAGAAAATCGTCAACATGCAAATGACCCGCCACCTCGAAGGCAACAACATCCTGGACCCGTCCCAATCCGGATTCAGACGAAACCACAGCACTGAGACTGCCCTCATCGCTGCCACAGACGACATCAGGCGCCAATTAGACAACGGCGAAACATCAGCCCTCTCGGCCGCCTTCGACACGGTCTGCCATCGCACTCTAAAAACACGCCTCCAAGAAGCCGGTATCCAAGAGAAGGCCCTCGACTGGACCACATCCTTCCTCTCCGGCAGATCCCAGAGCGTCCGCCTCCCACCCTTCCGATCCGAAGCCACTGACATCATCAGCGGCGTCCCCCAGGGCTCCTCCCTCAGCCCAACGCTTTTCAACATCTACATGGCCCCCTCGCACAAGTGGCCCGCCACCACAACCTCAACATCATCTCCTACACTGACGACACTCGGCTCATCTACCTCACCAAGGACCCACGCACCGCCAAAACCAACATCCACGACGGAATGAAGGCCATCGCCGACTGGATGAGGAGCAGCCGGCTGAAACTGAACTCGGACAAGACGGAGGTCCTCATCCTCGGACCCAACCCCTCGGCCTGGGACGACTCCTGGTGGCCGACCACTCTGGGGACAGCACCGACACCCACCGACCAGGCACGCAATCTAGGATTCATCCTCGACTCCTCCCTCTCCATGTCCAAACAGGTCAACGCCGTCTCCTCCTCCTGCTGCAACACCCTCCGCACGCTTCGCAGGATCTACAAGTGGATCCCGACCGAAACAAGAAGAACGGTGACACAGGCCCTCGTCAGCAGCAGGCTGGACTACGGCAACGCACTCTACGCCGGAATCCCAGCCAAACACCTACGACGACTACAGCGCATCCAAAATGCCTCCGCCCGACTGATCGTCAACGTCCCCCGCCGCTGCCACATCTCCCCCCACCTGACAAACCTACACTGGCTACCCGTCGACAAGAGGATCACCTTCAAACTCCTCACCCATGCACACAAAGCTCTCCACGACACCAGACCAGCCTACCTGAACAGCAGACTCAGCTTCCACACCCCCACCCGCTCCGCTCCGCCAGCCTCGCCCTCGGCGCCGTCCCCCGCATCCAACTAACAACCTCCGGCGGCATATCCTTCTCCTACCTCGCCGCCAAGACCTGGAACACCCTACCTACCCACCTACGGCAGACCGAAGACCTACTCGCCTTCAGAAGACTCCTCAAGACCTGGCTCTTCGAGCAGTAGCGAAACTCCCCCCCCTCTCAGCGCCTTGAGACCCTCACGGGTGAGTAGCGCGCTTTACAAATACTATGATTGATTGATTGATTGAAGGAGTGGAAAGGGCCAATATGGTGGACTACCTAGAAGGCTGGCTATGGACTGAGGTCCCCCTGAGGGCCTGACCCCCTTCTATACCCTGGATGGAGCGCATAGGGTACCGACTCGGCCGCTAGCACCCGGAAGACCGCCTAGGCCGGTGGTGGCGCAACTACTTCATTATAAAGATAGAGACCTGCTGCTGCACAAGGCCCGCTCATTGGGCCCCTACCAGGTGGACAATAGTATTGTGACACTGATCCCGGATTACACGTTTGAAGTGCAACGCCGTCGAGCTTCAGTTTTGGCGGTCAAGAAGGCACTCCGAGAAGAAGGCCTTCAGTATTCCCTGATGTTCCCTGCACGCTTGAGGGTAATCTTGGATGGCAAAATGTACTTTCATGATAGTCCTGAGGAGGCATGGACTTGGTTGGAGTCCTACAGAGTGGGTACGGGAGAAGCAGGGCGTGGAATGGGGCCACCTGCGGATGAACCACGCCCTCGCAGGTCGCGGCGTATCAGAAGGCGACTGCCTGGTCTTCAGAGACTCACGGTGACGCAAACAGAGAAGGAGAGATCAGCAGCATTGCAGGCCATGACCGAAATATCCCAGGAAAGAGGTGCATTATCAGCGCTAGCGACTAAATCGGAGAAGGGCACCGTGGAAACTGACACAGATGGGACTTAATCGTGAAGTGTTCAACTGCCGCATGTTACGCCTGGGATAGCAGATGAGATTGTCGACGCTTAACATTGTAAGACTTTATCACGAGAGCGGAAAAGAGGGGGGGGGGAATGTGAGAGCTAGAATATGCGGCTCCCTTAGAGCGGAATGCCCCACGGGATGTTGGGGCTTAATCATCACTGGGGGTATGGCGCCAGATTGAGGTGGTGCTGTAAGATCTGGTTCTCTCGGCTCTTGGTCATCTCCCCTTCCTTTTTCAGTTTGCCGTTCCTCGGTAGCTACTAGAGGGAAAGTTAGCTTATTAGTTTGGATGGGAACTAGAGTTTTAGTGCCTGTTCTGGGGTGGTGGAGGTTGGGGGATTTTGTGGGGTTGTTTTGGGAATGTTGGGGCCACCGGTGTGTTCAAAGGGAGCAAGCAGTCGCTTATGGGACCTCGATTGCAGTATGGGGACGTTACCTGACTTGAAATGCATAACATGGAATGTACGGGGATTACATACAATGTTGAGATGCCATAGAGTGCACGCTTACTTAGTGCGCTGGGGGGCCCAAATTGCTTTCTTTCAGGAAACACATATTAGCTGCGCCCAAAGCTTGGCGTTGCTGCATAGATGGAGAGGGCAACTTTTTTTACACAACATACTCCGCTTTTGCCGGGGGAGCACTGATATGGGTTAGAGCCCAGTAGGGCGCGGAACACGACAGGGGTGCCCGCTTTCTCCTTTGTTATTTGCATTGGCCATTGAACCATTAGCGGCTCAGGTCAGACTGGGATGGTATTATCTCGGGCTCGACTTACGTGGGGTTGAGAAGTATATTTCACTCCATGCCGATGATTTACTCATGTTTCTGGCTAATACAGGAGAGGTTCTGGATGGAGCGACAACCCTCCTTCGCAAATTTGGTAGGGATTCGGGGCTTGGGGTGAATTGGGCGAAGACTTGTTTGTTTCTGGTGACCCCGTTGGATGCTGGCCACACCCATGTCGACGGTATTCGGTGGGAGACTCGATGCTTGCCCTATCTCGGAACCAACATCTATCATGCACCTGATGATTTATTAGAAGGTAATATAGGCAGAGCTATGCAAGGGCTTAGGGGTAGTTTAACATTTTGGAGCACTTTGCCACTTTCGGTGGCCGGCCGGGTGGCACTGTTAAAGATGGTAGCGCTCCCCCGCTTGTTGTATTACATTAGGACACTGCCGATTTGGATTCCGGGATCAATTTTTAGACATCTCCGCTCGATGGTCAAGGGGTTTCTGTGGGGGTATGGAAGGCGGTGGGTGACACTGGATAGGATGATGGGGGACTGGCTGTGCCAGACTTCGAGCTGTATTATTTGGCTGCTCAACTGCAATGGCTTACTCAGGCGGTGGCACTGGAGTTTAGGGGCCCATATGGCCCTGATAGACAATGGATTCCACGCCATGTATTGTCCTTTATTGTACTTTAACAGCGGCTGCGCCTTGGGACGCTTTCTAACGAGGCGCGGAGGCTTAGGCTGTGTTGGAATTGGAGCCAGCATAGAGCTGGGATTGTCCGTCCTTATGCCCTTGAGATACCTTTGGGTATGTGTACCACCCTCCCACACGGGAGGGATTGGTCTGCATTGGCCGAATAGGAGACATTGGGAATACAAACATTGGGGGATTTGTACGAAGACGGAGCCCTGTTGCGATATCAGGCTCTGCAGGATAGATATGGCCTCCCATGTGGGGATTATTTACTACATTCGGCCCTGGTTTTGGCAGTCCAGTGTCATTGGGGAGAGGAACTGCTGGAACCACAGATGGCCATGGCATGCCAGTATGTAGTGATGCGAGAAGGTCAATGTGCCAACAAGGGATTTCGTTTTAGAATGATCTGTTAATTGTAAATTTCAAAGATTTGAATCAATAAACATGTTAAGATGAAATAACACTACTGTGAAATCAATTGAATGATCTGAACATCATAAACATATAATGATAACAGCGCACACGGGAGTTCTTTTTGTGATTTAAACACAATAATTTTTATAGTTTTATCCAAAGTAAAAAGAGTACAAAAGAGACATAAATTAGAGCAATATATCATGAAAACAGGGGACGGAATTAAGTCCTCATTTCATCTAGATACACACATCTATTCCTGATTAGTTTGAACAGAGATGAAACACTTTTTGAGCATGCAATCTACTGTACATAACAGATAAACTGGAATTAGATGGTAAAGTCGACGTTTCGGTCTTGGGTGGTGTCAATCCGTCAGACCATCTTCAGGACAATGATTGCTTAAACAAGGACTCCTAAACAATACAATGCAAATAGTTACATGAATGTAAACATTATTGCGCTAACAAATCAATATACAAAGTTTAAAACTCAAACTTCAACCCGTGTGCGAGCAATAAAGTTGTCAATATCGTTTATCAAGAAAGAACTACACGGCCAAATCCTTCTCAAATTGCAATACCAGTAATGTGGTCTACTGTATACAATGTCCTTGCAATCTCAAGTATATAGGTAAGACCACCCAAATGGTCAAAAAACGGATTCTGCAACACCAATCTAGAATCAGGTGTAAAGTAGAGACTGCACCACTAGTGGAGCACTATATAAAATTGAAACATACTGAGAAAGAAATGCTCTGGTGGGTCATCGAAGTTGTTAAGCCCACGATACGACAGACCAACGTTGAGCATATACTGACACTGAGGGAGAACCGTTGGATTTGCCGTACTGATAACATCAAAAAAGGTCTGAACTCAGCCACTGAGTGGCATTCTTTGGCCTGTATCAGCCGTTGAAATCTGACTACCATTTGAACTACAGGTTGGATACTTTAATTGACAGTAGCAACTCATTGCCGTTATTTTGGCAGTAGGGTCTCTGATCCAGGTCCGCACGGTTCCATTCAGCTTCAAACACGGCTGTTTAATTTCGCACTCTACAGACTTATGTTATTGTAATGTATATTAAGTTAGCTATATTCATTGTGTCACTTGTTCTAAGTTAGCACTATCAATGCAGCTGTCCCATCTCATGCACATCGTCCAGGATCATATATCTGAATGTTAGCGATTTATAACTACTATTGGCCTGATGGTTGATCAACAAAGAACCTCTTTGAGATGTTGATAACAATGTAGATTTGATATTATATCACACAACTACGCTTCTGTTAAATATGCCGTTAAGTAATAGAATGGATATAGGCAGGATACTTGTGTTTATGTTTAAGAAACTCCGTGCAATACCCACTGTTATAAATACACGGTTGATGTGTTCGATATGGATTTTTGATAAATATTAACGCACATTCAAAATTGTTAACACACACTTATTACTCTTTTACACTTTTCGGTCCTGTAAGTATATCTTATTACGGACAGTCAGTACTTAGCCATAAGATGATTTTAAATATCGTCAACAGAGCTCCCCCCCCCTTTCTCACAGTGGCATACAACCATTCTCCATCCAGTCACAATCCCAGGAATTGTCTATAAGTAAGCATGGAATAATAATATAATTTTCAAGTGTTTTTTGACACTTCAAAATGGCTGCCGTAATCCAACGTGAAGACTCTTACTGTCTCGTGGATCCGAGTAGAACCGGATTACAATACTGATCAATTTCTGACAATCTCACTCTGTAGTTAATGCATAACTATCAGCTAATACACTTGGATAGCCGGAATTACTAGTATTAACGGCACACCAGAGTGACCATATAGTTACCAGTTGTACACAAGATTTTTTAAGATGGCCGCCGCTGTTTGACACGGAGACCTTGTCTATTTCTTGAACTCTCAGCTGTGTCGAATTGCTGTAACAGCCAGCCTTTAAAAGCACTTGACAGCGTAGCACAAAATTAGGCTGTTTTGATACAGGCGGACCCCCATCTGTTTTCTGAAGACTAACGTCAGAATAGTAAGTCATCCATAACCTATGCATTGCCTGCAGGCTAATTAGTGACGCGTTTTGTTAAATTTTGCGCACTCCAAATGGTGGCTTTGCACTACCCTTTTATTTATCTTATATAACAAGCCAAGACCCATTTAAATAACAATCAACGCGGGATAACTCTCTCTGCGATTGTGTATTTTTTCAAACATTTTTTAATGTTGCATTGGGTAACCGGGCAGTTATGTATTCATTATCAAATTACATCATCTACTTGTCTACGCTTTATGTGTGTCTTAAAATCCACTGCACACTTCAGCGATAATATAGTTGTCGAGTTTACACAGGATTGCCACAAATGGCCGCCTCAGCCTAACGCTGATACTTTGTCTATCCTTTTAGCTCTCAGCTGTGTTGAACTGCAACCACAGCCACTCTCTAAAAGCACACCATAGCGTAGTGCACAATTAGGCTGTCTCGACTCAGGCGGACCACATCTGTATTCTGAAGACTAACGACAGAAAAGTAAGTTATATATACTTTACTCACTGCCTACAGATTAGTCAGTGACGTGCCCTGTTAGCAATACGCGCACAAACCATTGCTTCTGTATGACGCTTAGGTATAGTCTTACCCGATTTATCTAATTCTAGGTTTTTCAAACAACGATAGACGCGGTAAAACTCTCTCTAAGATAATCTATTTAATTGTGACACGTTCACCAATGTTTTGTTGGGATGCAGACTAGTTATGCACTCACTCCTAAACTGCAGTATCTACTTTTTTGTGTTGCATATATGACGACCAAAACTCATTCATGCTTTAAGACTAATTTAATTCATTGGCAATGATTACATATATTATCAATGACTTAGCAGATAATTTGGTTCCTAAAAAGACTCATACCACTATTACTGCGATTAGAATTTATAAACGAAGTCAAAATGAGAAAGACGATATAAAGGTGAATAAGTAGATAATACATCACCACTTATTTCTATTACACAGCAATAAAACTACGGCAGGATTGACTCCCGCATTAGTACGATTTGGCAGTTGCTGATGCCAAGTTCTACATGGTATGATATGATTCACTATCTCTTTGACACAACATGATACATTTTTTTGTTTAAATACTGAACTTTGGTTTTTTCACTTGCAGTGTAAATATCCACATGATTTTAATCAAATTTACGTGAGAACGCTACTGAGACCTCCAAGTAAGCATGGTCATTGACAAAAATTATGTATTACTACAGAAAGCAATTTGTCGAAATGATTGAATCGCAATAGCTTTTTCTCAACATTAGATGTTTGATGTAGTTTAAATTCTTTCTTGATAAACGATATTGACAACTTTATTGCTCGCACACGGTTTGAAGTTTGAGTTTTAAACTTTGTATATTGATTTGTTAGCGCAATAATGTTTACATTCATGTAACTATTTGCATTGTATTGTTTAGGAGTCCTTGTTTAAGCAATCATTGTCCTGAAGATGGTCTGACGGATTGACACCACCCAAGACCGAAACGTCGACTTTACCATCTAATTCCAGTTTATCTGTTATGTACAGTAGATTGCATGCTCAAAAAGAGTTTCATCTCTGTTCAAACTAATCAGGAATAGATGTGTGTATCTAGATGAAATGAGGACTTAATTCCGTCCCCTGTTTTCATGATATATTGCTCTAATTTATGTCTCTTTTGTACTCTTTTTACTTTGGATAAAACTATAAAAATTATTGTGTTTAAATCACAAAAAGAACTCCCGTGTGCGCTGTTATCATTATATGTTTATGATGTTCAGATCATTCAATTGATTTCACAGTAGTGTTATTTCATCTTAACATGTTTATTGATTCAAATCTTTGAAATTTACAATTAACAGATCATTCTAAAACGAAATCCCTTGTTGGCACATTGACCTTCTCGCATCTATTTGCCCAAGCCCTCAAGGGTATATTGGGTTTGACCCCTATCTGATATTATTCCTGTGCAGACGGAAGTCCGTTTTGGGTCACTTCTTTGAAGTGGTTTTTGTTAGAACTTTAGATTGTACTCTAGTCTCACTTCTTTCTTCGAAATTTATCTGAAAGAATTGTAAATTGTGTTCCTTCATCATCTTTCCTTCTCTTGAAAGTTTCTTTGACAGAAAAGCAGATTCTATTGCTGCACTATTTCCCCTGTTTCGAATATCAAATTTCATTTAGATTCATGTCTGAAGCAGAGACATTGTCCTATACGGATGAATATGTCCTAAAGATAGCTGCAGGCCCCTCTTTGTTAGGAGCAAAAGGTTCGGTAGTGTCTCTACCCTATGAATCTGATTTAAATCACCTAGAGAGACTTAAAAAGAAGCTGGTTCGTACTGAACTGCACGCTAAATTTCTAACTGACTGCCTGAATGCTAACATCATACCAGGCGGACTACAAATTAGAAATATTCCAATTATCTTCATCGACGATGAAGACTTTAAGATCGGGTTCAGTTTCACATCCAACAAATGCTCCCGCACATGGATGGTGCTCAGCATAGAGACAGCCATCAAACATATTAAACAACTAACAAAGGAGATTGAAAACCTAGAAAGCAAAATTAATGCTGATTCCAATATAGTCAATGCAAAAACATTGTTAGATAAAATTGCATTCACAATAAAAGATTTCGAGGAATTTAACTCCCACAAAAAAACAGATAAATTGCACAAAGATATTCGAAGATATAGTAAGGAGAGAACCTATCCCTATCTACAGAAAGATTTTTACCAACAACAAAATCACAATTCAAGACCAGATTTCCCTAAAAAAGTGACATTTTCAGACACAAATTCAGATACTGACAGTGATCTGACATCTGAAAAGAACTATCGCCAAGTTTTTGACCAACAGCCTTCAACATCGCGGCAGTCTTTTTTAGGACAGGATCGGAGAGGATCCGGCCAAACGCGGAGGCAACGAGGCGCAAGGAGGGGTTGGTCTCGCAACCACTACACACCGGGTTATCGACAAACCCGGAACCAGTACTACGAATGGTAAAATCTAATGAGACCATTCCCATCTTCAATCTATCAAAACACAACCTTTCTGAAGCCGAGATTTCGGTGCTCTCTGCAGGGATGTCTTTTGTGCCGACCAATAGAAACGACTTGTTCCAAACGAAATTGGAATTATACAAGTTCTTCCGCTCGGTTAGACTAAAAAAATTTTTTGCAAATAAAATCACTGCATATGAGTCCGATACTACAGGTTTACATCAACCTTCGACTTTTTTTCCGGCCAACACAATGATAGCTAAAGAAGTTATCACTTTCGAGAATGCTATCCTCACAGAAATAGACAATCTTTTCCAAAAATCTACACACACAAGATTCAACCTTACACGTGAAGAACAACAGGCTCTAAGAAATCTTCAATCTCTATCTGAAACCATCATTAAACCAGCCGATAAAGGCGGTGGTATCGTTCTTTGGGATTTGACATCCTATAATGCTGAAATGAATAGACAGCTTACGGTATCCTCACACTACAAGAAGTTAAATCAGAATCCTACTTCACGTATTGAGAAATCCATCAGTGAGCTGAGCAAACAGGGTTTCGATGGCGGTTGGCTTAGCGCCAAAGAAGCATCTTTTCTAATTAACAAATCCCCCACAGTACCGGTGATATATATCTTACCTAAGGTACATAAGAATGTTGAGACACCTCCCGGTAGACCAATTGTCTCCGGATGCAATTCCATCTTGAAACCACTCGCTCAATATGCAGATTTTTTCATTCGGCCCTTTGCTACAGAAACACCCACCTATATTAGAGACACCACAGCGGTCATCAATGTGGTTGAAAACTATGCATTTGATCCACTGACACAACTTCTAGTCTCTATGGACATAGAGAGTCTTTATACTAACATCCCACAAATAGAAGTTTTGGAGATCATTGAGCATTTACTTGAAGATAGACCCAGACCACACGTGGTACCAACCGATTTCATTGTGGAATGCATAAGGATATCCTTATGCGAAAACTTCTTCCTATTTGAAAGAACTTTTTTTCAACAACTTAAGGGAGTTGCAATGGGTGCTGTTTACGCACCGGATATAGCCAACATCTATGTATCCGATTTTGAGAAAAAACATGTCCAAAACTCTACCAATCCGTACACAACTAACATCTCATGTTGGCTACGGTATATAGATGACGTGTTTTTCATCTGGAGAGGCACCGTAGAACTATTGCTTGAGTTCCATACCTGGATTAACTCCCAAAATCCTAATTTGCAATTCACTATTGATTATAATAATCAACAGATGAATTTTCTTGACATCTCGATCAAAGTAGACACAGACAACACACTCTATACCACACTTTTCACGAAGCCAACAGCCCGTAACACCCTTTTGAAATATGAAAGCCACCATCCTCAATCACTCAAGGATGGCTTACCTTTTGGTCAATTTCTCCGTCTCCGGAGAAATTGCTCCAGAAGAGAGGACTATTTTCTGGAGGCTAAAAAGCTCAAAGAGAAATTACATCATCGTGGCTACCCAAACAAACTGTTGAAAAAATCTCTAAAGAGGGCATGGTACAACGACCGAAATGCTCTGCTTGAAGTGAAAGCCAAAAATAACGAACCGGAACTCGTTTGTGTCACCACATTTGGCACGGCTACTAACAGAATCAAGAAAATTGTAAAGAAACATTGGTCACTTCTTTCTGCACTACCTGAGTTCACTAAGGAACCACTGTTTGCGTTTAAGAGAGGCGCGAACCTTAAAGATCGACTTGTACATGCTTACAAAATGACAGACCAAAATGTGGTTAATGACATGCGTCAACTAGTACCAGTAATTGGGCACCATAAATGTGGCAAGTGTGCAGCATGCTCCACTACAATCACCACTAAATCATTTGAGTTTCTTGGTGAGAACTACACGGCCAAATCCTTCTCAAATTGCAATACCAGTAATGTGGTCTACTGTATACAATGTCCTTGCAATCTCAAGTATATAGGTAAGACCACCCAAATGGTCAAAAAACGGATTCTGCAACACCAATCTAGAATCAGGTGTAAAGTAGAGACTGCACCACTAGTGGAGCACTATATAAAATTGAAACATACTGAGAAAGAAATGCTCTGGTGGGTCATCGAAGTTGTTAAGCCCACGATACGACAGACCAACGTTGAGCATATACTGACACTGAGGGAGAACCGTTGGATTTGCCGTACTGATAACATCAAAAAAGGTCTGAACTCAGCCACTGAGTGGCATTCTTTGGCCTGTATCAGCCGTTGAAATCTGACTACCATTTGAACTACAGGTTGGATACTTTAATTGACAGTAGCAACTCATTGCCGTTATTTTGGCAGTAGGGTCTCTGATCCAGGTCCGCACGGTTCCATTCAGCTTCAAACACGGCTGTTTAATTTCGCACTCTACAGACTTATGTTATTGTAATGTATATTAAGTTAGCTATATTCATTGTGTCACTTGTTCTAAGTTAGCACTATCAATGCAGCTGTCCCATCTCATGCACATCGTCCAGGATCATATATCTGAATGTTAGCGATTTATAACTACTATTGGCCTGATGGTTGATCAACAAAGAACCTCTTTGAGATGTTGATAACAATGTAGATTTGATATTATATCACACAACTACGCTTCTGTTAAATATGCCGTTAAGTAATAGAATGGATATAGGCAGGATACTTGTGTTTATGTTTAAGAAACTCCGTGCAATACCCACTGTTATAAATACACGGTTGATGTGTTCGATATGGATTTTTGATAAATATTAACGCACATTCAAAATTGTTAACACACACTTATTACTCTTTTACACTTTTCGGTCCTGTAAGTATATCTTATTACGGACAGTCAGTACTTAGCCATAAGATGATTTTAAATATCGTCAACAGAGCTCCCCCCCCCTTTCTCACAGTGGCATACAACCATTCTCCATCCAGTCACAATCCCAGGAATTGTCTATAAGTAAGCATGGAATAATAATATAATTTTCAAGTGTTTTTTGACACTTCAAAATGGCTGCCGTAATCCAACGTGAAGACTCTTACTGTCTCGTGGATCCGAGTAGAACCGGATTACAATACTGATCAATTTCTGACAATCTCACTCTGTAGTTAATGCATAACTATCAGCTAATACACTTGGATAGCCGGAATTACTAGTATTAACGGCACACCAGAGTGACCATATAGTTACCAGTTGTACACAAGATTTTTTAATATGGCCGCCGCTGTTTGACACGGAGACCTTGTCTATTTCTTGAACTCTCAGCTGTGTCGAATTGCTGTAACAGCCAGCCTTTAAAAGCACTTGACAGCGTAGCACAAAATTAGGCTGTTTTGATACAGGCGGACCCCCATCTGTTTTCTGAAGACTAACGTCAGAATAGTAAGTCGTCCATAACCTATGCATTGCCTGCAGGCTAATTAGCGACGCGTTTTGTTAAATTTTGCGCACTCCAAATGGTGGCTTTGCACTACCCTTTTATTTATCTTATATAACAAGCCAAGACCCATTTAAATAACAATCAACGCGGGATAACTCTCTCTGCGATTGTGTATTTTTTCAAACATTTTTTAATGTTGCATTGGGTAACCGGGCAGTTATGTATTCATTATCAAATTACATCATCTACTTGTCTACGCTTTATGTGTGTCTTAAAATCCACTGCACACTTCAGCGATAATATAGTTGTCGAGTTTACACAGGATTGCCACAAATGGCCGCCTCAGCCTAACGCTGATACTTTGTCTATCCTTTTAGCTCTCAGCTGTGTTGAACTGCAACCACAGCCACTCTCTAAAAGCACACCATAGCGTAGTGCACAATTAGGCTGTCTCGACTCAGGCGGACCACATCTGTATTCTGAAGACTAACGACAGAAAAGTAAGTTATATATACTTTACTCACTGCCTACAGATTAGTCAGTGACGTGCCCTGTTAGCAATACGCGCACAAACCATTGCTTCTGTATGACGCTTAGGTATAGTCTTACCCGATTTATCTAATTCTAGGTTTTTCAAACAACGATAGACGCGGTAAAACTCTCTCTAAGATAATCTATTTAATTGTGACACGTTCACCAATGTTTTGTTGGGATGCAGACTAGTTATGCACTCACTCCTAAACTGCAGTATCTACTTTTTTGTGTTGCATATATGACGACCAAAACTCATTCATGCTTTAAGACTAATTTAATTCATTGGCAATGATTACATATATTATCAATGACTTAGCAGATAATTTGGTTCCTAAAAAGACTCATACCACTATTACTGCGATTAGAATTTATAAACGAAGTCAAAATGAGAAAGACGATATAAAGGTGAATAAGTAGATAATACATCACCACTTATTTCTATTACACAGCAATAAAACTACGGCAGGATTGACTCCCGCATTAGTACGATTTGGCAGTTGCTGATGCCAAGTTCTACATGGTATGATATGATTCACTATCTCTTTGACACAACATGATACATTTTTTTGTTTAAATACTGAACTTTGGTTTTTTCACTTGCAGTGTAAATATCCACATGATTTTAATCAAATTTACGTGAGAACGCTACTGAGACCTCCAAGTAAGCATGGTCATTGACAAAAATTATGTATTACTACAGAAAGCAATTTGTCAAAATGATTGAATCGCAATAGCTTTTTCTCAACATTAGATGTTTGATGTAGTTTATATTCTTTCTTGATAAACGATATTGACAACTTTATTGCTCGCACACGGGTTGAAGTTTGAGTTTTAAACTTTGTATATTGATTTGTTAGCACAATAATGTTTACATTCATGTAACTATTTGCATTGTATTGTTTAGGAGTCCTTGTTTAAGCAATCATTGTCCTGAAGATGGTCTGACGGATTGACACCACCCAAGACCGAAACGTCGACTTTACCATCTAATTCCAGTTTATCTGTTATGTACAGTAGATTGCATGCTCAAAAAGAGTTTCATCTCTGTTCAAACTAATCAGGAATAGATGTGTGTATCTAGATGAAATGAGGACTTAATTCCGTCCCCTGTTTTCATGATATATTGCTCTAATTTATGTCTCTTTTGTACTCTTTTTACTTTGGATAAAACTATAAAAATTATTGTGTTTAAATCACAAAAAGAACTCCCGTGTGCGCTGTTATCATTATATGTTTATGATGTTCAGATCATTCAATTGATTTCACAGTAGTGTTATTTCATCTTAACATGTTTATTGATTCAAATCTTTGAAATTTACAATTAACAGATCATTCTAAAACGAAATCCCTTGTTGGCACATTGACCTTCTCGCATCTATTTGCCCAAGCCCTCAAGGGTATATTGGGTTTGACCCCTATCTGATAGTATGTAGTGATGGCAGCGGGGACATTCAAAGCAATTACATGTCTATACAGGCGCATGGCGGGCGAGGGAATGGAGCCACTGAGGGACTTGCAATGGAAATGGGAGGTGGATCTAGGCAAGGAGATCTCTGAGAAGACATGGGCTCAATTAGTCAGGAGAGCGTGGAAAAGTACCAGGAATGCCAGATTCCAGCTGGTTCACTTCTTTATATTACAGAGGGCATACCTTACTCCTGCTAAGATTAATAAGTATTTTAAAATAGACACTGCCCAATGCCCACGTTGTACTCTTGAGGGGGCGGAGTTTCATCACATGATGTGGGGTTGTCCACAACTGAGGACGTACTGGGAGGAGGTGGTTGACCTACTTTGCGAGGTTACGGACCGACGGGTAGAACCTGACATGGGTACTTGTTTATTGCACTGGTTTCCGCATACGCCCAAAATGAAGGTAACGAGCAAGTTTTTAGACCTGGTATTGTTGCTAGCTAAAAGAGATATGACAGCACACTGGAAGGCAAGGCGAGGGCCCAACTTTGAGAGGTGGAAGGCAGAATTAATTAAATGGGCAACAAGTGAAAGTACAATTCGGCTTCAGCATGCCAAGCGGACTAATAATGATAAGGCGCTGGAGACTGCAAGAGCATGGGAGGCCATAGTTGTGTCACTGCAAGCATCATGGGCGGATTCAGATGCGGACTCGGTTCTGAGTGCACAGATGGGACCACTCTGAATCACAAGGACGGTGAGGAATCCCCTATTACAACCATGTTGTGCACCCGTTGAGACAGAGTGATTAGAGGTTAGAACGTACCGTGCTAATGTTACTACGATATGTACTGCTGAGGGAACTGTGCTCTGTAGTTCATAGATTGTTGGTAATTAGGACACACCGGTGGAAGTGGGTGGGCAGGGAGGGGGTGGGAGAGGGTTGGTTTATGCTCTGTTATATTATTCAGTTTCAAAGGCACTTGCTCACTTTGGTTGCTAACACGAGAGGACCCTCTATCCGATTGTGGTATGCTATAATGGTATGTGACTAGCGAGAGATAATCTTAAAAATGTATGCATATAATCCACGTGATCACGTTGACACTGTGTAGTGAGGGAATTAACCAGAAGGGCTGTTGCTATGATTAATACTGAGTATTATTAATGCTGTATTACTTGCCTGAAGTTGTGCGGAAAAAACAATAAAAATATGTTTAAAAAAAATATATATAAAAAAAAAAATCATCACAGTGTGAGTGGATCACCAACACAAACTCTTGCCTACTAAGGTAATCTGTGAAATACCTACCTACACTCTTCAGTCTATTGTTGTAAACATGTTTAAGTTAATGACTGCCCTCCTCTCATCTACACTGCTGCCAGAAAGAAGCAAACTCCATACATTATCTAGTTATCTAAAACAGTTTTAAAGCATTATAATGTTGTGTGTCCCTGAAAAGTTCCAGCTTAGGCAGCTGGATAAATAAACAAAATAATCACAGCTATGTGGGGGGCAAGTACTTTTGAGGGGAAGCACACAACTTTTGCCCAATCAAAACATGTGCACCCGGCTCCTATCATGTGGGTGGAGCCAAAGCTCTTCTGGTTATGAGTATAACATTATTGTCTGGCGACAACTGCTCTGTCAAGCCAGATCATAAAAATTGGGCACTCCCAGGCCACACTTTTCAGTGTACAGAAAAAGATTTTCCAAAGTGATTCTGCTCCTACATGAGCTCAATATCAATACAGTAAAGATTGTATTTATGTCAAGAAAAAGGGTCTTGCTCAGCACAATTGGACTTTTCAGAAAGAGATCTAGCATTCTAGGCACTTGCAACATTTAAGCGAGTCCTACCCTGCCCAATACTGCCAGGGGGAGCTTTGTTCAACAGCTAACTGATGTCCTAGTGAAGGGTCATGGAGCAGTGTAATTTTTTGCTCCCCCCTACACACGTCATCTATGTGCAAATCTACACTATTGCACTATATTTATATACAAAGTGTGGTTAGATTTCATTAACATGTGGGGTACATTTAAATGAATTAATAGTATGCAATAATTTCTTTCACTAAGAGTTCACACATGTATTAGGTTGATTTATAAACTGATGTGAACATATTCATTTCATATTCCCATTTGAAAATGATTATTTGCTTTATAATGATTTATAATATTGTAATGTGCATCCATTTTGATGGGGGGGGCGTGGCCAACTGCCATGCACGGCGGAAGGGAGCTAGCGGAGCTCAGAGCCAAGCCCAACACTTTGCCAATAATCCTGACACTGGGCGTTCATCTCTACTCCGGATACAGAGTATTGAGACTCCGGGCGAGACTACCCGATGGTACTGTTGGGGAAGCGCCGTGGCAACTGTTGGAGGTGCAGCGGAGACCGCAACGAAAGGCAGTGACTCCGGATCCTGTCTGTACTGGACACTATCAAAAAGGAGATTTTGCATGCCCTACGAGACCGAGCTAAAGGTACGGAGTATACTGTGGCACAGGCCAAAATGGCGGGCGCTGCTATGCCCAGGCAAGCATGTAAACTCCCCAGAGCCCGCTGAACTGAGGTAGACCGTGGCTGCAAGGGCGCCCCTGCAAAGATACGGACGCCGGTAGACTGCAGGACTATATAGAAAGCTGTGGGAAATTACAAGTAAAATTTAACCCCTCCTGTTGTCACTGACCCGCGTCGCTTGACAACTTGGAAAACAGATCCCCATTGCAGGAAACGGAGGAGCACATACTAAACATCCCAGTTTCTCCTATCTTCTTGGTGGAATGAACGTATGTGCTGCCATCTAATTTTTGCTTGGGCTGATAACAAGAGCACGCTACAGCGTAACTTATGCAATGTGTTGAACACCTGTGGACCTACTGAGTAAAATAGTATATCAAAAGGCATATAGGGGCAACACAGAAAGGAACGCATGTCGCATTCTTCCTCATACCTAACGTCTTGAATCCAAACGGTGCGGAGCACGGCAGGGAAGAAAGTTATACTACCAAATACACACTCTTTCAGAGGGATAGCTACTCCATACACTGCTGCACAGTGGAGAGGGGCGTAATATAGTAGTAACAATAGGTGTATTTTACAGGTGGAACAGGGAAAGCGAGGAAGAGAGAAACACGCACTCTTCTGAAGCAGTCTGGGGACAAAGTGTGCGATTACCCTAACAAAAATGGGAGGTCCTAAAACCAAGCAACTGGACCCCCCGTCCTCTGAAATAATGGAACATGCAGCTAACAATGAGCTAACACAAACCTCAGACCAGGATGTGATACCGCCTATGAATCCCGGACAACCTACTGATAAACTAGATCTGATTTTACAAGAAATTAGGGAATCACGCGCAGCTATTGAAACACAAATAGGTACATTGACCACTAGCTTTGCTTTATTAAAGGCGGACCATACAAAAGTAGTGGAAAAGGTAAACACTAACAAAATGATGCTAGACGATCTGGCACCTTAACAATAAACCCACACTTCCCAAATAGAACAACTACGGTGACAACTGGTGGGATTACAAGAAAGGGTGGATGATGCGGAAGGAAGATCCCGCCGCAACAATGTTCGAATTCTGGGCATACCAGAACGCAGCGAAGGAACCAATCCCACCCAATTTATAGAGACATGGATACGGGATCATATTGCACCAACGGGACTTACGGACATATATAGTGATGAGTGGGCACATAGTGTGCCGCCAAGACCTCCACTTCCTAGTGTGCAGCCCAGAACAATCATAGCCCATATACTGAACTATAAAGACCGGGACATGATCCTACATGCAGCCAGGGAAAACGCTCCAATCCACTTCGAAAATAAACGTATCTCACTATACCCAGACTTTACCATGGCAGTACAGAAGGCTAGAGCCAAATTGAAGGAGGTTAAAAAGACGCTTCAAACCCATAATCTAAAGTATGCACTACTCTTCCCTACCCGCTTAAAAGTTATCTATGGTCAGAAAGCCTTGTATTTTGATAACCCGGATGAAGCAATGGACTGAGTAGAAATTACTCTGACACCCAATGCAACACGGGAATCATCCCAAGCAAGTCAACAGCGGCTGCCTTTATCACAAAGACTACCAAGAACAAGCAGAACAAAACAGAACAACAGCCAGAAAACTCGATCAGAACCCTACTCTGGCACAGATCTCGGTAAATCAAAAGGACGCTATACGAACTGCAGCGGCAATGTTAGAACAAGACACAACATCTATCGCTGAGTCAGTGGATTCTTTAGAAGACAATACTATCCATTCAGACTCTGAAAACAGTTTGGCGTTGTTTCCCCTGGTCACTCCGCAGACTGCAAATGAATATATAGGGTGAACGCTATGAATTTCCAATGTTGATCATATGTCTTAACAGATGAGTATACATTACAAATGTTGTATGATTGCGGATGCGCCCAGTGTAACTTGTCTCCCTACTATGATGGGGCCTGAGTTGGGGCGCCGCATATGTAAATGTTGTGCATACTATCATGCACGTACATAGATTGGTGGTTACCATGTCCCCCATGGCAACTGCACTATGTTACACAGTTTGCAAGTTTCACGTTGAACTTGTTGTCATCGTTTGGTCCTTTAATGTTCTAAGGCGGAACCTAGTATTGAGAGTTTTCATGGGGTATATATGCACAGACTCCGATATTGTCCAGTCTTCTTATGGTCAGCAGGGAGGGTCCAAGACACGATACGTCACACCACATTATGCAAAGACAAATGGCTCAACCTGGTAAATATACGTGCCTGTCCTGGAATGTAAGGGGTCTTGGCTTTGTACACTAGAGACATAGAATACTTGCACAACTCAACCGCAGAAGGGTGCATATTGTTTTTCTTCAAGAATCCCATCTAATGCACACAGAGGCCATAAAGTTACAAAAGAAATGGAGAGGGCAATTATTATTTTACCTCCTACTCTGCATTTGCTGCGGGGCTGCGATATGGATAAGAAGCGGTACCCCCTTTTCGCTGATAGAACAGAGAATAGATTTGAATGGTAGATATGTACTATTGCATGGTATCCTAGATGGGGAACATATAGTATTAGGCAGTGTATATACGCTGAACTCGGAACAGGATACATTTTTAGGAATACTTACCAATGCACTGACAGGCTGGGATACTTACCCTTGGATTATAGGAGGGTATTGTAACGCTGTATTGGATATGGTACTAGACCGATCGCAACCTCCTTACAGAGTACTGGTTGCAAAAAACAGTCAGACGCACTAACGGGATGGGTGTACGGTTGGAACATTGATGATGCTTGGCGTAAGCGTAATCCTGACAGTAAAGAATACTCCTTCTTCTCACCACCACACGGATTACACACGTGTATAGACAGACTATTTTGCCATAAGTGTTTACTTACTCATGTAGCAGACACCACATACTTAGAGAAAACATTATTGGATCGGAACTCACTTGAAGTCACGCTAACATGGGGGAAAATTCCCACAACAATACCTATCTGGAAGTTGCACCCTTCATTACTCGAAGATCCGTTTTTTCATAGCTCCCTTTCCACAGCAATTACTAATTACTTTGCAGAAAATGCAGGCACTTTTTTTAGTACACGCCAGATGGAGTGGGACGCATTTAAAACTGTAATAAGGGGGACAGCTATAAGCATGCGAGTAGGGGCTGGGTCTCTTCTAATCAAAGAACTGACGGCAGTGGAAAATAGCCTAGGCGAATTAGAACGTGAGGCAGGAACAAATGACACTAATAGAGAGAAACAACAGGAAGCGCACATAAAACATGCTGAACTACTGGAGAAACTTTGCATTATAGACCACCGCGCATATACACAAAAACAGCATGCTCAGGCGGACAGGGCAGGTTCACTCCTAGCTCGGATTATTAAAGACAAACCAGGGATAACACCTATTACTTAAATTACCATGCAGGAGGGACCCCCAGCCCGCACCCAATTAGAAATAAATGCAGCCTTTAAGAAATACTATGAGACACTATATGCAGCACCAGTAGAACCGTGCGAAGCTGACTAGGAGTCCTTTTTTGAGGATTTGCAGTTTCCACAATTAACAGCAGATCAAAAGAAAGAACTAGAGGAACCAAAAACAACAGCGGTGATTATGGCAGCAATTAAACAGCTCCCTCGCAACAAAGTGCCAGGTATCGATGGATTACCAATAGGGTTTAATGCTAAGTATATAACGATATTAGTAACCTCACTTACAAAGCCTATACCAAGTCTTACTTGACACGGGCTCCCGCCCACCCACTACAATGGGGCAGTGGTGGTTTCGCTGCTGAAACCGGGCAGGGAAAGTAAGGATATGGCAGGACATCGCCCCTTCTCACTGTTATATTCGGATTATAAAATTTTAAGCAAATTATTAGGAAACAGAATCCTTCAATTTATACCTAAATTAATACATATGGATCAGTATGGGTTTGTACCTGGAAGATGCATGGCCCTTAATATTAGACGTCTGCACCAAGTCATGACGAGAGCAGCAATAACAGACAACAAGCAAGGGTGTGTATCTTTAGACTTACGCCAGGCGTTTGATTCATTAAACTGGAGCTACATGTTCCGTGCAATCTCGAAGTTTGGCATACCGGATGCTTATGTTAGATGGGTTAGTCTCATATATACGAATCCAACGGCCCGTGCTCATACAGGTGCTCATATTTCACCACAATATACAGCAGAAAGAGGTACTAGGCAAGGCTGCCCGCTGTCACCTTTATTATTTATACTAGATCTCGAACGACTAGCTATTAAACTACGTACTGTGGCGGAGCACACACAAAGGAATACGAATAGGAAATGACACGCATCTTATCTCTGCATATGCAGATGATCTAATATTATACTTCAAGGATCCATGAACCGATCCCTACCACACTCTATGAATTTCAATTACTATCTGGGCTAGCACTAAATGAGAACAAATCATACGCATACATCTTTACAGACACCACACAAGTAGATCC
This sequence comes from Triturus cristatus, assembly GCF_964204655.1. Lineage (NCBI taxonomy): Eukaryota > Metazoa > Chordata > Amphibia > Caudata > Salamandridae > Triturus > Triturus cristatus. Next base: position 172,113,366 of record NC_140581.1, on the reverse strand, counting down.
GCTATGGTTTGGCCATTGGATGTTCCAAACAGCGGCAGTCACCTTCAGATACCTAGGCATTCAAGTATATAGAGAACCTAAGAACGTCATAGATGGCAATTTATGCCGGGCAATCACTGCACTTAAGGCACAAATTTCATTTTGGACGTCATTGCCAATATCAATAGCAGGGAGAGTGGCTATTGCAAAAATGGTGATGCTCCCCAGATTGCTTTATTATTTTACGAATCTACCAATTGTGGTCCCTGCCCAAGTATTCAAAACGCTAGATATTCTACTGATTGAATTGATCTGGGGAAGTGGGCGCAGAAGAATAGGATTATCAAAACTTCAATTAGGCACAAAAAATGGGGGACCCTGATCTGAAAGCATACTGCTATGCAAGTCAACTGCAGTGGCATGCGTATTGGATAGCAGGGCACAACCTGCAGGAGATAGGTATGACTAAACGCGAATGGGAGAGAGGGGAATTGCATAAGCTTCTGTTACCAGACAGCAAAACCTCAACGAATGCGCCCCCATTATTAACCATTGCATTGAAGTACTGGAAGAAAGCACTTTGTTATACAAAGGCGTTAGTCCCCTATGCTTCCAACATCCCATTACTGGGCCTTCCTATACCGCTAGGTACAGTAACATCGCAAAATATAACTAAATGGACGAACAAGGGCGTAAATACAGTGGGAATGTTATTCATGGATAATACATTAATGACTCATGACACATTTGTAAGGGAACAAGGTGTACCTAATACATAATTCCTGCTCTCTGCAGATATTAGTAGATATGTTCGGACCACATGGGCACCAGATGGGGCAGAACCCCTGATACACGAACTAGTACACATGCAATGTCTAATGGGGAATGGTAGCCACCTGACCTGATGGTTGTACTGGGGAATCCGAACACCTGCTGCCACCTCATTACAAACAATTCGAGATAAATGGAATGCTGATATATGCCGAGAGCTGATGGACAAAGAATGGGGATATGTATTGAAATATCCGAAAAAGGTGTCACGTAATCCAAAGTTTAAATTTATACAACTCAGGATAACACACAGAGCATACTTGACTCCCCGTCAACTAAGTTTGATGTTTCCAGATACAGTAGACACATGTCCTAGATGCCATGCTCCAAATGCAAATTTGCTTCATATATTATGGTCATGTCCAAAAATAGCACATTATTGGACAACAGTACAAACCATATTAAATACGGTTGCCCCTGGGGGCGGAGGAGACTCACTAGAATGTTGTATATTGGGATTGAACCCCAGATATAAGAAAAACGGCCCTACAAATAAATTTGTAAACATGGCATTGTTGTTGGCTAACCGAACAATAACAATGCGCTGGAAGGCGGCGAAACCGCCCACAGTATTTATAATGAGGTGGTCCGGTGGGGTAGAGCTGAAAGTGCAGAACTCAAACGTGAGGAACAGAGAGGATTATAGAAAAAAAATATTTCATTAGAATGGAATGGAATGCTAGAAGAATTTATAGCGACTGAGTCAAAGATAAATTAGGAATTACATCATTGTACAATTACTGAGAAAGGGTCGCCAGCATAAAAGATGTGAACAGGTTGCTATCTCATTGTATCATATTGAAGGAGCTTGCTCATGGATATGTGCTTAATGCCTATAACTGTACTGTAATGCTGACTGAATCAGACAAATGAAAAAAAGAGCTGTGCCTGAGGAAAGGGGCGGTGGGACATAGTTGGCTTGTTAAAGTTAATAGGGAGAGGGAACTGATCAGCTCATTATAATCATTATGTTATACTATATATACCGAACCGCTGGAACTCTCACAAACAATGTACGAAAGTGAAAGAAAGGAAGACCATGAAACCCATTGGATATTATCACTGTCGAATCGTACTATTTATCTATATATGTCTATGATTACCTAATTGAATTCCAAATACTGAACGGGTATAATATATGTTGTAAAGAAGAAAAACTATAAAATATGTTATAAAAAAAAAATGTGCATCCATTTTGATTCCCGAGTTAACTTAGCTCGACATTAGACCCTTTCTGAAATAGTTTGCTTTAATTTTACCAAGTATGCTGTTTTCTCTTCTCTACAGGTGCGATATCGTGCTTCTTGTTAGTTAGAGAAAGGCTTATTTTTATATAGTAGGCTGCTGATAATGAGGCCTGAGAGAAAAAGTTGACAACTAACATAGAAGGATGATGGTGAGAGAAGGCCTCCTGTGTACAGTGCACCAGGAGGATGCAACACTCAAGTTCAACAGATGTGTATCTCATTGATGAATCTTAGGAGGTATGTCGACTCCCCTCAAATGTGGTCCTGGAATTGGCTCCCAGTGTTGGGAATGAGAGGTGGATGTTCTGGAAACTGCCAGTTGTATTTTAATTGGTGTTTCATAGCTAGGTAGACTTCATCCTGACTTTGAGAGGGTGTAAGTCTCTCTGCTGGTCTTTTCTTTCAGTGTAAGGCTTTATGCTAAACACTCTTTAATTTTTCTTTACAGTTTTATGAAGATCGAACCATGCTGACACCTTCTATGCTTCCCATTTAGAAACCATTTTTAGCTGCTCCGTCCTAGCTTATGTTTATGCTAGAAAATTGAAGTTTCTTTATGGAACACCTGATTGCTGCAATCTGTTTCCTCTGCATAGTGTTTGTGACTATTTTGTATCTCATTTTATTACAACACAACTTACTAGAAGATTTTGGTCTTCAGACTGTATTGTAATATCTTCTAAATCTATTTCTACGTTGCATATATTTTGGTTGGATTCATTTTTAAAAATAAACCTTCGTGATTGAGATACTGATTCTTGGTTTTCATTGTGGCGTTGCATTGGTTTCACAGGGATAGAAACTTCAAGTCGATTAACAAAGGTCCATACAACCAATGGGGGGATTTCTTTGATGATTTCACTATGAGATTGAGGTTCAGATATCCATGCTCCATCAGGTGGTAGCAGTCCTTGAAGGTGAAGGGTAAGGAGCTAGGATAATGTTTGGATGCATGTTTGGATGCATTTTAGAGTTGCCTAAGCTCTTAAAGTCCATGACCCAGTTTGGAGGATCAGCGGTATTCCAGGGGTTCAGAAATAGTTGCAGTAGCTGAGGAGAGTGAGTATTAATAGGGTCACGAGTTGCAATTGTGCATGCCAAGCTTGCGGTGTTGTGTTAAAATTGTGTGTCACAGAGTGATGACGTTTTGAGTTGTTGTGTATGGGTAGATACACTTAAATGTTAAGCAGCTGAATTTATCGGGCTCGTCACAGTCCAATATCTAAGGATAGATAAGAATATATTGTGGTGTCATTTGCCTGCTAAGTTTTGTGGTGTCGGTTGTGAGATACCATTTACCGCGCAATTGAGATACGGCACCACAACTTTGTTGTGAGAGTACTAATAGTGATTGGTGCTGGTGGATCCTGTTGCACAAAGGAGAAAATGCATTAGTCATGGTGATTTCCTGCTGGCCAAGATTTAATCTGTGTGTGTGAGTGGGTCAGAAAGAGTTAATCCTGACTATTTCCAGTGTGATTGAATACTTTACATTTCTTAGTGGAGCAGACACAGATTTGTTTATTGTACTTGCTTGAATGTGTTGTGAGAGGTTACTTTCATGAAAATTTGCAAACGAGGAAGAATCACTGAAAAGTGCGAGGATTGCGTCATCGTGCGCCGTGCTAGGATTGAATGGTTGTTGTAGGTGGCACGCTGCTATTGGTTGTTACATCATTGAGAGTCATGCTGCAATTGGCTAGGGCAGAAAGTGCTGCACTGAGATTGGTTACCAGTGTCAGATAATAGTTAACTGTGGATCGGTAGGGATTGCCGCTTGTCTGAAATAATATTTCTCGTTCTGTGACTGTCGAAATTGTTATAAAAAATGAAATGTTTCAGAGCTATTAGAGATATGATCAGAGGAGATGTGATAGTCCCCATTCGAGAAGATGAAGAGCTGCCCCCGGAAGGCACTGTAGGTCATTATATGGCTTTAAATGTGGGGCTCCACACACGCATTTGGTTTAATCAGTGGCATAAGATCTCAGAGAATGAAGGTACATTGAGATTCCCTTGATATGACACATTTAATTTGAGAATTATAGATAATTTGAAAAGAGTATTGTATGAGATGAAGCCACATCCGGGACCCGCACAATATGAAGCACTCCATGCTTGGGAGTGTGCTACCTGTGGTAAAGATAGGGAGAAATATCAGGATAGACCTAAGAAAGAAGTCTGTAGTTACAGTGATGCTAAATGGGATGAAGAGCAACAAAAGTGGAAAACAGAAAAATGGAAGAAACTAGACTATACCCTGCATTGACAGATGAGGAACTCCAGAAGAAGAAAAAGCATGTCTAGTGATTACTTTTTGGACATTTTATCATCACGTCCACCACCTTATAATGTTGCCTCAACTGACAGTTTGAGTGATGCTCGAATGGGAGGAAGCACTGAAGGTGCCACAATCCATATGAATTTAAATCAGATCCCAATGTGCGAAATTTCAGGGATTCCTGCCCCTCCAAAACCCCCCATTTCAAATGCAATAACTGTTCCTCTCACCAATGGTCCGCAGTTCCTATGTATAACCCAGAGACATCTAGAGGAATTACACATTCCTTGACAATACCTACTGGAGTCAACAGGTAAAACTCCTTTAGTCCCGACTAAGATAGCCCCACTGTATAATGCCCCTGCTTCTTTGATGCTGAGCATATTAGGACTCACTCCTATAGAGTAGCCTGCCCCGATATCTTGAAATTCTCCTATGTTCATTTTGAACTCACCACAGTACATTTCAAGCAATAGCCCTAGAGGGGCAATAACGTTGAATACTCCCGGACCAAAAATGTTACCAGTTCACAGGAAAGGGATGATCTGGTCCGATTCTTTATTGAACCTCTTGGAGGTTGTGAAATTTCAAGAGGGGGAATCCAACTCCCAGAGAAAGAGAGACCTGTAGATGTGGTCAGGTTAAGATTGGAATTAGATTAATTGATTTCAGGCAATCTTGATTTTTCCCACATAGACACTTATCAAGAGAATAAACTTATGTATATTTGTAAAGACATTGCACGACGTGCAGGCCAAGACCATAACTAGCTTTCATAGCTAGCCTGAGTGTATGTCATAGATCTTAACAAGACCAAAGGCCTAATTATGAGTTTGGCGGTCTTTTGGACCGCGAAATTCACGGTGGAGGTGCGGTGGTGGTCAGACCGCAATAGGACAACCACAACCACCTGGGATCCGCATCCCTGGCGGTGGCGCAGTGGTCAGAGGCTCCAATATGCTTGGCGGTGCCGCTGCAGCACCGCAAAGCATATTTGGAGTTTCCTCACTGCCACAGTTTTCATGCCTGTGAGGCCGCCATTAAAACTGTGGCAGTGAGGAAACAAAGGTGGCCATACAAGGGCCCCTGTTGCCTCAGGGCCATGGATGCATGCAGAGGGGCACATGGTGTGCCCCCCTGTCTGCATGCACCCCCCTTTCCTGCATGTCATGGACTGCACAGTCCATGACGTGCAGGAATAGGCTTTGGCGCTCCCATTGCGATTCCTTTTTAATAGGCACCGCTGTGGGAACGCCAAAGGACCGCCTGTCAGACCACTAGGTAACTTGTAATCTAGCGGGCGGCCGGCGGTGAGGTTTGGCAGTGGGGGAGCATGGTGTAGGCGTGACGGCATGCTCCCTCACCGCCAAACTCATAATCGGGCCCTATGTCCTTACAGGAGAGTTATTATGTGTGTTTTGATGATTAAGCCATAATGAATATGAGAGTATCGGAGATGAAATTAAAAATCAAAGAAATTATCGTAGTATGTGGAAGTGGAATGAGTTTGACAAGTGGGAAGGCAGATGGACCAAAATGAAAGAGCAGAAGAGATCAAAGATAGTGCCAACTACAGGGAAAAAGGGAGACCCACCACCTAGTCCCCCAAATGGAGAGGGAACGCAGAGTTTTCCATTGAGAGAAGTGCCAGATGGAGATTATATACATGTGTCTTGGAGTAGGAGTTCTCTTGCCTCATTTACAGAGGATTTCCAAAAATTAAGAGGAACCCCGTTCAGTGATACACCCAGGTTGAGAGTTTTGTCAAAATTTCATAGGTGTTATGAGTTGATTTGAATACCTTTTTCAACATTGTGGGACCGAGCGATTTATGGGCTGAATGTAAAGTGGCTATTCAGTGTCCGGAAAAAGAGCCTCACCGGAATCTGATATCTCATGCGCCATCGCCAGAGGTGATAAAATCGTATCAACAGGTGATTACGTTTCTGAATGGAAAAGTGCCAGAGAAAGATATTGATTGGATAAAGACTGATCGGACCACACAGGAATCTAAAAACACACTGCATGTTTACTATGAGAGACTGTTGCAAGTGTTTAAATAACACCGCGGAATGGAGCACCCAGTTGGAAAAGGTATGGGAGGTTTTGTGTCCAGGTTTGTGATGGGATTGAGACCTGAGGTTAGTATGATGATTCAGCAGCATTTGATTTGTTGGCAGAACAAGTCTATTGATGAAATATTGAGGTATGCTAGATATTGCTGTGAGCTCTGGGCATGGAGCAGTTTTAGATCACATGGCTATGTGTTGGCCAGCCCATTTTTACACAGTTAACTTTTTAGGTCTCGCTTAGGCAGCACATGCGCTGTCTCTTCAAGACATGCTGTATCTACTGTGTGGGCTTAGAGCCCGCCCATCGCATTTGTTACTTTGTGTGCCCTTCTAAAAGGTTGGCTTTCATTTGGTTAATATGTCTACTTTGTCCCTCCTTTTGGTATCTTGCTCCCTCCCATGGAGCACAGCCCTATTACTAGTAAGCTTTCACTTTCAACCATTTCATTTTGTTTCAGTGCACTATTTTTTGTGTTGCTTTGTGCCGGTAACCTGAGCTCACGTATGTTCAGTCGTTCCGTTCTCCTGTTTATTTCCACATTTGCTGGGACAAATGTAGATCCGTTCCTGTTTACCTTCACATTTACCACATTTGACACAAGCGCTTGAGTTTTGAGTCACCCTGTTCCTGTTATTGTTACATTCGCTGCGACAAATGTCGCTCTGAGCTCCGTTTCTGATTATCATCACATTTGCCAATTTTTTACATTGTGTTTTAATTTTGGTTTTTATTTTCTTGTAAGTATAGAGTTGTATTTTAAAAATACAGGCATGTGATGTAAAAGTCCTTTGTTCATTTTGATCCTTATAATGCTCAATCCATTATCAAAACCAGAGAGCCTGAGAGGAGCATTCACGGGATGCCTAACACTCAGCACACTGAACATGCTCTTGCTCTCTGTGGGTGGCTAGTTGCATCAGCAGGCGCTGGCGGGCAGCCAGTTTCTGTAATTAACAGTGGAACGCTCAACACTTTAAGGTTGCCTCAGCCACCAGTGTTTCTAAAGCAGAGGGCCTGCACATGAGCCAGTTTATTCTCCTTAAAAAGACAGTGGTGAGGCATTATAAATGTGGTGCTTTACTAATCCCCACCCGCTTCCAGTTTTTTCAACCCTGTGTCTTCTCCCCCCCGACTCACCTCATCTCTGTTTCTTCACTACCCCCGAGTCCTCATCCTTGGCTCCATCCCCTACACATGGGACAACACCTGGTGGTACCCCACCCTCGGAAACCCACCCACCCCTACGGACCACACTCGTAACCTCGGCATCATACTCGACTCTTCACTCACCATGAACCGCCAGATCAACACTGTGTCCTCCACATGCTTCAACACAGCATGAAGGTCACGGACTGGCCTGGCCAAGGTCAGAGCATCTGCACAACACACTGTTCATATCTTGCTAACGTTTCCGAAAGCATGGGTGGCACTACAGCCCAAAAGTATGGGGTGCATCTGGAGGAATCTCAGTAAAGTTACTTCTGATGAATACACTTTTAAAAAGGTAAATTTCTTTTGCAATAAGTTAAATGAACCTTTTGAAACTCAATAGCACAATGTTAAGTTAGTTTAACATTTTACAGACTTTCCTAGAGTTCATGAACCCCCTCTACCCCTGGTGTATCGTTTTATGGAGTCATTTTTCCTGTTCTTTCTTGTGGCCGGGGTGTTCCTGTTATTCCTCATCTAGGCCTTAGTACATACTCCATCTGTCCCATATCTAATTAAATGTATGTGGGCATCCTCTACGCTTGTATACTACATTTTCTCTCCCACACACAGGTCCATGCCCGCTGCCCATTTTCGTTTCTTTGGGATTTGTTGGTTTCCCCACTCCCTGGTCAGAATCTTTTTGCTAGCACTAACAATGCACAAACCAGTAGCGTACCCCTGGGCAGCTCCCTAGCCTTTGTCTGATTGATACTTCCAACTAGATTCCTCACCTTTAGGATAGTCCCAGGCAACAGACTGGATTTGGAAGTCTTAAAATAATAGTTCCCACCTGTCAACAGGTGGTGCTGTCTGATTCAGTGATGTCTTCGCACCACTTTAGAAGTGATAGAGCAGAACCCCATATAGGCACCAACCCTGGGCGCTGACGTCACTTCCTTGCCTTCTATGACCTTCGACAGAAGATCTGCTGCTAACTTGTCAGTCTTCTGACTGTTCCAAATTTCAAGACACTGTGCCAGAGAAGAAGTATATGCCCCCCCTCCCAAAATGATGAGATTCAAGCTTTGCTGTAACTGCAGGAAGAAGATGTTCGCCATGGACACTCACAACGGGTCTAGGGTGTCAGGGATCCAACCACAACTTAGTCATTTTAGAAGTGCTTCCTGGTGCACCGAAGGCGATCAAAGAGAAGTAAGCAGAGTTATTAAATGCAGCAGAGCACAAGAAGAGGCCTTGACCCAAGCCACGGTCTGGTTTCACTCACGTCCTTCCCATTCGGTGGAGTGGATCTATGCACATCCCAGAAAGGGCTCAAGTTTGTTTTTGGCACACTGTCACCTGCAGTTTGCCTAGGCTGATCCGCATCTGAGGGGATGGAGTAATAAAAACAATACAGAAACTGACTTCGGCGCACAGGGGCGCAGTGCTTAATTTGAGCCGGTGCTTTCCGGTGCTGAGCACAGGCATAATTGGTTTACGGTGCTCAGCACCGGCACCTAATTGTCAACACCACACTTGGGGCAGTCTGCCACAAGGTGGCGCTGCTCGTGTAATTTAGAGATCAGCAGTATAACAGTTGTTTAGGGAAACAACATACATTAAAACATTGTCCCCAAAGCTAAAGGAATGGCCTCCCCAGCCATTCCATTAGCTTTAGGGACCTGGAATAATCTGAACTGTCGCATTTACATGCGAGGGAGATGGTTCATAGTTGTTTTGGCAGCGATGACAAGGGCGTGGGTGGTGCAGGCTGCAGTGGTCTCCTGGCCAGAACCCTGGCACTTTATATTTTACAGATTAAGCAATTAAGCACTGCGGTGGGGTGGGGGGGGCTATATGAGGCTCTTCTCTGTCACTTCCAGGCACTGCAAGACTGTCAAAGGAGTCGGGTGAAAGGAGGCAGAAGCTCTCGCTTCGAGATCTGCAGGGCAAGCCTGGGAATATTCTAAAGGTCAGCAGTCTAGAGTTAGATTTGAGTATCCACCAGAAAAGGTGTTATCAAAGGTAAGTGCCTTGTTCTTCTTGGATCTGCGTCTGCCACAGAGCGAGAGGAAGGACTTGCCTATGCTCCCTAGTGCTCTGCAGCAAGGAAGATCCATTTTTAAAACTGCAATTGACCAATCAGTAACATAAACTATGTAAAGGGCATAACGACCAGTGCCACAGGACACTTGATACAGCCAGTCCCATGCTGTACCTCCAATGTTATTCATTGCCACAGCACACATGGTTTGTTCACTTTGTGTTCACAACAGCTGCAGAAGGTAGCTGGAGCCATGCAGGGGCCAATTGGAAATGTCACTGTGTTGATTGGTGGGTACTGACAGCAGCAATTTGGGAAGACGTAGAAGTACTGTAATAGCATTTCCTAGATGAATATGAAAAAAGGGCACCAACCATAATCCTTGAGGGTAGGCTTATATTGATACTTAATTTGAATCCTTATTTGATGGTGCACACTCTGACAGTACCTAGTCTCTACTATAATGCCATTTATGCTTTTATGTTTTAAGATTCAAATTAAGAGTGCAGAGCAAAATATTTCTAAATATGCCCTTTGATGGGGAACACCTCTTTGAACCCAATGGTCACAAGATACAGAAATGTATAAAAAAAAAAAGAATATAACGGCTAGAGTAATATGTCATACAGCAGACCACAAAGCAGAATACAACATATCCCCTGAGATCATGTATACCCGGGGTGCACAATATCTCACTTCTGATGTTTTGAGGAAAAGTAGAGGCAAGAGCCAGAAATGTTTAAGCCCCAACCTAAAAGTGACACCTCGTGTGTGCCACTTGATAATGCCACACTTGTTGGTCCACCACACAGGGCCGGCTTTAGGGCAGTGCTACTGGTGCGGCCGCACTGGGCGCTTACCTGTGGAGGGGGCGCCGACCTTGGGGTGGGGGCGCTGAGTTTAGCAATAACTTATGATTGGAGACATGAGGGGCACTTATGCCCGGTGGTAGTGAGAGAATCCGAGGAGGCAGTCATGGTGTAGGGGGGTGCCAAAATTGATTGTCGCACCAGGCACCACAAGCTCTTAAGCCGGCCCTGACAGCACAGGTTCTTGCCAGAACACTGGGAACAAAGTGTCTGGGACTAATGGTATATATATATATATATATATTTTTTTTTTAAAGACCACAAACCAAAGTAGACAGCAAAAGAGTGAAATTCTATACCTCTACTCGTGTCTAGAAAAGTGGCCCACAGAGTAGGTACCATATCACAATGGGGGGCGACAAAGAGTCCACTGTGTCTTTACAGAATAGATGACTCCCTGAGACCGAGATAGGGACTGCAGACGAGTCGACCCAGCTGATGTCACTCTACTACCAGAGATTGGCGACTCCATGGAAACAGTCTACATTAGGGATGAATATTTTTACATCCCAAAGCACAAGAAGCATCGCAAGTACCACTTCAGAGTGGCAGAGGTTACTAGTAGATTGTTTTATTTTTCAGAATAAAAGCTGCACCAAGAGTATTCAGGAGACGGAGGTCAACAGAGGCAACACACATGAATCTAGAAGCCAAACATGATCCGACCTGAACCATTGGTTGGTGAATGGGAGTTATTTGGAGCAAAGCCAAAGAGGCTTGAACCAGCAGATTCTACTAATGCACCTGACCGACTTCACGGTCACATTTTCAAAGGTAGCCCTATTTCTACCTATCTCACCCCCCCTCACGCACACACTACTACCCCCGCCTTCAAGAGCTGGTAATAAAGAATTCTAGATCTGAAAACCACACTCAACATGCTGGCGACACCCGAAACAGCGGAATCCTTGTAAATAGAATTATCTTTCGCTAGATGTCTTATCTCTGACGTCTTGCATTCATCTCATGCATGTCCACATAAGAGACCCATCCAGGGAAGACTGACTCTTTAAGGGTGTCAGTGTCTGGGGACTGTTATGATCTAGTGGTTGTATTTCACAACACAGTGAGATATCTGCAGTGGTGAAATAAACAAACCCTGTGTGGGCAGGCATGGGTGCCCCTGGCCATCAGCAGACCCCCAGCAGGTAATTAATATGCTAGAGTTGGAAGCCTCTCAATCAGAGATCAGTTGCAGGAGACACCAAAGCAGCGGTCGTCCTCAAAAACAGGATGGCAGAAGATCAGCTCTTACAAAGGCAGCATAGAAGATTTGGCAATGGCGCTACTGAAGGTCAAATTTACTGCTTACTCGGGGACAGGAACATTATTGCTGAATAGGAAAGAACTTGTGCATGAAAGCTACACCTTCAGGAACTAGTTGTCAACATTTGATTATTGTGGCTATACTCGTACCTATTTGCAACACAAGACAACCGAAAAATCCCAAAGCCCACCTGCAAGTGCCTTTGTGACATTGAACGCAACTGTAACTTAGTGGTATTTATATGTGTAGCACTGCTTCACGCATAGTGTACAATCGGCACACAAAGCTAGAAATATGCCAGAATTGCTGCACATTGGCATCCCAGGTGTAAGAAATTATGCAGTGGCTGCAATACAAATTCCCCAACATCACAGGACACTTTGGCAAACTCAGCTACAACATGGAAGTTGTTATACTGCAACTTGGAGTAGCTCAGAGACAAAAACGTAGACAGCGAAGGATCAAGAACGTATTTTCCCCCAATACATATCCCTCATTGACCTCAGGGAGGACTAGGTCACACAGTTTTACAGAATGAAGAGGGAGTCCATCATGGAATTGCTGGAGAAGATGGGTCCAAGTCTCCAGACAGCTCATGCCATTCCAGCACATTAAATTGATGGTGGTGCTACACATGTTGGCATCAGGATCCTTCCAAACCACAGTGGCCAGATTGGTAGGCATCTCACCGGGAGCATTTTCTGCTTTTCTCCCATTTGTGTTGGGTTCCATCATAAAACTGGCACCTCAGTCTTCTCAAAAACTACCCAAAAACAACAGGACACCAAACAAAACTTCTACACCATTGCTGGATTCCCCAATTTACTTGGTGCCATTGTTTGCAGATGTGGAATGTGTGCCCCCTGCAGCAACATCGCACTTGTACTGAAATCGCAAGCACAACTATTCCATCAATATGCAGGCGATAGTGGAACATCAGGGAATGTTCATCAATGTTTTGGCAAAATTCCCAGGAAGTGCACATGATACGTACATCTTCCGCCACAGTACCATCAATGAGCTGTTTTAGAATGGCACATATGGGAATGACCTACTCATTGGTAAGAAAGCACAAATATACCTAATACTAAGAAGTTGTAACGTATGCCATAATAGCTACCTCTGTCTTTGTATCTGGATCACTTGTCATGTGCACATAGTGGGAAAATTTACCCCAATGATGTCCCATTGTGTCATTCCCTCACTAATCCTGTAATGGAAGTAGGAAAAATCCCACAGAGAGAAGTATTGCGTCATCTCACAGTGTCTGAGTTGGCACAACCACATGTTATGCAATGTCAAACAAATCAAACCACAAATCATGTGGTCCACAATTAAAATCAATATGAATAGAAAGGATAAATCTTAGCTAAGTTTTAGATGTGTGTATGTGCAATGGTGTGTCAAGTCTGAATTATTAGTGAAACGTCCACTAAAATAACAGATGTTGAACAAATCATGTGATCCTAAGCATATGTGTCACACATGGGAGCTAATCTGTAGGCTGACCAAAGTTCAGGAGCAAAAATTGAAAAACAACTCCTAAAATCTATGTATGTCATGCACTGAAAGTGTAGCATAAAATATTGGGGAAATGTCAAATCTAGGTAAATATGTGATAACAAAAGTACAAAGTTCACATATTTGTCAGGTATTCCAACATCCTAGGCGCAAACATACAGACAGATAATAAGCCACATTGACAGATTTCAATAATGTGATAGAAGAACAATTTAGTGCCTCAAGTTGCCTACATTTCCTGCATCGTAGTCCATAAATGTCAAACTGACACAGTCAATAAATAGGTTGTGAAAGATGTCATACACTAGGAAAGAAGCAAGGTGAAATGCAACCAAGGTAAGGTATCACAGTGTTCTCGTGGTCCAAATCTGAACCCTCTCATGCAGAATAAAGGCATACAAGCACAGAATCACCTGCAAGGCAAAATAACAGACATACATGTGAATACAGAAATTGTTGTGTACTGGTCTGTAGTATAACGTAACAATATCTACATCATGTTGCCCCATTTGAAAAAAGGCCTTCATTGTCATACGTAAGTGTCAATCTAAGTTCAGCAAGATAACTTGCCATACACAAAGCATTAGCTGATGCATTAATAAATTACATTTGAATATCCATGTCACATACTAAGCAAATAGCCATGCTAAAATAAGTTAACAAATAAAAGTCTGTGCAAATGTCATGTAGGCAATCAAGGACATCATAGGTGATAAAAGGGCAAATGTATGTGTGTGTCAAACATGATGGCACCGTCACTACCTACATAAAGCTAAATGTATGCAAGATAATCTAATCATACGTTTGATACTTTGAATACATATTGAGTGCAAATCACATATAGCTGTTAATAGCATTATAAAGTACCTATCATAGTATTCTACTGCCTAAACATGACAGTTAGCATGTTGCTGTGTTTGTATGTTTCACACCATGGACATTATGTGCAATGAAACAAATACGTTGAACGTTCATGTGTAAACCAATGGTCAACAGTACCTACGACATAGCTGTTAAAAGTTAAAGAATTGTGTATGAGTTTGCCTGTATACATAGCACACATAGGGCCAGATGTAGGTGGCTAAATAGCGATCGGTAATGCTGAAAATCGCAGAATTTCAGAGTTTGCGATCGCTATTAAACCATGTGAGATGTAGAGGCAGAAACACCAAATCGCTAATTAAGGAATCGCTAAAAACAACGGAAAACAACTAGTGATTCCTTATTTAGTGAAAATGGCACACCGACTCACTATTTAGCGATTAGCAAAATTAGTAATTGCTAATAAAAATCGCAAAGGAATGTACATAAACTTGTTATTACTGAATCCTTAAAAAAACGCTAATTAAGAGTCGCAAATTACCACAAACTCAAAGCAGATGGTAACCAGATGCACAGCATATAAACAGCCCCAGAATGCATCAGCCTGAACATCATAGCAAGGCGGTTAAGGATACGAGCTGCAGCACAAAGGATCTGGAGACGACAGGAACGTGTATACAGATTGCGCATCACCTTATTCCAACTCACAGAGGCTGAAATCCATGAGAGGAACAGGCTTCACCCAAACACCATCCTGGACCTGATACGGGACCTGCACCCAATCCTGAAGCACCAGACACCAAGGGCGCACGCAATACCTCCACATGTACAGGTACTCTGTTGTCTGCACCTACCGGCATCCGGCAGTTACCAGGGGGAAATAGCTGTGGCAGGTGGAGTCTCACAGAGTTGCCTGTCACGTTTCTTCAATACATTCCTGGACGCCATGTGGCAAAGGATGCAACACTATATCCAAGTCCCCAGCACACAGGCAGAACTGCATAGGACCAAGATGGACTTTTATCATAAGGCCCAGTTCCCACAAGTCATAGGGTGCATTGATGGGACACATATACCAATCTGCCCCCCGCTGCGACTGAGTACATCTACTGCAACCGCAAATCCACACATTCTATAAATGTACAGGATATATGTGATGCTTCTCACATCATCACCAACAAAGTTGCAAAATTCCCAGGGAGCACGCATGGTTCCTACATATTCAGGAACAGTGGGATCTATACCCGTCTTGTTGCGGGTGAATTTGAAGAAGGCTACCTGCTAGGTAAATCCATGTGACACACCCTGAAGTATACATTTGATGCAACGATTGCTGACTGTGAATAATTTTCCTTTCTTTCACACTTAGGTGATAGCGCATATGCGGTGCGTGCTTTCATCCTGACTCCGTACCTCAACCCATCTACCCCAAGTGAAAGGAGATATAATGTGGCACATAAATCTACGTGCAATGTGGTGGAGCGTACTTTTGGACTCCTCAAAAGCAGGTTCCGCTGCCTCCACAAAAGTTGAGGTGCACGGCAGTACCGGCCAATGATCTGCTGCAAAATGATAGCTGCATGTGCCATGCTGCATAACCTTGCCACAAAGAGGGGGACACCCGTGGAAATCAGTGAATCAGAGGATGAGGATGAGGATGAGGAATGTCCCCAGCCACAGCACAGCGCTGCAGGCGTCGCAGCTGCACCAGATGGGAGACAGAGACGGGCAGAGATCACACACAACTATTTCTGAGTAAGTAATGAGACAAAGCTAGTAACTGCAATTGTGTGACGGCGTTTAATTGACCTTCAGTCAGGCAATTGTACAGCACACCGCAACACTATGATGGCCTCACAGTGCCTGGTCAAGCCAAACATGGCATAGTCACTCCACCATGAAACATCCCTAGTCCCATCATTGTGTCCAATGGGTTATGTCACCCACCACACAATGGAATGTGATGGCAGTGCTTATCTCCTGCGCCCACACGCAGCACTGCTGAGTTCAGCAGGCACACTCCTCGCCAGTGCTGTGTCCTGCGTCTGAACCGTGCCTACCACTGCACCTCCTGTTCTCCTGTATTGGGGGGGGGGTGATGCTGCTGCGGCTTGTTGCCTCCTCACTCGCAGCCCCATCCCCCGATCCTGTGGCAGCAATTTGGTTGGTCTGAAGCACCTCCAAAGCACTGGTGACTGTTACCAACCCCTCAGTGATTTCACGGCTGCACTTGGCCATCTCCAATTGCATGGCCACTGAGCGCCTGCTGAGGACATGGGTGGCATTGCACAGCCTGTTATAACTGCCTTAGTGCGCCCTTCCAGTCTCTGACTGTCCCTGCGCCTTGCGCCACGGTCGCTATCAATCTTGCTGCATAACAGCCTCACAGCATCAGACATCTCCTTCATGCCCTCTCCCACGGTGTTGTTGAGGCAGTATATGGCCTCCTTCATCTCATTGAGGTATCTATTGTTTGCCTTCATCTGGAGTTGCATTGCCCTCATTGTTTTTCCTTGTAGGCACTGCACTTTAAGCATCTGCCCCTCCAGACCAGAGAAGACACTGGACTCCACTGCCTCAGGACTGTGTGCCCTTTGTTGGCATCTACGAGCACCTATGTTGCCAACCTCCATGGGGGACTGTGTTACAGATGCCTGTATATCATCCTGCGGGGTCTGTTGTGCTCTCTGGCTCTCTTCCTCTGTGCCCTCCATCTCCTGGAGGCTACCCACTGTATACCTCCTGGCACGTGGTGGTGGTGATGGTGGTGTGGCGTCAGCAGGTGATAGGACATCCTCCTCCAGTGTGTTTTGCTCCCTGGAAGCCTCTCCTGTCTCCCCTTCTGTAGCCTTGCGTGATGTTTCGCCTGTGGATACAGAATGTACTATTACTCACTTGTCTGGCAGCATTTGCCTTCAAATAAATTTCATGACTGCCAATCTAGCTGTCTGTCCCCCGCTTGCTTATCTATTGATTTGTGTGACATGCATATGCTTTTTGTGGACTGACTGATGTGCTATTAGTTTATAGGGACTACATCTCCCATGATGCATTGTTGATTTTAGGCAAAACATGGTCTGGCGTGGGATTCTTGCAGGGGGATTGGGGTTAGGGAGGGGGCACTGCATGCTGGGCATGCATCTTACCTTGTCTGTTGGACCATGGGGCTGAACTGTCCACGTCACCGATGCCACTGACGCTCTCCGGCTGGAGGGTGGACTCCACCATTTGTTCTAATGTAGTCGGTGCAGGCGCTGTTGATGTCCCCCCACCTGTCTTCCTCGCTTGTTCCAGCCGGTCAGCCACCCACTCCTTGGCACGTTTCCGGAGATCATACCATCGCTTCTTGAGGTCCTCTGTTGAGCGATGGGTAACGCCAATTGCATTGATTTTCTGCTGGATCACCAGCCAAATCCTCCTTTTTTGTTCCTCAGGGACGTGCAGTGATTTCTTGCCAAAGAGCTGGTTGTGATCCTTCACCACCTCCTCTATAAGGACCTCCAATTCCCTCTCACTGAACTTGTGTTTGTGCTTTCTTTCTCCAGCATCCTTCCCCTTCTCCTGTGAGTCCATGGTTCTGTTGTTGTGTATCAGCTAGGTGGTAGCTGTGCAGCTCCTGTGCTTTTGCTCCTGCTCCCTGCCTCTCCAACAGCTTCAGGATCAGTGCAGCTGCATGGGTGTGGCCACTTCCTGGTTGTGAGGTTTCCCCTGACTTTTTGCCTCTAACTCCGGTATTTTTGATGCTATGCTGGATTTCGTTTTTGCTGGCTTAGATGATTTGGGCACTTTGCCACTGCTGATCAGTGTCAGAGTACAAGTGCTCCCTGTGTAAATTGTTGTTATAATTGGTTCCCACTGATTGGCATATTTGATTTATCGGTAAGCCCCTAGTAAAGTGCACTGAGTGTGCCAGGGCCTATAAATCAAAAGCTACTAGCGGGCCTGCAGCACTGATTATGCCACACACATGAGTAGCCCTGAAATGGTATCTCAGACCTGCCACTGCAGTGTCTGTGTGCAGTTTGTTAACTGCCATGTCGACTTGGCAAGTGTACCCACTTCCCAGGCCATAACCTTTTTTTCTTACATGTAAGGCACTCCTATGGTAGGCCCAATGTACTCCCATAGGCAGGGTACAGTGTATTTGAAAGGTAGGACATATACTGGTGTATGTGACATGTCCTTTTTTTTGTTCATTTTTTTTTTATTGGGGTTTTACAGCACAGGTTTCCGTTTGAGACTTCCGCTATTATTCATTTTTACAAACATTTGCAAGTATTTGAATATCATCTACAGTTACAGAGTTTGCGATGTCATCATGTGTCCAGCCCATTAGGTATGTCATCTTACAGTAGACCAGGTGTCCTCTGCTGGTTAGTCTCGTCTTATGTTAATATGGTCTGCTGTGTCTGAACAGGTAGGTTACTCGGAGGCGAAAGTTGGCATGCCGCCCTCTCCTCTAACCTTGTATGTCGTCCCCATTAGAATACCTGATTATCTTCTCTGTCAGATTAGGTCGGCGTCGGAACTGCCGAGGGGGAAACAGAACTTGGAAATTGGGTGGGGGGAGATGCGCAGTGCGGACGGGGTGTGCAGTTGTGTCAGCTGGTGATGTGACTGGCTACAAATGAGTTGGTCTGTGCTGTGGAGTATGCGGGGGGGGGGGGGTGACATGTCCTTATAGTGAAATACTGCCAATTTCGTTTTTAACTATTGAAAGGCTATCTGCCTCATAGGATAGAATGGGAAATACTTTGTAACATCTTAAAAGTATAACTTCCCATTAGGACAAGATAGGAAATAAAGTTTAGGCTCTCTGAACTCAGAATTTAATAACACATCTTTTAGTAATGATGGTTTTTATATTGAGTGTTTGAAAATGCCACTTTTAGAAAGTAGGCCTTTTCTTGTTTCACCATTCTATGTGCCTCTGCCTGTTTGTGTATTGACTGTCTGGTTTTGGAGTGAAAGGGGCTGGGGCTGTGCATTCACTGGAGACAGCCACTGGGAGGGTTGAGGTGTGCCTGGCCCTTCCTGTATGACTCAGAACTGAGATGAATAGACCATGGCTGAATTTAGATTAGTGGGAGATTTCCTTGCACCTGAATAGGGCATGTCTCCCTTGCACAATGCTGTCTTCACTTCCTGTGGCCATACTGCACCAGTGAGGAAAGAACTGGTTTTGATTGGGCTCTGAGACCTTTGCACAAAGAGAACAAAGACATTTCAGAGTAAAAGTATTAGACCTAAAACCCCAGAACTTTAGATCACTTCTGGACTCAAGAGGAACCTTTGCCAAGGAGAAGAGCTAAAGAGCTGTGAGGAGGAGTACTGCCCATTTGCTGTGTGCTGTGTGGGGTTACCCTTCAATTGCTGTTTCTGCCAAGGAGAGGACAAAGACTGGAACTTTGCTTTGAACCTCCTGTTCTGAAGTCTCAGGGACACAAAGTCTTAACCCACAGCTCCCCTGAACTCTGCTGCTGAGAGTTCTGACCTGCCAGGAGGTACCTGTTCCGGTTTTGGGCCTCTGGAGGTTGTTCCTGCTGTTGGGAGTGGGAAGAAACCTAAAGAACTGAAGAAATCGGCGCATCGCTCTTCTTGCAGCTGTTTTTCTGACGCAGCACCCCTGTGCGAGAAGAATCTCCATGCATGGCCGCGCTGCTGCAGAACCGAATCAGCGAGGGTTCATGGCTGAAGAAACCGACACAGCGATCTCAGGCCTGGTTAGTACCTGGATGGGAGACTGCCTGGGATTACCACATGCTACGGGCTTTTAATCTTACAAGGCGTATGTGTTGTCCCTTATTGTGGAGGTGGCTAATGCTTCTGTGCCTCTCCCTTCTTTGTCTACTTTCCGGCAGTTGATCCTGGTTGCTGTTTGCTGCTGCACTTATGGCCAGTGAGCCTGGTTCTACTGCTGAATGGTCGGGTTATCCCTGGTCCCTCACCTGCATGCGATGGTGCGGTGGATTTGGGTTTTGGAGTCTGAATGGAATGACATTGTGGAACATGGGTTTCTGTCTTTCTTGGTGTAACGCTGTCCTTTGCAGTTCTTTGAAGTTGTGTTCCCCGCTGCAGTGTGGGTGGATTCATTGTTGCCATATGGCTTCCCTGAGGGCGGTCAATTCTAAGGTTGCTTTGCCTGCATGCTCTGATGAAGGTGGGGTGGACACTGCTGTTACGAGTATTTATTTCCATTTCCAAATTTGCTTTTCGTATGTGACCTTTTCTACGTATGCTTTCGGTCCTTGCTGTTGGATTCCATTCCTTGGCTGCGTTGATGGTCCCGGGGTAGTACTTCTCCTATATTGGCACTGCTGGATCTGCGGGCACAGCTCTTGTCTGCCATTTATTTTGATTCCTTGGAGGCGGCTACCTCTGCGTCTGGGTCTTATGTGAAGGTTCGGCGCAGATGTGGTTGGGATCTTGGTAGGCGAAAACGGCCCTGAATGGGTTGTTGTTGAACTTCCATTTCACTGGGGTGTGGTTGTTTGGTCCCCCTTTGGTGGATGTAGTTTGGTCATCTGCGGAGGATCATTGGCTTCTGACCCTGGTGGGGTCGGTCCGGCCTGGTTTCTTTATGTTCTTGGAGGTCTTTTGGTCCTGCTTGCCAGGGTACTTCTCACCTGCCCTTACGTGGCTGGGGCATGGCTGTGGTGCTCCTTCTGCTCCTATGTCCCAGTACCATTCCACTTATTCCCCCGCTGTCTCTACATTAAAGTTTTTTGAGTCACGCCTTGTCCTCAGGTCAGGGTGATAGGCCCTTCTGGAGGGGGATCGCCATCTCTTGGTCATGGGGGCCGTTGTTCGGTGACTCCTTTGCACACAGGTTTCGGTGTGTGTTCGTTTCTCTTTCTGGTCGTGGTGCATACGGGGGATCTCAGGCCTGTGTTGGTTCTAATGTGGCTGTCTCGGTTCATTCCCCATGTCACATTCCAGATGGTATCTCTTGTAATCGTTCTACCTTTGATCAATCAAGGGCTTTTCTGGCGTCCTTGGGTCTGCTGGAGGCTTATCTCCATATCCCAGTCCTTCTGGCTTTCTGGCGTTTTTGGCACTTTTGTGTCCTGAGTCGCCATTTCCAGCTCTTGGTGTTACCTTTTGGTCTTTGTTCCTAAAAATCCCTGGGTTTTTACTTAGATGTTCACTCCCCTGGTTTGTGTCCTGCATGGTCGGGGGTTTGAGGTATTCCCATGCTAGGATGTTCTCTTGATTTCTGCCTCTTCTTTTCCTATAGTAGTAAAAAACAACAGGAGTATAACCCATAGACCAGGTTGAGATCTGGGTAAGTACGCAAAAAACTAACAACAATGTCTCAACCGGTATCATTCCTGTCCCCGGATTAATTCTGCTGAATACCGCTTAACTCCTCGGAATACCTTACAGTAAGCCTCACGCATGGCCCTGATCATACTCTTGTGTAGTGCTACCCCCTTTCGTCTATTCTAATTATTGAACTCGTCCTCTCCTTGTTTCGCCCTTATTTAGGACTCTTATCACGGACCGTAATTTCCGGCCAGACTTCACAAAGTGGATCGGGGCTCCGACCCTGTTGTATGCCTTCCTGATTCCCAATTTACCTCATTGTTAGGTAAGTTTGATTATACCACCACGCCACCTCACACGCAGTCTCCCTCCACAACTCGGCGGTAATTTTCCCTTTTCACTTTCAGGTACCCCAGTGATTACCGGTACCTTCCACCACGTAGACGGTCTTCCTCGCTGGGCTCCGCCCATGGTTCCCAGCTTTTCCGCGCTGGAACATTATTGTTTGTTCCTGTCCCATTGGGCAAGCCATGCTGCCCCTTGACGCTCGTCCCCTGCTTCCTTCAAGTAGGCATTTTTCGCCCTCCTCGCGCATCCTCTGCTTCTCAATGCGCACCGCCTCCCTGGTCCCATCCCTCCCTGATCTCTCCCCTTTTTCCTCCCTTGTATAGCACCCTTTACTTGGCAACCCTGTCCTGAAGATGATCCTGAGTAAATAGGATTGAAACGCCGTCGACCATTCAGCGCAATCCGTGGCGCATACTCAACTATGGTTCACACAAAATGTCTAACTAAACCATGACCAACTATTGTAAATAATCTTTGATGAACTATATATTTCTATACATATTTTTTCACTTTGTCACATTGCGCCTTCCGCTGCTCTCTCACTTGTCACTTGTGCCGTCACCCTTGTGTGTCACAAGCACAATAGTGCACCAAGTTCTTTTTGGGTTGTCTTTGCAATTCATGCCCACAGTGCTGATATAACTGTTCTGTATAATTTATTATTTCAAATATATGATGCCATGAGCACTTTCTAAAAACATACCACAAGTCTCCTTTTTCCTCTTTTCAATGTCTTGTACATGCACATATACTTGCCTTCCTCAATGATACCGGTTGAGACATTGTTGTTAGTTTTTTTTGTCTTCTTTTCCTATGGCAATGGGCCGTGTCCAGGTGGTTTTCCGGGTGCTAGGGGCCTGGCAGTTTTTGGTGCATCAGAATTTATCTTCTCTCATCCTGACTCAGGATCTATCTCACATGTCTCTTTTGAGGTGGGTGTTCCTGCCCCCTTCCCAAATGTTGGCTCTGGTGACCGGTATTCGTTGGTATTTGTATATGCGTTTTCCCCCTGTGAGCAGTTGGTGTGGGTGCAGGAGCTTCTGTCTGCTGCTCTGATGGTACTTCCTTGGGCCCATCTGCATATGTACCCTGTGTTCATCCATATTCTGTCACACCATGTGGTCTGGATTTTCTCCTGGGGGTTCCTGTCACTCCCTGGTTTGGGGTGGTGCTGGGGTGGTGATTGGATGAGGTGTTGCTGTCTCTCGGACAGCTGTTTCCAGTGGTTCCTACCCATGTTGTGTCACCCAATGCCAGTCTGTTGGGCTGGGGTGCTCCCTGGGGGATTTTTTTTGTGCTAGGCCTTGATTCAGTATTCTGACGGCTTGCGCTTCCTCTTTAAGGGGGCTGATGGAGGTTCCCTTGGGTCTATTGCCGTTTGATCCGATCCTGGCTGGTTGGCGTGTGCAAGTCCGGTCAGACAACCTGATTGTCCTGTGTTACTTGCTTCATCAGGTGGGGTGCAGTGCGATGTCCCTCAGTTGTGTTCTTTGCTCCTTGGCAGAGATGGAATTTGGGGGAGGGGTCTCTGTCTGACTTTTTCTTGCTGGGAAGGGTGGATATGCTGGTGGTCAGTCTCAGCCGGGTGTTCCCTGCCATGGGATCCTTGACTTGACCTGGGAGGTGTTCCTGTGTTTGTGACGATGGTTTGGGTCTCCGGGAGTGAACTTGTTTGCCTACCCGGAGTATGCCCGCCTTCCTTGTTTTTGCATGGGTTGGCCTTGTCTAGAGGCGGGGTTTGTGGATGCGATGTCCTTCCGTTGGCCTTGGGATCTTCTGTGTGCCTTTACCCCTGTTCTCCTGATTCTGGCTGTATCGCGGATGATCGGGGTGGTCGAGGCTTTGGTGTTCTTGTGATTCCGGGGTGGAGGTGACACCCTTGGTTTTGCCCTGTTGGTGGATTTGGTGGTTCTCTCATGTTGGGCGCTCCCTTGTCAACCTTATCCTTTGTTGGTCCCCTGATTCCGTTATTAGTAACCAGTCTATGCGTCTTCGTGCATTATTCTTGGGCGACGGTGTCTGTTGGCTGTGGTTGTTCCCTGATGGTGTCCGGGCTGCTTCCTCGTTCTAGGCATCATTCTACTTTGCATGCTTATGCCATGCTCTGGTCCTACTTTTCTTCTGTGTGTCAGCGGAAGGGGCTCCTATTTGTAGAGGTGGTACCTGTCTACGTTCTGGTTTTCTTTTCGGTCGGCTTTGCCTTGGTTGGCACATTATAGGCTCCGGGCTCGATAGGTTGCTCTACGGGCTTTTCATTGTCCTCTTTTTTGTTGATGTTTGTTGGCCTCTCTAGCCTTGGAGTGACCAGGCCTGTGTGTATACCCCTTAGTGGGATTTCCCGTTGGTTCTACCGGTGTTGCAGGTGTGTCCGTTTGGGCCTCTGGATTCTGTGATCTTGCACTTTTTGCCCTTGTAGTGGCTATTGCCTCGGGCAGGCGCATTGGTGGTTTGGCTTCCTTCTTGGAGTCGGTCCCATTTTTTTGTGTTTTCTGGATGATAGGGTGGTGTTGAGTACGCACCCTTCTTTTTTTGGCTGGTCGGCGGTGTTGGTCCTGCCTGTTTTCTTTCGTGTGCCTCGTTCTGAGGGGGAGTCTCTATTGCCTCTTGGATGCTTGGCGGACTTTAATGGTGTATTTGTCCCGCACTGGCCTGTCCTGTTGTGGGGCCAGTCTTTTTGTCTCCTTTGGTCAGGGATGTCTGGGTTTGCATCCCTCCTCTTCTACCCTTGTGTTGTTCGAGGCTGGAGGCCTTTCTGGTGGATTATGAGTCCCTGGACATGGTGGTGGAGTCCTAGATTCGGGTTCGTTCTACCCCTTCAGTGGTGGTGTCTTGGCCCACTTTTAAGGGTGTTTTCATAGTGGACAATTGTTGGGCTGCTACTTGGGATCCCCTCTTGCCTTTGTGGTGCGTTATAGGCTGGAGATAGGGGTTACTGCCTTTGTTTCTTTTGCTTCTTCAGTGCTGGGTGCTGTTGCCACTTGATTCTTGTTTCTGTGATTCTGTTGTGTGTGTATTACACATGCTTTTGAAATCTCTCTTCTGGTTGGCTTGTCCTGTTTTCCATGAAGCTGTTTCTTGCTTTGGTATCTGCTCATATGTTAATTACTGTGGCGTGGAAGACGGATGAGAAGGTAATGTCCCAGTTACTTACCGGCAATCTTCATTAGTCCGAGTCCTAGTCTTCCTTGCCACAGTACAGTTTCCCATCCCTCCCATCCCTCCCAGCCCTGGTGTGGGGGCTTCATGTTTTTCTGTGGCTTTTGGTTGCAGGTTTTCCAAAGAGGTGGTCACTCCTTTTATAATTGGTGATTAGAGGGGGTGGCCATCTTGAAGGCATGGGAGGCTAGTATGCTAACTTTTGCTTGGAGTTTCTGTGGTAGGCTGAAGCTCATGTGTTAATTACTGTGGCGAGGAAGACTAAGACTCGGAGTAATGAAGATTACCGGTAAGTAACCGGGAAATTCTTAGTGAGAGCGTGAGGTAGTGTGAGACTTAGGAAGCAACAGAGGTTTTGAAGACCGCTGTCAAAGTCCAGGATTGGAGCATGTGGAACTTAGTAAGAGTATCGATGTGCTGGGGTATCAAGGAACAGGTGGCGTCTGAAGGAGAGGTTGGAAGGTTTCAGCGCAGGGACACACCTGTGGTGTAACCATGCGCTCTACAAATGGATAAACTAAAATAAATTAAATCATGCATGAGGATAATATGTTTTGGATGTTGGAGATAAGGAGCTGGGTTTGGATGTTGGCATGCACGGTGCACATGAACAAATCTTAAGACCCAGATTATTTTGCTGTTGTTGTGGAGGAGGGAGATGTGTGCTCTGTGGCAGCCGTGGGCATAACGGGTGAATAGAATGTGTGTAGGTCACAACTTTGAATGTAAGTGTGAGCAATGCATGTTTGGTATAGTGATTTGAATGGGTGGCAGTTGGATGGGTCAGAGGAGACTATTGAAATCTATTCCCTGTTGCTCTCTATGTTTGCACTTAAAGTATAACTTCAACATTCACCTGCATGGAGTGCTATTCTTTTCAACACATTGGCAATCTGTGTGAGCCTGTTTGTTTTCTTTCAGACCTCATGTGTGTATGAGAGAGAGAGAGAGAGAGAGAGAGAGAGAGAGAGAGAGAGAGGAGATAGATAGATAGATAGATAGATAGATAGATAGATAGATAGATAGATAGATAGATAGATAGATAGATAGATAGATAGATAGATAGATAGATAGATAGATAGATAGATAGATAGATAGATAGATAGATAGATAGATAGATAGATAGATAGATAGATAGATAGATAGATAGATAGATAGATACTCAATCTGTGTGCATGGTTACCTGAATGACTGGAGGGCTGTCTCTGTAGGTATCCTGGCCTTTATGTGTATGGTTGTCTGTAGATGTGAAAACTGGCTGTCAATGCTCTTTTATTTAGTGCTTAATGTTAACTATTTGTATTGTAGATGGAGTGGGCCTTTCGATGTGGAGTGGAGGTGCAGAGAAGTGTTGGAAGAACAATGCTAAGGAATGGGAGTGGCAGAGTGAGAAGGAGACCCATTATTTTTTCACAGGCCAGAAAAAAAGAACTTTGACACCCTAACTTATATATGGGATAAAGTATTTCCTACCTTGCAGTGTAAGTCTATTGCAAATCTCAGATGAGTTCCATAATTATATAGATTAATGAAACCAAAGGTCAAGTTTCTTTATAAGGTCTCCGAGATTACTTGGAATATCCTTTTAATGTTTGACAGAGGATATTTTATTCCTTTTAGTACATGAACACACCGTCAATCTTGTCACAAACCGCTTAGATTCTTGGTGTCTTGCTCTTTCATTGCAAAGATATACTGTGATTGCAGATATGAAGATTAAAAGAAAAATGTGTAGTGCAAAATTAAAAACACAAAAAAATTGTCATTTGTTCCAAAACAATATCAGTTTTATGTAAGGTAGATTTCAATAAAATGCGTGTAGTGTATCAATGAATCTTAAGCACCTTTTGTTTATGCCACAGGAATGTGAAGGGTGGTTCACAGAATGTTGTGAGCAGGGTGGAATGTTATGGGGAGCCACGGATAAGCAGCCCGAGTAATGCTTGGAAGACTACTTGCTGTGTTAGGTCATCCTGTGCTGTTGCTAAGCACACATAGAAACATGGAGAGAGATTATATCTTCCCTGTAATTACCTTAAGGTGTGCAGAAAAAATAAACATGCTGCCATAAATAGCTCTTGTGTGACCTTTCACCTTGTGTGTTGGTTCTGGGATTGAGATATCACAACTCAACTGCTACGAATTAATATAGTTGAGAATCTACGCCATTTAATTATTACATGTGAATAGAAACGTCACTACTCTATCTTTATGTTTAAATTTGTTTTATTGTTGCTCTAATATTCAGCAAAATTCTATTTTTTTTCGACTCAGCTTCAACATTCGGCCTTGCCGATCGTGGTGCAACATTTTACACAAAGAATGAAGAAAGATGTTAAATGAAAACCCCAACTCCCAGCCCTCCCTCGCCCTCCCCCCGGGTGCCTGCGTGTCCTATTTCTGAATCTCCTCTACTAATACTAGTTGACTCCTGGTTCTCCATGTATGACCGTTTGGTGGTAATCTCCGGTTAGTCTTAATAGTCTAAGATACCGTGGGCAGGTTAGTTCAGTAAATTCTTGTGATAAGAGTGTTATAAATGGGTGCCAGACCTCTCGGAACGCGTCTCCTTCTGACCTAAGCGCCGAAGAGAGGCGCTCCATCCCTAGGAGGTCCCAAATTTGATGTAGCCAGATTAATCTTGTCGGGGACTCTACCCCCAAGAGGTAGTATAGCTTGGTGTGCCGCTCTAAGCGCTAGGTTAATGTGTTTGCCTCTCCTTGATGTAAGTGGGTAAGTGAGTGGGTTGGGGAGACCCAAAAGTATATATGATGGAAATCTGGGGAGCTGATTCTTGAAGCACGTATCTATCTCTGTTCGAATCTCTTCCAAAAATGGAGACAATTTCGGACAATCCCAGAGAATGTGTGTTTGTGTTCCTATTGATGCGCCACATCTCCAGCATCTGTTGCCACGTTCAGGATTGGTGGGGCGTATCCTAGCTCTGGTCAAGTACCAATGGGTGGTTGTTTTCACTGCCGTTTCAGTGCTGGATGAGTTGGGAGCTGAGTGTCGTGCCCTATAATAAATGTCCTTCCACTCCCTTTGGGTCCGTTCCCTCTCCCACCGTTGCTGTGCGGCGCATCTCGACTCTATCTCAGGGCCCTGTAGTAGTTTGTATAAGTCTGTAACTAGCCGTTTGTCGGAGTCTCTGCTAAGGAGCCATCTCTCGAAGGCGGTTAAATATCTCTGCGCCGTTCCTCTCGTCTCTGGGTTCATCACCCAGTGTCTAACTTTGTGTATAGCGGAATCTCTCTTCCTCTGGAAACATCCCGTTTGCTCTTAAAGTATTGAATGGGATAGGGCCTTCTTTGTCCAATAGATGGCCTAATGATCTGCAGCCTGGTTTTTTTGCTTGGCCTCAAACTCTTTGCGACTCAGCCCTGGCGTGAAAGCCGGGTTCCCGACTATGGGGGCCAAGGGGGACGGAAACATTGTGAAACCCCTCTTCGCCCCAACCACGTCCCAGACCCTAAGCGTGGGAGCCGTGATTGCCGATAGATAGAGGCAGATGTGCGACTAGACTTCTCTAGGAAGGGGATCTTCCACAATGGTGAACCCGCCAACGCCTTGTCCATAAACAACCACGCTTTTTCTGATTCCGAGCAAGACCATTCCACTATGTATCGGAGTTGGGCTGCTTGACAGTAGCTTTGTACTCCCAATCCTCCCTCCCCTGGTGGTCGCATGCTCAGCTCCCTTCGCATTCGGGCCGTTTATTGGCCCATACAAACGAGCAGAAAGCCCCCTGAAATTCTTGAAGTGCTCCCGGAGGTGGCCAGAGAGGCAGGGTTAGAAACACGTACAGAATTCTTGGGAGACCCGTCATTTTTAGTGCCGCGATTTGTCCTAGCACTGACAAAGCATATGGGAGCCACCTGGCTAAGTCTGCTTTTGACTATTCTATTAAATCTTTGTAATTGATCTTTGTGATCTCCTGTATTGTCGGAGCTAGACGAATCCCCAAGTAGGTGATGGAAGTTTGCCAATTGATAGAGTGCGCTTGCTGAAGGCGGTCTTGCTTTTCAGGGGGGACTGTCAGATTCAATGCCTGTGACTTGGATATATTGATGCAGAAGCCAGAGACTAGTCCGAAGTGTTCCGCCTAGGCTAAGAATTCCGAGAGAGACACCCCGGCAATGCCCAAGGAGGCAATGACGTTGTCCGCATAGAGTGAAATGCAATGGTCTTCGCCTACCTCTCCTGTTTGGGTTGATCTCACCCTTTGAGCAAATGGCTCCATATATATTGCAATTAAGCAACGGAGAGAGGGGTCATTGTCGTGACCTCGTAGGCAAGGTATCACATAAAAGTTGAAGCTATTTAGTTGAAGCACAGGTTTATTCTTGAAAGCTAAGCATATCAAGAGAGATGCAGCTCTAAAGGGAAAGGCCAGTAGAAATGAATCCAACTACTGTTCATACTAAGCGCGGGGATGCCTCCGGGTCACCAGGCGCTTTACAAATCGTTAAATAAATAATAAATATTACATAGTGGTGTTCCATTCATGGAACACCACTTAAAGAGATACACCCTTACTACACATCTCCCCTCTTAACAGACTTCAAAATTAAATACAATTGTACCCCAAATCAAAAAATTAAAAAGAACACATTTTAAAAACAAAATAAAATAAACGATGAGCAACATTTCTTCAACCACTAGAAACAAACAAAATCTTCAAATTTCTTTGGAGTAATAATTCGTATTCCACATTTGCTAGATTTGTTATCTAAGGTGGAGCTATTAGTCACCCCTCTACCTTGTGGTTCCAAATCCCTAACACCCTCCTGGTGTTGACCATCAATCTCTTCCAACCCAATAGGGGGCTGACTACAGATGTTATCTTGTACATGAGGAATTTCACCGTTAACACCCTCATCTAATATCTGAAGCTCTTGATTCAGTAACGGTATCATCGGTGTAGAGGGAAATATATCCATCCACCAATAATCTCTTCTCCCTTTCAAAACACTTTTTTTTACTAATTTCAGAATCAGCAGAAATCGCAATGCGACTCATCTGATGGATACTGCCATCATCCAGTTGCACAGTGTTTCTCATGACCTTAGTAACAGTTCTTGGTTCCGAAAATTTTGATTGCAATTTCCCTGATTTTTTTACTTGTTTTACTCTGACACATTGCCCAACTTTCACACAAACATCTCTAGTGCCGTGTTTTGCATCAAAGTATAACTTGTTCTTGCATTGCGAATTGATAATGGATTGCCTTACTAAATCTGTATCCCATTCATATTTTTTTGCTCCTACCAATCCAACCCGGATTAATTTTGCAATGGGGAAATCTACCTCGCATTAGGCCAAATAGACTCTCCCCAACAGTGTCATGGGTAGTGATTCTATACGTCAAATTAATTTATTAAGTTTGTTATCCCAATTCTTGTTGCTCTTCTTGGCCAATTGTAAAATACCTTTTAAGACTCTGTTCACTCTTTCTACCACCGAATTTCCTCTAGGGTGGTACAAAGCTGTGAACTTCTGCTCAATTCCAGTGTTGTACATGAACTCCTTCATCAAATCAGACCTGAATTGAACTCCATTGTCAGTTAACATGGAGTATGGAAAACCCTCCCTTAAAAAACACTTTTCTAAGAAACCAATAACAGTTTCTGTATTTACCTTGGTGACCACCTCAACTTCAAGCCATCTAGAAAACAAATCCACCAAAACTAAAATATACTTGGTGACTCCGTCCTGCCACACTAACGGTCCCATGATATCTAAAGCAACCTATTCCCAAGGTAAACTTGGACAAGGAAGTGAAGACATGGGAGGATTGAGTGTCTTCTGTGCCTTATCAGAGCACTCACAATTGATACAACCCCGTACAAACATTTCTATATCTAAATCAATCCTAGGCCACCAGTAAAGTGCTTTAATGTTCCTTTTAGTGCGAGACACACCAGGGTGTCCTTCGTGACCTATGATCATAATTTTCTCACGCATCCCAAAAGGGGGTATAATTTTTTCTCCTCTGCACACAAACTCTCCATCAAGACTTAGTTCGTCGCGAACTTCCCAAAATGCTCTTAAGGTGGTATTCACCTTGCAGTCATTGGTCCAACCATGAATGATCTTGTTTTTAACCATGGACAAAATTTCGTCCTTGTGAAACTCTTCGTGCCAATCATTTCTACGCAACCCTGAAGTGTCATCAAATACACCAGCTACAGAGAACTCACACCACGGATCAAAATCTACCTCTTTCATAGGTAGAGATAGTCTGCTGAGAAAGTCAGCTATGACATTTTTTGCACCAGGAACATATTTAACTTCATATACAAAGTTCTGGAGTCGCATTGACATTCTTGCTATCCTTGCTGAGGCTTTAGAAAGACCTTCCGTTGTGAGTAATTTCATAAGAGGTTTATGGTCGGAGCGTAACAAGAATTTCTTACCCCATATAAATTTCCTGAAATGTTCTATCGCCCATACACATGCTAACGCTTCTCGCTCAATTACTGAGTACTTCTCTTCCGTAGGGGAAAGAGAACGAGAAGCGAAGGCTATAACTACCTTTTTCTGAGACTTGAGATAAAACACCACCTAAACCTGTCCCACTGGCATCCGTTGTAACAATAGTGTAAGCCTGTGGGTCAAAACCTTGTAAAGTGGGAGCACGAGCAATGGCTTCTTTAATGCTCTCGAACGACTTCTGACATGCGTCCGTCCACACAAATGTAGCTTTGATTTTCATCAGTGTACGCATTTCATATGTTTTTTGTGCAAAATTATTAACAAATTTTGAATAAAATTCTGCTAACCCAAGAAACGATCTAAGTTCGTCCTTAGACTTCGGCGAGGGTGCACTGAGAATAGCTTCTACCAGACTACTCTTAGGTTTGATGCCGCAACTTCCAATCTCCTGACCCAAATAAGTGACAGATTTTTCAGCAAATTTGCACTTAGAGCCTTCAGCAACTAACCCATTCTCCCTGAGAATGGTCAAAAATTCTCTTAACACTGTATCATGATGCATCCTATCTCTTCCCATAATCAAGATGTCATCTTGAAAAAATGCAACTTCTTGAATGTGAGAGAAAAGGTTTGACATCAGCCTCTGAAATACCGCAGCGGCTGATGCCAACCCAAATGGCATTCACTTGAATCTATAGCACCCGAACGGTGTACAGAAAGTAGTGAATTTTCTGCTATTTTTTTCTAGAACCACTTGGTGATATGCAGCCGAGAGATCCAAAGTGGAAAACCACTTTGCATTTTGTGTCAATGACAGCATTTCATCAATTCTAGGAAGTGGGAATTGGTCAAATAAAATGTTATCATTGAGGTAACTTAAGTCTACACATAGACGGGCCTTGCCGTTAGATTTTCGTGCTACGACTAATGGAGAAACCCATTCTGCTGCTTCTACGGGTTCAATAACATTGTTATCTAACATTTTTTTAAGTTCTCCTTTAACCTCATCCCTGACAATAAAGGGAATGTTTCTTGCTTTATGTATTTTGGGAATAGCCCCTTCCTTTAAGTGAATTTGATCAGTGAATCCTTTTAGTTTACCCATGCTATCAGTGAAAACTTCTGGAAAATCTTGTGATACCCACTTCTTAGTGTCCTCCCCATCACACGAAACTAGAACTTGTTCTTTACTATTGGGATTTAAAATTATGTCCAAAGACTTCTGATCTTTCCAACCCAATACTGATGGACCCTCTTTTGCTACATACAATTTTCCCATGGCTTGTCTTTCTTTAAAGCGAAAGATCAGGGTTCTAAATCCTAACATGTCGATTTTATCACCCGTAAAGCTTTCAGCAGATACATCATTAGGTCCTAACCATTCACCAATTTTGTTAATAAATTGTTTTTTCCACACATCATGTGACACGATGGTAAATGGAGAACCGGAATCGGCTGCCAATTGAACTACAATGCCTCCTAGTGAGACATGGCACAACGGTTTTGAAGAAGAGCTACCCGTGATATTTAGTACTACCTTCTTTCTTTGGACACAGTTCACCAGCACTTCAGTTTCACTAGCCGTAGAAGAACTTCCGTCCTCCCCTTCTTGTATGCATTTTACTTTCCCTTTTGAATTTTTCTTGTATTTGCGTCTACACACTCTAGAGAAGTGTCCAATCAAACCACATTCTAAACACTTAGCCGACTTGGCTGGACATTTCTCATTTTTTTGCCCGCGATGATTTAATTGGCGTATTGGAAGCCCGGATATGTAGAGCTATACAGCCTACCAGTTTTTAAACAGAAGAGATTCGTTTCTGGGGTATTGGCGAGCGAGTGGATACAGACTACCAACTATCATCCCCCTGTACCACCGTCTAGGAACTAATCTGTTGTTGATAGATTGAAAATCAACAGCGTTCCGGCCTCAGCCAATAAACACACCGGTAGAACGATGTGTGGGGAATTTGACTAAAATATGCCCACATCAACCCTTTTATCATTTGTGGATTAGTCGTACTACCAGGGTTAGACTGCGAGCTTTCCACTAACCGTTACGGACTACGAGCAATTTACCAACTGCATATATTGAGGAATTGGTACGTTTAACTGAAGGAAGGATTATTATTACCCTTCCTGAAGAAGGTAGCTCTATAAATTTTCCCACCGAAACGCGTCGACGCTCAGAACTTGAGTTGTATTTGGCCTGGGATCAAGATTGTCAAGTACTTGGGCAGAGTGAGCCCGGTGGTAATTGGTCCATAGGGAACACAAACCAACACTGTTAAAGCACGATTGTGGTGCTTTATTGTATAATTCTTCCTTCCATTTGATTTTTTAGATAGATTGCTCTTTATTATGTGTATTGTGTTTTATTGATCTATGCAATTATTTTTATTGTGTATATTTGTGACTAGTTTTTTCAAAAAAACTGTTTTAATAAAATGTGTATTGATTTATTCAATTGATTTTATGCATGTTATTCTTATTGCTGTGTATTGGATCATTCATGGGATAATTTGTGAAACTATTTTTTCCACTCCCTGCACTTATTTTTGTACTTTGGGTGTTTATCACCCCATTGGTCAACATATTTGTTCTTGGTAGACATTTCCATAGGTGACATTCCTCCTGGACAGGACACCCTAGGAGTGCCCTTGGTATCAATGTTAGGTAGTACAAAGGGAATCTTTTAAACTTCACAGCATTTCTCATATGATGCAGGGTGTGAGTAACTACCACATCTATAACAAATCAGGTTGCTAAATCTCTTTGTTTCTACATTGTCTGATTTTCTTTCCATGTATTCTGGTTTGTTTTTATCATACCTTGTACCTTTGTGATTTTTGTACATTACTTTTTTTCCAATAACTTTCCCTACAACTTCCTCTGTACTTATCTTATCTTGAGATAGTGTAGCTTTGGCACAGCGTTCTGAGAGTTCAGCTTTCTTGACCATAGCAATGATGTCTTTAAGACAACTTTCTCCTTCTACCCATAACTTATCTTGTAGAGTTTTATTCTTAGTGTACATGACTACCTGGTTACGAATGAACTCATCATGCAGCTGTGCAAATCTGCACTTGCTCGCTAGCTTTTTTAAGGCGGATACATACTCCTCTATCATTTCATGTTTGTCTTGTTTCCTGTGGAAAAAAGAATGTCTGGTGACAGCAATACACACTGAAGGAGAAAAATGATCATCAAGATCTAAAATAGTCGATTTAAATACGTCTATATCTCCCTCCGTCCTATCTTGTTTATGCATTTCGTTAAATACACGTAAACCCTCAGGACCTAAAGAGTACAATAACATTCTTTTTTTTCTTTCAGGAGAAAAAATTCCGCTCATGTCTTCTAAATTCGCAATGTAGTTGAGGAAATACTCCTTCCAGTCCAACCATGCTACTACCGGTTCACCGGGGGTCGATAAAAATTCCTTTGGTGACTTGATGTGTGGATTTGAAAAATTTCCATCTCCGGTAGTATTGTCCCTTGAGTTAGTGGCTGAGGCATTGGTAGGCATGACCTACGAATGAAAGCAAAAATAAATCCAATAAAGGGAAATCCAATAAAGTCACAATACACAAGATGTGATATAAAAATGTGGATTTAGCTTGAGTGTAACCACTTCTTCCTTGAACAAAAGAATGTCATGCACCATTAAAAATAAATGATCAGTACTTTTACTTCACGCAAATGGCAACTAATAAAAAAATTGTTCAGTACTTTATCTTCCAGTAAACGATGAATGCACATGTAAATAATACTTGTCTTGATATACCCAGCTGTACTTCCTTTCTTAGTTTTTATTTTTATTTAGAGCTGACAGAACATTTAAATGTGCCAAACTGCAAAAATCAAAACCTTGCACTCTCTTTTCCCTCTTTTTTTTTAAAAATAATGTCAAATGGCAATTATTTAACAGAAAACTACCTTAGAAACTGACGACCTTGCTCCCATCAGTGCAGAAAGATAATAAGTACAGTACGCTTAGTTAATTCTCAAATCCGCGCACTGAATAAGTTGTAGCGTATGCAGAAATCCGAGCGCAGCGTTTGACTCGCTAACGCGTTGTCATGGGGACGCTGACAACAAAATGTCCGCTGTGCGTGCTGTGCGTGGTGACGTCTTATGATAGCGTGGTCTCGTTCCTAACCACGTACGTCATAGGCGTTCACTGAGTTGCTGTGATGGCGACATTTGAATGGAGCGCGGAGAAGGCAAATGAGATGAAGGCAGCATTCGAATGCAAGTAAAGTGCGCGCGCGAGTCACATCAACGTCTCGCAAGCAGCGGCAACATGAACAATGCTCACCCAAAGTTGTCCAAAATGTAAACACTTTCCGACACTCGTCAGCACATCGGAAGTGCAGGTCGTCAACGCGTCGTCTCTCGCTGTTCGTTTCTCGTTGCTTTTCGTTTTTCGTTGTCCGCCAATAAAAAAAAACAGCAGAGTGCATGGAAATCCTCAGTTGGTTGGTCTCACCTCGATGTTGCCTGTTGTAGCAAGCGGTGGATGGTGTAGTGTCCTGCGAGACACGTTCTAGTGTCTCACAGGAAGCTGTAACCCCAGCCACTCCCTCGAGGGCTGGACACACTGCACCCGACACCCATCCATCACGGGTGTCACGAGTGACGTGGCCCCGCTAATAAAAAGGCCCGGGTGCACGTGCTCGGGGCCAGTTACTATACCATAGACCCTGGTGTCCGTCTCTCTCTCTCATCAACATAATGTGGGCCTGAGGCCCGACTTTACAATGGCGACGAGGCGGGTCTGACCCCGCACACCTGCCGCTCTGGGCTCTGTCGTCCCTCGTGAGGGGGAAAGGAGCTGCCATCCGTGACTGCTGGGACGGTGTCAGGAGGGCGACACAAAGGCTGGATACCATCCACCCACGGCGGTGCGGGCAAGAAAGGGGACGCGGGCGGACACCCCGCAGCAGACACCGGAATGCCCGAGAGAGCGTAAGCCCCTTACTATCCTGGCGATAGTGTCGCCGCCAGACTCAAGCAATCGCCGCCGGAAGGTGAGAGCCCGCGACCCTCACCGCGCAGTGCCCCAAGAGCATCCCCACCTCCTGTGAGCAAAGCACGGTTCCTCAGACTGCACTCCCTGCGCCTGCGGCACGACGGGAAGGAGCCGCGACACCCTCGGCCCCGCATGCCACGCTGCGCCCTGCATTAACCGGCACTACGAGGACTCACCTGAAGGTACCGCACTCCGTCACTGCCGCCGGAGGGATGAGGGGTATGACAGGCGAGAAGAGCGCCGGCGAGACAGTGCTGACTGCACCGAGGCTACAGACGAGACTGCCAGCGGAGGGGCCTCCGTTGCGGTAGGGAAATACAGGCCGACCCTGCTCCCAGCGTCGAGGGGTGTCCGCAGCGACCTCCGCAGCAGTGAGAGAAAACAAGAGTACCCCTGCCGTCTCCTGAAGCCAATCGGCAGTGCTCAGGGGGAATGGACATGCTCCCCGCAATCTGTTTGCCAGGCCAGCGCTGCGCAGCCCGAAGCAGCCCGCCGTACTAGCACGGCTGTCTCGACAGGAATGTAAGCGGTAGACCCAGCACTCACCGAGGCCGTTCCAGAGACCAACCGGATCGGGGCTGAGATGAGCAGCCTTCCAGCCCTATATGCCCTGCATTGACAGCTCAAAGTGAGCGTGGCATCAGCGAGGAGAAAGTGGCCAGTGGTCCCGTGCCTCCTCCGTCAGCGAGGCATTAGCGTAGGTCTACATGCTGCCCGCGCGAGTTGGAGTGCCCACGACGAGGCATGTCTAAGCCCGCCCCAGCACTAAGAGGCCTGCCCGAGCATTCCCAGCAACGCGCTGCCTGGTGCCCGAAGATGAGAGTAGGGCACGTACCCAAGCCAGGCACCATGCATGCCGCGAGATTTAACACCGTGTGAAGACTGCCTGCAGTGCGATTAGACTGCGCACCCGGACGCCTCCGGTTATATCCGGCTACACCTGCAACCCTGATAGCCGGCCCGCAGCAGAAGGAAAGCTGTCACGGTCAGGTTGAAGTGTGCAAATTAATGAAAAGCGGCAGCGCGACCACGAAACACAAGTACAGATTTAAAGAAAGCGTACTAAAGAAGCTGACTCACCGAAGCCTGCACAAGTAGCTCCAGCCCACGGCCAAACTCCGCCGTTTGCAAGCACTGCACAAGTAGTTGAGTTCCCTCTCCCGGTATCAGTATCTGAAGTACACAGTGAGGCCTGCAGCGCCACCTGGCTGACACGAGCGGCGCCGCACCTGCCATGTGAAGCGGGAATGAGCAACTACCGGAGTGACAGTCTCTATGCGCACATCCCCCGCTGCACGGCCTAGAAGCAGCAGCAGCGCCACCTGGTGGTCAAGGTGCCACACCGCATAGGCTGCACACAAGCAAGAAAGCCAGCAGAACACTGAATGCACCCCGTGACCACCAAAAAAAACAAAAACAAAACAAATAAACCCGGATTTGCCTGCTCAGTGCCAGAAACAGCAGCGTGCCTGCACCAGGGAGGAACACGGACCTCCAGCAAGGATTGCCCCCCAGGAAAGCTGCCGTGGCCCCGAAAGAACCGACCGGAGTGCAACGCCACCCAGCGGCCACATGCCTACACCGCACATTAAGAGTCAGAGCTAACACCGGACTCCGTGGAAGAGCTCCAGCACCTGGAAGCCCAGCACGGCACGAACTCGGGAACACCCCAGCCAACCCGGGCACCAAGTGCACCCCACGGTAGTCACAGCTCCCATATTGTAGCCACCGACAAACAGCCAGTGCATAGAGCCCCGCACCAGCTCGTCCTGCACCCGGAGTCTACGGCAATCCAGGAAGGCCACCACAACGGCTGCAGCGCCACCAAGCAGTCCCCCCAAACGCTATGCACGGAAGGATGGCTGTATTGCCTGGCCAGAACGGATAGCCAGTGCACCCCACGGACCGTCCTGCTAACCGACCAGCGACAGCAGTCAGCAGATCTCCGGGGGCACCCGCCATCACCAGGAAGACTGCTAGATCACGCCTAGCACCAGAGGCTGATGGCACCAGGCACAGCAAGACGTGCCCTCAAAGAAGAATACTCAAAGAGTAGCCCTCTGCACCCTGCAAGGGAGAACAGCCAGGATGTTTGTGAAGAAAGCGAGCCACACTCCAGCCCCAAAGTGGCCCCAGCCACACCAGCGAAACCCGGCATCATCGAAGCCAGCGCACAGCCTGCCGCCTCGGCAAAGTACGGGGAGAGGCTGACAGACCCCACAAAGAGCGGCAAGTAACTTGGAGCGACACACAGACAACCACACCACAGGCACCCCAAGTGCCAGAGGGAAGCATCCAAGAACGAGACATCTCAACAACGAAACATAGCTGAACGCAGCGCAGAGAACGACTACGTCTCCACTGCACCAGCGAAGCCCCGCAGTGGGCCGAAAAGCAACAAGGTCCTCCTCAACACAGCCTCAAGATGGAGTCGGCGGTGACCCACAACAGGCAAGAGAGGAGTCGCACCCGCAGCGGCCCGAAAGTGACACCGTGTCCGCGACACAGTGTCCTCCTCAACAGAGCCTCAAGATGGAGTCGGTGGTGACCCACGACAGGCAAGAGAGGAGTCGCACACTCCACGTGGCAGGCTGCCACAGCAACAGACGCTCCAGCGCCAGCGACACGCGACTGGACATCCTGTCGCCCAGCAAGCAAGGAGCTCGCCGGTGCGAAGGCAGAAGCCGGCGCCCGACCAGCGCTGCCTCGAGGTCCAAGCACAACGCCCTCGAAGAAAGAAGAGTGACAGCCCTGTCACCCTGAAAAACCGGAAGACACAGGTAGACTGAATAGACCGGAAAAAGGAGAAGACCGGGGACTCACAGCAAGCCAAGAACTCACCCTGACACATCTGACAGCCACCAAGGCGGACCACCGTCCCTGGACACAGCCTCACAAGAGAACCGAACGTAAGCTGCAGCAGTCGCAAACCGCGTCTCTCCACAACGCGTCTTCAGGTGAACGGCCACTCCCCAAGCGTCAGCTGTCCAAGTCAAGTGGCATCCCTGCTCCTGTCCGCAGATGCCATGGGTGAAGATCTGCTCGGAGTGTCCGTCCTCACACCGCCTCAAGTTGGAGTCGGCCGTGGCTCCCAAGCCCGGCAAGAGAGGATCGACACACTCTATGTGTTAAACCGCCACGGACGCTCAACATCAGCAAGGCGGAGGCATGTGACTGCCCAGGTCCATCCTGACATCCGAACTCTCTCAGCAAGCCACCGCCACCTGTAATTCCAACTCACCACGCGGCTGGCAGCCTTCACCACGCCAGCCATCAGCATATGCGTCAAGCACCACTCCCTGAGTACCGATGGACTGGAGTCCGAAACCGTTGCCACACACGCCGAATAACTGGAACCCGAAACCACCTGTGAACCTGGCCTACATCGGAACCGCGGCAGCGAGTGCAAGTCTTGGCCAAGACTCATCCACCCGGGAGGGTTGTGCGTGCGACCAAGCAACGGCTCCTCGGCGGTCCTGCAGCTGCCCCCAGACGGCACACAAGCAGCGGCGCCAGTGCAGCCTTCCTATAGTCCCGCAGCAACCCCGACGACGGGCCTCCCCAGGCGGGAGAGCGAGAGGAGACATTGCCCCACCAACAGGGTACCGGTCACAGCCAAGCAGTTCAACAGGGACAGTCGGTCCAGCAACACCTCCGTGAACTCTCACGTTAGACTCCATCCATGGCCGCCATGACGCAGCCAACCAAAAGAACTGTTAGATCTCACCACAGACCATCACGGATGTCAGCCAAGAGGAAGCCAGGCAAGACATGTTACTGTCAGCGAACGGACGGTATGCAGCGGACGTTTCCAAGCCAGC
Source organism: Triturus cristatus (assembly GCF_964204655.1). NCBI lineage: Eukaryota > Metazoa > Chordata > Amphibia > Caudata > Salamandridae > Triturus > Triturus cristatus. The sequence continues at coordinate 172,073,216 of NC_140581.1, read as the reverse complement.
AGTCGTGTCCTGAGTCCTTCAGGTTAAAGTACGGGTGTCTGCGGGGAAGGTTTTGATGCTAGCCAAGTTCACCAGCCCATGTCTGATGTCGTCCCGCCACCTGACTCGAGAGCCGGATGGACCTTGTGGTATTTAATTAACCGTTTGTTCTTCCCCACAGGTTGGACTGACACTTTTGTTTGTCCTTCAATAAAGTTGGGGAGGAATGTAGTGTCCTGCGAGACACGTTCTAGTGTCTCACAGGAAGCTGTAACCCCAGCCACTCCCTCGAGGGCTGGACACACTGCACCCGACACCCATCCATCACGGGTGTCACGAGTGACGTGGCCCCGCTAATAAAAAGGCCCGGGTGCACGTGCTCGGGGCCAGTTACTATACCATAGACCCTGGTGTCCGTCTCTCTCTCTCATTAACATAATGTGGGCCTGAGGCCCGACTTTACAGATGGGTTCTCTTGAAACGCTTGATCAGGTGGTGAGCCAGAGGTTAAAGATATCCTTTTTATGAAAAAAAAATTGTATTTGGATCCCACAATCGTCGCCAAAATGTGTCGTGACCTCGTAGGCAAGGTATCAAATAAAAGTAAGAGATGAAGCTATTTAGTTGAAGCACAGGTTTATTCTTGAAAGCTAAGGATATCAAGACAGATGCAGCTCTAAAGGGAAAGGCCAGTAGAAATGAATCCAACTACTGTTCATACTAAAACATTCCTATTACATAGTGGTGTTCCATTCATGGAACACCACTTAAAGAGATACACCCTTACTACAGTCATCCCTGCCTAGTGCCGCGCCGAATCGGGAAACAGTCGAAGTCCTGCCATTTACCCGGTTACTCTATCTTTATAAGGAAATGAAAGACATGCTTTTATATAAAGAATGCAGGCGCCTAGTAACATTTCACTTCATCATCTTAAATTTACTTTTGCGATTTTGGTAAGTAATATTTTTCAACATCTTCCAATCATCAAAGAACGGCGGGATTAGTAGCTCACGCGGAGGTCGGTCGGCTGTTTTTGCTTCGGTTCGTAGTAAAGTTCTGTGTCCAGCAGGTGGCAGCAGTAGACCTCGCCTTGGCAGAACACCTAGTTTGCCTTCACGGAGGTCATGGGCAGTCAGAGGCAGCTCGCCGGCGGGTTTAGGACCCGGGGGACGTGTCCTACAGTAGAGGGAAGGAGATTTGAGGAACTAAACAGTTACGGTATTTCTCGGAGCACCCGATAAACGACGAGGATTTTCACACCGACTGATATATTTTTCATTTCCGTCTCGAGTCAAAGGAGCAGCACCGTCCTCCAGCTCGGCGAGGTCGACGACATGAAGGGCACCAACTTTAAGGACAACTTCTGGGTAAGAGTCTTCTGCGTCGGCGTGCACAGCACAGGTGGAAAACAGCTTTCACGCGCCGGTTCCAAGCCGGCCGACAGCTGCCTGCTGTGTGCTTCTACTGGGTACAGGCAGGGCTCGCTTCCTTCCCCCTGCCTGCTCACAGGCAGGTCTGACACATTCCTACATCAGGAGTTAACCACAGACCAGGCGCGGCCGTTGTGCATGCGTGTGCAGTGTGATGGAGTGTCATGGTGTGTGTCTTTAGACCGGGCTAACATCTTACTGTGGGCAACTCAATGACGTAAACGACGTTGGCAATGATTTCTATTTGTTTACGTTCTACCAATATACTGTGTGTAAAGTAATAATGGAATCAACGAAGCTCATTCTGGCATTGTTATAATGCTGTCCAACGCGATGCTGCTCATTTTATCGGCTTTGCAATGTTGAAAGGATGAGCTATCCGTGACTTGGCTCCGTGCCTCAGCGCAAAGATATAAATATTTTCACTTTCAAAGTTTAAAAGTGTGTGACGGCTGTGCCTGTGAGGCAGCTTCACATTATTGCAGTCTTTCAGGGCCCTGGGCGGTCGGTAAATGTGTATTTATTGGTGTTCTTGTTCCAGTGGGACGGTTTGGCGCTTGGCACTGCCGGTGGCAGGTAAACTGTTCCCCTCTCGGAGGAGGGGTGTACCATGGGCGTCCTGGGCTGAAAGTTGCCTCACTGACTGGTCTGTTGACATACCCACCCATTCAGATTGCAATAACTTTATTCGGGTGCAGAAGCAGCCATACAAGGACACAATCCAAGAATGAAAACATAGGGTATAAAAATAATGCAATAAATACAATTTAAGACAAAACAGCAAGCAGTCTCACAATAAAAGAGTACAATAGAGTGCAGTGAAGCGCATACATATATGGCCATGCCAGGTACAACGGGATGATGCATAACTCCGAGTGCATTGTGCTTGTGAGCGCACAGCGGCTCTCAGAAAGGAGCCAACATAACCAGATGACTCATCTTCCGTCAATTGTTGTACGAAATTCAAAGCTGGGCTAGACTGCCCCAAATTGCGTGACTTCATAAAGGGGATAAAACATTGTTTAGTGTTACTTTTTTGTGAGCTTTATAAAAAGTGTACTTTTTATAAAGCTCACAAAAAAGTAAAGTGCAACATTGTTTGTCCGGATCTACCGTCACCATCACAGGGACACATACCTGTTCAAATCACCTTCGAGATACAGCACTACAGAAACCTGCTGTGAGCAGAGTTACACTGAACGTCACAAGGCATACCTACTACAAGGCATACCTGGTTCAATGCATACCTACTGCAAAGCGTACCTACTACCAGCCATACCTACTGCATGGCATACCTACTTCAAGGCATACCTGGTTCAATGTATACCTACTGCAAGGCGTACCTACTACCAGCCATACCTACTCCAAGGCATAGCTACTGCAAGGTATAGCTACTACAAGGCTTACCTACTACCAGTCATACCTACTGCATGGCATACCTACTACAAGGCATACCTGGTTCAATGCATACCTACTGCAAAGCGTACCTACTACCAGCCATACCTACTGCATGGCATACCTACTTCAAGGCATACCTGGTTCAATGTATACCTACTGCAAGGCGTACCTACTACCAGCCATACCTACTGCATGGCATACCTACTGCAAGGCATAGCTATTGCAAGGCATAGCTACTGCAAAGCGTACCTACTACTAGCCATACCTACTGCATGGCATACCTACCACAAGGCATACCTGGTTCAATCCATACCTACTGCAAAGCGTACCTGCTACCAGCCATACCTACTGCATGGCATACCTACTCCAAGGCATAGCTACTGCAAGGCATAGCTACTGTAAGGTGTACCTACTACCAGTCATACCTACTGCATGGCATACCTACTACAAGGCATACCTGGTTCAATGCATACCTACTGCAAAGCGTACCTACTACCAGCCATACCTACTGCAAAGCGTACCTACTACCAGCCATACCTACTGCATGGCATACCTACTACAAGGCATACCCGGTTAAATGCATACCTACTGCAAGGCGTACCTACTACCAGCCATACCTACTGCATGGCATACCTACTTCAAAGCATAGCTATTGCAAGGCATAGCTACTGCAAGGCGTACCTACTACCAGTCATACCTACTGCATGGCATACCTACTACTAGGCATGTCTGGTTCAATGCATACCTACTACCAGCTATACCTACTGCATGGCATACCTACTCCAAGGCATAGCTACTGCAAGGCATAGCTATTACAAGGCTTACCTACTACCAGTCATACCTACTGCATGGCATATCTACTACAAGGCATACCTACTGCAAGGAATACCTAGCAGCCATACCTACTGCATGGCATACCTACTCCAAGGCATAGCTACTGCAAGGCGTCCCTACTACCAGTCATATATACTTCATGGCATACCTACTCCAAGGCATAGCTACTGCAAGGCGTACCTACTACCAGCCATACCTACTGCATGGCATACCTACTCCAAGGCATAGCTACTGCAAGGCATCCCTACTATCAGTCATACCTACTGCATGGCATACCTACCACAAGGCATACCTTGTTCAATGCATACCTACTGCAAGGCGTACCTTCTACCAGCCATACCTACTGCATAGCATACCTACTCCAAGGCATAGCTACTGCAAGGCGTACCTACTACCAGTCATACCTACTGCATGGCATACCTACTACAAGGCATATCTGGTTCAATGCATACCTACTGCAAGGCCTATCTACTACCAGCCATACCTACTGCATGGCATACCTACTCCAAGGCATAGCTACTGCAAGGTATAGCTACTACAAGGCTTACCTACTACCAGTCATACCTACTGCATGGCATACCTACTCCAAGGCATAGCTACTGCAAGGCGTACCTACTACCAGCCATACCTACTGCATGGCATACCTACTCCAAGGCATAGCTACTGCAAGGCATCCCTACTATCAGTCATACCTACTGCATGGCATACCTACCACAAGGCATACCTTGTTCAATGCATACCTACTGCAAGGCGTACCTACTACCAGCCATACCTACTGCATAGCATACCTACTCCAAGGCATAGCTACTGCAAGGCGTACCTACTACCAGTCATACCTACTGCATGGCATACCTACTACAAGGCATATCTGATTCAATGCATACCTACTGCAAGGCGTACCTACCAGCCATACCTACTGCATGGCATACCTACTCCAAGGCATAGCTACTGCAAGGTATAGCTACTACAAGGCTTACCTACTACCAGTCATACCTACTGCATGGCATATCTACTACAAGGCATACCTACTGCAAGGAATACCTACTACCAGCCATACCTACTGCATGGCATACCTACTCCAAGGCATAGCTACTGCAAGGTGCCCCTACTACCAGTCATACCTACTGCATGGCAGACCTACTCCAAGGCATAGCTACTGCTAGGCGTACCTACTACCAGCCATACCTACTGCATGGCATACATACTCAAAGGCATAGGTACTGGAACGCGTACCTACTGCAAGGCATACCTGGTGCAAGGCATACCTACTGCAAGGCGTCCCTACTACCAGTCATACCTACTGCATGGCATACCTACTCCAAGGCATAGCTACTACAAGGCGTCCCTACTACCAGTCATACCTACTGCATGGCATACCTACTTCAAGGCATAGCTAATGCATGGCATATTTACTGCAAGGCGTACCTACTACCAGCCATACCTACTGCATGGCATACATGGTGCAAGGCATACCTACTGCAAGGCGTACCTACTACCAGCCATACATACTGCATGGCATACCTACTCCAAGACATAGCTACTGCAAGGCGTCCCTACTACCAGTCATACCTACTGCATGGCATACTTACTTCAAGGCATAACTACTGCATGGCATAGTTGCTGCAAGGTGTACCTACCACCAGCCATACCTACTGCATGGCATACCTACTTAGAGGCGTACCTGGTGCAAGGCATACCTACAGCAAGGCGTACCTACTACCAGTCATACCTACTGCATGGCATACCAACTATAAGGCATACCTAATGCATGGCATAGTTACTGCAAGGCATACCTACTGCAAGACATACCTAGTGCCACTCATACCAATGGATCCCCAGAGGCTTTACAGAGGTTCAAGTAGATAACACCAGTGCTCTCTTTCTGGTAGTATGGGTGAACCATTAGGCTTATCAGAGGGCAGTGCTAAGCATTTGTTGTACACACACAGGCATGAAATGATTACACACACTCAATGACTAAATCCGATACCAATGGTTTGTAAAAATATTACTTTTATTATGTTTATTTTATAGAACGAAATATACTTTGTTGCAGTAAAATATGTTCTGCAATATCACTGTTTTACAGTGTCAAAAGTAGAGACACCGTGCATTTTTCAATCAGTAGAATGTTATCCTATGTGAGGAAACACAATCAGTAATATGCAGCTAAGTAAACGATTTACACTGTTGAGCTTTTGGATGAAGACTCAGTAGAAGGCAGGGTTCAGGTTATTGACCTCACTGCACCACCAGCGGCACCGGGGCGGCCGGGTGCAGAGGTCATACTCGGGATCTTGTACCTATATTATCCAATGGAGAAAGGAGACAATCAAAGTGATACTAGTTACAGTTAAGTAGAACGGGTTGGTAACCCAGTCTTAAGGGGTTACGGTAAGCGTTGGGGGGCCACAAGTCAACACCAAATGTACCCCCTCCGCGGTGCAGGGGCGGCGGGTGTAGAGTAGTAGCAAAGTGTCAGGTGCCCAATGTAAACAAATGGAGAATCTTGAAATCGGATAAGGGCTGCAGGCTCAGGCCAGGAGGCTGGAAGAAAGACACCTACAGATGCACAGGTAAGTTGGGATGTGTTGTAGCGTCAGGACAGCGTCAGTAGATCTCTCCAAGGTCCAGGGACTCTGGGTGCAGGGGTGTCCTTTTGCTTTGAAAGTCAGCTTATCAGTGCGGTTGCGGTTGGGGGTCATCGTGCAGAGGCTGCAGGCATCGATGTGGAGTCCGGCAGGGGTCAACCCACAAGGACTCTTGCTCAGGATCGCTGGGGAACCTTTTCTTTACCAGTGGGACACTTGGACTTGGGCCATGGGCGTAGAGAGAAGAGGTGTTCCACAGGCAGAGCACTTTGTCTTTAAAGTTGTTTTTTCTTCTGGACAGGTCCGCTGTCCACGGGAGATTTAGGAGTTATCTTAGCAGGCAGGCAGTCCTCCCAGGGTTCTGGAGGCTGGGGTGTGGGACGAGTTACGCTTCTGTAGCAGGGTCTTTGAGGGTGGCAGACAAGCCGGTAGGGTTGGGGCCAAGTCAGTTGGTGTCTTCAGTCTTTGCTGCTGAACGGCTCTTCTTCGTAGGTTGCTGGTAATTGTTAAATTATGGTTCAGGGATGACCATAAATACTAAATTTAGGAGCATTACAGGGGTTTGAAGGTAGTAGCTAGTAGGCTACTAACCTTTATGGTGACTACACCCTTTGTATGTCCACTCATTCTGGGGAGGGGGCATACCCCTAACCCTATTGGCTTAAGTCCTCCAAAACAATATGGATGATTTTGAAAGGAGTGGGTCACCTCAGCTCAGGGCACCTTAGGGGTGGTCCTGGCTGAGGGGCAACACACCTCTCTTGCCTATTAATGTTCCTGTTGATCTTGCTGCCAAAAGTTGGGCTTGGTGAGGGGGGCGGGCATCTCCACTAGCTGGAGAGGCCCTGGTCAGGATAACAAAAGCCTTTGATGCTCATTGCAGTGCTATGCTGTTCCTGCTTGGGGGTAGGTGTGAAGCACCTCCACTCAAAGCAGGCTTAGTTTCTGACCTACAAGAGCAAAAGGCTCTCACCTCAGTGGGTCAGAAACATGTCTAGAGGCAGGAGGCTGGTGCAGACCAGTCAGGCACATACTAGCGGTTTGGTAGGTTTGCAGGGGGCACCTATGAGGTGCACTCTGAGTGCATTTATTCATGAATCGAACACTGACATCAGTGTGGGCTCATTAATCTGAGATGTTTGATACCAAAGATCTTGGAATTAAGTGAAGCCATCATGGAGCTGTAGAACTTGTAGTGGCAAGCTCCTAGCCCATATACTCAGTATGGCTTTACCGTGCACTTATAATGCCTAAGAATGGGCTTAGACGCTATAGGGGCATATCGGCTCATGCAGTTCTGCCCACACATGAGGTATAGTGCACCCTGTCTTAGGGCGGTAAGGCCTGATGTAAGGGTCACTTACCTAGGCCTCTTGCAGTGCTGGTAGGCCTGCCACACAGGGATGTGTGCCAGGTCGACTCTTCTCTTTTATCTGCTCCAAAACATGCAGGCTGCATTGGCAGTGTGCATGTGTTTGGTGAGGGTTCTCTTAGGGTGGCAGTATACATGCTGCAGCCCTTAGAGACCCTCTCTGGTCACAAGGCCCTTGGTAGAACTGGTACCTTTTCACAAGGGACTTAAATGTGTACCAATTGTGGAAATGTAGGTCGTTTTGGGAAAGAACACACACTGTGAACCTGATTAGCAGGAACCCAGTGAACATTCAGTCAAAGATCCTTCAGAATCAGGCAAAAACTGGGGGGTAACCATGCCAAAAGGAGTACTTTCCTACATAAAGTACTGGGACAGAGAGTTTTAAGGTAACAAGTGCAAGGCCATGCAGCACTAGAATATACAATACTAGGGTATAAGGTACTGGGATATAGAGAACTAAGGCATAAAGTGAAAGTAAATGTAGCACTGAAGTATACAGAATATACTAGAGTATATTAGGACAATCTTTACTCGAGTTTACAACATTAGGGTATGAAGTACTGAGGTATACTGTACTAAGGCATGTAGGGCTGCCAGATGCAGCATTAGAGTAGACCGCGCTAGGGTATAAAGTACTCAGGTGTACTGTACTAAGGTATGTAGTACTGCCGGATGCTGCACTAGAATATACAGCACTAGGGTATAAAGTATTGAGTTATACTGTACTAAGGCTTGTAGTACTGCCGGATGCAGCAGTAGAATATACAGTGCTAGGGAATGAAGTACTGAGGTATACTGTACCAAGGCATGTAATACTGCCAGATGCAGCACTAGAGTATACAGCACTAGAGTATATAGTACTGAGGTCTACTGTACTAAGACATAGCAGTGCTGCTGGATGCAGAACTGGATGCAGCACTAGAGTATACAATGCTAAGGTATAAAATACTGTGACATATAGGACTTTTCGTAGAGGACTTAAAACTTGGCTGATTAAGTCAGTTGAAATTGTCTAGTGGCGAGCCTTCCCTCTTTCCTCTGCTCGGGTTAGGTTGTTGTGCGGGGACTTATCCCTTGGTTGTTACCATGCGCTTTATAAAAATGCTATATATATATATATATATATATTAGTACTACAACACATAACCTAAGCTATGATATTAAAGACTTGGCATACAGCACTCATGCATCCTGTGCTAGTGCACACAGTGCCAGGGTATTTAACACCCTTGAATACTCTTCCATCATTGTTCAAATTACTGGAAAATCACCTGCCTGGTTCGACACAGCCTGACAACCTTTCTTTTTGAAAAGTAACGCCAGGGGCGGAGCTTAGTCAGTATGATTAGCTTCGGATTTCCCAACAATCAGGCTGGCATATAATGTTAAAATACATCATATGACAAGCAGGCTGCATGAGACGGTCTTAAGGGGCAGTGGAAAGAGAGAAGAATGCAGATTGACATGAGTACTAAGTGAAGATAAACAATATTTTGTTAAAAAAACAACATTTTGATGATTTTCAAAACAGATGAGAGAGTGTGTGTGTGTTTTTGTCAGTGTGTGCATGTAAAAATCTCAGGTGAAATCCAACAGCCACCTCGCCATACCCGACTGAAAGCAACTGGGTCCATCTATTAATCAGAAACTACATTTATTAGGGGGGTGTAACAGCCCAAACAATCCCCCTGAAGCTACGCCCCTGAGCAATGCATATAGGATGTTGCTTATTTTATTCCCTTTCAAGCACCAAGAGACCACCTTATGGCATACATTGCACTTTAGAAATGGTTATGAATAGCATACATTTTTAAGTCCCATTAGACAATTGCCTGAATTGTGGTTATTGAAAAAACATGGTCTGGATGTACCCTATGTCTTCTATCAGTCTACTAACTGATGCTGTGTAAGAGGACAGCAGGGTCCCACAGATGTAGTCCGGATCATTATCCTTTAGAGATGTATAGCATCTCAATGGCTTTACAGGTTAGGAAGCTGAAGGGTGGTCGGGGACTTTCAGATCTTATTCAATACCGCGATCGGGAAGACTCTCCAGAGGCGATCCATAGAGGTCCTTCTAGCATGCTTCCTCAGCCCGCGATCAGGAAGACTCTCCAGAGGCGATCCATAGAGATCCTTCTAGCATGCTTCCTCAGCCCGCGATCAGGAAGAGTCTCCAGAGGCGATCCATAGAGGTCCTTCTAGCATGCTTCCTCAGCCTTTAGTACCAGTGTCAAGACCAAGAGCTACTAATAGGGAAGTGCTGAGAGGCTTGAATAACAGATAACAAGGGTATCCTATTGCAAGTAGGGGAATGGTATCCGAGTGATGCTGCCATTCTAGAACTACAGCAAAAGAGTCACACTAAGGCCATGAGTGTGAGTTGCACTGTACTGGTAGGCAGGAACATAGCTTGGCCCGCAAGATTTGGGGGGGGGGGGGAGCAGATTTTTAACAATCACGCTGGCAACATAATGCAAAAAAGTGTGTATGAGAGGGGCCTAAGGAGGTCAGTTGAAAAGTAGAGGAGTGTGGATTGGTAGGAGCACTAGATGAGAGAAAACATAATATTTTGTAAAATAACAAACATTTCTTAAGTTTTTCAAAAAAGAGAGAGGGGCAGAGTGTATGCATTTTTTTCTCTCTGTGTATGCAAAAATTCCTTGTGAAATCCGACAGACACCTCACCGTACCCGGCTGAATGCCCCTGCACCCAACTATTTTTCAGAAACTACATTTATTGGGGGAGGGGGGTGCCGGTGTAACACCCCAAGCAGCCCCCTGAAGCTACACCCCTGCTGGTCGTAAATAAACTACACATCTGTAATTACCATTACTATGCTGTGAAACGCCACTAATACTGTGCAATTGTGAGTTAGTCCCCTCGGAATGGAAAATAAGCACGTGGGCATGAAATTACCATGCAGAATCCCACATTCTATTTCCTGTTCTAACAATCCCGTTAACCACCTGTTCTAAGTAGGTGGTAAAAAGGTGCGGTAGCTTCTCTGCGGGGAGGGAGAGAGGCTTGCATGGTTAGGTGAGAGCAGGGCCGGCCTTTAACATAGGCGAGTTGTGCCTGGACCTGGGGCGCCAAATTTCTGAGGTGTGCATGGAGCTGTGTGCATCTTGCTCCAGCCTTTTCCCTGCCTGTTCATTTCTGTCTAATATGCCAGTTTAAAGTGCTTTTAGTCCTTCATTAGCATACGGCGGGTGATGTTTTTAAAACCCCTTTAGCCCCCTTCCATGCCCTCCCTTCATCCTCTGGCCCCTGCTGGTATACATCAATCAGGCAGTTAAGCCATGGGTGATTTGTATGAGCTGGAGGAGGTCTGGGATGTTTGTGTTTAGGGGCAAGTCCCTGCTTATCCAGGTACTGACCGGTGACTTAACCGCTTCAGTGCCCATGACGAGATGGTCTCGTCATGGAGCGCGGTTGCGCTGTGCCCATGATGAGACTATCTCGTCATGAACCCCGCCCGCTAATGCAACGCCCGGCACAGGGCGGGGAAAGGGCGTGGCACTGAAGAGGTTAAAAGGGACGAGGGGCAACATTAGCGCTGATGGCACCCGGTGCAACAATCTTTTTTAGCGCATCCCCGCCCCCTCATTAATTCCTCCTCCGCTTCCCTCACTACCACCCGCCAAACGGGCCCCTCATCTCTCCTTAGCCCCTCACGCTTATATTTCATTTGTTTTAAAGCGCTGGTAAAGGCTGGCTTTACTAATGCACTCACCTATCCACATAAAATACAGTTCTGTCCTTTTCAGCAGCCATATTAACCTTCTGCGCTACTTTATGGTGAATCAAAACTGCCACTAGACAAATCTCTGAGCTCTCTCTCTAGCAGGAACATTAATCACAAGAGTTAACTTGACATTTTTAGTGCTGCCTGAAATCTGGAGGCACAAGGAACTCTGCATCAGCTGCTTTTAAATCGTAAGTTATTGCTAAACACAGTGCCCCCGCCCCAAGTCAGCGCCCTGTGCGGCCGCACCACTTGCACTGCCCTAAAGGCGGGCCTGAAAGGGACCAGCTGATGCCTTCTCTCCTCCCAGGGCCAGGGCGCTATCCTACCAAAGGCTGACTCTGGGAGAGAGTATGGGAAAGACGCCCTGGCTGGGTGAGGATGGAGTCAGAGGCTGCTGGTGCGTTCAAAGCCTCTAACTCGGGTCTAGTGCATGAACAGCCGGCCAGAAATTCCGGGCAGAGCGAAATTTCACGCCGGAATTCTGCTTGGACTGTAACGTAATCGGGGCCTTTCTCGCGAGTACACTCAGTGCAGGAAGGTTTCTCTCGCGAGCTCCAGGACGTCAGACACGCTGTGCACGAGCTCTTGGGGCAGGTTTGAAACAGCTGTGAGCAGGGCAAATGAAGAGTTTGGAAAGGCCGGTGCTTTTTGTCGCCCTCTAGATGCCACTGGCAGTATTGCATGCTTTCAGTCAATGATTCTGGACAGAAACGTCAAACTGGCTTCTTTAAGCTGCAGCACAACTCTAGTCTAGGACAGTAATAATGCCTCTCACAATCCTTCTGTACCACCCTAGCACAAACCCCGATAATTTATTTATTTGATGCGTTTTTATATAGCGCGGACTTTACCCGAAGGTGTCAGAGCGCTTCACAATAGGAGCAGTAATGATACATAAGGAGAAAAATTACAAGTGAGCATGTTACAAAAGCAAACGTTACGTTCCATGAGGCAATAGTGGCATTTGTGCAAGTATCAGGAGCAAATAAAATACAAGAGGGAGCAAACGATACGTTACAAAAGGAAAAAAGTGACGTGTGCAGGTTACAAGAGCATACAAAGTACACAGAGGTCAATAAATGGCAGACACTCAAAACACTAAAATAAGAGTTACGTTACATGAGGCAGTGGTGGCCGTTGTGCAAGTATCAAAAGCAAACAAAATACAAGAGGTAGCAAACGATACGTTACGTCTGCATGTTATACAAGAGTACAAAGTACAAGTAGAGGTATACTACTGCACTAAATGGCAGACACTCAACACACAAAAACACACTGGGAAAGGCACTTCTATAGGCATGGAGAACAGAATTTCCTATAACGGCAGGACTTCCTTCAGAAAATAGAGGGCGTAAATTACATTTGGAAGTGTCTTTGAAGGAGGAGAGCTTTGAGGTCAGATTTGAAGGCCTGAGAAGAGGTGGTGGTCCGGAGATGAGGCGGAAGTGAGTTCCAGATTCTCACCGCATTGCCTGACAAGGATTGGGCCATCGATCTTTCCTTCTTGAAAGTGGGAGGTTCAAGCAATACATTTTCTGCATTACGTGAAGGTCTGGAGCCTCCGGAGAGTTTCAGTTTATTCGCCAGGTAGCGAGGGGAGGAGGAGTGAAAGGCTTTGTGGGTGATACAAGCAGTCTTGTAGATAGATCTTGCCTCTATGGGAAGCCAACAGAGGGTGGATAAAATGGGTGTGATGTGGTCGCTTCTTTTGGCCCCATAAATGAAACGAGCTGCTGAATGGAGGACGGACTTTAGGGGGGACAGGTGGGTTTTGGGGAGGCCAGTAAGAAGAGAATTGCAGTAGTCCAATCTGGAGAGAACCAGCGATTGGACCAGGGTTTTAAGGTCGTGCTCCGGGAAGAAGCGACGAATCCCCCAAAGAAGTCGCAGTTGGTATCGAGCAGACTTTGCAATGGAATCGATGTGGGAGTGTAGATTGAGTTTTTTGTCGAGTATGACACCAAGGGATTTTGCGCTCTCGACAATGATGGGTTTATTGTTCAGTAGATTAGTCTGATCCATCCATGATTGCACTGGGGGAGGAGAAAGTGATGAGGAGAGGAGGAGGAATTCAGTTTTGGAGGGATTCAGGATCAGTTGATGAGTTAACATCCAGTTTTGAATGGAGTCGAGAGTAGAGCTTAGGAAGGAGAGATCGTGAGTGGAGGCCACCTTAAGATAGATTTGAGTGTCGTCCGCATATAGATGATAATGGATCCCGGATTTACTCAGGAGATTTCCCAAAGGTTCTAGATAGAGATTGAATAGTGTGGGTGCAAGTATAGAGCCTTGAGGGACACCTTGGCTGACCGCTAAAGGAGATGAAAGGCTGTTCGCTATTTTGGTCATTTGTCATTTGTTCTACTACTGCTAAAGTCCTTCAGGTTGCCGGGGCCCCTGTTCCTCTGGATTCTTGTTCGAGGATTAGTCCTCCAACACAATAAATACATGAGTGGACTACAAATGAGCCTGTCTCTTCAAACTACAAATTTGAAATCGAAAATGATCCATGGGCTCCCTCCAGACAACACGCGTGGTGGCCTCCAGACAACACGCGTGGTGGCCTCCAGACAACACCCGTGGTGGCCTCCAGACAACACGCAGGTGCAGGCTCCACGGCACAAATAAACACCCTGATAACTTTAGACCAAATAAGATAATTTGGAATTCAGCTAGAGGAAATGGAACCCAAGATACAAAGAGACTTTGCTATTGCAAACCCTGCGATTCTCAAAATCATAGCATTTGCGACTACAAACTGGCTTTTTTTCCATATACTAAACTCATATTGTGAACATTGGAATCGCGGAATGGGGATGTTAATGGGTCCCCTAGTCTTACTTGCGAGTTACAATGTTATTTAACAGTGGTTTGAAACTGCGGTTGCGATGTCTAACCATGGATCAGTTTCAACACCTCGAAAGAGGTGGTAAGTGCTTCGAAAACAGGAAGGTGTCTCCGTGGAACATCCTGTCGGTAAGCTAAGGGGTAGGAGGCAGTGTTCCAGAGGAGCACTTCCTGCTCCTTCCGATTTATTTCCAAATGAGAAACATTTTTTTAAAAGCAGCAACAGTTCCTTTAATGAACACAGTCTACCTTAAAAATGAAGCATTGGCAAAGTCAATAGCTCTTGCCTTTTTAAAGCAGGCACTACCACAGCCAGTTGGCCAGGCTATAACTGAATGTGCCTGGATGCTTCCATCCATGCAGGATGCATCTATCCATGAAGGAGATTGTTGTCGAGGGTTAAGAGCCCAGCATCAGGAGCTAGAGACTGCAAGATGGTAGTGCTGGAGCCAGGAGCAGAGGATTGAAGGATGCACACTGCAGCATAAAGCTGTGATAATAAAATAAAGCACAGATTGTATAATTATCAAAGGACTCGGCATTGAGTGTCACAGTTACGAACAAGAGCTCGGTGTATTGAATGAGTTGTGATGCCATATAAAGCTGGGTTCATCTTTACTAAAACAATAAGCATTGCCAATGCCAAAAGGGCAAGCTTTAAAGTGCAAATGCAAAGAAACACAAGCATGCATAATGTACACTTGTAAGTGCTTGTGTTGGCACGTGTTAGCACTTTATATATTATACGTTTAACATTCAGACTTGTTATGGAACATCACTTGAAATGACCCTGTTGTGCATGGCGAGGCTGTTTCGCTCATGGGATAGCCGTGATCTCCCTCTTACCTATCACCACAAAGCTCTCAAGTATAGTGAGTTGTTATGATGTGAGGCCAATAGGAGGCCACTTTTTATTAATATAACATCAGTTGAACACAATATGGTCTTATAATTTGTAATCCGTACATTCAATGACTCGTTTGAGAAAGGACTGTGAAGTGTAAGTGTGCAGTGGGAACAGTACGTACGCGAAATGAGCAGATAAACAGCCATGGCTAGTGGGCCAGTAATAGCCTTTTGATCTATCCCGGAGCGGGAACTAGATACGCTGTTTCTCTCTGATTACATGGCTGGAAATGGGAGAACCAGATTTCTGCTGAAACAAAGGGGTAAAAGTATCTGACCTAAAGAACGCCAATGACCTTCAGCGGTAGCAGTCTAGACCTGCATCAAAAAAATAATCATTAGGCTGCTTAAGGATGTTTGCTTGTAATTAATTAATAACATATGTGCTAATCATTTCGAGTACTTTATAAAAATGACAACTTGATACATTTTCCTTGTGTGTTATGAAATCAGGGTGACTCAGTGCATCAGAAAAACAGAGTTTCAGACACGTGAATCTGCTTAGTCATCTTACCCTTTCATTATAAAAATAGTAACTTTTTATCTGTGTGCCTGGGAGCGAGTAATGAAGACCTGCACTGGCCCCGCGCAGAGCTGAGCGCCACAGTATTTGTGTGCCCTGGGAGCAAGTCATGAAGACCTGCACTGGCCCAGCGCAAAGCCGAGCGCAACAGTATCTGTGCGCCATTGCAGCGTGTCATGAAGACCTGCACTGGTCCAGCACAGAGCCGAGCACAACAGTATCTGTTCGCCCTTGCAGCATGTCATGAAGACCTGCACTGGCCCAGCACAGAGCCGAGCGCAACAGTATCTGTGCGCCCTTGCAGCGTGTCATGAAGACCTGCACTGGCCCAGCACAGAGCCCAGCGCAACAGTATCTGTGCGCCCTTGCAGCGTGCCATGAAGACCTGCACTGGTCCAGCACAGAGCCGAGCGCAACAGTATCTGTTCGCCCTTGCAGCATGTCATGAAGACCTGCACTGGCCCAGCACAGAGCCGAGCGCAACAGTATCTGTGCGCCCTTGCAGCGTGTCATGAAGACCTGCACTGGCCCAGCACAGAGCCGAGCGCAATAGTATCTGTGCACCCTCGGAGTGAGTCATGAAGACCTGCACTGGCCCAGTTCAGAGCCGACTGACACAGTATCTGTGCGCCCTCGGAGTGAGTCATGAAGACCTGCACTGGCCCAGCTCAGAGCCGACTGACACAGTATCTGTGCGCCCTTGCAGCGTGTCATGATGACCTGCACTGGCCCAGCACAGAGCCGAGTGCAACAGTTTCTGTGCGCCCTCGGAGTGAGTCATGAAGACCTGCACTGGCCCAGCGCATAGCCGACTGCCACAGTATCTTTGCCCCCTGGAATCATGTCATGAAGACCTGCACTGGTCCAGTGCAGAGCCGAGCACCTGTTTTCTTGTGTTTGAGGTATCTAAAGTTCACACATATAATTCAGAATTTTCTCAATCTTTTTATTCGATTTTACAGTAATTGACAAAGGGGTTAACTAATATAGAAACTCAATACTAGCCTGCTATGGTCACAGGCAAGTATCCTGTCTAGCAAGAGCAGTATAATCCGGCACAAGAGCGATCCAACAAAGATAGAGTTAACAGCTGACAGTATCAAAATAATCTTATAAGAAATTAAGTAAGGACCGCCCATAGGCATATGGGGAAAGACTATTTACATTTTAGTGAATGAGGTGAGTTTACAATAGGGTCCTAGATATAACAATCACAATACAAAAAAATAAAACAACGTAGCTTGGGGTCACACTTAGTAACCACATCCAGGTAACATTAAGCCCTGTCGCTCCTTGAAGGAAGATATTACTCCAGGCTAAGACGGACAGAAACTTTGAGTTTGCGTTATAAATATGAACCCCAAATGCTTTAAAAGTTGCCACCTGGTCATTTAGTTGGTATATCAGCCTTTCATGCAGGACCAGTCATAAAAGGGCTTCAGACCATTCTGTATAGGTCAGAACGAGGGAGGTTTCCAGTGTCTTAGGATGCACACCTTAGCCCCTGCCAAAGCTGAGTCGAGCTATCTTTTTATGTGATTAGTAATTCCCGCCATGGCTTGTGTATCATGAAGTAGAGCCAGTTTTGGGGCGTGCATGAGCTTTGAGTTGCTGAAAGACCATAATTGTGACTATACACAGCTCCAAAAGATTGGCAGCCTTGCACATGACCAGAGGATGTGGATCATATCTCCTATCTCGTTTTGGCACCGCCAGTAAATTTCTCAATATTAATGCATAAACAAACAGGCGCCTGGCTCTGAGCCAGCACAGCTCTTCATTATATTAGTAAATGTGGCACACTTAGCCTTAATTAACATTACCCTTTTTTCCCCACCAAATTCTATTCTCAAGGTGATGAATCTTTTCCACCGTATTTTGACCAGAAGATCTTCTTCTAACACACAGGAAAGTAATTAAATGCAAGTATATATTTTAGTCAATAATGAGAGTTGTGAGTAGTTTTAACGGGATTTATTTTTTAATTAAAGTCTAAGATTCTCTGACTCTTGATTCATTAGTCTGGTATCAATCAGGGTACGGAATTGATAGTAGAAAAATAAACTTAGTGCAGAGGATATCATAATTTGCACACAGCGCGTTTCATAAAGGAAAAAATCCCTATTCTAAGAAAATGTGGCGCAAATGATGTCAGTCAGAACTCCTAAAGAATTCAAGAATAAAAGCAAGAGTGAGATTGGCATGAAGCTAAATGAATAATTAATAATTGCAGAATCTCCCATAAAGAGAAATAAAGCATAGAGCAAAAAAGCCTTGGCAAAGCCAATTAGTCAAAGCATAAAGCTTGGGGATTTTAATAAAAGTCAGAATGGAAAAAAACCTGCATCTAATCTGCATCTGTTCTGCTCTCCATCAAAGTCTGTCCTCCCCTCCTCTGCAGGCCTCTAAATCTGTGTCTGAAAAAGTCTGTAAAGGTCTCGGTCCCTAAATTTGTCTGAGTCTGAAACTTCTAAACTAAGAACACGTTTATAAAACTAAAAATGTTGCAAAGCATGTGGCATGATCTTCGTTTTTCATCCAATTGGAATACAGCATCCTTCAGAAGGGCATCTCCACTTCTCTGCTGTCTGCCAACATCACCCATCAGGCAGCAAAATCCTTCCCACTGCAGATTTTGAATCTTATTTAAAACAGCTTCATCTCCTAACCTTCTTTTAAAGAAACATTTTATTTTAACTGATCACATAACATTAGCTGCAAAATAACTTATTTAAGCAGGAATCATTAAAACATAACTTGGTAATACATTTTAAAATTCACGTGTTTTCTATTCTTTCTTAAAGCAGAGGAAGAAATGAGACTTTGTTTAAAACATTTTCCAGCAACTAAATACAATAAGGCAGTTTACTTGCTGTAAATTATGTGAGGTGCCCTTTAACACAAGAGGAAACATTCCTCGGTTATCTCGAAGGTCAAACTGGAGCTCTCAGAGCAAGCTAAATCATTAGCTGCTTTCTGTGTTCTATACTTTAAAATGTCATGTTAATTCCATACTAATATATGCTACTACTGCACACATAAAAAAAAAAAATTATAAGTAGAAATCACATTCTATTAGTGAGGACAAAATCTAAACTTGTCACATTAAAATAAACCTAAGAATTAATTATGCATGTTTTTTCATGATTTATTAAGTGTAACCCGTCTGACTAAGGGCCTCATGTTTTGATTTTCCGCCACCAAATGTCTGCGTGTCACTTTTTAACCCTTTAACCACGGCGTAAAATCCGCCGCGGTGCGGGCGTTTCTGTGCACGGGCGTGGCGGTCAACAGACGTGCGCATTTTTGTGTCTGAAGTGCAAGGCAGGTTTGTCATTTGTAGCGCTTGCATTCTATAGGAAATTTTCACACTCATTCAATGTCATCAATTTTGTTTTAGTCTATGTAATCCTGAAACAGAAAAAGGCAAGGATAATCATGCAGCTCATTCACTTTTGATTTGTATCACGCATCACATGACAGCTCTAGAAATTAAATGACAAAAAAGAAACCTTAAAAGAGAAATTCTTCAAGTCTGGTATCATTCAAGCAAACATTTTGGAACAGAGGTTGGGTCTTTAGTAATGGACTTCTTCAGCAAGACTACATAGTGCAAGAATCAAAGAAAGTGATAACATTATTTATTTTTGTTGAATTAAATAGTTAAGTAAACAAGAAATATATTTGTACTATTACATTTTTTAGAGAAAGCATTAAAAGGTATGTGCACTATATAGAATTATAAAGTACATTTGCAAACTAGTTGCTTACATGTCTTTAAACACTAGAACGCTCCTAGTTTGCTGCCATTATACTGCACGACGAGGAGGCACCTGCAGTTTTCAGTGCATGTCTGTTCACAGCAGAGAGTGTGGAGCTCAGCATGAGGCCTGCAAACAATGCCTACTCCCTCAAACCTAAAGGGGGAGAGGCCCATCTAGCATGGAAATTTTATCTACCCTAAATGCGATCATGTGCGACCTGAGTCTCACCAAAGGTGCAAGTATACTCCAAAGACTGGGGGCAGTTCTGAAGCTGAAGGAGCCCGGGAGAGCTGAGACAGAGCGAGTGTGGTCAACGACCTGGGTAGTGTGGGGAGTCCATGGTCCCTGAGCAGTGCTAGATGGATGGGAGGGTGATGGCCACCTTGATCCTGCCTCATGCCAACCAGCTGAGCTTGCTCAGGTAGAATGTTGCGCTGCTTGGCTGAAATGGGTGTGGGTTGACAATGGCGCTGGTACTGTCATTATTTTAGCAATTTATTGGGACGCAGCAGCACTGGAGAGTTGCGCATGTCCCTATGGGCTGCCACATCCTACAGCTTTGTGAAGCCCACCCTGCTGCTAACAAGAAAAAAAAATACATAGAAAGACACTCCCTAGGGTAGAAAAGTAAGAGAGAATGATGACATGCAAAGTGGGACAGTGAGTGCCTGCTAAGCAACACTAGCCACTCATAAGGCATTCACTGTCCAGCCTTGCACTGAAGCAGACTTCCAGTGGTGCCAGAGTCAGTGGGTGGTGGCAGAATGTTGAGTGGACAGTGCCGGGGAAGAGGGGGATTACCACACAGTGATGCTGTGGGAGGATTTGAAACTTCTCAGTGCTGCTGAGAAGATGGCAGGTTGCCACATGTGGGCAGTATCACCATGAGGGGGAGAGCGGGTTGCTGCTAACGGGCTACCAAGCTGGCCACCAGAGGGGGTGGCTAACACGTCTGGTGGTGGGGTGGATTGGGCTGTTTGCCTCAGGTTTTTAGCTAAAATGGGCAGCGGGCACTTTTGTGAGTCTGCCCACTTGTACACCAGATGCTCGAGAAGCGGGGACGTCTCCAGCACCTACAGATGCAAATACAGCCGGGGTGGCACTCGGTACAGGAGTACAACAAAGATACCACTCCAGCCCCGAATGCCATAAATTCTGGTTTGTTCTCTGGGTGTTTGTGTGATGCCAGGTAACTATCACAGTCCTAACCTTGAGGTGCAGGGCAGAAGTTGAAAGCCACGCAGCTGAGGATAATGTCCTTCTCGAGATGCTACAGAATCCACCCATCAAGGATGCCCTCATCATGTTGACATGGTGACCATCTCGAATGAGAGGATTCCCATTGCCTACAGTAGATTTGATTGGAGGCAAACACGAGCATGCTAGTCTTTCTGCGAGACTCAGACACATGATTTCTTAGAAGTCGACACACTATCTTTGGGACCGGTTTTCAGGGCATCACCCTTCATGAGCCAGGCTAGCTTGAATCCAGTGGTGTAGTGAGCACAGGACCCACGTCTGGGCATACCCTTCCCACTTAGGGCGACATATGCAAAAGAAACAATTGATGGACGGAATGCTGGACAATGCAAATATTCACCCCCAGTCACAAGGATCTGGGTTAAATCCATCATCCTTTTGCTCACCACACCATCCACCCCAGTTTGGACCCAGCCATAAGCAAATCAGTCTTGACCCTGTTCCTTGTGGGAACAGTTCAGCCCGAGCTGCCAAGAAGTCCTCCCTGGACTGAAAATAAGCATCCTAGCACCGGTTTCAGGTCATCACCCTTCTTCAGCCAGGCCATACAAATTGTCAGGGTGTTTTAAGTTCCTGTATATTTGTTAAAATACAGACAAGCAAACTGCAAATATGTCAAAAGGACCAGTTGAAAATACAAAAATCGCAACATGCCAAACAGCTGTTTTATAATGAAAAAAGTTCATATAATACCAGAAAATCAACCACAGCGAAATTGCTGCAAATTCAGATTTTTTTCTCTTTTCTGTAATTATAAAACACTTCTTTTAGCTTTTAACAGATGGACATTTTCTATCCCATGTTTTGTTTTATTTTAAAATGGTAACTTTATTTTAAAATGTGCTAAGAGATCTTGTTCCCTCTCAGTATCCTGACTCATACCCGATTACACCCTGGCACTCTCTTTACTCACCCCACTTAAACCTCCCACCTGCTGTCACACAAATATTTTTCACTTGTAGTCTGTGGTTGCATGTGGTGCTCTTTATTCTTAAATATGTTTCTTGAAAACGTGAGTGCTGCTAGAACTCTCTCTGAAGCAAGAGGGTTCACTCGGATTCCCAGTCTGACTTTTAGACCTTTTCCATTCTCTTTTTCTACTTTTGGTCATAGATTGTCTTGAGAAGTCAACTTTAAAAAAAAAGTTTTTGAAGGTTCTTTTTTTCCTCAATGATACAATCAATCAGTCTTGTAAAGCGCTGCTCCACACCCCTGAGGTTATCTGGGCGTTGAGGTATGCGTAGTCTCATTCGAAAAGCCAGGTCTTGAGTTCTCTTCTGAATTCTGCCAGGGAGGGAGATGTTCGTATGTGAAAGGGCAGGTCGTACCAGGCTTTCGCCGCGAGGTAGGAGAGGGCGCAGTCTCCGCTACGACGTATTTGGGGGGTGCGTGCGAGTGCCTGGGAGGTGGAGCGCCAGTGTATGGCGGGTTGGTCGAAGATAATGCATTATTTGATGTAGGCTTGTCACTGGTCGTGTAGAGCTCGGTTGGTGTGTGTTAGGAGCTTGAACTGGTATGTCTTCTAGACAGGGAGCCAGTGGAGGTTCCTGAGGCGGGGGTGATGTGGGTGCGTTTGGGGAGATTGAGGATGAGTCCAGCTGCTGCGTTCCTTATGGTCTTGAGTCTCTGGAGGAGTTGGGTGGTGATTACAGCATAGAGAGCGTTCCCTTAGTCGAGATGCCTGGTCACAAGGGCTTGGGTGACAGATTTCCTGGTATTGACGGGGATCCATTTGAAGATTTTCTGGAGCATGTGAAGGATGTGGAAGCACGAGGACGTGACTGCATTGATTTGGTACTTCATGGTGAGTTTGGTTTCGAGGATTATGCCAAGGTTGTGGGCGTGGTCTGTGGGTATGGGGTTGGGTCCAAGCTTAGAGGACCACCGGCTGCTGTCTCGAACCAGTATGCATTATTATTATCATGCTAAAGTTTTCGTGTTGTTTCATCTCGAATGTATATTGAATTTTAAATATAATCACAGGGCCCCCAGTTTAAATAATTTAGTCAAGTGTCTTACCCCTTCTTAGTACATACGTTTTGATGGGGTGATGCGAATGGTTATAGTCAATTGACATATACAGGCTAATTATTGTCTTTTTTTGTAACCAGGGGATTCGTTTTCATTTGTACTAGTTATATTGTAATCTGTGTAGCTATATAGGCATTTCTGTATATGCATTTGCCTACCCTCTTTACTATGCTGCCATATAATGAATAATACCTTGATTTCCATATGCAAAAAAAAATTCTGAAAGCCTTTTTGTCTCACGAACCGCTCCTTCATGTATTTATGTGTGCCTTCGGGCATTCACTTACTCATTATCCAAATTACAGCCAAATTTTAGGTTCCGCTGGTAAAAAGCGCTCATGTTGCCTGTAAATGTCCTTCCTTCTGAAATCAAGCGATAAGGGAACGCCAATATGTTCTAGACAAAGGAATTACAGTAACATACCTATTTTATGCAAAATCCAAATGCTATCTTATATTAGATCCATGTGCTTCCTTCTCGTTTGGTCTACGCTACTGATAACTAATATTTAAAAGCTGATAAAGCATGCTCTGCAGTGGGTTCCTCTTGTATTTCGACAATTACTTGGCATGCATAAAAACAAATCAAAGACTGTTAACTATTGGAGTACTGCAAAAAAAATAAGTGAGTTCTACAAGAATTGATACCATGATGGTGCTATCCATCTCTCTGTCCCACGCTAGGCTTTGTTTCCACACTCGCTTCACAGTAGCATTTAGCAGCCAGAACTAATGATCCCCATTTCCTTTCCATCTAACTTCTTTCTTATCAATGTTATGGTCTCAAGGAGCATGCAGTGTATTATTTTGAATGCAGGATAGCATGAGTCTACTCAAGACAGATGATCTGCAGCATCCAGGCATCCGTGTCCAGGCTCTGCATTGTCACTGGAGTCCCATTCATCTCTCTGTCCATCAAGTCCTAATCTCTCATCAATGTAAGGCGGGCAGATACATCTGCAGAATGCCTGCCTGTCTTTGAATGAAGCCAGTAAATGGGAAATGTGTGCTGCGGAGGAAAGCAGAAAGGAGGAGGCTAGCTTAGCCCATCTTTGATTGCGACTGTCCCTTTGCAAGATAGCAGAAAACGCCTTGTTGCCTCTACCCGTTGTGGGGCTTCCAGCTCTGGGCCACTGATTCATCGCTGAGCCGTCACAGATAGAACAACAGTTCAAATAAAGGACACTTGTCATCAGGAATTGGCCTTGATCAAGCAGGGGTTGGTGCCAGCTGCTTCCTTGTACTAGCTGACTCCGGGATTGCAGGTGCCACAGTAAGCATGAATGACTACGCTGGGGCAGCCTTTTCTCCAAAAGGCTGGAGCCCAAGGAATTGCCACATGTCAGGAATTGCAGATGAAACGGGGATCTGGACAAGCTTCCTTGGTTTGAAATAGGCCAGTTAACCTCATCTGGAGAAGAAGTGGCCTCTTCTTCCAATCTTCCTAATCCTGCAGCACCCAGAGATTGGTGGAAGCTCAAAGCCCTAAGTGAACCTCAGAAATTTGGGATTAGTTATCAGTAATCTTCATTACATTAGGGCATAGGTATTGGCTGCAACAATGATGCCTGTCTCTGTAGTGCAGATTCACTTTATGAAGTAAGAGCTGTTAATTAAATATATATATTGGTATGTGAACATTATATGTGTAGTTGCAGCTTATTTACAGAACAGTAACATCCTTAAAACGTTTATGTTGTACATAATATGTGAACATTGTCATAACCGGGCAGGATATGGGTTAGTGAAGTAAACCAATTACTTTCTGTAGATTTCCATACATTTTATTTGTCCAGGGCACAGGTCTGTACTAGTCACAAGAGTCGAGGGTTATCAAAAGTGGACGAAGAGCAATCGCTAGCCATGAGATACACTAGTCAAGATAACTATTTACAGTAACTGACCGCGACTAGAGTATTTGACAGAATTGATATTACAGCTGATGTACTTGGGGTTCACCCGACAAAGTGAGACTGATGTTACAAATTTGAAGAATTGATTGTTGTCAGTGCTTCTAATAGCACCCACATGAAATAAACACTATCTTGTGGCTTTTGCCAATAAAGATACGAACTCGAACATCAGATGGCCTCATCAGCGCTCTTGCGCGTATGTGCTTCCTTTAAATGGACATTATTTAATTTGATCACCGAAATATTTAGTGATAAGCTCATTTGTTCCCTAAGATAAGGCAGCAGTAAATACTTCTCCAGAGAGAGAATGGACAAAGATCACCATAATAAAAATTAGCTGTGTTATAAGGCTATGGGAGAAGGTGAGAATATTTTTGGAGAAAACGAGAAAAATGAAAGTTAGAAAGATATTCAGTTAAGCAAAAATGAATGTGTATATCTGCAAATATGAAATAATTCTGGGAGCAGTCCCAGGAAAACTGCAAGACACATCCTTCCGGAAATGCTCCTAGAAATCTTGGCAAATTTCAAAACAATCAGTAATGTACTCAGATCATAGGAGGAAACTAGCAAGAGTGACATTTCAACTGTTTCTTGAGAATTGGGCCCATGGTGGTCTAAAATGATAAGCGTAGAAAGAGGATACTGCAACAGATATGACACTAATCTAGGGACAGACCATCTTAAAACAGAACATGTATTGACATCTTGATACAGTGCCACAGGACTGTGTTAGATCTCTATACAGTAGAGCTCTACACACTCCTGCGAACGATGGTAGGGTGCATGTATCCATCATTACAAGCAGTTCAGAAGTTTGTAGTTGTTATGGTACGTGACAGTATAAGGGATTAGATAATGACTGTTGGAGCTACTCACAAAGAATAATTACACTTGCGAGTAATTTACACATGTAATTAACTCTTACACTTTTGAGTAACTTAACTACTTTTGACTATTCACAAAATCCAAGTGTAAAGTTACTCAAAAGTATAGACTTAACTTGACGCCATCCTATAAAAAGGGGGTGGAGCCAAATTTACAAGTGTAATTACTGCTGTAAAAAAAAAGAAAACAATAGATAAGTCCAGCACCACACGTGGCCAGCCACTGTACTGCAACACCCTCCTATTGAAAATAATGGTGGACACACATGCAGTTGTTACAAAAAGGGTATTGATGATGCTCTATTTGTACATAAATCTTATGCATCAAACAATCGGGGTTTATAGAGCGCGACTACTTACTCGTCAGGGTCTCAAGGCGCCGAGCGGAAAAGGGGGGCTGCTGATCCTTCTGGGTGCTGGTTTCAGTCGAAGAGCCAGGTCTTGAGATCCTCCCTGAATTGCATCAGAATTCTGTTCATTATTATGGTATATAAACAAGGTGAATAACTGAAACATTTTACGTCACACCTCCTTACTTTCCTTATTAGATGAGTATAGACCCTACTGAATATCTGTAAATATGTTATCAGACTCATAAATATTGTATTGTCTGAATTGTTATTAAACTAGTCTAATTATTTATAGGCCAAGCCATGTAACTAATCCGGCATCCCTTGGAAATCCATTGGGTCTGAAGTTGGAATGCACTTCCGCATGTCCCCTTAGCAGTCAGACTTCCTGCCTGCCACACCCAATGCCAATGCACACTCTCTATCTTATAGAACAGACAATGACCTTACAGTCACAGAAATTGCTTGCAATTATGCAAAGTGATATATAAAAGAGGAGGGTAAATGACTGTCAATCTGACAATAATCCCACTAGATGGGGGTATTGTGTATGGCTTGGCTTTCCTGGTAATACATACATTGCATACCAGCCAGGCCTGATTGTACGCCCACATGAGAGCGCTAACTAGAATATGTGTGGCGGGATTACAAAACAAATACTCTGAATGGTAAGGCTAACACTGTGTGTACGAGATCCGCATATCATTCTTAGACATTATTTTCAGGACTGCAAGTGAGCATTAGTCGCAGTAATCATATAGGGAACCAAACCTTTCTGTGCTCTGAAAGCTGCAGGACTATGGGCCATGATTAAGAGCTGCAAAGCCATCTGACCTCGCACAAATCAAGCTTGGAAGGAAACACACAGGGCAATATGTGCCTGCTTCTGTAACAAAACCACCGCTAGTGTTAGAGTGATGGTACCAGAAACTGCACAGGCATTACCCTCCGCCCCTCCCCGTAGAGAATCATTGGATTCTTCCAGTTGTACTTGTAGAAAGACTACTGCTAAAACACGCTTCCCATTGAATTTATTTCTGTTACCGCCTAGATGAAACGCTGACGTTTGTAATATACATCAGGTGAGCAATTCACCTTTGAAGGGGATTAGCTGACCTTTTTTGACTTTGTCAATGCCTATGCATCAACAACAAGAAAGAAAATGCTTGTTAAACAGCACCTGCAACAAGTGAAAAAGGGTAAAATGTCCAAGCCCAGCTTCATGATGTATGCAAATATGTCGCCACTCAAGCACATGTATGTGTCATGAAGCTGTGGGGGCAATTTTGTTTTCTTCAATAACTGTTCCAAAATAGTGGACGTCAATCTTAGAGTGGTACATTTTTTTGAAAAAGTGCACAAAAAAGAAAGGGGCGGCCACGCAACAAGTTGCATATGCTGACCTCTGAAAATTGAAAAATAAAGATAATAAAAAAAATTGGGATGGGGAAAGTTGGGGAGAACAGTGGGCAGGGTATATTATTGCCACCAAGTGGCAGGGAAACAAGCAATGGGAGCAGTGGGCAGGGGAGTGGAAGTGTCAACTCTGCTTGAACATCAAGTAGCTATAGAGTAGCTGGGAGAGGAGGGAAGCGGGAAGGGAGAGGAGAGTGAGATAGATAAGCAGAGTGCTTTGAGGTGTGGTGGTGGAAGCAAACAATGAGGTTGCGGGAGCAACACAGAAAGTGAGAGGGAAGTAACACACGGGAAGAACGCAGGCAAACAAATGTGCTTCCATGGAATGTTTGAACAAAAAGATAAAAAAGTAGTACTCTGAAGACAGCAGTGGAATGGTACAAATCATCCAGTCAAAAGGATGGTAAAGAAGTTATGCTCCAAGGGAGGGACAAACACAAGAAATGAAAGGAAAGATATTGAATAAGAAGCAAGTCAATGAGATTGACAAGGGAGCCAAGTAACAAACAGTGGGTTTACCCAAAGCCCACAAACGTCCTTTCGACAACAGACAGCTAGCAGCTAAAAGATGTAGGTAAAACATAAAACGACTGAACAATAACACCAATAAATCGTGCCCCAAAAATATTTCGAAAAAAATCTGAGTGCGTACTAAATATAGAAGTTATAGATTTTCGTTGTATGTAGTGTTATTTCCTCAATTTGTTGGAGGCTTTGGCCATGCTTTAAAAAGCTCCAAAGCTGATTTTCACTCGCCTGTGGACGTCAGCCTGTGGTTCCCCATTTAATTTTGTTAAAAAATATTTTGAGGTAGTCTTATTGGTCAAGATTGTGGTGAACTTTCGACTCAGTTATCGGTGGTCAAAAGCACTGTGCATTATTTTTATGAGCTGCAAGGGATTGAAAGAGTCCACATGAACCAGTGGATCTCCTGCTTGTGTGGGTTTGTGTTTTTGGACACGTAAATGCTGAAATTTCATGGGACGCCATACCTCCTGGAAAGCATATTTAGCAAAATCAACCCAGCTGTAGTTTTTCAGTTTTCGAATGAGCTGGGTAGTTTTCCACTCCTTCTGATCTAAATAGATTTTCTTTGAATGTATATATTTATTATAAAGATTGGCCTCGGGTCATTTCTATAATCATTGTAGGAAGTCCTAAATTGCAAAACTGTGCTCTGTAGAAAATAAAATTGTCTGTCGGCAAACTTTCTTAGTGCTAAGTCATAGCAAAAAACTCTTGCACCTCTGCGCAGACTGAGTGCCTGTGAGAAGGGGATCTCCACATTAAATTTCGGTTTAACATAAGCAATTGCGTGACAACAGTGCTGATGCAATTCACTCTGGGACTTCCTGTTTTACTTGGAACGCATCACTACTTCCTTGCACGACTACATTTACTTACAGGAGCAGCACAAGAGCTAGTCTGCATTTTTACTGAATATTATTATTAATTCTATTCTATGCATCTCCAGCACGTGCTCAAAACTTTGGTAGGAAAATAATATTATGCACAGCTAGAGTTTTTTTGTAGGCCAGGGAACACTTGAAACCAGTGGGTATCTTCAGTTAGCTTCCTTGTTTTGAATCCTGTTTTACTTCTCCAAATTCTTCAGAGTTTTTCTTTCCTTTTCTTATTTTTTTTCTTCAGATTGCGAACTTTATGAGAATACAGTTACTTTAAAAAAAATGCAGAATTAAGCATTATGGGGGATTTCACAATGTCTTACTGTTGGCTAGAACGCAAGTCTCTGAATAGATCCATTTTGAAGCATTTCCTGTTAAGCACGTGGTTGTGTTTGGGTCACAGGGAAGGCTAGAGGTTATCCCACTTACAACTCTGCGTAGACAAGCAATAAGTGATCAAAGCAGTGATAGATGGAATGCTTGAATTAATCTCAGCCACTGGTAATCACTTGGGCCCCATCCGAATCCATCGTTATTTTGCACACCATGCCACCTCAGTTTGGACCCGGCTATATGCAAATCGGTCTTCACCCTGCTCCGATAGGAATAGTCCAGCCTGAACTGCCAAGCCAGGTCCTCCCTGAACAGGAATACAAACAACCTAGGACTGGTTTCACCCTAGTTATAGGCTCATCAGCTGGGTATAGCTTGGTTCCGGTGACACAGTGTGCACAGGACCCACGTCTCGGCCTGCCCATCCAAATTAGGGCGACATATTATGTATACAAAACATTGATGGATGGAATGCTTGAATTACTCTCAGCCGCTGGAAATCACTCTGGCGCATCCCAATCCATTGTTGCTTTGCACACCATGTCACCTCAGTTTGGACCCACTGAGGTGGCATGGAGAGCAAAAGAACGATGGGTTGGAGCACTACCCGAGCGATTGCCAGTGGTTAGACTCATTGCAAGTAGCCTTCCATCAGCCTTTTTGTTTCATGCGTAGACAAGCAAGCACCTTCCACAGACTCTAGAATACTCTGTGCGAATTGGTCTTAACTGGTGCGCGAGATTCTGTTTCATGACTGACACATATTCAAAGAGCAGGAAACTCTGTGGAATAGTTTCAGCATGGGTTAGTGGGAATTGGTTGGTTTGCACTGCACGTGCATTAGAGGTGGGGGAGCCACAGAAAGCTTGAGCCAGGCTCGAGCCTGAAGCCTGGCTCAGCTCTAGGCCGTGTTGGAACCTCGAGCCCATAATGAGCCGACTTTCATGTAGCATCCGCCTCTACCCAGGATGGGGTGTTCTAGTCAGAGCTGCTGATTCTGAAACTGGGGAACCAGGTTCGAGTCTCGGAATTCTGGGCAAATCACTTAATCTCCCGGAGGCCTATAAAAATGAATGTGACCGTATGTAATGCAACTGACGCTCATTTGAAGTGCTCCATTACCTTTTGATCGAGTTATGCTACATTAGAAACTGCTGCAAAATGCACAAAGAAGTAAAAACAAAGTTTTAATATAAAAAAAAGAGAAACAGATTCTCATTTCATAGCCAATTTGTACAAAGTGTCATCAGAAAACCTGGCTTGATCGTGGTTTCTCTGCTTAAATTATGTAATCTTAGGCAAATATTCCATTTGATCCAACCTTGTACAGTGGTGTGGAAAGGGTAATTATACATTTCAAAACACAGCAGATCTTTGGTCAGTATTGTTATGTTCTGTATTCCAATGTGTGCTCTGACTTTTGTAGAAACGTTCCTCTTTGTGAAGGTAGATAATTTCTTGTTTTTTAAGCTAGAAATGTAATTAATTTGTCAAATGTAAGGCCAAAAGCCTTCTTACACCTAAGCATTTACTATGAAATGCCAATGCATGCCACGTGACTCGCCCCAGTTTTTGGACAGCATGCAATTGTTGTGTGTTTCGGTCATTGTAAAGTGAACCACCCATCTGCAATGATTAAATGTTCAAATACCCCATTACCAGGAAATGCATTATGCAGACATTGTTGCAAAACAACACAGACAGTGTTTGCAATCTGATAACAAGGTCTGAATTGCAAAATATCTAAGACAAGGTCCCGAAAAAGGAGAACTAGCACTCGGGCAGAGTTTCCTCACGCTCTCATCAAAATTGTCAGCAACTACTTTCAGACCAGAAACCACAGCGTGCTGTATATCCATAGGTGGATATTCAGCACTTTCATATTACTAGGTCATACACACATTCTTGTCTATACTAGGCCTCAATATGTGGCATTTCTTTTACATTTGTGATCCCATGGAATTGAATCAATGGCATGCCATGTCCTGTCATCTTCGGTCCCATATCTTGTGCCCCTATATTGTGATGTTACTGTTCATGACATTTGTGGTGGGGGACAGTATTTGAGTGAATGTTCAGCCAAGTTTCAGTTGGCGAGATTAATTTGGATGTGGACGTTGTACGTGACAGTATATAGCGCCTGCTGCATTGAGACTCTATATTTACCTGGATCCTGTGAGTTTAATGGATGACACGTGGAATATGAACTTCACACCGGTGATGTGGATGCAGAGATAAGGTACACTGAGGACGGTGTATATGAGCTTCAAGGAACCTCAAGAAGTAGACACAAGAAGCATACCCTGCTATACCCGCTCGAGGGGCCGAGCAGCACCTATTGCGCTCCCACTGCACAGGTAATAAGCAAGCATTCCTTCTGAGAAGAAGACAGTCTCATTTCAGGTGCTTTGATGTGCCATAACTATTCTTCTGTGCGCTAGAACCACGCCGCCTGCTTAAAACAATTGAACAGTAATCTCCTGTGTACAGGTCCTACCCTAACCATGATAACTTTAGCAAGGCACTCATGGGGGCTGATGTGGTGTTGCCACTGGTGATGGAGACTCAGAGACACCTGTTTGGGGGTGGGGGCTGCATTCTTCATTGTCATCTCTCACACAGGAGAACACAAGAGCCCCACATGTGCTCAAAGTGTGTCCTCAAGCATGTCCTCCCAGATGGTTCCCCTCAAGGCTTTTGCCCCTTTCCTTCTGTGATTGCACATCTTCCTCTCTTCTCCTGTTTCTTTGGTGCTAGTTTTGATGTGGCCGCAGTCTTGTCTTTTTCTTACTGCTCGCATACTTGCTCTCTGTTGGCGCATTGCAGTGAACCCAAGTGTGTGCATTTCCCATCTCTGCAATATTCTTTGCATGTGTCCCTTTTGGGACACGCCAAGATGTGCTCGGACGAGCAGACTTGGCAACAGAAGTGTCTTTTGGACTAATTATGGTGTGGTGTTGAGTTTTATAAGGATTCAAATAGAAGTAATGTTCATGGTGTTTCCTTCTGCTTACTAGCCTTTGAGGACAGTGGTGTAATGCTGAGCGGCAGCTTGTTGTAAGGCTGGAGGATGGTCAGCGTGACGTAATGCTGGGGGGTGGTCAGCGTGACGTAATGCTGGGGGGTGGTCAGCGTGACGTAATGCTGGAGGATGGTCAGCGTGACGTAATGCTGGGGGGTGGTCAGCGTGACGTAATGTTGGGGGGTGATCAGCGTGATGTAATGCTGGAGTGTGGTCAGCGTGACGTAATGCTGGAGTATGGTCAGCGTGACGTAATGCTGGAGTATGGTCAGCGTGACGTAATGCTGGAGTATGGTCAGCGTGACGTAATGCTGGAGGATGGTCAGCGGGACGTAATGCTGGAGGATGGTCAGCGGGACGTAATGCTGGAGGATGGTCAGCGGGACGTAATGCTGGAGGATGGTCAGCGGGACGTAATGCTGGAGGATGGTCAGCGGGACGTAATGCTGGAGGATGGTCAGCGGGACGTAATGCTGGGGGGTGGTCAGTGTGACGTAATGCTGGGGGTGGTCAGCGTGACGTAATGCTGGGGGGTGGTCAGCGTGACGTAATGCTGGGGGTGGTCAGCGTGACGTAATGCTGGGGGGGTGGTCAACGTGACGTAATGCTGGGGGGTGGTCAGCATGACATAATGCTGGGGGGTGGTCAGCGAGACGTAATGCTGGAGGATGGTCAGCGGGACGTAATGCTGGAGGATGGTCAGCGGGACGTAATGCTGGAGGATGGTCAGCGGGACGTAATGCTGGAGGATGGTCAGCGTGACGTAATGCTGGAGGATGGTCAGCATGACGTAATGCTGGAGGATGGTCAGCGGGACGTAATGCTGGGGGGGGTTGTCAGCGGGACGTAATTCTGGAGGATGGTCAGCATGACGTAATGCTGGAGGATGGTCAGCGGGACGTAATGCTGGAGGATGGTCAGCGTGACGTAATGCTGAAGGATGGTCAGCGTGACGTAATGCTGGGGGGTGGTCAACGTGACGTAATGCTGGGGGGTGGTCAGCGTGACGTAATGCTGGGGGGTGGTCAGCGTGACATAATGCTGGGGGGTGGTCAGCGTGACGTAATGCTGGGGGGTGGTCAGCGTGACGTAATGCTGGGGGGTGGTCAGCGTGACGTAATGCTGGGGGGTGGTCAGCGTGACGTAATGCTGGGGGGTGGTCAGCGTGACGTAATGCTGGGGGGTGGTCAGCGTGACGTAATGCTGGGGGGTGGTCAGCGTGACGTAATGCTAGGGGGTGGTCAGCGTGACGTAATGCTGGGGGGTGGTCAGCGTGACGTAATGCTGGGGGGTGGTCAGCGTGACGTAATGCTGGGGGGTGGTCAGCGTGACGTAATGCTGGGGGGTGGTCAGCGTGACGTAATGCTGGGGGGTGGTCAGCGTGACGTAATGCTGGGGGGTGGTCAGCGTGACGTAATGCTGGGGGGTGGTCAGCGTGACGTAATGCTGGGGGGTGGTCAGCGTGACGTAATGCTGGGGGGTGGTCAGCGTGACGTAATGCTGGGGGGTGGTCAGCGTGACGTAATGCTGGGGGGTGGTCAGCGTGACGTAATGCTGGGGGGAGGTCAGCGTGACGTAATGCTGGGGGGTGGTCAGCGTGACGTAATGCTGGGGGGTGGTCAGCGTGACGTAATGCTGGGGGGTGGTCAGCGTGACGTAATGCTGGGGGGTGGTCAGCGTGACGTAATGCTGGGGGGTGGTCAGCGTGACGTAATGCTGGGGGGTGGTCAGCGTGACGTAATGCTGGGGGGTGGTCAGCGTGACGTAATGCTGGGGGGTGGTCAGCGTGACGTAATGCTGAGGAATGGTCCGCGTGACGTAATGCAGGAGGATGGTCAGCATGACCCAATTCTGGAGGATGGTCAGCATGACGTAATGCTGGAGGATGATCAGAGTGACATAATGCTGAGGAATGGTCCGCGTGACGTAATGCTGAGTAATGGTCCGCGTGACGTAATGCTGAGGAATGGTCCGCGGTACGTAATGCAGGAGGATGGTCAGCGGGACGTAATGCTGAGGGGTGGTCAGCGTGCTGTAATGCTGGTGGTGGTCAGCATGACATAATGCTGGAGGATGGTCAGGGGTACATAATGCAGGAGGATGGTCAGCGGGACGTAATGCTGAGGGGTGGTCAGCGTGCCGTAATGCTTGAGGATGGTCAGTGGGACATAATGTTGAGGGGTGGTCAGCGTGACGTAATGCTGGAGAATGGTCAGCGGGACGTAATGCTGGAGGTTGGTCAGCGTGACGTAATGCTGGAGGATGGTCAGCGGTACATAATGCCGGTGGGTGGTCAGCATGACGTAATGCCGGAGGATGGTCAGCGGACGTAATGCCGGAGGATGGTCAGTGTGACGTAATGCTGGAGGATGGTCAGTGGGACGTAATGCTGGAGGATGGTCAGCGTGATGTAATGCTGGAGGATGGTCAATGTTCCGTAATGCTGGAGGATGGTCAGCTTGATTTAATGCTGGAGGATGGTCAGCTTTAACATGTAGCGAGAGATTGATGAATATGTGGTAGGAACTGTTTTTGTTTTTAAGTAGAGACTGTCATTCTAAGGTGGGATTTGGTGAATTTTTTCAGCGGGTTCTGATCAGCTGCTCAGCTCAGACACTCTCATGCTTGAAACCCAGTCTTCACCATAACCGCATCTTGAATCAGTCGTCTAGCTCTGCTCCCAGAGTCTGGAATGCTGTTCCACCCTCACTATGGACCATTGCCTCTCTGTCCATGTTCAATTAAGAACTTAAATGTTTCCTTTTTGATCATTACTCATGCCCAGGGCTCGAGTCGGGGGTACACGTTGGTGGACGGCGTCCACCCACTCTTTTCACAGGGTGGACGCCGTCCACCCTGCCAAGAAGTTGAGCCCCACTCTAAAATATGCTGAACACGAACCCGGTGTAATTTTGAGACACCGGGATTCATTCAGCAGCGCCTGCTCGTTATCTGCTTTCCTTCTGAGCAGCAACCTGCCGAAGGGGGAGGGGTTTTAGTCATTTGAGACTCCAGCAGATCCATAACAAAGGCCGAACTTAAGGGCCCAGTTGGCCTTCTTTGTCCGAGTATCCAGCCCGGGGGCTGCCTGTTGCCTCACACCTAGATGTAAATGCAGAGGAAAGGAAACAAAAGCAGCAGCTTAAAGGCGCATACGATGGGCACGATTTTGACTTTGTTGGGAGCCCCCATATATAATAGATATTCATGCACTGTAAGAATGTCAGATGTATTACTCTGTGCCAGTGCAAAATAACTATTTAAATACCAGTATGTTGTATTTCATCCCAATATAGGGTGTCAGAGCACACTTTCCAGCAAACATTCACATTATATTGACAATAAATCACACAAGTTTGTAAATCATTGCACAAGATGTGTTACATACGACAGTGAGGGTTACTGGGTGTAGGATTCACATATCATCCTTCAGAGCTCACTCTGCTATACTAGAAGGATTACAATGCAACTGCGTGTAACAAAAGGATCTCTGTGTTCAAAGCAGTAACCCACTTACTTACCTATCTACATAAAATCTGCCATCTGTATGTTACATGATGTGCTTTGCAGGATGCAAATTAACCCTGTATGCTACTTTAAGTCAAAACTAGGACTAGACAAAAATAGATCTTTCCATCAAATGTGTTAACCACCCGTCAGCTAAAGTAATCTTGGAAATGTGCTGCACATGGAATATTATTCCCGGTGGGGTAGGCTGGCAGCAGAGTTAGTTTGTCAATCCTTGGGTAAAGGAACCTGTCACGCGCAGTGATATCACTTCCTGTGATGTCACTTCCTGCAATGCCACGCGCCGTGATGTCACTTCCGGTGACACTACCTAACTTGGAGAGTCCACCCACTTCTTTTTTAGGACTTGTGCCCTGCTCATGCCCTCCTCTAGCTAATTTTCTAGCTTTCCGCCCTCCAGTTGGTCTTTTGGAGCCTGTAGGGTTTTGGCGCCTTATGATGCTGTTTTGAACCATTGCTTCTTGCAGCTGTTTTCTCCTTTGTTGACAGTCCTACTCTGTTGTTTTCATATTTGTGAACTCACCTCTTTGTTACTCATCTTCTTGTTTCACATTTGATTTGGAACACCCGGTTCTTTGTTATGAACTCGTCATTCCATTTTTTTTTGTCTATGTATACTCCTTTCCTTATATAGTTTGTATTTTATCTCATATCCCTTTGTAAAGTGCTCTGATGCTCGCGGGCCTTGTACGTACTATATCAAAATTGTAAATAAATGAATAGTAAATGATTGTATCCTGGTTACATGGATCTGTTTGTAAGCAGCAAGGTCTAGCCTTTTAGAGATATTTGTTTTAATGTCGTGTGGTTGTGCAAGAACTGAAACTTTCATAATTGTAAGTTACTAAGGAACAGTTATGAAGCAATTTAAAAATAAGGAGTGTTTCAATGTTAATGGACATTTTTTTTTTGTTTAAAGTTTTTCAGTTGTCCAAGTGCCTTTTTTTTCAAGCACTGTGTTTATTTGACATCAAACAACATTCGCATGGAAAATATTCCTCGCCTCTGGGTTTAATACTAATTCTTTGTGTTATGTTTGGTGTGTATTTACATTTCGTTTTACTTATACTAGTTTTGCACTTGTGTGTGGTGCTCTTGTGTTGTTTCAAAGTGTGATGCGAGTCCACCTTCCGGTATTGATGGTGACAAAGGATGCATTGAGTGATGGAACTGGTGTTTGATTTGCATTCTTTAAAAGGGTAATGTCATGAGCTGTGTGGTTGGCCACAAATCGATCTACAGCGGCCATCATGTTACGTTTCCGGTATACCTCAGTGGAAACTTGATGGGGAAATGCAAATTGTAGTGGTTGATGTGCATTGGTTATTTTGGATTACATATGGCATGAGCTAGTCTTTGGCTGTGCTCCTTGTAGGACTTGGCCTTTTTGGCTAAAGTTCCCTAAACCTTTTGCTTTCCCCCTAGACCGTTTTCCTGACTTAGAGTAGCCAATTTAGATGCTTTGGGTACTTTGGCACTGCTGATCAGTGTCAAAGTACAAGAGTTCCCTGTTTAAAATGTAATGGTGATTGGTTGGCCATGATTGGTAGGTTTGTCTTACCAGTAAAAGTCCCTAGTGATGTGCACTGTGTGTGCAGTAGCTAGTAATGAAAAGGCACGCAGAGAAGGGAACTTAGGCCTTCAGTGTAGGCCTGCGCGCAGAATGCTAAGTTAGCATGTTGTCCTGACAAGTGCAACCACTTGTCAGGACTGACTTTCCCTTTTACATACACATTGGGCACCCCCTTGGTAGATCCCAGGTAACCCCTGGGCAGGGAGCAGTGTAGGTAAAAGGCAGAACATATACTGATGTGTGTGCTATGTTCTGACAGTGAAAAACTCTCCATTTCGTTTTTCACTACTGAAAGGCCATCCTGCCAATAGGACAGAATTGGGGAGGCCGGGTGTTGTGTTTGTTAGCCTAGTTTCCTGTCAGTTTATAATGGAGAGGTGGGGTTTAGTATGTATGAACTCACAGTGTTATAGCACATCTTTCTGTGAAGGTGGTTTTGTCACTGTGTGTTCATAAACCACTCTTTTAGAAAGTGGCTGAGCTTTGTGCTCTGAGCATTTCTGTTCGTCTCTGAAATGTGGATTGTCTGTCTGGAACTGAAAGGTGAGAGGAGCTGGGAGAGGTCTAGACCCAGGGAGGGGTTGAGATGGCACCAGGCTGCCCTGCATCTGGAGAGTAGGGGTAGGAGAAGCCCAGGAGGTGAAAAGGCCTGGGCTGGTGCTATAAACAAATTGACCCATCTCCTGTTGAGTGATTAAGGATCCAGACCTCCTGTATCAAAGGGAGAGAGGTGACACTGGGAGGTAGACACCCAGAACTGATTTAGGGAGGGGTCAGAGACCCCTGAGCACATACAAACTTCAAAGACATTAAGGGGTATAACTAGGAGAGTCGAAACCCCTGAAAGTGGGATTGAAACAGATATGGATTGAGACTGTAAAGGCTTGGACCCATTCTGTGGTCAAGAGGAACCTCTGCTAAAGAAGGAGCAACTGAAGAGACTGCTGTGGATAGACCAATCCTTGCTTCGTGATCTGGGGCTGGTCTGCAGTTTGCTGTTCTAACTAAGGGAGAAGCTGTTGGGACTGTGCTTGGGGGCGCTGGGTCCCCCTGCTTGAAGAAGACTGTGCTTTGTGCTGTGTCTTGTAACCCCAAGGGCCCGAGGTGAGCTTGCTCCCTGTTTGGAAATACAGGATCATAAAAGTTTCCGGAGATGTCCCAAGCAACGCGGTGTGCGCATGCTTGCAGCTTGAGACCCTCAAAAGTTGTGCCGTGTGATCGAGGGCAAGCAGGAGTAAACTAAGTCTCGAACGCACAGAGTGTGTGTCGAAGTGCGGGCCAAGGCGTTGGATTGAGGAGCTCCTGGTCGTGGTCTGCACGGGGAG
The DNA here is from genome assembly GCF_964204655.1 of Triturus cristatus. Taxonomy (NCBI): domain Eukaryota; kingdom Metazoa; phylum Chordata; class Amphibia; order Caudata; family Salamandridae; genus Triturus; species Triturus cristatus. Next base: position 172,034,770 of record NC_140581.1, on the reverse strand, counting down.
ACGAGGTGAGGCTCGGACACGCAGTGTGCGTGTTGCGGTGCAGCCCAGGTGTTGGCGAAGAGCGCCTGGGCTTAGTGTGCACCAAAGGAAGAAGCGAGACTCGGACGCGCTGGGTATTGGTATTGGTATTGGTAGGGGTTTTTTATAGAGCGCACAACTCACCCTGGGGCATCTAGGCGCTAGACTGGGAGATGCGGGAGATGAAATATACCTGCAACGCATGGAACAGATTAAAAAAGGAAAGTTTTTAATTTCTTCCTGAAAATAGTCAGTGACTGAATTTTACGGACTGCTAACGGAAGCTTGTTCCAATAGCTAGGGGCTAAGTATGAGAAAGCTCTACCTCCCGTGCGTGTGAGGCGGATTCTGGGAACTTGAAGGAGGTCCAAAGAATTGGATCTGAGATTTCTCTGAGAAGAGTATTTGACCAATTTCTTTCGAAGATAGTGAGGACCTCTTCCCCTTAGAGCATTATAGGTCAAACAGCAGATCTTAAAGATTGATCGATTTCTGATATTCAGCCAGTGCAGTTCTCTCAGCAATGGTGTTGAGGCCGAGCCTGGAGGGCGATTCAAAACAAGCCGTGCTGCCGTGTTTTGAATAACCTGGAGTTTAGCCAGATGGATTTGACTCACTTCAGCCAGCATCGCATTTCCATAATCTAAGCGACTGACAACCATTGCCTAGACTAAGGTTCTACGCTGAGATACGGGGAGGTATGGGAAGATTTTCCTGAGCAACCTAAGTCCATAATAGCAGGAGCTGGTTGTTGCTGCTACCTGATCTTTCATAGTAAGGGTCTGATCCAAATGAATCCCAAGATTCTTTACCGACTTTTTGGGAATGGGGGGGGACCAAGTTGGTTGGGCCATCACTCATGCGACCAGCTGTTATTGGCTTTACCTAAAAGCATAACCTCCGTTTTACCAGGGTTGAGCTGGAGGCAGTTTCTTGACATCCAGTCAAAGATGGCAAGCATACCGGAGGCAAAGCGGGGTTTGTCGAGTTCTGGGTCCGGACCGATTGTGAACATTAGCTGGGTGTCATCAGCATATGACACAATTTCAAAACCCAGATACTCGACTGCTTTTGCCAAAGGTGCCATATATAGGTTGAAGAGAGTAGGGCTCAGGCAAGAACCCTGGGGGACTCCCCTGTCAAGCAGCATTTTTTGAGAGACATACGTTCCCAGCATAATAGTTTGAGTTCGACCCAATAGGTACTGTTCTAGCCATTTCCAGGCTTGACCTTTAATGCCACAGTCCTGAAGTCTCTCCAACAGCTTCGAGTGGGAAATAGTATCGAAAGCTGCGGAGAGATCAAGGAGGATCAGAATAACTGATCCTCCTTTATCAACAGTTAGCCTGAGAGAGTCTGTAACGGCCAGCACAGCCGTCTCTGTACTAAAACCGGGACGGAAACCAGACTGTGATGGATCTAAAAGATGGTTTTCCTCTAAGTACAGGCTTAATTGGCTGTTGATGCAGCTTTCCAAGATTTTTCCTAGGAGAGGTAGCAGGGAGATGGGGCGGTAGTTAGCCAATATCAAGGGGTCTGCCGATGCTTTCTTCAATATGGGACGTACGACCGCCTCTTTCCAAGCAGTCGGGATTGTGGCCGAAGTGATGGAATTATTAAATATGTCTCGGATTGCAGGGGCACAGCTTAAGGCCAGTTCTGCCATAATTTTGGGAGGGCAGGTATCCCATGGTGATCCCGATTTAGCTCTCGAGAGAGCTTTAATGACCTCATCAACTGTGACTAACGAAAAACAGTTGAGGGAACATACGTTTGTATTGTTTTGAGTCCGGGGTGATTGAGAGGAAGCCGTCAGAGAATTAGTAGTGGTGGGGAAATTAGCATAAATATTCAAAAAAAATTCCCGAAAAAAGGAGGCCAGGGAGTCACATAGCTCCTGGGATTCTAGGAGCCGCTGTCTGCAGGCTTTTGGCGGGACAAAGTCCCGGACAACCTTAAATAGGGTTTTCTGGGAGTTGCTCGCATTGTCAATTTGACCAATAATATATTGCTGTCTGGCAACCTTTAGGTTCAGGTGGTATTTGGACAAAGGTGTGTGTCATGGTGCAGCCAGGGCGTTGGTGAGGAGAGCCTGGGCATCGGATGCACCAAAAGAAGAAGTGAGTCTTGGACGCGCTGGGTGCGTGTCGTGGAGCAGCCAGGGCATTGGTGAGGAGCGCCTGGACATCGTGGGCACCGGTAGAAGAGGTGAGACTCGGACGCGCAGAGTGTGTGTCGTGGTGCAGCCAGGACATTGGTGAAGAGTGCCTGGACATCGTGTGCACCGGGAGGAAAGGAGAGACTCGAACATGCAGGGTGTGTGTGGAGGTGCAAGCGGAGCATTGGTGAAGAGCGCCGGATCGTCGTGAGCACCAGAGAAGAGGCGAGTCTCAGACGCGCGGTGTGCGTGTCGAAGTGCAACCTGAGTCGCTGGTGAGGAGTGCCTGAGTAATGGTGTGCACCGAATTGGAAGTAAAGTCTGCACAGTGCTGAGGGCGGATCTCGGTGTGGACTGAGATCGCTGGAAGGAGGGCCAAGTCATTGGGCACTCGGAGTCACCCGCAGCGGCCCGGACCGGCAGCTACGGAAGAGCTGAGCCGCCGGCCCGAGTCCGCCTCACCCTGTAACCGAGTTCCGGATCAAGGCCAAGTTACTGACGTCGGGAAGGAGAGTGGGGTCGCGCCCCCCCAGGTAACGTGGATCAACACCTGGGGTGGGGTGCGGGCCGGAGGGACACACTCTTGGCCTCCCAGTTCCATCAGCTGCGTGAGCCGTTGCTTCGGCTCACATTCCGGCACGTGCTAGCCCAAGGAGGGGCAGTGCTGGGGCCGGAGTGGGAAGCAGCACTTTTGTGTCATCATTTGATCCATAACGGGGGCACTGTTAACGGAGCACGTAAAACTGTCGTATTACACTTTGCATTATTGCTGCTAACAAACTATCGAACTGTCGTATGACGCCTGACCTCATTTGTGCCTGACAAACTACATGCTTGTTGCGCTACGCACTGCGTTATTTTTCCCTTGCATATTACCTGATTGTAATGTGGCGCATTGCATTATTTCTTCAGTGCATAGTATCTGAATATAACGTAGAGCAGTGTATTATTTTTTCATTGCACCGTACAGGATTGTAGCGTGACGCATTGCTTTGTTTCTTCCTGGTACAAGGCATGCTGGTGGTGATACGCATTTCGTTATTCCTTCAATTGCAAAGTACATGAGTGTGGTGCTACGTATGGCATTATTTATCTGCTGAACAGTATAAGAGAATATTGTTACGCATTGCAGTATTTGTTTCCTTTTTGCAACATGTGTGATTCTAGCAGTACGACTGGCCTAACCTTTTAGAAACGGTTAGAAGTGAACTTAACTGTTGGTTAGAAGTGGTGGTTGGGATTAGAACCTACCAACCCACCGAAAAGAATACTACCCATTGTTATATGTTGATTTTGTATCGTGTGGTCGTTTCGTATAATTGCTTATAAAAAGATTATACTAATTTTATCAAAACTCGTGTGGAGTCTATTTGTGGTGACATCATGGGGTTACTGTGAGCGTGGTTGCACATACTGAACACTTGTGCCTTGGAGACAAGCCTGGCTGCTCGTGCCAAGTTACTAAGGGGGTGAGCAGGGCTATATCAGACGATGTCCTTACTTAGCCTAACGTTGAAGCGAGGGGTCGAGGACTCCCGCCTCCAGCATTCGGTGGCGGCGGTAAGCGATAAGCACCCTCACTTCCAACACTCCTGTCCTCGATTTCTGCATGCAGGTAGTTCTGTATTTGGTGGTGAGCACTTTGTCAGTCCTTCCATGTGTTTGTTAAGCTTGTGAGTAATAGTTTTTAGGTTCTTCTGAATGTGTGAATTTGTGAATGCTGGGTGTTCATTGGTAGTGTGACTGATATGCTTTTGTCGTTGCTGACTGATGGTTTGGTTTTTTATTTGGCCTGTTCTGTCATCTGCTTTCCCATGTCTTATGTCCCAGTGCTGTGATGGGACTGCCCTATGGAATGTATGATATTGCAGTGTTTTGGAATGTGAGGGTTCTGTGAGCTGGCAATTGTTGAGGCTAAATTGGAGAGTTGGTATAGCCATGTGCAACACTGCTCTTAGTGGGCTGTTTACTGTATGTAACTGACTCTGGTGAACTTAACTAAATAAACTTGACTTATGTACTTTACAACAGGTGGACTATGGACTTGACAGGACAGGCCAGGTTGAGGACAATTTTATTGTATTAGACGAAAAGTTAATGTTTGAAAAGAAAAAATGAATAGCCATGGGTGTACTCCATTAAAGCAATAGGATAAAATAAGCTTACTTTTGACCAAAGTGAAAAAAGGCACCATGAGCGTGACCTGGGTGAGAGTGGGGACATCACCCTGTAGTCACACTTGCGTCAAGGTATGACGTTTCCTGCAATTGCCACTCTGCGCCCTTCACTCTCACCCTGGGTTCGGAAAGCAAACAATGAGACTCTCATCATGGAGTGTGTCTACAATGGGCAAGTATTGCCAAAAACCAATCCATACCATATAGTTATTAACTAGGAGGGATCTGAAAAAGGGATCTGTATCCTGAGGAAGGCCTCTGACCCAGTTGGGCTTTTGTTTAAGGCTGAAACATGTCGGTACACGCAGTCAGTGTAAGGATGTTGTTTCCCTGATATTTCCTATTCATTTTAATTCTGCCAAGGGGGACCCAGAATAACATTACGGGGCTACCCTCTTAGATCGTTTTAACTATTCTTTCTGCTATAGGGATCACACTAAAAATCTTTCAAAATATGCACTCCACCCTGAGCGTTGGTCTATGCCAGCGTGTCTTAGCGGCCCTATGATGAAGCATGCCACTATTTAATGGGTGAGGGCAATTTTAATTACCTAAATGGTTTTCCCAAAAGTTTTTTCCTCTTCGTTGTTTTTCCCCTTAGTTGATGTCATTTGATACAGTCATCCTTGTGAGAGCGATGGAGGCTCAATCACTGGACCCTTTCATTTGTGCGTACTGGGTGTGGGTGTATGTGTGCCTCATGGGTACAGTACAGGTATAATGCAGTACTGGGCATTGCATGCATGGTGGAGGCATACTCTGGATATGAATGCGCCTATGAGGGGTACAGTAGCAGAAGGATGTAGCGCTGTGCAGTGTGTGCATGATAACTGCATGTGCTGGGTGTATGTCTACCAGTGAGTGGTACAATGCATGAAGGGTGCAGTGTGTGCGTGTTAAATGTAAATGCTAGATGTATGTGTGCCTATGAGTGTTAGACTACATGAAGATACAGTGCTGGTCAGTGCGTGCATGATAAATGCAAATGCTGGGTGTATGTGTGCCTATGAATGGCAGAGTACATGTAGCATACAGTGCTGTGCAGTGTGTGTATGCTATATACATGCACAGGGTGTAAGTGTGGTTTGAATGGTACAGTGCATGGTGGGGCCTGGGTTCCATTTTGGGAGACCCATGCTTGCATGGTGAAACTTGGAGAGGAGGTAGAGAGACCCCACAGGCAGATTTGTGTATTGCTTCTTTCCTGTAAGCTGGGTGGAACATAAACTGTGGAGGAGAGGTCCAGGCCATACCTGTACAATTCAAAGGATGCTTTTTGATTCAGTGAGAGGTCACGAGGAAGGGGCCTGGGCACATCTCAGGAAGAAGATAGGGTTGATAAGTGAATCATAAACAGTTTGTTCGGGGACCCTGGGCTAACTTTTTGATGCACATATCACTGTAGCGGACATCCATGTGTGAACTCTAGTCATTCCCATTGCCTGTTTTGTGGGAATATCAGCTTTGGAGACACTCTTGCTGTGACAGACTGCTTTTCAAGAGGAAGAGGGAGCAGAAGAGTGGACACTTCAAAAGAAGCAGAACCCCGACATGAACCTTCAAAGACTCAGACCCTAAATCACTTTTGGTGCCATGAAATGGACTACAAGAAGGAGAAGTTGAGACCCCCCAAAATATCATCTTCCAAGCAGCCAGGCAGGCTATGTGTGGAGGGGAAGCTCTGCAGGACATCTGACTGTGACCAGGACTGGAGGTCTGCTAGTCTCCCTGCTGGGTGAGGGGACATCATCCAGGGAATCCAAGACCACCTTCCTTGGAGCCTGGAACACCAGCTTCTGCCTGCTTGCCAAGACAAGTGTGCCCTGTGATGAAGAGGAGAGTGTGGGAGGCCCGGTGGGAACACTTGTCAAGTGGTCTCCCTGTGCAAGATGTCAGGAAACGGCTGCTACACCTATCAGGTTGTTGCCTGTGTGCTGGACTGAGTTGGCGACCCAGCATGCCAGGAGGGGGCCGCCGTGAAAGACTGCCATGTGGTAAGGGTCGAAGCCTTGTACAGTAGCTGTAAGGCGACTTCGTATGCCAGGAGGGACCCCCATGGGAAAGACTGTTGTGTGTTAAGGGCCGAAAACTTGTGCAGTAGCGGTGCTGGGACCCTGTATGACAGAAGGGGCCGCCGTAAGGAAGACTGCATGCCATAAGGGCTGAAGACTTGTGAAGACTTGTGCAGTAGCGTGGTGGTGACCCCATATGCCAGGAGAGGCCGTTGTGGAGAACTTCACTGTGCTGACCGGACAGAAGCCTGTGGAGAGTGAGTTCCGTAGACCCACTAGGTTGAAGGGGGTCACTGGGAGCAGCAAGGACAGCGTCTTGTTCTTCCCTCCCACTGGAGAAGTGAGTTCACCGTGGGGGCGCACCTGCACCTTCACCGAGGGGAGGGAACAAAGCCGGGATCGTTATACCCACCCCTCATCAGGAGCCAAAAGAATACTTACCCCAGAGGAGAGTTGCAGAAAGTCTCTGGTTGCTTCAGGAGCATGACTGCAAGTGAGAAATTCTGAATTTGTTGAGTGCAGCCGGGTGGGCTATGTGCGGCTGTCTTACCGGAGCTCGGCTGCAGTCACTGTGAGTTCCTGCAGGGGAGACGCACGTCGGAACTTCAAACACTCCACACCTGCCGTTGGCAGTAAGACTTATTGCAGACCTGTTGGCCCTTGGGGAGCTTGCTGCTATTTGAAGCGCAATAGCGCTGGAACATTATTGACTTTAACTCACAATTGTAGTGGACCCTTTAGACTCAGACTTCGAGTGGGGCATAACCTTGATGTTACCAAAAGTGAATGGGGAATAACCACAATCGCTAATAATAGCAGTCAGTGGGACAGGGCACTGCCAAAGAAAACACCTGAGCCCCTACCTTAAGGATGGGGCGTGTCATTTTTTGTGGATGTATTTTTCCATTGTGTGAGTTGCGGCAGAAAATAAAATACTTCTCTTTTTATGAAAGTGAGTATTTGGCTTGACAAAGATTTATTGCTGTTGCTGTGTGCACGTTGAGCTGAGAGCCAGTGTTCACTACCTTGTAGCCACCCCCACCATCCCCCACCTCTGGTGAACCCTTGGACTGCCCGTGCTACACCTACCCTGAGAGCCAAGTATAGAAGGGGTACTTGGCCCAGCTACTCAAAGTCCATTGTAAGTCGGGCTCCGGGACATCAGGAGTAAAAGGCCTCAACTCCCACAGTTGGGCCATGTAGCCCCTGTATGCCCCGTGGCCCTCTGACTGGGGCTCTGACAGGTAGTCAAGCTTTATGTCACTCTATTTTACTCCAATCAACTTTGATTTAATTTAAACCCTCACATCCTACTAACTCCGTAAGACAAATAGAGGTATTTTCATGTATTATGTTGGGATAGACTCACAGAAGATCTTACAATTCCACAGAACAATTTATAATATTGTTCATTTCTAAATGGACATCTGTTTTCTCTATTGTAGCTAAATACTTGACAAGGCAATTACTATAAGCATGGTGCAATGATGTTTGATTTGCTTCTATTTTCTCCAGCCTAACACCTTCTTCTTACCCTCTGACACTAGTGACACTCCACCACTGGAGTCCCTGACTGTTGCAAATAGCCCTATCTACCTTACACAATGCTCAAGAACTCCATGACTACCCATGTGGACACTTCTTCCATACATTTCACTTATGTTTATCGTGAATAATAATTAGATGACACAATGGCGAAGTACCGAACATTACCAAACAATGTATAAGGCCTGGGAATGTCCAAAGCAAGTTTGATCAATCGATGATCTAGTGCTTTGAAGGTGTTTTGAGGAGGGAACGCCATTCTTAGGGCATTTGTCACCTACAGTGCAAGAAACACAACTGCATTTGAAATTCTTGATCTGCCCAGTGCAGGCTATCAAAAATCCACCCTAAACCCTGGTTTCATGGGTTCATTCTAATGTGAGTCTTGGGTACCAGTTACTCCACCTTCTCGGTCAAGTTTGAACAATCCACCAGCATTTTTAACCTATGTCCAACTGCCTCATTTAAAGTTACTTTCTCAGAAACATTCCAATCAGAAAATAACTCCCTAGGGATTATGTTTTTTTAATGTTTATTTGTATTTTACCACAAATCCAGGCGAAGACAACCAGTTCAGTATTCTGACCATATTACAATCTATGCTTTTTAACTTCTCAGCTTTTTACATGGTAAAACCAATAGTTTGCATTACATGAGGAGTAGGCATGATATGTCATGATAATGCAAGGATGACATAAGGGAATACAGGTAAACATAGTGTGCATTTGTAGCCGGCAACGTTAGTCATCTTTCCCAGCTGGGTAGGTACGCCGTGGTGTCCAGACGTCCTTGGGGGTTGGATCTCCCTTGTGGTAGTGTCCCATATGTTTTTAAATTTATAGAGCATATAGTCTGGTCACAGAGCCAGCGAGCACAGCTTGATGTGGCCCTTCCTTTCCAGTGCTTGTGGGGTCGGGGGCTAGTTATTATCATTGAGAGCCAGTCCTAATCTGGGGTTTCATCTGGGACCAAAGTGTATAGCTCTTTCTAGGAGTTGCAAAGCCCCTGATATGTTAGCGTGTGCCTTGGCTTGATGGGGACATTTTTCAGATAACCTCTGATTGTCAGAAAGTGGCTATTTATTAAAGATCACCCAGATGACCTAGTCCTCTAGCATAGTCTTTGCCAGCAGGAGGTGCGGCTAGTATTGGTCCTCTGTACCTGTTAGATCAACTAACCTCGCCCAAACCCAACCCATGCACCTCACTGTTTTGATCTAGGCAGAGGGTCGACATGGCTTTAGAAGTATGCTGCTGTGACGTAGGACGGAGCGGCCAGCCCAGCCTCCCAGTCTTGGTATGATGTGCTCGTCTGGTGGGATGTAACTGATAAGTGTGCAAATTAGGCCCACGCCTCAAGATAATATATTTTGACGTTGGGTGCCCCAGGCCACTCATGGTAATCATAGTGTCCGCCATTCAATTGTGGGTTGTCTGCCTGTCCAGAGTAATTTAATCATCATAGAACTGATACGCTCAAAGAAAGCATAAGTTAGCGTGATAAGGAACTTTTTTTGAACAGATATAGCAATTTAGGTAATACCACCATTTTCATGACGGCTGTTCCCTTTGAGGGCTTCATCGATCACAAGCCCAAGCCAGGCAACAACATGCTTGTCACCTTCATCCACAACCACTACCTCCTTAGAAAACAGAAGCGGTGACAAGAAAAACTGTAGTGATGTGTAACTGGCTTAAACTTCTTTGCAAATGTCTGAGGTTTGTGGTGGCTCATGGGGAGGGTCGGTCACTCTGTTGGTTTTGAAATTATTCAACAAGCGGTTTGTGGTCATGTAGAGCACAACTCGGTGAGACACACGTGAAGGCTCTTGGGGTTGTATGTGTGTAGGTATCAGACGCTACCTGCATGTATTAGATTTGTTGTCAGCCGTAGAGGGAGGGCTTTAAGTCGGCTGGGTCTGTCCAGGTCTGAGCACCGCCAGTTATTTTCAGGGGGCCTCGAAATGGGTCTCTATCGGGCTCTATTTTCAGGCCTCGCAAAGGTAGTCAGTTTTCATTTTTTTAATTGGACTGCAGTGAGAGCATGCACATCGCTCACTAGAGAAGTGGAGACGTCATGCCAGGTGAAGCGCATTGTAAGGGAAGGGAAATCCTTTAAAGAGAGACAATTTCTCTCAGGATTTCCCTGCTCTTTTTGCAGCGCAGGAGCACCAATTCATCGTGGGATGATTAGGAGGGAGACGACCAGGCGCACAACGCCCATTGCCCCAGGCTGAGACAGCTTCCCGGGCGCACACACACACACCCGCACCGGAGTACTTCACAGGTCTTTAAAAGACCATTTGCTTGTAAATTAGGCTCTGTTGTTTTTCACCCCTTTTTAGAGACCCTGCATCCCCACTCTGCCTATTGCTGGAAGAATTAGCCTCCCCCGAAATTCGGCTCTAGTTGCGGCTCTGGAGACGACCACAGGCAGCCAACTCCAGCACGACCCTGCTCTGAACTTTCACAGTGTCTTGTTTTACTGCTAGGAAAACACACGCTGTGCCTGGCACACTTAGTTCTCACACCCCCTCTTTAATATGAAGATAGTAGCGTTGGAATTATCTTTATATTCCTATACTGTGCTTCACATGGAAATATAGAAGGGCAGGTTCTCACCAACCCAAATTAGCTGTTTGGTATACTCTCTCAAATGTAAGAACTACAGGTATTCAGTAACTGTCAGTCACGGCCAATTTAAAGCAGTGTTCCTATATAGAAATGGACAAAAGGTTATGTTTCTGAATTAGCGTCTTACATTGAAAAGCTGGTTTACATTTCTTTCGCTAGATCATCCTTTGTTTAAAACACCACCAGAGAAGGGTGGTGAACTATGGTCCACATAGAGCAACTGAAAGCTTTCTTATTCTTTATCAGAATCATCTGCCTGTCAATGGTTATCACCAGCCTTTTCGGCCCATTAAGAGGCTGGGTGGACGAGTATAATACGGGGTGTTTAGGATCGGGGCGGAGGGTGCACGGAAAGAAGGACGGATAGGTGAATAAAGGGCGAGTGGATGGATGGTCAGATGGATGAATGGATAGCTAGATGGATGGATGGATGGATGAATGTATGGATGGATGGAATGATGAATGGATGCATGGACCAGTACTTAGGATAGGCGGGTGGGCTGATAGATGCTTAGGATAGGTTCTGGGACAGATGTATGTATGGATGTATGGGCGTATGGATGAATGGATGGCACAGTGCTTAGGATAGGCTGGTGGGCTGATAGATGCTTAGGATAGGTCCAGGGACACATGTATGTATGGATGGATGGATGGATGGATGGATGAATGGATGAATGAATGAATAGATTGGTGGATGGATGGATGGATGGATGGAAGGATGAATGGATGAATTGAACAGTACTTAGGATAGGCGGGTGGGCTGATAGATGCTTAGGATAGGTGCAGGGACAGATGTATGTAGGTAGGAATGTATGGATGGATTGAAAGATGGTTGGATGGCACACTGCTTAGGATGGATGGATGCAGGGCTTTAAGTAAGCCGGGTCTGAGCGCCGGCAGTTATTTTCAGGGGGCCTCGAAACGGGTCTCTATCGGGCTCTATTTTCGGGCCTCGCAAAGGTAGTCTGTTTTTTCTTTTTTTATTGGACTGCAGTGAGAGTATGCACATCGATGTGCGCATGCTCATTTTGCTGACTACTGAGAAGTGGAGACGTCATGCTAGGTGAGCGGCGTTATAGGAGGAAGGGAAATCCTTTAAAGAGAGTGTTTTCCGAAGGTGGTATAATTGGAGGGGATTTTCTTAAGCACACAATGCTAGTTATCTTGATTTAGACCATGCCCCTACTTGGATAGGCCACACCCCTTTAAAAGGTTTGCCCTGCCCCTTTTAGAGCACCCCCAGGTTTTTTTCCCTCTAAAAGCCCTGCGTAGAGGCAAGTGTTGTTTGTAGTGCTGATTGGCTGTATTTTATTTTCTGAAATTAAGGATTCACCAGACATGCATTTTAGATAGTTAAACTAATAGTGACTAAGAGAGCTCTGTGGTCTTTATGGTTCATAATTGAGCTGATTTTATATTATTTATATTCACTCTGAATTGTGATATTTTAAGACATTTAAATGAATGAATCTTATCTGTATATAATGTGTACACATTTGTGTTTTATAGCACATAATTGTTTACTGATCGCATAATTCGGCTGTATTATACTATTTACAAAATAAAAGTTTCCTTACTGTAAAAATTACCCGCCTACGAGTTCCTGCCAGTGTTTGTAACTCGATATGCTGCGACTCTGTGCATTGACCCGGCACCCTGTAGGTAGAAGCTGTGTTCTGTTTACCATTCATTGCACAACAACTCTAATTGTCTCTTAGAGCTACTGTGATATTTCTTTCGGGATCTTTTACACACACATACCTCCCTCTACAGCAGCGTCTGCAAACAATGAGGTATCTTAGCACCTTCTTTCATGGAATTTAACCGCCATAAAGCTTCACTTCCCAACACAATGAGCAGTGACCATTTCCTGCCAGCAGACCTTCTTTTAATGATGTCTTCACCAACGGGTATGTGACAGGACTTCCGGTAATATTATCTTAGAAAGCCCCATGGCCCTAGATCCTGTAAGCTGGTCAGGCCCTACAAGTCGAATATTGACATGACTAACTGACCTATTTTACTGAACTATATTATAGCCTAAATATATCTTACAGAACAGCGCTGCACCCCCCTACTATTTGCCTTACCGCTCCCTCTTCTTATCACCCTCACCCACTTGTACGCTCAGGTATTATCCTCCCCGCAGATGTGCACAAGGCCACAGTTGGGTTAAAAACTAAGTGTGGCTTGTTCCATCACATAACACCTGGATTTGAAGAGTATCAGGAAACTATAGATTGCTTGTAAATTGAACACTGAACATGTGGGTGGATAATGTTGAGTTGACACTTTTCAAATGATAAACAGCATTATAACATCAGTCTTGTACATTTTGATCTTTAAACTGGACTTTAGACATGGGCAATAAATAACCGTAGAGGCACCATTGCTCAAGCCGATGACCACCCCATCGACATGTAAACAGAACAAGGTGAGCAAGTCTGGGGTAAAGCTGAAACGTAGAGTCTGCCAACAGGTGACCCTTCACCACAAGCTAGCCCCCAACCTATATACAAAGTAATTTTACAGCCTCCTTTAATCCACACAAGACGCCATTATCTTCTGTTTTCCGTCTTTCCCAATTACTTTCTTTCAGGACCACTAACGTAAAGTGGTGGTTGGGCGGGGAATTGCCACTCAGCATAGGCAATATTTGTTTCATGGAAAGGAAGAGAAAATGGGGGCTAGATGGATGGGGCATCTTGTCATTTAACCCCCATTGGCCCCAATGCCATGCTTCACTTGGGTTTCCCTCACTAAGACCTGCAAAATTAGCCAATTAAATAAGAGAATCAGACTGATGAGGGGTAGTGGCGCCTTCCTATTGGCCGACATACTTTTGCCCCTAGCACCATCTTCCCAGCACTTACTGGTGATTTTTCTCATACTAGTTCTGGGAGCCTATTGGGTGATATCACCCTCACCTCACCTCTTCCTTCCTCTCCTTGTTAATACATTGCTATCTGTTTTTTGTTATATTCAGGAACGTTGACTCTGATTGTATTTCGTTGTATTATCATGTTCTGTCTGATATATGACCTTTATGCCATGTTTACTGTTTCATTGTTCAACAACCTCCTGTAACATATCTTTGGTCCTGTTTACACTCTAAAAAAAACTGTCAAATAATGTAATTATTGAATAAACTAGCCATTTGCATACTTTAATATATGATATGGCGCGATGGTACGCCACGCCATATGGCCCAAGGAAAATGTAGAGATAATTAGAACACCTTTCTGAAGGTTGTGATAACCTAACTTGCAGGTACTGTACGCAGGGTATAGTATCAAAATATTTTTAGTCAATCAAATACTTTATTCTGCTAATTTTAAAAATACATAAAACATCAATAAGAGCAATCCGCAATAAAATCAACATTTAAAAGAAAATTAAAAAAAAAAACAGTACAGGCTGACAGTATCAAAAAAACTCATAGCTGTAGTAATGAGTGAGCCTAGCCTCCCATGAATCTTCTAATCTTATGGGAACCAGAGATAGAACTGATTACAGCCTGGTATATAAACTCACTTTCCAAACATTAAAGATACTTCAAAATCACTCCTACAGATCTAAAGTTGAGAGAGCGCAAGATAGGACGCTTTCGGGACTGAATAAAACTGGATAAAAGATTGTTGGCAGGTATTATCACATGGGCAGAAAACCAACTGCCTTAAAAAGGATAAGCTACCAAATATTGAGATGTAGACAACCTGAAACGTGTCAAAAAGAACCGATATTCTGGATTAGGAACCTACAACAAATATCCCTCAATTCAATCATATGCTGTAATATCTAAATACGAACTGACTGTGTCAATAAGCATGGACTTAATGGCTCGTTTCAGATCCATGTTTGAATGAAAAAGGGTGCTAATATGGGCCCTTTAGTTAGCATTGATTTCCTTAGGTGACTAAAACAATTGTGGAATGCCCTATTCTGACAATATTGTTTTAATGTAGGCAAGCCAGGGATTTTTTTTCCTCCGTGATCCAAATTAATACAATCGTTTAAAACTGAACGAGACAAATTTGCATATGGGGCACACTAGAATTATACGTAAAGTAGCAATGGTGCCAAATTGACTAAATTCTCTATATAGGGTAATTCAAACTCTGAATGGGTTATAATGTTTGCAGTACTGCTAGGTACCGCCAAAAACCTAGCAAGAAATTTGTTCTCAGAACTCTGAAAAGGGTAGCAGTCCGCATACCTCCAGATCCTAGCTCCGTAAATACCCAAGAAAAGACATTTGGACTTATAAAGGTAGATAAGTTTACGGACTGGCTTTTGATTACGCCGCTTAGAAAATTTTCCATCTTAAGTCTTTTCTGGGTCAGGAGTTTATCCTATTTATAATTCGAATCCAATAAAATCCTGAGATAATTCAAATTCAGGACTTTAGGAATTGGGATCTCATCAATGACAAACCTGCGGTAGTGGGTACTTTTAGGGCCGAGAGTCATTACAAAAGATTTCTTGTGGTCAACCCTTAATTTTAAGTCCCCCCATAAACTAATTGAAGTAGTCCAGCGATTATCAGGAGCCCATTTGTAGTCCAAGATAAGGGTACCGCATCATCTGCATAGAGCAGGGCGGGACAGTTCGAGTCCCCACCCTTGGAAAGTCCTTCCCTTTATCTTGTAAATATTGGTCAAGTGCATAAATATAAAAAACAAAAACAAAAGTGCAACCTTGTCTTACCCCATTATGGACTTTAAAACAGGAGGTATATTCCCCAAGGGGGCCAAGTGGTCTTGGGTATCTCAATGTAGATGCTTAAAAACATCAATCAGTGATTTTTCCGCAACGGCTATTGCCAATAGAACCCATAACCTACCCCTGTCCACCAATTCGAAAGCTCCTTAAAGGTCCATGAAGGCACGATGTATAGAGCCATTCATGGCCTTAACGTATTTTCCAGTGATCAGGAGTAGGTTGAGGGACTGCTCCACTGTACCAACACCACGTCTAAAACCAAACTGGACGTCAGAGAAAAAAACATTCTCTTCTGCCCAGTAATACAATTTCTGGAGGATCACCCTTCCTAAGCTTATTATTTTACCATGGAGACTGGTGTTTACGTTTCTTTCTCGTACCACAAAGAGTGACGATTTTGTAAAGTGAACTGTGTGAAAATCCTGCTGGTGTGAAAGGAAGGGCTGTAGTATGTCGTTTTCTTCTAACACACAACAACATTTTAAATACCTACAAATGAACTGTATAAATATTTCAAAATAAATAAGCAGCTAGGAAAGCACAAATTAAACACTTTTTTCTAATTTTTAAGTGTGATGGAAGCGAACATTTTAATAGGATCAAAGCAAATCAAGACACATTACTTGGTGTTGCGCAAATTACAATACTCGCTGAAACCCAATTTCCACAGGTTATCGTTTTTACACTATATAGTTTTAGTAGTAAAAGGGCATGCCTGTGCAAATTTAGTAATCATTTCAATGGAAATGTGCTGTCTGTAAATAACAGTGGCTACCACATCATGCTTTAGTGATATATTTGTGACAGTGTACTACCACATACAACATCAGTTACAAATTACATCCTTAGCACTCTCCTGCTGAATAGGTGTGACTCATTTGTGACATTTGTTCTTTGTATGTGGCTTGGATTTTTCAGAATCCCTATGAGTTCACTGACGTAACATTGATGGAGGCACTGTTCAAGCACCACTGCACCCATGAATTTCTCACCCTTGTTTACCTGCAGGACAGACGGGTTCTCACTCCCCAGTCATTCCAAACTTGCCCGGGCATCTGAATACACCACCCTGCTCATCGCATAGCTGCAAGTGCCAGCTTTTGGATTTTATACCTTGTTCGCTTTTTTTTTTTTTTGAAAAACCTTTATTGACATTTCAACCATTAACAAGTATGGGCCTACAACCCCCGGGGCCGGCCGCTAAGCAGTCAGAGTAACAGAAATCAATATTTAGCACAGGCAGAACCTCGGGGAGCAGAATCTCCATGCCGGTATACTCTCGGCCACTGAACAGCCCAAGTAGGAGACCAGGATACAAAAGGTTTTCATTTTATAATAAGGGAAGATGGAAGGATCAGGTGCCAAACAGTTTCCCGGCAGCAAGAAATGGCAGGCAGAGTAATAAACGTCCACAATAAACAGCAATTTATCTAGTCAATGGCGCTGAAACAAGAAGTTCAGGATGTGGAGAAATATCACGGCCATTTGCGCCTGCAGTCCCCTGCCCTAAAACCCAGAAAACACCACGGAAATTGTGGCACACATGAAAACGCAGCGATTAACGACAAAGGAGTTCTACCATGCTGATCCCAGAAAAGAAAGACAAAGAAGAATAAGAGAAGAAAAAGGAGGCCATGGAAAAAAAGGGTTAAAGACTAAAGGATCCCCTCCCCCAACCCCCCACCCTGCACCTCTGCAGATGAGTACGCCCCCCCCCCCCCAGCAGCGTGCCTGTCGCCCCGGAACCAGACCCGAAATATAGAAGAAACCGAGAAAGAGGAGTAAGAAAAGAAACCCCACCAGTCGGGGGGGTAGAGAAAATATTAATAAACTGGAGGAGGGCCTTCAAAACATGCCCCCGGCTTCTCCCTCCCGCACAATATGTTTTCCCCCAAAGCAAACAATAAGCAACACAGAATCGACCAAGTCAAAGAAGAATCGGGAGCATTATGCGCCTATTACACTAACAGTTATGCCGTGAGAGCACGCAACCCCTGAGCCCGCCCGCCTATTAGATGACCACCTCTGAAGGATCAGCCTTATCCTTGGCCACTCTTTGCGAATCTACCCATGCATACCCATCGACCCAGTGCCATGTCAAATGCTACAGAGAAGAGGAGCGTCCAAAAAAGAACAGGAAGCGACACACACAGATAGGGTGGAAGTCTCTGAACACCAACACAGTCAGCAGTATGGAGAGTCGTCTTTCCCAGTGCTGCCCCAGGATCTGCACTGCACACAAGGTCCAAGAAGGCGAAATCAGCCAGAGCAGGCGACCGTTGCTTGAATATTGCCTGGGTTGCCGGAGGCCGCGCACGGGACAAGGCCACCACCCCCCACTCAGGTCCAAGACCTCCGGAACAGATCAGACCCACAGCCAGCCGATCACACGTTAAGATACTGTCCGGGGTTTCCAGCTGGTCACTATCCACAGGGGCGGCCACGACACTGTCCTCCCGTGCGCAGTGTAGGAAGTCCCCGTGTACCTGGGGACAGGCAGGCAGCAACTGTTCCGACGCTGATGCCACCCCATCAAGCTTACTCCCCAATACCCAGGCGCCGTGAACCAAGGTGGAATGAAGGGCACCGAGAGCCTCGAGAAGATCACCATACCCCAGCACAGCTCTCGGCGCTCGCTCCGCTACGCTCCTCATAGTCGCACACTTCCAATCGTGCTGCGACCCAGTGTACAGGATGGTAGACTTCGTCCTGTCGAGATGGCCGCCGGGTAGGTCCAACCCAGATTGGGACCAGGACCCAGGGACAAGCGCCTCAGGTTCCATGTCACTGGAATCAGGGTCTCGGGGGCAGGCAAAAGATATATCCGGTGTGTGGTCACGGGCAACAGTCATCCCCACCACGGACCTGCGCCCGCGAAAATCCGGGAGCAGTCCGCAAGAATCAGGGCGAGTTACGGGCGACGGCCGGGCAGCTCACCGGCGAAGGCTGAGGCAATCACCGGGGAATCCTGGATTGGCCACCTCGGGCAGGCACTCGTTCCGCTACGCTTAGTGGTAGGAACGACCACGGCGAAATGTAGGCCGATATTCGCACCGCTCCGGTTAGTCCGACTCCACCCAGTCACCAAAGGCCGCTGTTGTTGAACTGCCGCCCGGCCATGTTATCCACTCGAGGTCCCGGTTCCAGGGTTGCACAGGCCGCAAACTTCGAATGGACATTTCTCCGGCGATACCGCCGCCAGAAACTTCGGAGTCACACGATCGGTTGCCGCTCTCATTCACCAACACGGGCATATAGCGCAGGCTAAGGATCTCATGCAGGATATCTGTGCGGGATGCGGAGGGTCACGGAGCCGGGAGCCTACGCTGCCGTCCCGGTCGCCATCTTGGCTCCTCCCCTCCATGTTCGCTTTTTTAATTTCGCCTCCCAACTGTGGATGACAAGGTAACAATAATGGCGTGCACTTAGGCTAAGTTAGGCTAAGACTTATGAAAATTTCATACAACATTTCTCCCAAAGTAAGACTGGCTTTTAGATTGAAATCATCACTTTAGAGAGCCGAAGCAGAAAACATGCCAGAACTATGCACTATGGATGCTCATACTTTAGCCGAATTTCTTGCATTTATATTTACTGTAAGACCAGCAGATGCATTCAATTTCTCCTATGGTATCATATGTTATCTAGCCTGGATATTATGTACCCAAAAATGACTACCTTAAATTGGGCTCTCTGTGTTTCTCTGTTGGTAGTGCCCGTCGGGTGTTTGACTAGTGAAGTTGGTGATTTGTAAGGAGCCTTGGAGGACAACTCCATGGGTGCTGCAGAGATCAGACCTCTCAAGAGAGGTTCCTCTGACACTGTCCTGCTGTCTTGGTGAGGGGGAATCAGCAGCAGCTGCACTATTGACTTATTACCTATAGGGGGAGGCAGCCAGCCTCTCCGTCACACCTGTCTAGACATGCGCAATTAGACCTCACTGGAGGAGGCAGCCTCTCTCCGACCTGTTTCCTGTTGCTCCACTTCACAGTGACTTCACTGTCTGTGGTGTGACAGTCTGGCCTCTCAGGGGAAAGCAGAGTCTCTATGACCCTGCTCTTATCTGCTGCACTCCACAGTGGCCCCATGGTGCTTCTGAGAACCAGGCCTCGCAGAGAACCTCTGCAGTCCAGGCAGGTTCTGCTTGTTACGTCTGTGTGTATCAGCAGAATACCAAACCTCTTGAAACCTGAAAAATGAATGTTGTTGGGTATCTTCTCATCCAGCTATGATGGGAGGTCCCGTCTGCTGGCATCTGCACCCCACAAACCAATGACTGAATTATATGCCTTGAGAGCGGGAACGTTTCTAGGATCATGCTCAGTAATACCTTGTAGAACTTCCTACAGGTTCCCGTGCCATTAACTGTCCAATCCCTGCCAAGTATTGCAAATATGCAACCTATGGCTGAGCAGCCGGTATGTGACATCTGGATATCATTAGTGCTGGAATGAATGTGTCCTGCCTTCACTTTCTTTGACTCAAGCACAACTAAGTGCAGCATTAACTCACATTCCGCTGACCACACTTGAGGTCCCACCCATGACACCAGAGTCTATTCGTTGTGTCTAACCTCTACACACACTATCCCAACTACGAATGCATGCTCCGGTGTGCAGCAGATGGGACATGCAGGATGCTGTCTGCAGCACTTTGGACAAGGCATGTCCCGGCTTGCGGCTTACCAGGCAAGGAAAGTGTGCTGTGAGGCAATAGAAGTTCACTTTAAAAAAATGACTAGCAGTGGTCATATTGCTCTACTTGTGCTTCAAGGCACTTCAAACAATGAACATGGAGAAGCGAATCAGTTTGAATTGTATTGAAATCCTTGAAAGTGTTAAAAAGACATTGCAAGTGCAAGAATTCTACTTCTGTCGCAAGGTGGGCATATACAAATTTAGTACTTACATTACACAATTCCCATTTACTTTGAGGATGAAATCCTGCTTTTCTGTTGCCACTTTATTAGGATTCACCTATCAGTATTCTGTGACAGAACAAAGACAAACACCAAGAGCCCTGAAGTCTTGACTGGCTAATATGTTATGTCACTTGAAAAATGACAGTCCAGTCTGCCATTATATTTAACCTCTTATCTCATCAAGGCTGGAATCAAGCTTGGTGCTAACGCAGGATATGTTTTTGCAATCAGAACCTAGTGGGAGATTTGAATCCACAATTCTATACCTATGTTGGAGAAAATCCTACCGGTTGATTCTCTATTGGTTAAGAATTTCCTCCGGCACCTAATCCCAGTCTTGCCCTTTTTCCCCCCTTGCTACTCCTATGGATTGGTAGGGTCCCCCCCGCTAGGGGAGCACATGCTGTTGTTTCCGATTGTGGGTTGCCTTGTGGATTTGTCCTTGTGTTGTTATTTATATTAAAATGAAACCGTTATGTGTGCTCGGATGGTGTGGCTACCACCGCTTTTACCTCCTGTGCATTTCCCTTCGCCGCAGCATGGGCGCTATTGTTTGTATCCAATGCTTCTCTTGCTTACTAGCGGCCGGCCTGAAGGTTGTAGGCCCATCTCTGTATATTTTTTGAATTTTGTAATAAACGGTTTCAAAAAAAAAAAAAAAAAATAAAAAGAAAAAAAAAAGAATTTCCTCCGGAATGAGTTTTGCTACCAGCCAACTCTACACAACTCCTTTCAAACTATTGTTTCCAGTTTGGCATGATTTTGCCATTCCAAAAAAACAGAAGAGAATGTGATTAACTGATGTAAAAGTTTGCCTAGCCTTTAACATAACACATCCCTGATAAATCTGCCTGCCATGCTGCTGTCCATGTGCATAGTCCAAACGAAGTTAAAGGGCAGAAGAGCACACGGTTCAGGGTTGAAGGCAAGTATAAGGTCAACGAGTGATAGACGTAGCCCGTTGTACTGTTACAGCATCATGATGTTGTGGTTTTTTTTATAGGGGAAAGTCTTCAACACTTTCCTAAATTGCTGCAGCAGTGGAGTCGTCGTGGTGGATAAGGAGATGTTGTTCATGATACTAGTTGCATTGATTTTTGACCTTTTTACACTTTTTAGTCTGAAGTGTGATGGTTTCAGGGCTGCAGTGTTTAGTGTCACGAGCCACCAGCGACAGTGACATTGTCTGCAAGATAAGTGGGGGTGCTGGTCATGATGGCTTTGTAAATGAAAAAAGAACAATCGATGGACAGAATGCAAAAACAATGTCAAGCATTCACCCCCACAACAGAGATCTGAGTCTAAATCCATTGTTTTTTAGCAAACCATGCCATTCCAGTTTATAACCAGCCATATGCAAATCAGTCTTGACCCTGTTCCCCATGGGAACAGTCCAGCCTGAACTGCCAGGCCAGGTCCTCCCTGGACCAGAAACAAGCATCCTAGGACCGGTTTCAGGGTATCAGCCCATATCAGTCAGGCTAGCTTGACTGTAGTGGCATGGAGAGCACGGGACCCACGTGATGTAATATGTGAGGTCATAAGCAGTGCATTGCGGAGGTGAAAGTTAGCTGAGCTAACTATAACTGCAAAATTTCACTGGTTTCGTACAGAGTGAAATCTGAGCCGAACTATAACATCCCTGTATCCTTTGTTTTTCAAGTGAATTTCTTAGTTTTTTTTAATGCTGTTTCCTAGCTATAACTGTCCTTCTTTTTTTTATTTGAATATATATATATATATATGATTGAATGAAGAGAATCGACAATTGTTTGGATATATATATAGATATATACACAAACACATACACACACACATACATATATCTATGCATTTTTATTTCTTGAAAAACAGGCTAAGTTGACCCTACGGCTCTTTTTAGGCCATACCTAAAAACTAACAGCAACCGGTTAATTTTCCACATTTCACAAAAGTAAGCAGGTGGTGACGTGAATAATGATTGCAAAACCACAAAGAAAAAACACCAAATGCTTTTTCTTGTAGGCTTCAGCTTTTGCAGTATTTATTGCCGAATCAGTAGAGGAGATTGGAGGTTGCTCTGGCTCTGTGGATGCGCGGGGTTTCGGCCAGTGCCAGGTTGGAAGATCAGAGGTTTCTTTTGGGTACGTGGAAGTTGATTCTGTCCTTGAGGTATTTTGGTCCGTTGTTGTGTAGGCATTTGTAGGCGTGAGTGAGGATTTTGAAAGTGATTCTTTCCTCCACGGGGAGCCAGTGGAGACTTTGTAGGTGTTGGCGGATGTGTTCGTGTCGGGGGATGCCGAGGACGAGTCTAGCGGTGGTGTTCTGTATTGTCTGGAGTTTGCAGAGTAGGGACTTGTTGATGCCGGCGTAGAGTGCGTTTCCATATTCCAGTCTGCTGGTGATGAGTGCGTAGGTGACTGTCTTCCTTGACTCAGGGGGATCCACTTGAAGGTCTTGCGGAGGATGCAGAGGGTGTTGAAGCAGCTGGAGGTGACGGCGTTGACCGGTCAGTTCATGGTGAGTGTTTGAGTGAAGTACGATGACGAGGTTCTTGGCGTGCGCTGAGGGGGTAAGTGGGCTTCCTAGGGCGGTCGGCCACCAGGTGCTGTCCCATGTAGAATACCCTTCAATTTATTCAGGAATTGTTAAATCTGGAATTTCCTTCACTATATTACTCCAAAGTGGGAAACGTCAGTGCTCTGCAATTGTTTGTGTGGTCACCATACACACACAATGCCCTCTTAGGCCCCAGTCTCACAGCTCTCAAGTTTCCCAGTTCCATGCATGAGTAGCTTATCCAGTCCAGGATGTTTTGGTGCAAAGAAGGTCTTTGTAACACACTGGAAAAAATCAGTACCTACAAATTCCAGAATTCAATTCAAATACTTGGAATCGATGGGCTACTCATGCATTGAACAGGAAGGTTGGAGAGTTCCGTACTTCTCACCGCTACAAGACCTGGAATATAGGGAGATGAAATATATGTTGGCAAGTAGGAACTTACCTGTTATACCATAACACCTCCCTGATGTTGTTCTCCTGCCCAGAATACCATGAATATTCATCTTGGGCCCAATTAACAACTTCTTTTGCCTAATTGAAATGCACAAAAGGTTATCTACGGCTGTAAAATGAGACCACGATTCACAGAAGCAAAGTGTGTGGACATTTACATACATAAATGTACTGCCACATTAGGTTGAAGTGAGTTTGTGGATGTAGCGAAAATTATCTAAGTACGAGCATACTTGATCACAGTGTAAGACAACGGCGCTCCCCAGCAAGAAAAATATTTTCCAGCTGGAAACAAATAAAGTAAGTTTGTATTGTAATGTTGCATTTCTGTAGCTTTTACTACCCCTAGAAAGGATGCTGAAGCACTTGCCAATGATTACGAGTTTAGGTATTATATATTGCACATGATAAATAACGATTCCATGGGGTACATTATTTATTGTGTGCGATAAATAATACTCATCATGAGTTTGTGGGGAGTAACGTTGATTTTGGTGTTTAACGCATAAAAATTTGCATGGTACGGTAAATACTGCACAATTTCCTCTGGTAAATTTGGGCAGGTTTAAAACGCCGAAACTTAACGACAGCTGAGGTATTAGTACATCCCAAAATTATTGGATGTGTTAAATACAGCCAAACAGTTAATTCCACTCCATGCATAAACAGGAGTTTATGCACAGGTCTAAATCTACCGGCTCCCTCGTAATCAGGGCCACTGTGTATGGTCTGTGGTTGAAAGACTGTTGTCTTAGTTTTGAGCCTGCGTGGGAAGCATTTCCATGTTGTGCAAGATGACCACCAATGTGCGTTTATCGTGTTACGGGACACAGCGCTTTTCATGAGGAGAATAAGTGTGTGAGATAGGCACGGAGTTTACGGTTTTAAGTATGCTGGCAGCAATGGCCTGCTCTGCAGGCCTCTTTGTGGTGGTTGTAACTATTATATAAGGTTCCAGACCATTTTTAGGTCTCGCCTACACAGCGCGCATGCGCTGCATAGGAGGACCTTTTGCCGTCGCCCTGCCCTTTTTGGAAGCACATTGGAAGCACATACTCGTGCTTGTGGCGGCATCCACCATGCGGGAGCGAGCAGGGGCGCGCCCACAAGCATGAGTATGTGCTTCCAAATAGAGCCGACTGCGCACGCACGCACCACTCCCGGGCCAGCAAACACACGATTGCAGTGCCAGTAGTGTGTTTTGCTTTTACTGTGAGAGCACAGGTGTGCTTCAAAATATCAGAATTAGTTATTCACTCGTTTACTTTGTGTTTTGCTTTTACTGTGACAGTTTTCTCATCACTTCTTCCCTTGTGTTCTATCTTGCTTTCTTTTTTTTTATCATTCACTCTGTGTTTTGCTTTTACCTTTTCTCACTATTTGTCACCACGTCCACCACCACTACCACTTCCACTACCACTTCCACCACCACCACGTCCACCACGTCCACCACCATGTCCACCACCACCACGTCCACCACCACCATGTCCACCACCATGTCCACCATGTCCACCACGTCCACCACCACATCCACCACCACCAGGACCACATCCACCACCACGTCCACCACCACCACGACCTCCACCACGTCACGTCCACCACCACCACCACCATGACCTCCACCACCACCGCGTCCACCACCACGTCCACCACCACCATATCCACCACGTCCACCACCACCACCACGTCCACCACCACCATGTCGAGCACCACCACATCCACCACCACGTCCACCACCACGTCCATGTCCACCACCACGTCCTCCACCACCACGTTCACCACCACCACATCCTTCACCACCACTATGTCCTCCACTATGTCCACCACCACCACATCCACCACCACTACCACCACCACGTCCACCACCACCACGTCCACCACCACCACCACCATGTCCTCCACCACGTCCACCACCACCACATCGACCACAACATCCACCACATCCACCACCACCACCACCATGTCCACCACCACGTCCACCACCACGTCCTCCACTACCACATCCTACACCACCACATCCTACACCACCATGTCCACCAGCACTTCCACCACCACCACCACAACATCCATCACATCCACCACCACCACGTCCACCACCACCACGTCCACCACCACCACGTCCACCACAACATCCACCACCATGTCCACAACCACCATGTCCACCACCACATCCACCACCACCACGTCCATCACCACCACCACATCCACCACCACCATGTCCACCAACACCACTACGTCCACCACCACCACGTGCACCACCACCATGTCCACCACCACGTCCACCACCACCATGGCCACCACATCCACGTCCACCACCACCATGTCCACCACCACCATGTCCACCA
Organism: Triturus cristatus; assembly: GCF_964204655.1. NCBI lineage: Eukaryota > Metazoa > Chordata > Amphibia > Caudata > Salamandridae > Triturus > Triturus cristatus. The sequence continues at coordinate 172,009,242 of NC_140581.1, read as the reverse complement.
CCACATCCACCACGTCCACCACCACCACCATGTCCACCACCATGTCCACCACCATGTCCACCACCACCACATCCACCACCGCCACGTCCACCACCACGTCCACCACATCCACCACCACCATTTCTGCCACCACGTCCACAGCCACCATGTACACCACCACACTGTCCACCAACACATCTACCACTACACCCACCACCACGTCCACCACCATGTCCACCACCACCACGCCCACCACCACCATATCCACCAACACCACCATGTCCACCACCACATGCACCACCACCACCACGTCCACCACCACGTCCACCACCACGTCCTCCACCACCACATCCACCACCACCATGTCCACCACCACCATATCCACCAACACCACTACGTCCACCACCACCACGTGCACCACCATGTGCACCACCACCATGTCCACCACCACGTCCACCACCACGGCCACCACCACCACATCCACGTCCACCACCACCATGTCCACCACCACCACCATGTCCACCACCACGTCCACCACCACCACCACGTCCACCACCACGTCCACCACCACGTCCACCACCATGTCCACCACCATGTCCACCACATCCATCACATCCACCACCACGTCCACCACCACCACGTCCACCACAACATCCACCACCATGTCCACAACCACCATGTCCACCACCACATACACCACCACCACGTCCATCACCACCACCACATCCACCACCACCATGTCCACCACCAACATATCCACCAACACCACTACGTCCACCACCACCACGTGCACCACCATGTGCACCACCACCATGTCCACCACCACGTCCACCACCACCATGGCCACCACCACCACATCCACGTCCACCACCACCATGTCCACCACCACCACCATGTCCACCACCACATCCACCACGTCCACCACCACCACGTCCACCACGTCCACCACCACGTCCACCACCATGTCCACCACCATGTCCACCACCACCACATCCACCACTGCCACGTCCACCACCACGTCCACCACCACCACATCCACCACCACCATTTCCACCACCACGTCCACAACCACCATGTACACCACCACACTGTCCACCAACACATCTACCACTACGTCCACCACCATGTCCACCACCACCACGTCCACCACCACCACATCCACCACCACCATATCCACCAACACCACCATGTCCACCACCACATGCACCACCACCACCACGTCCACCACCACGTCCTCCACCACCACATCCACCACCATCATGTCCACCACCACCATATCCACCACCACCACGTGCACCACCATGTGCACCACCACCATGTCCACCACCACGGCCACCACCACGGCCACCACCACCACATCCACGTCCACCACCACCATGTCCACCACCACCACCATGTCCACCACCACATCCACCACGTCCACCACCACCACGTCCACCACCACCACCACGTCCACCACCACGTCCACCACCATGTCCACCACCATGTCCACCACCACCACATCCACCACCGCCACGTCCACCACCACGTCCACCACATCCACCACCATTTCCACCACCACGTCCACAACCACCATGTACACCACCACACTGTCCACCAACACATCTACCACCACACCCACCACCACGTCCACCACCACCACGTCCACCACCACCACATCCACCACCACGCCCACCACCACCATATCCACCAACACCACCATGTCCACCACCACATGCACCACCACCACCACGTCCACCACCACGTCCACCACCACGTCCACCACCACGTCCACCACCACGTCCACCACCACGTCCTCCACTACCACATCCTACACCACCATGTCCACCAGCACTTCCACCACCACAACATCCATCACATCCACCACCACCACGTCCACCACGTCCACCACAACATCCACCATGTCCACAACCACCATGTCCACCACCACATCCACATCCACCACCACCACGTCCATCACCACCACCACATCCACCACCACTATGTCCACCACCACCATATCCACCAACACCACTACGTCCACCACCACCACGTGCACCATGTGCACCACCACGTCCACCACCACGTCCACCACCACGTCCACCACCACCATGGCCACCACATCCACGTCCTCCACCACCATGTCCACCACCACGTCCACCACCACGTCCACCACCATGTCCACCACCACGTCCACCACCACCACCACATCCACCACCACCATTTCCACCACCACGTCCACAACCACCATGTACACCACCACACTGTCCACCAACACATCTACCACCACACCCACCACCACGTCCACCACCACCACGTCCACCACCACGTCCACCACCACCATGTCCACCACATCCACCACCACGTCCACCACCACCATATCCACCAACACCACCACGTCCACCACCACCACCACCACGTCCACCACCACCATGGCCACCACCACCACGACCACATCCACATCCGCTACCACCACATCCACGTACACCACCACCACGTCCACAACCACCACCACGTCCACCACCATGTCCACCACCACATCCGCCACGTCCACCACATCCATCACGTCCACCACCACATCCACCACCACGTCCACCACCACCACATCCACCACCACCACATCCTCCACCACCACCATGTCCTCCACCATGTGCGCCACCACCACCATGTCCACCACCATGTCCACCACATCCACCACCACCACGATGTCCACCACCACGTCCACCACCATGTCCACCACCACACTGTCCGCCATCACATCTACCACCACGTCCACCACCACCATGTCCACCACCACGTCCACCACCACGTCCACCACCACATCTACCACCACGTCCACCACCACCACGTCCACCACCACATCCACCACCACGTCCACCACCACCACGTCCACCACCACAACGTCCATCACATCCACCACCACCAACACCAACACCACCAACACCATGTCCAACACCACGTCCACCACCACCATGCCCACCACCACGTCCACTACCACGCTCACCACCACACCGTCCACCACCACCACCATGTTCACCACCACCACGTCCTCCACCACCACGTCCACCACCACCACATCCACCACCACCAGCATGTACACCACCACCACATCCACGTCCACCATGTCCACCACCACCACGTCCACCACCACATCCACTACCACATCCACCACTTCCACCACCACCACCACCATGTCCACCACCACACCCACCACCACATCCACCACCACGTCCACCAGCACATCCACCACATCCACCACCACGCCCACCACCACCACGTCCACCACCACGGCCACCACCACCACCACGTCCACCACCACGTTCACCACCACGTTCACCACCACGTCCACCACCACATCCACCACCACCACATCCACCACGTCCACCACCACCACGACCTCCACCACGTCACGTCACGTCCACCACCACCACCACCATGACCTCCACCACCACCGCGTCCACCACGTCCACCACCACCATATCCACCACGTCCACCACCACCACCACGTCCACCACCACCATGTCGAGCACCACCACATCCACCACCACGTCCACCACCACGTCCATGTCCACCACCACGTCCTCCACCACCACGTTCACCACCACCACATCCTTCACCACCACTATGTCCTCCACTATGTCCACCACCACCACATCCACCACCACTACCACCACCACGTCCACCACCACCACGTCCACCACCACCACCACCATGTCCTCCACCACGTCCACCACCACCACATCGACCACAACATCCACCACATCCACCACCACCACCACCATGTCCACCACCACGTCCACCACCACGTCCTCCACTACCACATCCTACACCACCACATCCTACACCACCATGTCCACCAGCACTTCCACCACCACCACAACAACATCCATCACATCCACCACCACCACGTCCACCACCACCACGTCCACCACAACATCCACCACCATGTCCACAACCACCATGTCCACCACCACATCCACCACCACCACGTCCATCACCACCACCACATCCACCACCACCATGTCCACCAACACCACTACGTCCACCACCACCACGTGCACCACCATGTGCACCACCACCATGTCCACCACCACGTCCACCACCACCATGGCCACCACCACCACATCCACGTCCACCACCACCATGTCCACCACCACCATGTCCACCACCACATCCACCACGTCCACCACCACCACCATGTCCACCACCATGTCCACCACCATGTCCACCACCACCACATCCACCACCGCCACGTCCACCACCACCATTTCTGCCACCACGTCCACAGCCACCATGTACACCACCACACTGTCCACCAACACATCTACCACTACACCCACTACCACGTCCACCACCATGTCCACCACCACCACGCCCACCACCACCATATCCACCAACACCACCATGTCCACCACCACATGCACCACCACCACCACGTCCACCACCACGTCCACCACCACGTCCTCCACCACCACATCCACCACCACCATGTCCACCACCACCATATCCACCAACACCACTACGTCCACCACCACCACGTGCACCACCATGTATACCACCGCCATGTCAACCACTACGTCCACCACCACGGCCACCACCACCACATCCACGTCCACCACCACCATGTCCACCACCACCACCATGTCCACCACCACGTCCACCACCACGTCCACCACCACGTCCACCACCACGTCCACCACCATGTCCACCACCATGTCCACCACATCCATCACATCCACCACCACGTCCACCACCACCACGTCCACCACAACATCCACCACCATGTCCACAACCACCATGTCCACCACCACATACACCACCACCACGTCCATCACCACCACCACATCCACCACCACCATGTCCACCACCAACATATCCACCAACACCACTACGTCCACCACCACCACGTGCACCACCATGTGCACCACCACCATGTCCACCACCACGTCCACCACCACATCCACCACCACCATGGCCACCACCACCACATCCACGTCCACCACCACCATGTCCACCACCACCACCATGTCCACCACCACATCCACCACGTCCACCACCACCACGTCCACCACCACGTCCACCACCATGTCCACCACCATGTCCACCACCACCACATCCACCACTGCCACGTCCACCACCACGTCCACCACCACCACATCCACCACCACCATTTCCACCACCACGTCCACAACCACCATGTACACCACCACACTGTCCACCAACACATCTACCACTACGTCCACCATGTCCACCACCACCACGTCCACCACCACCACATCCACCACCACCATATCCACCAACACCACCATGTCCACCACCACATGCACCACCACCACCACGTCCACCACCACGTCCTCCACCACCACATCCACCACCATCATGTCCACCACCACCATATCCACCACCACCACGTGCACCACCATGTGCACCACCACCATGTCCACCACCACGGCCACCACCACGGCCACCACCACCACATCCACGTCCACCACCACCATGTCCACCACCACCACCACGTCCACCACCACGTCCACCACCATGTCCACCACCACCACATCCACCACCGCCACGTCCACCACCACGTCCACCACATCCACCACCATTTCCACCACCACGTCCACAACCACCATGTACACCACCACACTGTCCACCAACACATCTACCACCACACCCACCACCACGTCCACCACCACCACGTCCACCACCACCACATCCACCACCACGCCCACCACCACCATATCCACCAACACCACCATGTCCACCACCACATGCACCACCACCACCACGTCCACCACCACGTCCACCACCACGTCCACCACCACGTCCACCACCACGTCCTCCACTACCACATCCTACACCACCATGTCCACCAGCACTTCCACCACCACAACATCCATCACATCCACCACCACCACGTCCACCACCACCACGTCCACCACAACATCCACCATGTCCACAACCACCATGTCCACCACCACATCCACATCCACCACCACCACGTCCATCACCACCACCACATCCACCACCACTATGTCCACCACCACCATATCCACCAACACCACTACGTCCACCACCACCGCCACGTCCACCACCACGTCCACCACATCCACCACCATTTCCACCACCACGTCCACAACCACCATGTACACCACCACACTGTCCACCAACACATCTACCACCACACCCACCACCACGTCCACCACCACCACGTCCACCACCACCACATCCACCACCACGCCCACCACCACCATATCCACCAACACCACCATGTCCACCACCACATGCACCACCACCACCACGTCCACCACCACGTCCACCACCACGTCCACCACCACGTCCACCACCACGTCCACCACCACGTCCTCCACTACCACATCCTACACCACCATGTCCACCTGCACTTCCACCACCACAACATCCATCACATCCACCACCACCACGTCCACCACCACCACGTCCACCACAACATCCACCATGTCCACAACCACCATGTCCACCACCACATCCACATCCACCACCACCACGTCCATCACCACCACCACATCCACCACCACTATGTCCACCACCACCATATCCACCAACACCACTACGTCCACCACCACCACGTGCACCATGTGCACCACCACGTCCACCACCACCATGGCCACCACATCCACGTCCTCCACCACCACGTCCACCACCACGTCCACCACCACGTCCACCACCACGTCCACCACCATGTCCACCACCATGTCCACCACCACCACATCCACCACCACCATTTCCACCACCACGTCCACAACCACCATGTACACCACCACACTGTCCACCAACACATCTACCACCACACCCACCACCACGTCCACCACCACCACGTCCACCACCACGTCCACCACCACCATGTCCACCACATCCACCACCACGTCCACCACCACCATATCCACCAACACCACCACGTCCACCACCACGTCCACCACCACCATGGCCACCACCACCACGACCACGACCACATCCACATCCGCTACCACCACATCCACGTACACCACCACCACGTCCATCACCATGTCCACCACCACATCCGCCACGTCCACCACATCCATCACGTCCACCACCACATCCACCACCACGTCCACCACCACCACATCCACCACCACCACATCCTCCACCACCACCATGTCCTCCACCATGTGCGCCACCACCACCATGTCCACCACCATGTCCACCACATCCACCACCACCACCATGTCCACCACCACGTCCACCACCATGTCCACCACCACACTGTCCGCCATCACATCTACCACCACGTCCACCACCACCATGTCCACCACCACGTCCACCACCACGTCCACCACCACATCTACCACCACGTCCACCACCACCACGTCCACCACCACATCCACCACCACGTCCACCACCACCACGTCCACCACCACAACGTCCATCACATCCACCACCACCAACACCACCAACACCATGTCCAACACCACGTCCACCACCACCATGCCCACCACCACGTCCACCACCACGCTCACCACCACACCGTCCACCACCACCACCATGTTCACCACCACCACGTCCTCCACCACCACGTCCTCCACCACCACGTCCACCACCACCACATCCACCACCACCAGCATGTACACCACCACCACATCCACGTCCACCACGTCCACCACCACCACGTCCACCACCACATCCACTACCACATCCACCACTTCCACCACCACCACCACCACCATGTCCACCACCACACCCACCACCACATCCACCACCACCATGTCCACCACCATGTCCACCAGCACATCCACCACATCCACCACCACGTCCACCACCACGGCCACCACCACCACCACGTCCACCACCACGTTCACCACCACGTTCACCACCACGTCCACCACCACATCCACCACCACCACATCCACCACGTCCACCACCACCATGTCCACCACCACGTCCACCACCACATCCACGTCAACCACCACCACCACGTCCACCACCACCACCACGTCCACGTCCACCACCACCACCACCATGTCCACCACCACCATGTCCACCACCACCATGTCCACCACCACCATGTCCACCACCACCACCATGTCCACCACCACCACCCGTGACAGGTAAAGTGTCACTGGAGGGCAGGGGTAATAGGGGTGTCAACCCCGGCTGTACGTGGGACATTTAAGGATGCATTGGGTGCAAGAAGACAGGAATAGGGGCTAGAAGTATTACACCAGACCCAAGATACATTTTGAAGAGGCGCAATGTCACAGGGTGTAGGAGAGTAGGATCTGCACTTATGTTGCCCCCACTTTTTTTCTGATGTTAACACTGGTTTCTGGCTACAGTCTGGCTGGGTCCCTGCTAATCAGGGCCCCAGTCTCTCTGTTTTCTCTAAACAACTTGGAGTGCATATTAGATGCACTAGTGATTGGATACTGTGGTACCTTATGAGCCCCTAGTATATGGTACCCTAGGTACCAAGGGCATAGGTACTTCACAGGCCTATCAGGGGCTGAAGCATGCATTATGCCACCCCTGGGAAGCAGACTAAATCTGACAACACAGGCCTGCTACTGCAGCCTGGGTGAGGTAGTGTTGGCACTCCTCACAGAAGTATAGGTTCCTATATCTCACCATAAACACACATATAAACCTATCAGTCACCCCTAAGGCAGGCCCTATCAATCCTGAGGGCAGGGTGCTTGGTTTACAATGTGAGGGGGTGCCTCTGCCTGAGCAGGGCCCCTCTGCAGCTGGCAGGGTCTATTCCTTATGGCTGTTTGTGGATGCGGTTAAACCATATACTCTTAAGTGCATTATAACCTCTCGGTAAATGCTAACTTTGGAATGACTGCATCAAAACATGCCGTGTTTGGTGTCAAACAACTTGGAATCATACCCCCACACCAGTAACTGGTGTGTGAGTATGACCCACCCTTCTAGAGGGGACAACATGTACCTACTGTGGTAACATAGTAGAAATCTGAAAGAGCCCTGGCATCACAAAATGGATGCCACCAGCACAGACACTGGGCTGCCCTCCTGCTGCTGACTGAAACTTGCAGTGGAGGAGGCCCAACAATAGGCATCCTGTCACAGGGAGGTGTCACCACCTTCCAGACAGGATTTAGTGTATTGGGGCTGGGTGGGTGCACTCCTATAGTGCTTCGAAGTCCTGCACTGGGGGAGCAGTAGGCTCCTCTGTGCATATGTCAGCTCAAACCAGTTCAGGGGCTACCTGTCCCTGCTCTGGTACGAAACTGGACAAAGGGAAATGGGTGTAACCACCCCCTACCCTGACCCTCCCAGAGGAGTGGTCATAGAGATAGTCCCTCCCTGTCTTTTAGTATAAGATAGGGAACCCTTGCCATTGCGAGTTAGATATCCCTGGATGACGCTTTACAAGACGAATCCTGGTCCTTCGACATTTCACTACCTTTGGAAGACGGAAGAATCTCCCTTGGAGTCAAGGAGTGACTCCCTTGCTTGGCAGGCACCAAAAACTTGAATCAACGGTCGCAAACTTTCCCGCTCCCGCCGGAGTCCGAAGTCCCTTCAACCCCGCAAGTGGATTTCCTGTCTTCTCGACGGCCATTGTGAGTCCCCAGCAGAGCTGAGGCGAGTGGACCCCACGAGTGACGAGGAACCGCAATACCTGGGTACCGTGCACTATTGTCGAGTGCAACCCCTTCACGACGTTCTACGAACTTGTGCTTTGGACCATTTGTGGCCCAAGCCTCTAGCAGGTTGTGCACCGAAAATCAGCGGCCTACCCCGTCCCGAGTGACCGTGGGCTCCTGTGAAGCATTTCCTCACAAGGCGTCTTCGCGATCCCTTGCCCGTTGGCTTGTGGGTCCCCTGAAGACTTTCTTATCTAAACAAAGGGCTCCCCTGGTTGCTCCAGGCCTGCCCTCACTTACCCTCGCTGGATGAGTCCCTCAGACCTTGCTGGTCTGCACCATTGACTAAATTCACTTTCCACGAGACTTGCTGTTGCTAAGGCTTGTTGGCTCCAATCCGGTTGCCGACACCGCAGTCAGCTGCAGACGTCGTGGGACACTCCGAATCCAGCTGCTGGTCATTGTCGATCCCTCCTGGTCCTCGTGAGCGAAGAGTCAAAACACCCTTGATCGCCTGAAATCACCCGACATCCGTGGGCATCCATCTTTCTGGCCCCGGGTCACTGGCAAGTGACTGTGAACACTGTCCCTTCTGCTTTCAGGTCATCTTCATCTTGAATCCAGTCTTGGATTCCACCGGACACCTCTTCAGTCTTCGCAAGCAGCAAATCTTCTTTGGCTTCCATAGAAAACAGCGACGCGACCCAACACCAAAAGACACCTATGCACCCAGCTTCCCTGGGTGAGGTAACTCGTGCACTCCGGTGCCCTAGTGTGTGTTGGCCCCCTTGGGACTTTTAAATATGTGAGGATGCCTTTCGGACTTGTTTCGGCAGCCTCTGTCTTTTAGAGGGTCATGGAGGGCATACTGGGAGGTCTTGAAGGGGTTAAGGTGTAGCAGGATGATGTTCTCATTTTTGGGGCAGATCTTAACCAACATGACATGAGGTTGAGGCGTGTGCTAAGTCTTCTACAAGATTCTGGACTTACACTTCGTGCTGAAAAGTGTAAATTTAAAGTTGCAGAAATAGAATATCTCGGTCATGTTGTCTCAGCGGCTGGTATCAGACCAAAAAATGCTTTAGTCAAATCCATTCTTGACTTACGCTCACCATCAAACAAAGAGGAATTGGTAACATTTTTGGGGATGGCTGAATTCTATCACAAATTTATTCGGAATTTTGCTACAAAAACTGAATCTTTGAGGTGTATTTTGAAGAAGGGTTGTGAGTTTGTCTGGTCGCAAAGTTGTGAGGAGGAATTTGTTGGCATAAAAGGGGATCTCAGTAATGCTCCGTCACTCAGTAGTTTTGATCCCACAAAAATTTCCTATCTCATGACTGATGCAAGTTCAACTGGGCTGGGGGCCGTATTATTACAGAGGGTCGATGGGGAAGAAAGAACAATCTTGTTTATCTCCAGGCCTTTAAGGGGTGCAGAATGTCATTATTCTGTTGTGGAGAAAGAGGCTCTTGGTGTATTTTGGGCTATTCGTAAATTAAGAAAGTTTTTGTGGGGCAAGGAATTCAGGGTTTTGTCAGATCACAAACCTCTGAAAGAAGTCTTTACTAAGAAAGGCATTGACTTGGTTTCTCATCGGATTTGCAAGTGGGTGGTAGCTCTTCAGGAATTTGAGTTTGATGTTTCCTACTTACCTGGTGCAAACAATGTGGTCGCTGATTGTCTTTCGAGACTTGGGTCGGTTAGCGATAATGATGTTGATGATGTAGAGTGGTTTGGTGGTGAGTGTTTTGAAGAAGAAGTGAATGTATGTTTGATTACTGAAGGAATAATTTCTGAGAGCGAGTGGAGGCAATGTCTTGTGGGTGATGGTATTTTGCAGATGGTCATCACCATGGTGAAAGATGGTTGGTGTGAAAAAAAGGATTGTAGTGAGCATCTCAAAGGTTTTTGGAATGTGAAAGAAGAATTGGCTCTAGTAGATGGACTTCTGTTACGTGGAAGTAAGCTTGCTCCTCCTTCTTTACTGAGAAATAAACTCGTTGATAGTGCTCATGCATCTCATATGGGCATTGCCAAGACCAAAGAAAGAATTAGGAAAGCATACTGGTGGCCAGCTATGGATGTTTTTGTGGAAAGGATTGTTCGAGATTGTGTAAGATGTGCAGATTGTGACAAATTACTTAAATGCAGAACTCCACCTATGATTGTCAGAGAGCAAGCTGTCAGTCCTTGGTCAGACATCTCGGTAGATATCTTAGGGCCTGTGAAGTTTAATTCTCAGGATAGATATGTCATTGTCTGTATGGACCTGTTTTCTCGGTGGCCTGTGATAAAGGTGGTAAACTCAGTTGAGGCAGTTGTTGTAATTGAATTTTTAGATGAAATTTTTGAAAGTGAGGGGTTTCCACAAACACTTCTGTCGGACAATGGTGTACAATTTACTTCAAGATTGATGCATGAATTTTTATCACTAAGAGGAATTAAGCATAAGAGGTCTACTTTGTATCACCCGCAATACAATGGTGTTGTTGAAAGATTTATCAAAGTCTTGAAGGAGTCTATGCAACAAGCAAGGTCTGCTGGTGAAAATTGGGAGGTTGGGTTGAGAAAAAAGGTCAGGGAGTATAGTTCACTCCTCATTCTTCCACTGGGGTGGCTCCTTTTCGTTTGTTTAAAGGTAGGATTGCAAATACTGAAGCTGTCCCGTTGTGGGTTTGTGACAAGAGATCCTTGGTGTGTGATAATGTGGGAAGCACGGATGGCTGGAGAGAAAGGCAGAAAAGAATAATGGAAGAACGGAAGGTTCGATATGATGAAAGAAAAGCTGTGAAGAGTACAGTTGTTGGTCTTGGTGATTGGGTTAAAATCAGATCTCCTAGGAAAACAGGAGGTGTCTCCAAGTTCAGCAAGCCTTTTCAGGTCATCAAGGTGTTTAAAAATGCTATAAAGACAAGTGATCATAAGATTTGGAACCTGAGCAGGGTTGCGAAAGTTCACCCTGACATGTCTTTTGACGGCACTATTGTGCCTCCTACACATGAAGTGATCCCAAAGTCTGGTTCTGATGAAGGACGATCCAGACCTATTCGTGTGAAACAGGTTCCTCTGAGATTGCAAGATTGTCTTCCTTGATTGTGCGACTTCTTTGCTGTTACTTCATGTGTTTTGTTATACAGTTTTTTTTTCTCTTTATTGTACTTGTTCAATTTGTTTTGTTTTGATTCGTTTCAACTTAATATTTTGTGAAAGGGGGAGGTGATGTGGTGTTCTTAGCATCTCTGTCTGACATCTCGTGCAGTAGCAGGTTCTGGAATGTGAGATGGCTAGAATGTGAGCTACCTAGCTTTGTTTAAACTTGTGTCAGTTGTTTTGAGCTTGCTGCTGGATGGGGTCTTAATCTATGCTTTCTACTGAATAAACCACTACTCCTCAGTCACTCCTGTCTACGACGTCTTCTTGGGACAGGACACACCTCCACATTCGCCTCTAGGGCCCCAGCCATATTGGTGCTTAACTTATTGTGAAACATTGATATTTGAATGTGTTCCTGACTTCTAATCTCATAAAGAGATTAGTAGAGTGTGTCTAGAAATAAATACATATATATTTGATATATATACCTGTGTGGTGTCCTTTTATTTGGTAATTCAAGAGATTATAAGGTAAAACAAGCTGCTTTCCATTCCTCAGAGACTTAGCCTGAAGGCTGCTCTCCACAGCTACCACTAGGATAGCTTTCTTTAAAAGATTGTCTTAAACCTATCTACCATAAGAGTCGAATTGGACTGGTGCAAGGTGGCCACTATAACTAGTGACCAGCATATGCCAGGCCAACTTCTCACACAGGGGCTCCTGTAAAAGCACTCGCAGCATCTCTACCTCACAGTGGCATACCTGCACGAGCCAGTCACTCAAAACAAGCATTGGCATAGCCAATAGGTCTCGCCTTTGGGACCTTATAAGTGTTTAGCCATGCAACACTTGATGTTGTTGCACCAAGGATATTGTGCTGGATAACTAAACACTTATAAGGTCCCAAAGGCGAGACATATTGGCTATGCCAATGCTTGTTCTATGTTGGTTGCGTCATTGGGGTCATCTTTCTGCGACTGTATAGGGCAAGACAGGGATCTTGCATGGAAGAGGGAGGATGTCAGAGTCTGCCCCAGTTGGACTGCGATGCATACTTCCTTTATATCATTGTGACTAAGGTGACAAGTGAAGGTCATGTTATATAGCCATGCAGTGTGGAACTATTCTACAGTCCCCTGTGGGTCAGCATTACCTTTTAAGCACCGCCACAGGCTGACGAAGCGAGCAAAGCTAAGTGCAGAAAAGGGAATGCCCAGACAAGGAAACCAAACTCGCGCGCGCTTGCCCTCAGCGTTTATTGACGTCCGTGCGTGCTGACGCACTGTTGGTTTGCGCGTGCCCATTTGGCTCAGCTTTCCTCAGGCACTGCCAAGCCGGTGACGTGGTTGGATCTTCTTGTTGTTAAGTCACATAATTTGGGTTGCCCTATTACACAACCTTTTTCTGTAGACGTGACACACAAAGCTGAGAAGGCTGGAAAAGGGAAACGTGCGTGCCCGTCGTGGATTTTCCTGCTTGACTGCTCCATAAACTGTACTCCACCCTGGTGTTGTTGGCAAAGGTCGGGTTCTAATTTAAGAAAAAAAAGTTCAGAGCGCGTCCATACCACGTTTGCTGCTGCCAGGTGTTTATTATACTCCAACACCCTATTAAAAGGAGTTAAATCAAGCTCTGTGAGATACAGCTATGTCTGTAGAAATATATATTTTTTAAAAGCAGACATGCATTGTTTTTATTTCTTCGCCAAAAGTATCCTGAAAACAGGAAGTAAACATGTCGGGTCTCAAAGTCAAAATGCAGCCAACCAGCAGTCCACGGTAAGGGCTGCACGTCTCTCCATGTGTTAGCTCATGACAGGGCTCGTGTTCAGGAATGCCACCGGATGTGTCCTCTCCCACACACCTTTCATTCACTCCTACACAACAAAGACAGGGTCTGTGCTGCCTTGAGTAGGTTGCACTGCGTGAACCCACAATAATTCCAAGCGGTCACTTTGCTAAGAAACAACGAGTTTGCATCACGTTGTTGTTACATTCAGTGTTGCTGCATGGCCGCAATGTATAAAAAAAATCTGAGCAGAACTGAGGAAATCTCCACAGTGAGGTGACATTTCAGGCAGGGCGCAGGCCTGTAGGCGTGAGAAAATAGACCAAGAACATTAGGGCCAGAGTTCGTTTCCCATTCATCGTGGCAGAGCGTTGTATCATTCCTCATGGAAAGAGAGCCTTCTACGTTAATTTTACCCCTGACAGTCATCGTGGCATGAACGATGGCCCTGAACCACTCACGAATATTTAGCAACGGGTTCTCCGGACTTTTCCTCAGCGGCCAAAGACTAGCAAAAACAGGTGTGTGTGTGTGTGTGTATATTTATATATATATATATGTTCGAAAACATAAAGAGCTACGAAGTACAGTAAAATGAAATATTAAAACAAATACAAAATAATTCCATCGTGGAATATGGGAGTGAGTGGACCATAAAATCATGCAACTACCCCAAAAATTCCTAAAAAAGCAATGAGGCCAATGTGCGAAGGAGCAATACTGACTTACGAGTCTCTAAAAGCCCGAGAAAGCCCATTTAATTTTTTGCAATTCCCAAAGCGTTGTATGATTGAAACATCTGAAATTATTTTACGAAAATATGTATATACCGCTTGTTTTTGTTGTTGTTGCACGTTACGCCATCATAAATCCTAACAAATCGAAATAATTTTTTGTAAAATGCACAGAAGCAATACAAATATCAATATTGCATATGACAAGTGGGTTGTGCAACAGAAATTTGACATTCAATGTCACCTTCTTGGACCATATATTCAAGCCCAACCCACATGCCACGTCAAGTTTGTCTCGTCACCCCTTTACTTATCTGTCTGTGTAGCACTTGTCTAGGATGGAAAACAAGCGGAAGTCACAATCACTGTGATTCTCCAAACCTGCTCCGTTGCCTTCTCTGAACCAGGCTCTATATTATCAGTATTAATTTGTAACGCGCAACGTTCACCTGGCAGGCATCTTGGCGCTATCAGAGTTCATCCGAAAGATCTAAGCTTGTAACAGCCGTTTTGTTCCATTGAGTAGTCCAGACTCCATCCTTGGTTTATTTAGGATAGAGCCAGATTTTTAGGTCCTTCCTGAAACTAAGTAGATCTCTATTTGATCTACGGTAGATGGGGGGCTAATTGCAGGCTTGTGCTGCCTTGACTTGAAAAGCTTCCCCTGCTTCCCTGGTTTTCCTGGGATTAGCTGATGACGATCTCAGCCTCCTTGCTGGTTTGTAGTAGGTAAGTATAGTTATGGATTATGCACATTGCTTTGAAAATGCCTCTCTCTTTCACTGGCAACCAGTGGAGTTCTTTCAATGTTTCTTTTGCAGAATCAAACCATGATTTGTTGAGGGCTAATTTGGCCGCCACTACCTGTGTTCTACGGAGTATTTTAAGCAAATAATCTGGGATTCCCAATAGGGCATTACAGTAATCAATCCTGCTTAGAATTGTACCCTGCACCACCAGCTTTCTTGCTGGCTGTAGAAGCAAGGGAACGATTTTCCTCAAGTTTCTCATAAGATTATGACAGGTGCCCACTGTCTTATTAACCTGGGTTTCCATAGAGAGTTTAGTATCTATCTGCACTCCCACATTTCGCACCGATTTACTCGTAATCAAATCTGTTGCATCTGTCCATCGCCAGAAGTTATGTGGAAGTTGGCCAGGAACTTTGTAGGGGGAGCAGCACAGGAACTTTGCTTTGCTTCAGTTAAATTTTAGTGTGTTATTACTGAGCCAGTTTGCCATTTCTGATAGGCAAATGTGGAAGTCAACTGGTTCGGGTCATCATTGTCCAGAGATATAATTAACTGAGTATCATCTGCATTGTTTATGATAGACAGCCCAACATATTTAATTAGGGTTAGTAGGGAGTGTAGATACACATTAAATAAAAAGGGTTTAGAGCTGAACCTTGTGGCACTCTATGCAAAAGCTCTATAAAACTTTGATCTGAACAAGGAGAGAGAGAGAGAGAGCTGTCCATCTCACTGAAAGATGGTATTCAATCCACTTTAGGAAGGTGCCTTCCACCCAAATCTCTTTTAATCTGTTCAGTAAGATTCAGTGCTTGATGTATGAAATAAGGGTGGTATCAGACTTTTTCACCACGTCTTCCTGATTGGGCTTTTCCTGGATCAAGGCTAGTGTTGAAGGCTAAGATTGTTTCCCTATTGGTGGACGTATCAGTCAGTGTGATTTAAGGTGGAGTCCATAATAAAGCCAGCCCATATTATTCTCCGCCGCTATCCTTCCTGGACACTTATGATGTTCAGGATCTTGCCTGAACTGCTGCTGCCCCGCCGTTTGCTCCAAGGCAAGGGCTAGAAGTTGGTACACTGACCCTCTAGCTGTACGCTGCTTTACCCTGCTCACAGGAACCAACCTTGTCACTGGCGTCCACATTCCTGTGAACTTTACAAAGGTATGACTAAGCGACGCACATCTTTGCATCCTGCTACTTGATCCTCACAACAGTTACTCCTGGGTGTTTGCACCACCAGGATAAACCCTTGATCATGAATTAGAATTATCTTGAACGTCTTGTTTTAATTTCCGACTTTGGTTACACAGCCCCACTGCTACGGACTATACAGAACAAAGCACTCCTCCTGGATCTCCCTAGACAAAATGACATCACCCCCTACCTCCGGGATCTCCACTGGCTCCTGTACAGGAAAGCTGACAGTTCAAGCTCCTGACCCTCTCTTACAAGGCCCAAGACAACTGCAGACTCGCCTCCTTGAACCACCACCTGAACTTGCATCAGCCCACCAGACACCTCTGCTGCGCTTTCCTTTCTCTAACCCTCACATCTGCATCTGACGTAGCAGATGCAGAGGCCGCTTCTTCTCCTGCATAGCAGCGTAGACATAGAATGAGCTACCCTTCCATCTCCAGACCTCCCCATCTCTTCCAGAGTTCCAAAAGTCCCTGAAGACCTGGCTATTCGGCTAGTCAACTGGACCCTGCCAGCACCTAGATACCCTTAAGGTGGCAAGAAGTGCTCTACAAATCTATTGATTGATTGATTACTCATTTCTGAAAGACATAGGAGTAGGACCATGGTATAATGAAGATGTAAAAGTAATCCAAAGGCTAGAGCAGTAGTGAGAAAAGTCTGGTTAGTGGTGCATACTTTTATGACGTAGGGAATGTGCAGGCGAGTCTTAGAGTTGAGCAAGATTCCTGTTCAATCATTTATTAAACTATCAAGTAAGATAACTAGCTAGTACAATGGTGTTATATTAATTGCATCCCATTATAAACATGACACACGCCTCAAGCAGGAGCCAATGTTTGGATTTCAGAGTGGTTGCAATACACTCCATTTCTTGCCACCCACAATAAAATGTACTATTGAGTAAAGCACAGTCTCCATCAAGAAGAAGGCTTTTCTGTGAAGCCCCACTAGCATGATGGTGCTGCCATCAAGATGTTACTGCCGGAAGAAACGACATGGCATAGATACCCAGAACAAGCTTTGTAGCGTAGAAAGTAAAGAAATTACCATTGCGCAAGAAAGAGAAAATTAAAGCCTGGTTGAGAAGGGAAGTCTCACCCATGGATGACAATCATCCAGCCACAGATTTGTGGTCTTTATGAATGCAAAATATGCAGCTAGAGACTCAACTTCCATAATTATTGAGTTTTTTCCCCCAGTGCCGCTCTCTTGTAATACCAGGTATAGCCCAGAAGCTTGGGAAACACAATCCCCAAAGCCTCTCCTAATCTTTTCCTTAGTTTCATTCTCCTGGTGCCATTCACTTAAGACACATCAAGGAACAAGAGTAATCTCCAAACCTGGTGTATTACTTTCACACCCGCTGTGGGATCAAATCATGGTGAGTTTCCTTTTGCAAGACCAGCAAAACTGTTCCCCAGTTGTTAGATTCACTGAGCCCTATTCACAAAGGCAAAAATGCATGTGTAGATTTACTGAAAGTAAATTTACCTTTACACTTTCAAGTAACTTTACTACTTTTGGCAATTCTACATTTACAAGTATAAAGTGACTCAAAAGTGTATATTTACATATCCCCACCACATGAAACAGGGGATGGAGTCAGTAAAATCCTCTTACACAATTCCAAAGTGTCTATTTGTAGTGACTTTAAAACGTATTTGACGTTCTGCACACATGGTGGAGATTCCGCATCGGGTAGAGATCTCCCTCTCATAAAGTATATAGAAAAGTGTAAAAGTTTATTAAACTTTTTTTTTTTAAATTGAAAATGATTTCATTATTTTTATGTGAACTAATAATATAAATTCACCGTATTTATTTATTTTGAAGGCGGAACAATATAATGTTACAGAATTGATCGTGTTAATTAAAAAAAATTATTTACAATATATAATTTTTTTTTCTGAAGGTAAAAATAAAGTCCCACCTAATGTAAAAAAATTATATGTGTGTGTATATATAGAATTAGATAAGTAATGTAATTATATTTCAATAAACATTATTGTTAAATTATTTATTAAATTAAAAGCGGTTATTTTTTTGTTTTTGTTTTTTTTTTTAAACCGTTTATTGCAGTTTGAAAAAGTTACAGGTATGGGCCTACAACCACTCGGCCGGCCGCTAGAGTGACAAAAGCATATTGCATACATACAGTAAGAGTCTCTTGGCGGTGCAGATTAGCAAAGCAGGAGAAATCAATGTTGCAGGCCGCATAGCTCCATGCCCACAATACGGTTCCCTTTTATCAAAACAAAACAACACACAGAACCACACCCGCAAGGCAACCCGCGATCCAAAGTGACAGCACGTGCTCCATAAGTGGGGGATCCCAACCAGCAGCAGCACTCTGAAGAGGGGAATGGGAGTAGATCAGGGACTGGGGAACCGCGTGCCCACGGCTGAGGGAGGGGGGCCATCTAGGGAGACGGAGCTGGCGAGGCAGCCGGTAGCAGTGGCGGCTCACAAATACCCCCGCGGTAGGCGTTCCAGGGGCCCCAGATTTTCACCCACGCCCCAGGCTTACCCCTCGCCACATACACCACCTTTTCACGAAACATACACCAATCCATATGTTCTTTCCAGGCCAACACCGCCGGGGGCCTCTGGGATCCCCACAATTGAGCAATGTCACGCTTAGCTATCATGTATCCCAGAGTCACCCACCGCGTCTGCGGGACCGAATAGTCATTTGGTTCCCACACATTCAGCAAGCATCTCCTCGCTTCAGGCAACAGCGCGACACGCGTAACCACACGCAGGACCTCCTGCACACCACGCCAGAATCGCTCCACCTTAGGGCACTCCCACAGTATATGCATGAAAGTTGCCAGGGCACCACAGCCACGCTTACACAATCCGTCACCAGCAAAGCCCATACGTAGAAGCCTTGGCCCCGTCACGTAAACCCGGTGAAGGATCTTAAGCTGGACGAAACGAAGGCGAGCCGGGATGGCCACCTCTTTCGGAGAGGCCACCGCGGAAATCCAATCCTCGTCGTCCAGCTCCAGCCCGTCGGCAACCCAGGCCTCGCGGAGACTAGTCAGCAGGCACGATCTGTCGTTGATCAGTTTTTTATATATGAGGGAGATTGTGCTGTCTGGGACATGGCCATCCAGCACTCTGTCCTCCAGGGGGGAAGACTCCGGAATGGACGCGACATCCGGGAAGACGGAGCCCAGCGCATGGCGGACTTGTAGGTACCGAAAGTACTCACTGCCCTGCAGCTGAAACTCCGTCTGCAGCGTCGCAAAAGTCTTGAATCCCCCCCTCGTCCAGAGATCTCCCACAGTGCTGATTCCGATCGTGTCCCACTTCTCGAAGCCCTTCGACGTCCACAGGGAGCCCAACCTCTCAGACGCGTACAGCGGTGACGCCCGGGTCAAACGGTCCTTCCACCCCATAGCTGCATTAGCCGCGTGCCAGACACGCACCATGACATGCGTCGGTCCCGTCAGACGGGAGTCGGGCGCGCCAGAGTAGAGCGCTCGATTGTAGTCGCCACCGGGCAGGAGCATCTTGTCCATCTCAAATGCCGGGTTCAAGGTGGGCCCGTAAAGGCCATGATTAATTGCAGCTAGTTGGGAGGCCCAGTAATACCGTTTAATGTCCGGGAGGGCGACCCCCCCATCGTACCACGGGAGCGTCAATTTAGCCAGAGCAATGCGCGGCCTCCCGTCCCAGAACAGGCGCCGCTGGAGGCCCTCCACCTCACGGAAGTAGCGTGCCGGAACCAAGTCCATAGTATTCTGGAGGGCGTAGAGGAAGCGCGGCAAGGACATCATTTTAAACAAGGCCGCTCGGCCGAGCGGCGAAAGCGGCAGACGCCGCCAGCGCACCACGTCCTCCTTCAAGCGCTGGAGGGGGGGTAGCAAATTCCGCTCATAGCGGGCCTCCGGGTCAAGAGTGATATATATACCCAGGTACCGAAACCCCTGGGAGGCAATCTGTATCGGACAGTCCCGTGGTAGGACCGGAGCCTCCCCGGAAAGCACATAAACACAGGATTTCGCCCAGTTGATGACAAGGCCTGAGTTGCGACCGAATGAGCGCAAAACATCAACCAGGACGATCAGTGATTTCCGCGGGGAGGCAAGATACAGGAGGATATCGTCAGCATAGAGGGACACGCGGTCCTCATGCTCGGGGGTCCAGCGGAGACCACGGATGGAAGGGTGCCACCGCAGCCACTCCGCCAGGGGCTCCAGGGCCAGTGCAAACAGGAGAGGTGACAGGGGGCAACCCTGTCGCGTGCCCCGCCCCAGCGCGAATGGGGCCGAGACTCGCCCATTCACCACCACCTGCGCCAATGGGCCCGAGTACAACAATTTGACCCAGCTAATAAAACTCGGTCCAAATCCAAATTTCGCCAGCATCGCCCAGATGTATGGCCATTCAAGCGTGTCAAACGCCATGGTGGCGTCCAAGGACGCCAAGATGGCCGGCTCCCGCACAAATGGGACCCGCGCGAGCACCCCGTGCAGGCGCCGCAGATTGAGCGCCGTGTTGCGGTGTGGTATAAAGCCAGACTGGTCTTGGTGGACCAAATCGCCCACCACACCAACCAACCGGTTGGCCAACACCTTGGCGAGGATTTTGGGCTCCGCGTTCAAGAGCGAGATCGGCCTATAGGATGTGACCCGCTCACGGGGCCTCCCCTCCTTGTGGATCACCACGATTGTGGCCAGACGCTGGTCCGGCGGGAGGGAACCCTGCGAGTGGGCCGCCAGGAACATCGCGCGCAGGTGGGGCGCCAGTACATCCGGGCGTAGCTTGTATAGCTCGATGGGAATACCATTGGGGCCCATGGCCTTGCCGGATGCAACCGAGCGAATAGCCAAGGCAATTTCGTCCGAGGTGGGAGGAGCGTCCAGCGAATCCCTGTCCTCCACCGTAAGGGAGGGCAGTGCGATGTCCCGAAGCAGGGCATGGGAATCTTCCTCCGAGCAGGGGGAAACCGGGGAGTAGACCTCGCGGAAATAATCCGCAAAGCAGGAGACAATGGCTTCCGGCTCGGTGACACACGCACCATCCACACTCTCAATCAATGGAACCACGCGACTCGCTCTCTCCCTCTTATCCAACCACGCAATCAATTTGCCAGCCTTATCACCCACATCATACAATCGCCCCTGCTGCTCTCTACTGAGGCCCCTGGCCGCCTCCGTGACGAGGGCCCGATAGGCCGCCTGCTTTAGGTGTAGAACATGCAGCTTGGCATCCGTTACCCCGCTCCCCAGGTCACCCTCCAGTTCCGCAATCTCGGCCTCTACCCGGGTCACCTCCTCCCGCTCGCGCCGCCGGGCATGGGAGATAAAGGAGAGGGCCTCCCCTCTAAGAACTACCTTAAAAGCCTCCCACAGGGAGATGGCCGAAGGGACCGACCCCACATTCTCGTCGAAATATCGCTGTAAGGATTTGATCAAATCGGCACGAATGGTGGGGTCGCGCAAATACCATGCATTGATTGGAGCCACCCTGCCATCCCCCCTCGGGAAGACATCGAAATGTAACAGCAATGGGGAGTGGTCTGAGATACCCCGCGCCAGATGGCACACCTCCCCCACCCTCCCTGCATGGGCCGCCGGGACAAGGATGTAATCAAGCCGCGAGAGGCTACCATGGGCACCCGAGTGGAAGGTGTATTGCCGCTGTGCGGGATGCTTTAGTCGCCAGCAATCCACCAGGCCCAGCGTGTCTAAAAGGCCGGACAGCCACGCCTGTGCCCGGGGAAGGTCCCTAGGGGGATGGCGATCCATAGACCCAGAAGCTACCGCATTAAAATCCCCTCCAACCACCAGCAGGCCACTCGGAAGGTCCAGAAGGAGGTGCCCCAGGTCCGCAAATGTGGTGGCTTGTAACCCAGGCGGGACGTACACTGATATAAAAATAAACACTCTACCCTCCATTCTTCCCACCAGGACAGTGTAGCGTCCCCTCTCATCATGGCGCACCTCATCAATCTCCAACGGGAGCGAGTTCTTGATCATAATACCCACCCCCCGCGAGCCCGAAGTGAAGCCAGAATGGGCCGCCAAACGATAGCCCCGCCGATTCATTGCATGAAAGGAGTTACCTATAAGGTGTGTCTCCTGCAGGAAGACAACATCTGGTGAAATACGTTTCAAGTACTGCAGGACCACACCACGCTTAATCCTATCCCCCAGGCCGTTAACATTCCATGACAACACAGTAAAATCCCTACCCCCCATCATACGTCGAAACAATCGGTCGTCCCCCACAGAGCATCTTAAAAACAACAATACAGTAGCGGGTTTGCCTTGCGGTGCAAACAAACAACACACCCCCCCCACCCCCCCATCCCAACAGAACTCCCCCCTCCCTGCACCCCTGCATGAGCCCAGACAGCCCCCCCAAAGTGCAGTGTGCCTGTCGCCCCATAGCTGAAAACTAACTAGTCCCCCAGAGGAGGAGGGAAGCCCCCAACAGACCCCGCACGACCTCCATAGGAGGGGAACATATGCCATCAATAAATGGTGAAGGAACATCGTCCAGAGCAAGGCCTATTTATTCACCCCTCAATTCTGATCCGGCGGGCCCTCCTCGCCAGCCGCGCCCCCCCCGCCCCCCCGGCCCCGATCTCCAGGCAGAGTGTCCAACCAGTCCCCAGCCGCCTCGGGCCGGTCAAAGAAGTGTGTGCGACCATCCACCTCCACCCTCAGCTTGGCTGGAAAAAGCATTGAGTACTTAAGGTTCAGGTCCCGTAGGCGACGTTTAACACCAAGAAAACTCTGTCTCTGCTTCTGAACCGCCGGAGTAAAGTCTGGGTAGAAATGCACATCCATGTTATCAAGCTTGACCGGTCCCTGTTGCCTGGAGGTCTGGAGGATAGCGTCTCTGTCCCGAAAGTTAAAAATCCGGGCAATGAGAGGCCGCGGCGGGGCACCGGTCTTAGGTCTGCCCCCAGGGACCCGGTGAGCACGCTCCACCGCAAAAAGCTTACTCAGCCCCCGGGGCTGGAGATGGGTAAGGATCAATTCTTCCACAAAAAGATCTGCCGCCTCTCGTCCCTCCGGCACCCCCACAATACGAACATTATTCCTCCGGGCCCGACCCTCGGAATCCTCCAGTCGCCGGTCCATCAGGGCGCTCGCCTGGCCAAGCCGGCGCACCTCCTTTTGGAGGGCCACCACGTCCGTCGTGAGGCTCGTTGCGGTGTGGGCCAGGGAATCGACCCGGTCGTTGGTTTTGGACAAGTCAGCCCTCACAAGGCTCACATCCACAAGGACCGAGTCTATTTTTTGCGCTAGGGTGTCGAAGCGCTGGTCCACCGAGGCCT
The DNA here is from genome assembly GCF_964204655.1 of Triturus cristatus. Lineage (NCBI taxonomy): Eukaryota > Metazoa > Chordata > Amphibia > Caudata > Salamandridae > Triturus > Triturus cristatus. Next base: position 171,984,804 of record NC_140581.1, on the reverse strand, counting down.
TCATCTCTGCGATGGCGCCCATGACGTCCCGGAGGGTCAGATCCACCGGCTGAGCAGATGCCTCCGTCGGGCCCGCCGGGGATGTGCGCGATGTCTCCGGAGAACCCTTCTGGAGAGTGTAGCGGTCCATACTGTTAGATTGGTGCGCCGGGCCACGGCGGGTCGTCTTCACCTTCGCCCGGTCACCATCTTGTTTGGTGGACATGCTTGCTCTCCCACCGTCGTGCCAATCTCCTCGAACGGGCCGCTATACCAATTCACGGGTTCCGGGGGGGGGGGAGGGCGACCACCGAACCGCAGGACAACCCACAGCCGGCGGGTCAGCCGGGCACCTGGACAAGACCACACCAACCCCACCTCGCTTGAGGGCAAGGAGGGCGCAAAAGCGAAAGTGAAAGTGCGGGGTACGCGAGGCGCCCAGCCTTGCCCGCCGCTGTTGTTCACTTTGTCCCCGGATCGCCCCACTACTCCAATCCGGGGGGCCGGCGCGGAGAAGGCCGCAACCTTCAATCGGTGCTCCCACCGGTGTCCGGGGTCCGATTCGAGCCCGAAAAACGGGTGGCGCCTCAGCTCGGGTTCCCCGACACAGTCCCCTCAACAAGGACAGGATATCGCCAGGATTAATTCAGGAGGTCGCGGAGGTCCTCGGGAGCCTCGCACCTACGCGGCCATCTTGGTTGCGCGCTAGGCTCCTCCTCCCTTAAAAGCGGTTATTAACATATTTTAAAATGTCTTATTTCTAGATTTTCTTTACATTAAATTAAATGTATTTATATTTCTTAATAGTTTATATATATAATTTAATCTAATGTTAGTTCTTATGTGGTTTTCTTTTATGTCCATACCTTCATTATTTTCTAGGGGAGGCTGTTGCAATGTCATATTTGGACCTGTGTGGTGCTGGACTTACTCCAGCTCTGAGCTAAAGTACATTTGCTACAGTTTTGGGTCCTTTTTGCAGCCAGTTTGTGAAAAGCAGTGGGCTTACTCTTTTGTGGGTGGGTGCATGTCCCTCCCCACACCTCTCCCTGCCCTCTCTAAACCCCACCTTCTTCTTCTATTAAATCCTTTCCTTTAGTTGTAAAACATTTCCAATTTTCCCACCACTCTTTCCCTCTCGCATGTACTTCTACAAGTCTAAAAAAACGTATCTGACCTAGTGTAATGTAATCTGGTGCTCATGTAAATGTCCTGCTGCCGTCAGGCCAAGTGTAAACTGCTAAGTGCAGAGATCTCCACAGTCAGGGTGCAGATCTCCACACATAAAGGATAGGAGAAGCAGAAACCTCCAAACATAGGTATGTGATTGGCATTTTGTAGTACACTTGTAGTACTAGTAAACATAATAAAACTTTGTAGATCGGCCCCACTGTGTCTGTTTTGCGCAGGGAACCTCACAGCATATTTCAGCGATAAATAACCTCAAAGCCCTGAAATGCCTCGAGAGAGCAGCAACAGGCAGAGTTGGGCACTTGGTTGTTGTTTTCAAGCTTCTTAAGTCTATCTTCCATGTTCATGATAAAGGCCATAATATAAATTCGTGAGCAAGTCAAAAGTCTCCTGTTGCAATGCTTTAAAATCCTCCAATACACTTACTTTCTTCTCCAATGTCAATGCAATTGTCTCCATTTCGGAAACTCTCATGAGAGCCATCAGTGTCTTTCTCCACTGGTGTTGTCATTATCCCAGTGTCATTCACCTCCTTGAGGAGACTCTTGATGGTAGCTGTTAGCACCTTCAACTCTTTCCAGAGGTCTGAAAGATTGCAGCCAGTTGCGCCTGCTCCAGGCAAGCATCGAAACCAGAATGCAATTTGGAGCAACAATATTCAGTCATTGAAGTCAAAGTCCTAGCCTTCTTTGGGATCACTTGTCCCATTTTGTGGTGGATGATCCTTCTGTTGCTCCCCCATGTCAACTGATGCCAGAAGGATGCAGAATCCTTGGCATTGTTGACTCCCTGGTGATCAGGTGAATAGAATTTCACGCTCCTTCTTAGAGTGTGGGGTTGATTAAATTATCCAAAAACACATAATCTATGAACTGCCAATCTGTTTTTTGAACATTGCAGTTGCTGGGCTTAGGTGCAGTACAACACTTTTGCAAATGGACCACACTCTTGCTTTGTCAGATAGCACTACATAATAATTGAAGAACTGCTCCGGCTGCCATCTTAGATTCACAGATGTAACAGGGGAGCGGCCACTGTACTGCTCCAAATTCTTTTAGTTGGGCGTCAGATTCCCTACACTGACTAACGCTTTGAAGCTGCGTCGGTTTCATTGCAATATGTATGCCCAAGAAACCGGAGAGTATCTCCTGAGGCAGCGTCATTGGCAGTTAAAGGTCCCAGTGGCACAGCACAGAGAAGGCCGTCTGTCTGAGTCTTGCATGACCACACCCTTGAAAATATCCTTTAGACAAAAACAGGGATGATACGACCTTAAGAAGTCACGGGGCCCAATATGTGCTTGTTAAACAGAAGTGAAAGCAGGCCACAAAAAATCCACTCGCCCACTCGCAATGTCAAGTGGAATTTTATCAGGTCGAGATATTTTTAGCATTTACTCGCCCTTGCTGGCTAATTGATTTAAACTGGAAGGAACAGGTGTTCTGATCATTCAGAAAGTGAATGAGCAATAAGAAGGTCTTTAAATCTTTTTTTATCTTGACACATTGGCTGTCTGTTGAAGGACAGATGTCAAATGTCATTTTGTCTTTTTTTACTAATTGTTGCTTATCTGTTCCTGGAAAAAAGTTTTTTACTTTTCTTTCTCTTACTGTGGCTAGTGCTTTGTGTCAAGTGAATTATCTGACATTAATTGTCAAACAAAATGCTGTAAAATTTCAGGGTTTATTGTAGCACTATTTCGACAGCTTGTAAATGTATAGTACAGTTATTTCAAAATATATCAGGAATTATGAAATATTTTGTAATTCAGAAGTGTGATGCACATAAAGATATACATAGTAGAAAAACAAATCACAACACTTAGTAATGTACAAACGACACATATTTGCGGAAACTACATTTCCAGACATTGTACACGTTATAGTTTTAAAACCACATCAGTGGGAAATTCCTAGGACATTTCAATGTAAAACCTGCTGATTGCAAATGTCAGTGTGCTGCTAATTTATGCTTTAGTTATGTATTTATTCAAAGTGCCAGTTTTTAGGTCGAGCCTAGTGCAGCGTGCATGCGCTGCTCTATGAAAACGACTTCTTGGAATCGCTCTGGGCTTTCAACACGCTCGTGCGTGTGTTTTTTTGTTTCATTGGTCTATGCGTGTGTCTGAGAAAGACATCACACAATTAGTCAAAGGCGTCTGCATGTATTCGCCCATGGCCTATTCTTGCGGTTACGAGCCGGGGCCATCTGTTTTACCATCTGTTTTTAATTAGTGCGGTGCCCACCACGCTCGGCGCGCACCACTCGTGTGCTTGTTTTAATTAGCAGCTGTGCGCTTATTTTCCCCTTACAAACAGTGAAAAGCATTTTAAACCAGCTTTGCTACGTGCTTGTTGGTGCGAGCTGTGCTTTTGTTGAAATTTATGTCGGAATGTCCCAGCTTTCGGCGAAGCTGTGCACTCTCTTGACTGTGTTTGTCAAATAACCCCTGCCTTGGGTGTCTTGAAGCCATGTTTTATTGCAGAAAAGAAAGCTCTGAATCCTTGCTCAGCTGCTAATTCCCCGTTTTTAAGTTCTTCCACATTGTAAGGATGCTAATCTTCTCAATGGTAATTTTGATTATGCTCTCTTCGTCCAGGGGTTGTCACATCGCTAACATCTGTGGTCATTGTCGAGCAAACTCCCGCCTAGTGAGGTAACTTCACGTGCAGAGAGGTGAATTGTGTTTGACATGCCCGTCAGACACAGAGTGGCACTGCTTGTACCCCCCAGGGTCCTACAACTTTTCCTTTCTTACAATGGGTGCTCTTTTCACCTGCTTCTAATGAACAGACAAGCTATTCGCCTGGCACCTCCCTCTGAAGTACCTGTCACACCCAGTGTGTGTGTGTGTATAGAGAGCGGGGGGAGGTTGAAGTACCACAAAGTGCGCGTGTCCTTTTATCCCCACGCCCTGTATGTCTAACAAGAAGTGCTCCTTTGTCTATTTTGTATGTCATTCGCCCCCCTCCTGCAATGCTGCTTATCCGAGCAGCAACGACTGTCCAATACCCGCCCCACCCCCAGATGTCCGGTTATAGAAATGGGATTTTTGGTAGGCTAGGGCATGGGCCAAAGGCCATGCAAAAACCACCACTCTAGTCAGATAAGGGATTCCCCGGCCCTCTGGTTATGATGAAACCAGAGCCTGTTCACAGTCTGTAGAACTGTGTGACCCTCTGCTGTAATCGAAGCCACGGGAGGGCACTGGCAGTGCTGGGTGTTAGTGTTAAGCATGCGGCGAGCTACTAACGCACAATGACTCATAGTGCAGGGTCCATTGTCTCCAAATGCTTACATAGATTAATGCCACCCTCCTTCTCTTTGGTTTCCATTTTGTCGACATCAGAAGGTTTGCACTAAAGCTTTTGGACTGCGGACCTTTTTGGTGGGATCTGTCCTGGTAGAGACGTGAAACGTGGAACGGCATTGGCACATCAAAGTCAATTATGGGAAGCATTATAGTAGCAGGGCGACGATGAAAGGATGCGTGCCTGTCTTTAATGACGCGGCAGCCGGGATTGCTGCATTGGTATCACATATATCGGCAGTTGTTTATCGGTGCAGCGCGAGAGATGCAGGGCGGTGGGCAAGCCAGGCATTGAAGACTTGTCTGCATTCAGGAGAATGATGTAGTTTGCATCCCAGACTGGTATTGTATGAAACTTTCTTGAAGACTGACATTAAGTTGTGAATTGTTCGCGTCATCACCCCTGGTTATGTGTTTTGATCAAAAATGTAGGACAGGAATTGCTTTGCAGGTCTGAGGATAAAAGCAGCTTATATAATTGAGGCAGCGAGTCGGACATTTTTGTATCGGATATCTTACGTTTTTATTTATTTTTAAACTACTGCTCTGCTGATTTTTGCAATTGTTTAGTCGTGTAAATACCCAACTTCATTATTAGTTAAGGCAGTGGTATTCAGTGCATTTTAAAGACTGAGTGCGTTATGCTGACATTGCCATCTGTTGATTTGAAGGCAGTGTGACTGGGCGGGGCAGGCAGTGCGACTGGACAAATCGTGAGTTCCATTCACTAACCACGAAACTCTTTTCTGCACAATATCAGTTCTCTGTCCCAAGTCACCACAGTATTAGGCCCACCCTGCCCGTCAATTGCGTTAGTGCTCAATGCTAACATATACTGTAAGTTGCAGATCACGAATCCAAGTCCTGGCATAGCCGATTCAGCCTTCCATTCTTCCAGATTGATAAATTCAGTACTATTAAATTAAGCTGAGCAATAGTAAGAACTGTTGCTTACAGCGCTTAGAAACTGCACCAGTCGATCAATATGAGAAACAAGATATTATCACCCTCCTTATTAGGCGCACCCTACTAATCCCTTAACTGTCGATGCTCCATGATCGTGTAAACCCTATCCATTTTCGATCCTCGTAACCCTTGATTCCAGCTGCCTTCTATGTATAAATGGCCCCCTGTTATTTACAGCTGTGTTTCTGTTAGCTCTGTTGCCAGAGCCTTGCTGCTCAGCAATGGGTGCTTCGGTCCCATTATTTATGAAAGAAACATGTGTGGCAGTGTTTGGGACTATAGAGTTGCCATCATTGAATTCTTTTGAGGGTAACAGTTCATAGTCAGTTCATTCCACGCCCAAAGGGATATATGGTCATTGAGACCCCCTTCTTAGTAGGCATATATTATACTCCACAGCTGCACTCCAAAGAGAGCGATAACGTCAGAGAGACAGAAAATGGAAGACAGAGAGAGATAGGCAGGCGCAGTGCTAAATTTGTCAAGAGTCTTAACAGAGGCCCCAATGACACCGGCTCCACTACTGTAGACCTGGTCAGCGTTTGACAAAGAAAGGTGCTGACTACGGACGCCGCAAAGAAAAAGCATTGGTATAGCCAATAGGTCTCGCTTTTGGGACCTTATAAGTATTTCGTTATGCAGCACAATATCCTTGGTGCAACAACATCAACTGTTGTATGGCTAAACACTTATAAGGTCCCAAAGGCGAGACCTATTGGCTATGCCAGTGCTTGTTAAACATGAGTTCAGGAACATTCCTGCCCCTGCACTGATTACAATGCGGTTAATGAACTGAGTCCAGTCAGCGGCCATGTGTATCCTATATGTGGCTAGATTTGTATTACATATGGAGCAAACGTTTAGTCTTTTAAACTAAACAAGAGTTTTCTGTACAGCAGACTTGCTGAACTCGTGTATTTGAAGGTGCTCTTATTTGTGATAAAGAAGAAAATGGTGTCTCAGTGAATTAAAATACTTGCAGTATCACATAATTTGAAACCAGTTTATGCGTCAAGCGCATTATAATTAGGTAGAATAGATTATTTAAGTCACTAGACCTGCAGGTCTAGTAACATTTTTAGGATTTTTCGAGGCCTGGAAAGGCCTCTCATCATTTTTCCAATGTAGGGTAAGTTAGCAATAGTTTAAAATTGACCATGGGTCAAAGAGACATTAAAAACAATATTCAAGGTAACTAGAGTTTCGTCAGGAAGTTCTTTGATTATATTGACTGGAATACTGCTTTCCTTTTAACTGGTTTAGTGAAGGGACCTGACTTAAGAAGTGAACTCTGACACCATGAGTGCATTCAACTGACCCCAGGGGAAGCTAATGGGTAATACTGAATCATCATACTGAATCAGCCAAGACCTAATTCCTTTCTGGATGAAAGTGATTTTGTCCACCACTAATTTATCAATATGCGTACCAATCTCAATTTAAAGCAGCAGCCAGGGTATTATTCCTCAAGCAGCTTCTATATTTACCTTAAGAACATATATGGTCTATATTTACCTTTAGAACACTTATGGTCTATCGCACGCACTGGCTGAATTAATTTTGACATTGTGAAAGGCCTGCTTGATTAATAAAATCTGATACACAGGTTCTCCTTATTATCTGACACAAAAATGTTTCGGAAGGCTTTCAATCGTTGCATAATTTTGGAACTTCTTCTGGAGACACAGGCCTTTAAGAATCACAGCATCAAGGCACACTCTATCCCAGGCTGTGCCCAAATAATTTGAAACTTTGTCGCTCCAAGCTATCAAAAGAGTGTTTAACAAGACGTAAAACACTTTTTGTATAAGAGACTTCTCATATCAATTTCACCTTAAAATCTTAGCCTTCTGCCCTGATTCTGGAGGCTCATATTAGGTTCCTCTGTTGATGTTAGCTGTCTGCCCTATAGTTTTCTATACATATGAGCTTATGATTATTTTAAAATGTACTGCCCTATTTTTCTATTCTATTCATTTTAGTGAAGTGATAAGTTTGGGTTACAGTAAAAAACCAACAACAAAGAAATAAAAAATATAATTTACTCTGCTTCCAGGAATCAAAATCGTGATGCAGAGGCTAGCCTTTACCTGCTTATCTTGTCTGCTTCTATGTTGAGTGCTCTGATACCCTGACGAGTCATGTTCGCTCTATATAGCACTTTTCAAATAAATACAAATAAATAAATTGTGGCGTCATCAGAATCCAGCATAGAATACTGAAAGATTTGTAATATGTTGATGTATTACTTCCTCATCATAATCTTAATGTAGAACAATCATCTCTAGTAGAAGTTAGCCTATGGAAATAGACTGCAAAAACCTTAGTACTTCCCCAAATCCCGGAAGAGCATTATTATTCGATATGACTGCTGATAAAGCACTACATTGTGTTCTGACACTGGACTTAAAGTGGCAATTACACACTTCTGAAACTAGTACAGGCACGGATCTTTTATGTAGATGTTAAGGAAGAATCTTATATTCAACCTGATTGTGAGAAATTGGGCTGTTGGTTGACTGAGTTGTGAGCCCTTCTCAAGCAACAGCTGCAATCCTTGTTAGGGTGAACCACAAAAGTGATCTAAGTGAACGTGTGCTTAACCCTTTGGTAGTTTGCCTCAAAAGCAGTCAGGCTTACGTATGTTAGAGGCAATGTGTAAAGTATTTATGCAGCAAACAAACTCTAATCAAATGAAAACACCGCGCAAAGAAAATCCCACAACAATTTAGAAAAGTAGAGTAACATTTGATAAATAAATTGACACCAAAACTGCAAAAATCCAATCAGTAGAAATGGAGATAAGCATTTTTAAACATTTTGATAAAAGTAGCACCAGAAGGTGCAAAGCTCCAACTGAGTGTATCTGGTACCTTTTGTCCTTAGTGCGTGGTCTGCACAGGGTTGCTATGCAGGGCTCCGCGTCGCTTCATGCTGGATTTGGTGGAGCCTTTAGTTAGGCTAGTACAGCACCTTTAGCCCCACTTCCAAAGGTCCAGGAGTGGAAGGATACCACATGTAGGGCCAGGACCCACTGAAAGTGGGTTCAGGTGCAGGTTCAAGATGGTTGGAGCCTTTTCTGCCCCTGAGACTCTGATAGGGAGGCCATCCAGCTAACCCCTGGAATCACTGTGGTAGTCCTGGGTGCAAGCAGAAATGCAGGTCTCAAGCTGCTAGGCAGGCCTCTGAGGGCACAAGGCAAGCTTCAGGCAGCAGGGCAGTCCTCTTGGTCAGCAGGGCAGTCCTCTGAAGTACACCGAAGGCCACAGACAGCAGGGCAGTCCCTTGAGAGTTCTTCTGCAGGTCGAGAAGTTACCTGAAGAGTTGATTTGATGGTCCTATTTGTATACCATATGCCCCCTTAAAGTGGGAGAAGTTTCTGGAGTTCTCCCCCTTACAGAAGTGTCTGGAATTTCATGCCTCCTTTCCCTGGTCCCAGGTTGTCTGGGGGGAAAACAACAGTTTAAAGCTCTTGGTGAGTGTGCTGAGGCAGCCACATTGAAGTACAAGTGTAGTACGTGACTAAATGGCCCATTCTGCCACCGCCCAAATTCTCTATTGTGTAGCTGTCTGGGAGGAATACTCAAAGGCCAACTGCCATTCTCACCATGTCAACCCACGAGCAGGCGGCATGCACCCAACGGTTAGGACCAGAAAATGCCAACTTTTTAAAGGTGCAAAAACAACAATTGATGGACAGAATGCAGAGCAATGTCATACATTCACCCCAGTACAGAAATCTGGGCCTAAATCCATCGTTCTTTTTCTCCCCATGCCATACCAGTTTGAACCCAGTCATATGCAAATCAGTCTTGACCCTGTGCCCAATGGGAACAGTCCAGCCCGAGCTGCCAGGCCAGGTCCTCCCTGGACTGGAAACAAACATCCTAGGACCGGTTTCACCCTTCATCAGCCAGGATAGCTTGACTCCAGTGGCATGAAGAGCACAGGGCCCGCGTCTGGGCATACCCTAGCCTGGCTGATGAGGGGTGATGCCTCGAAACTGGTCCCAGGATACTAGTTTCCAGTCCAGAGAGTACTGGGCTTGGCAGTTCGGTCTGGACTGTTCCCATGAGGCACAGGGTCAAAACTGATTTGTACATGGCTGGGTCTAAACTGGGGTGGCATGGTGAACAAACGAACGATGGATTTAACCCAGATCTATTGACTGCCGAAGAGTGTTTGATTTGCTCTGCATTCTGTCCATCATCTGTGGGTCTTTTGCTTTCTCGCCCTAAGTACGCCGGGTAAACCCAGATGTGGGTTCTGGGCTCACTGTCAACTTATTACAAGTTCTAGAAAACGTGCCCTCTGAGCACCATAACCTGATGGCTATTGCCACATCCTATTACTTATAATTCTCTAACAAATACATCAAATTAAACCACATATGTAATAACAAAAAAACAAGACTGAATAAAGTGAATAGCAAAGTTCACAATGCATATGAAACATTTATTCTGTTGAAGTCACAGAAGATAACTTGATTGTAGTCAAAATCATTGTTATCAGTTCATGAAATTCACAAATTTTGATTTATTGATAACCGCCCAATGCATTTCGGGCCTCTGTGGCCCTTCTTCAGGGGAAAATCTCTGCAAACAATATGAACAGTATTTACGATTTGGTGTACAGGGAAACACAAAGCATAAAATCTTTTAATTAGTACAAAAACAATGGATGTCATCACAATAGAAATACATTAATCCTATTACTGTATGTGTATTGTTAAAAAAACAAATTTTGCCCATTCACCCAAAGTGGTAGTGAAAAAATAATGTGAATGTTAAAAAAAAAAAAGGGCTCACTGTGCCACTGGATTCAAGCTAGCCTGGCTGTTAGGGGCGATGCCTTGAAACCGGTCCCAGGATGCTTGTTTCCGGTCCAGGGAGGACCTGGCTTGGCAGTTCGGTCTGGACTATTCCCATGAGGCACAGGGTCAAGACTGATATGTATATTGCTGGGTCTAAACTGGGGTGGCATGGTGAGCAACAGAACAATGGATTTAACCCAGATCTATTGACTGGGGGAGAGTGTTTGATTTGCTCTACGTTCCGTCCATCATCTGTGTGTCTTTTGCTTTCTTGCCCTAAGTGTGCCGGGTATTCAGAATTGTGACTTAACACTCGACTTTAGCATTAAAGAGAGTATTAAATTACAATTCCCCAGACACCAAACATGGCTTTCCTATCTGCTCCCAATCAAAAGGTATCACTTAATTAAATATAATAAGGTAACCCAAAGTTATCCAATGGGAGAAGTAGCCTTGCCGTAATGAAAAACAAATGTAAGTGTTTTTTACTACCAGGATATGTAAAACTTAAAAGTACATTTTCAACTTTTTAGATACACTGTACTCTGCCTTATGGGTTGTTTCGGACCTACCCTAGGGGTGACTCATATGTTTAAAAAAGGAAGGTTTAGACTTATCAAAACAATTATTTTGCCATGTCAAAATAGCAATTTAAAACTGCCCACAGGCTGCCAGGCCTGAGACATGTTTTAATTGCCTACTTATGTGGGTGGAGCAGTCAGTGCTGCAAGCCGAGTAGAAGCATTTAATTTACACGCCATGAGTACCTTTGGTACCACTTTACTAACAACTTACAAGTAAATTAAATGTGCCAGTTGGGTACAAGCCAATTTCACCATGTCTAAAGGAGAGAGTACATGCAATGTAGCACTGGTTAGCATGAGGTGATGTGTCATCTGGGAAGCTCTATGAGGTACACTTTTATACTTCAAGCAATAGAGACCAGCTATTATTCACTGTGATTAAGGTAGAAATATGACCGTTAGGAATCAGGAATATGGCAGAATGAGTGAGCGAGAAAGTCTAGGTAATTGGATAGAATTAGGCATACCGGTCGTAGTAGTGGGATGAGCCCCCCATCAGTCCAGGATATTCGGCAGGAATTCCATAATGCCAGTAGAGAGACAGGTGACCAGCTGAGGATCAAGAAATAAGGCAGGAATACAGTGGCAGCTGGCACGGTAAACAACGTTTACCACAAAACTTTTTCCCCGCAGGGAATCACAACGCGGTTGTTACAACGACCGCGTTGTGATTCCGCATACCATTACTCCGCAAGTTACGGAGGGGTGGGGGAAGGTGTTGGATTTAAAATCCAACACCTTCCCTAGTGTCCGCACAGACTGGAGTTGGAATAGTAAATTATACTATTCCAACATCCAGCGCCCCCCTCCGCAAGTCGTTGTTCCGACTTGCGGAGTAATGGTATGCGGAATCACAATGCGGTCGTTGTAACGACCGCGTTGTGATTCCCTGCGGGGAAAAAGACGGCGGGATGACGACATAGATTCAGCTGGCACGGCTCGAGGGTGGTGGGGGAAGGCACGGGGGACAGGGTGGCACCTGGGAGAGCGCAATGTAAATTTAAAAAAAAAAAAAAAAAACTTAAATTGCCTTCCGGTCCCGGGTCCCTGCTCCAGCTCTCCTCCATTGGACTCCAGGAACAGGAAGCACAGTTAGGCTCCCATGACTAATCACAATGCCGCAATGAAGAATTGTGATTGGTCTGAGCGTCGTGGTTTGATGCTCAGCCAGGGAATGGGGGCCTGGGCATGTTCTCCACGCAGGCTGTAATGCAGCCTGCGCGGAGAACAGGGAAAGTGTGTATGACTGTTTAGCCAGTCCCAGAGAGCTGGCCAGACAGTCATGTGCACTTAGGAGTGGGCAAACCACTCTTCTCCTGCCCTGCTCCGAGGGCAGAGCAGTCCCGCCCGCCGACCAAACAGCATGGAAACATAAAATGATAATAACTCAAAGTTATTATCATTTTATGTTTCCTTTATTTGCACTGCTTAACAGCAGTGGGGCGACGCTCCTCTGCCATAGCGGAGGAGCCGCCACTGCAGGAATACACTAGAAGGGTACTAAAAAAAATTAACCGCAGGGACTATTAAAAGAGAAAACAACAAAGGTTGTGAGGAGGGTAAATTGTGCAAAAATTAAGCAGTGCAGGAAAACCACGAGAACATCACAAAATGTTGCTCAGCATCTGTTCGCTCTTGAAGATACTTATTCCGTCACTGCTACCCTGGAAGTATCAGAGCGAACCAGAGAGTGAGGGTGAGGGTGCGCAGAGAAACTAAGTTGTGCAGTCTAGTGTTTATATTAGTCCAGTCCCCACTGTTGTGTTTCCCAAATTCCCCAGGCCCTGCGAGTGACTGGCAATGTGTGACTCTTGTGAATTTTGATACTTCTCTCTCCCTTTTTTTTCTCTCACCTCCTAGCTCTGTCTCTCAGTGGCAGAGCAAAGGTGTTGAGGCCTCTAAAGGATGTAAGGGAAATTAACCATTTGTTTGGTGGTAAAAGGCATCTGTGATTAATGAGCAGATCAATCGGAACCAGACCCAGGTACCACAGCACCTGATGCACCAATGATATCTGTTCTCATGCTGGCTCACAGTATGCATGCTGTAGGGGGTATGGTCCATATACCCCCTTGTTTATTAGTAAAAGTCATCCATGCATAATCTGCAAAAGGCCCCTTGTACCACAGGCCTTGGTGCCACAGCACCTGGTGCACTGATGATAGCCATGGCTCTACGTCCAACCCTGGTGCCACAAATGTGTCGCATGCTCTAACACAAGCAAAGAATATCGGCCATTTTACCACTCTTGCTCGATGGATGGAAAGACAGCCATGATTGATGTTTCCTATGTCCCTGCTCAGTTCTCACATCACTCTCTTGTCTATATACTCTTCCAGCTCTCTCTCTTCTGTAAGTGCTTCCACGTGCTCTCACTTATATGTGGAGACTCCAGGAAGCTCTGGCAGCCACATTGAAGTTTGAAGATATTTTTCATTTACTGTGGACTTGATTGGAGAAGTGCATAGATGGCTTTAAGTGATTTTTGTGTATCCCCAGCGGCACCCAACTCCAAAATCTGCGGTGGCATAAACCCTCCACCACCACCGTCCACTTTTCATTCCCATGAAGCAAGGGTATTAAAATCTTCCAAATGCAATTGTTATTCTCATGCAAGTCTGTGCTACATCATAAGGGCTGACAATACAGAATTTGTGTATGGAAATGGGCATGGCCCCCTGGGCTGGGTAGAACTGATTCATATGTGGAGTTGGTTTATGTTATGTCAGCACATGATACCAGTGACCTTTTGTATCTAAGATTGCTAGTCACCATATGCAAGTAGATGTTACTAAAGGTGGGGCTCATTCGATGCAAGCACATATGAAGAGGAGCCAACACTGTGAGGGGATTGAGTATGTTCCAGTTCACTGTTCAAGTAGCATGTAAGGGCCTCATACCAATGTTCTTTTGCTGCCTTGCTGGCAGATGTTTGTCCTGAGATTCACCCTGTGTCCTTGATTGTGTGAGTGTCACACGACCAGAAAGTGGACGAGGGTACCATGTCAGATGTGGATTGATGCAGACGACTGATACAACTGTTGGTATTAGTACTGAGTAATTCCATTCATACATACAATAGGATACTACCACAGGGATAAAACAGTAGTGGTGTTGTTCGTAATCAGTAGACATCCTTCTTTTGCTCACATGATATTGTGAGATTCCTGTTGTGCACTCATTACCATCAGGTAACCTCACAATCTTATATCTACTATATGTATATGAAATATGCCATCCTTTCTCAACAACATGGAGTTGATCTGTGGTTCTGCCGCTGGACGCTGATGACTACACATTTTTGTTGAGTATATTTTGAACGCTATGACTTGGTTGACTTGGATGCCTCATTGTGACAAAATGGGAAAATGAGCCCACTTCTATATTCAATATACTTTGACTTGCTTTAATTCTGGAGCGGCGTAAATCAGTGTCTCAAACCCTCTATTTGCAATATGTATGCTGAATGTGTAATTAACTATATTAATCTGTGTGCATTTTATTAATCAATTGTAGTGAGTGGCTATGTAGCCATGCAGTTGAGAACCACATGCATATTTGTGTGGAATAATAATAAAAGTATTTGTCATAAAAGGGAAATTTATATCCTTCCGAAACGCATTCATTATGTTAACTTTATACGTTAAGAACCAATTCTGAAGCTAACAAAACTGGGTAGAGAAAACAGGAGGGATGAAGGCAAAAGGTTTGCAGAGAGGGTCAAGTCCAACACTGACTCACATATTCAATATGTCCATTTTATATTTTATTTCAAAAACATGTGACAATGATAGGAGGTGCTTAGTTCCTGCCATTCTGAAGCCTACGTATGTAGTCTACAGATGGTATTCCAGGCAATACTGAGAGCAATCTGTCAGGCACACACGGGCCTACTACTGGATACCTCAGTGTGTTATGAGAAGTGAAATAATTTAGATATCACCACTAACAGAGTAAAGATGATTGACTCTGGGGTTAAAATAGGGATGTTACTCGCTTTAAAAGTTAGCAACATCTGAGTATGTATAATTCATGGTTGTCTTAGTCACTGCCACAGTTCGAGCACAACAGTTTGGTAAAGGGAAACATCTGGACTCTGCATTTGACAGACAACTGCTTCTTTGAAAGGGTCTTGAAAATTGTCCAAGCATCCACACCACCTGATTTGAGGTTTGATTTCGACTTCTTGGTAATCTCAGTTAATTTAAGATGGGATGCTGTTTTGCAGTTTCTCAAAAATGGAATAATTATTTGTAAATCTAATTGCCACCTAAATAAATTGATTAGAGTATAGATTAGGTATTCTGGTGAGTTACCTTTGGTGAGTTTTGGGCTTTGTGATTCCCAGCTCGCTGCTCATGAAGAAATCATGAAAAGATACTGCACCCGACGTTGCTTGAAGGGGTTGAACTCGGACGCTTAACGGACAAGGGCAGGGTACTTTTGGTGGGGGAGATCAGTAGGGAGGAGACCGTGGCGGCCATCTCCAAGTTACCCTACCATAAGGCCCCGGGGAAGGATGGCTTCTCTGCAGAATTCTACAAGTGGTCTGGGGAGGAGGTAATAGATACCCTCCGTGCACCCTTCCAGGAAGCAGAGCGGGCAGCCTCTCTGCGACCCTTCTCCAATAGGGTAGTGATTGCAGTCCTGTCCAAACCTGGGCGGGACCCTTTGCTATGCGGCAGTTACCCCCCATGTCCCTCCAGATGGCGAAATTAAAATCCTCGCCAGCATACTGGCAGCACGCCTGAGCAAAGTTATTCCCTCCCTCATGCACCACACAAGTTGGCTTTGTCCTGGGCCGATCCTCTAGGAATCAACTCCGTACACTCGCTCACACCTTTTGGGCCGCTAAAGACCTCCCAGAGGATGCGGTGGCCTTCCCCCTAAACACCAAAAAGGTGTTCGACAGTATTGAATGGGGATACCTCTTCGCCACTGAGAAGGTTTGACCTAGGGTATCAATTCATCCCCAAGTTGCGACTGCTGTATGACTGTCCTATGTCCCAGGTCTACTGCAGAAGGTTCCTCTCGGATGCCTTCCAGATCTGGAGGGGCACCCGGCAGGGCTGCCCTCACTCCCCCCTCCTGTTCCTCCTGGCCATGGAACCCCTGACCCCTATCATCCGCCACTCGCCGCTTATAGTGAGCGTACCCATCGTGGGAGGCCTTTCAAAAGTGTACCTATATTCCGATGACCTCCTGCTCCCCTTGTTGATCTCCACCTCTCTCTACTGGGAGTCATTAACAACTTCACTGCCCTGTCTGGATATAAGGTGAACTGGGACAAATGTAAGGCCCTCCCTCGTTCGGCAGACACCATGAAAGTGGCAATCCACGGATACCCTTTTCACTGGAAACCCTCCCGGCTCAAATACCTGGCCATACTGGTCAATAGAGGTCTAGCCGGTATAATCCTGGACAACCTGATGCCCCTGATCACGCAGATGAAGATGGACTTTGATAAATGGTCCCTTCTGGGATTTTCCATGTGGGGCAGGGTGCAAACGGTAAGGATGGTCACACTGCCACGCTATACCTACACATTAGGCATGCTTCCTGCTGTGATGCCTCTAGTAACCTTACGCATCATCGACTCCTGGATCTGGACCTTTGTGTGGGGTTCCACTTGACTCCACTTGGCCGTGTCCAAGCTCATGGCACGCCCCTCTTGCAGTGGCCTGTGTCTCCCGTATGTGGAGCACTACGCTTTGGCCCTTCATCTCTCCCAGCTTGCCTACCTGCTCCCGGGCACACCGGACCCACCGCAGTGGGTCTTCACGGAACGCTCGCTCCTTTCATGTGGCAATAGTCTTGGTCTTCTCTTTGGAGACCACGCCCCCCCACTCATCTCACCTGCACCCTGTACTGCAGGCCACGCACAAAGCTTGGCACTGTGCCCATCGCCTACTTGGAGTGGATCACTGGTTGCACATCAAAGCGCCACTGTGGGGCAACGATCGTGTCGGCAGCCAGACCTTCTAATGGCCACAGTGGAAGGAAGCGAGCATACAAACTCTGTATCAGGTGCTGTTGGAAGGTGACCTGAAATCTTTTGACTGGAAGGAATTTGGTTTACAACCATGACAGGCTTGGCAGTATTTACACCTACAGTGCTGCCGGAGGCGCTGTCTCGGCCGCCGACCATGGTCTCTGCAACCCTCACCGGTGGTGGTGTATTTGTCCATGTGTGGCCGGCATAGGGTGGTGATGTTGGGGCTTTACAGCACGCTCATGAGCCACCTTTTCTCCCAACCCCTCGCAAGCAGCCACCGTACTAAGTGGCAGGACTGCCTTCCGATCACTATTGAGGAAGAGGAATGGGCTGACATTCTAGAAGTCCTGGACAGAGGCGCCTGGGAAGCCTGGTTAAAATTCTGCCTGTTTAAGACTGGACAGTGGCAGTGATACAGACAGCATAGCATGAGAACGCTATCTACGGAATGCAGGATCACACAGAGGTGTTTGCACAGACATGGGCCCCCTTCCTGCATGATGCCCCCCGAAGTGGGTCATACCATCACTGCCCCCTCCCCTCTTTCCACTAACCATGCGGAATGTCGCGTTCAGTTCACAGAGAACTCAAGCTGCTGATCCCTATCAACCCCTGATATCACGACCCCTCCCAAGCAGACACCCCTGCCATCCCTAGCCCCCTCTCCTCTTCTTCCCCTTTCCCGCACCACCCACTCCCTCCTCTCCCTCTTTTTTCTAAATCTCCCCCATCCCCCCCTCCCCCCCCTCCCTAGCAATCCCCATTCCCCACCCCCTCTTGTGATGCCCCCTCCCCTCCTGGCCCATAGTCCTCTCTCTCCCTTCCTCTGCCCTTTGCTTCCCCCATCACCCCCTCCCTCCCCACCGTAAACATAGGCAGGCGGACCACCTTTCTCATCATGGGCAGCCACCCCAACGCACTAACGACCCCCCTCACAAACGCTCCCCGGGCACCTCGCCCATCCCACCATGCTGGTAGCTTATGGCTCTTCCCGGAACAACCCGTAGGACCCCTCCGCACCAACAGCCTACCCCACTTCTTCTTCACATACTCATCATTACGGAACGAAACTCGTGATCTTCCCCACCACACAACCTGGATGACAGCTCCCTCCCCCAACCCTTCCGCTCCCTCCCCCAACCCTTCCGCTCCCTCCCCCAACCCTTCTGCTCCCTCCCCTATGTGAAGGCTCGCTTAGATCCTCATCCCCTCCCTCCCCCCTTTTTGTGGACCTACAGCCTTTACCCCTGCCAGGGGGACGGCTCACTGCTCGCTGCTCAACGCCTAGCACCCACTGCTCAGGGTCCGGCGCCGAGCGCCAGATTGATTGTTTAACTATACTGAATCTGCTACTGATATTATGTATCATTCCGTTGCTACACCTCCCTCCCCATCTCCCCTGACCCCCCCCGTTCCCTCCCACCTCCCTCTCCCATTGGTGCACCAACTAATGATCCATGTTTCCTGTATTGCTACATTGTTCCCATGTTGTAAACTTTTGTCTAGAAAATCAACAAAAAATGAAGAAACACAAAAAAAAGATGTTGAGGCTGGATCGGTCACATCCTTCCCAAGCCCACATCAAACACCACAGGCAAGCCCTTTCCTGGAACCCTCAAGGGAAAAGGAAAAGAAGAAGGCCAAGAAGCACCTGGCGTCGAGGCCTCGAGGCTGACTGCAAGGAGATGGGTTGCACCTGGAGTCAGATTGAAAAGAAAGCCCAGGACAGTGATGGCTGGAGAGTCCTGGTTGATGGCGAATACCCCAGGAGGGGTAGTAGGCATAAGTTATTAAGCAAGTAGGGTGCAGGAACTCAAATGTTACATCCAGCAGAATCCAGTCCATATTTTTGTTTAAACTTGAGACCATGGCGAAGTGAGATGTGGTGCTTAGGAAGTAGATATGACCTCAGAACAGGATCAAGAATTAGAGTCCATCCGGGGTGGTAATGGCCATGAGATGCAGTGCAGGTATCAAGCATAAACAAGGCCTGTTAGTGTTATGCAGTGGTAGTGACTCCTGCTCACATTAGTTTGTCACCCGGCTGTGTGTCCCTTCTCTTTGAGATTGTTGCCCTTTTAGGTTCCCACTTATTTTTTCCTTGTGTTATTGAGTTGCCTGTCCTGATAGTTGTAAGATACTTCTTTTAATCTTGCTAATGTACCCATTTTCTATAACGTATCGGTTTGAAATCCATCTTTTCTGAGAGGTCAACCCTGAATTTCTGCCTTTTGCTGGACCCTATGTTTTTGCTGGTTTTAGAACTGTGTGTATTTTACCCCTGCTAACTATTAGTAAAATGCCTGTGCTCCCCGTTAAGCATGGTTGAATTGGTTGATTCGTCGTTGGTTATAGCCTTTACAGTATTTGTTGTTTCCTTTAGCAAACCATTTAGGGCATAGATCCAAGGTTGGAAAATCTCCTAAATGCAGATACATTAATTTCATTTTCATATAAAGCGAATAACAAGAGCCTACATACGCCTGCTGCAGTAAAGTTTTATAGGAGTGTATAGTGGTCCATGAATAAGCTCGTTTTGAGAAGCTGTTTCTATCATCCAGTAACGACAGCTCACACGTAATTTTCTTGATATGTTTCTTACAAATCTGAAATGACTTTGGGTGCTCCCAAAGCCCATTTATTTGTGGGTTCTCCATTGCTGGACTACAAATAATCTCTGTAAGGGCAATACCGTGTGTCAGTGGATAATGCTGTCGAAAGCCTTAGGTCTAGTGAGTCATCCAT
Source organism: Triturus cristatus (assembly GCF_964204655.1). Classification (NCBI taxonomy): domain Eukaryota; kingdom Metazoa; phylum Chordata; class Amphibia; order Caudata; family Salamandridae; genus Triturus; species Triturus cristatus. The sequence continues at coordinate 171,965,221 of NC_140581.1, read as the reverse complement.
GGCAGCTCTTAGTTTATGGCAAAATGTAATAAAGGCACATTGTCATGCATATGTTTGCCTCACGATCCCGAATCCCAGCATGATTGGGCTGTGGAAGCTTTGAGCGGTAAACGGAAGAGCTGCCTGAATGTGTTGAGGTTTAGCCCTTTTAACCGCTCCGCCAACCAAATCGCTGCACAGCCGTAAGCTATTGTCCACCTTTTCTGGAGGGACACAAAACCAGCTAGAAGGGCTCCTGCTTTTCATTTCATTTGATCCTTGTGTCGAAAAATTTACCTTTTCTGTTGATTATGACTCCTAGATACTTATTACCTTTCTCTTGGATTTGTTTGTGATTATTTATGAACCAGGGTCCCGCGCTCTTGGGTCTTTTACTAAAACGTTAGCACTTTTGTTTTGTTGAGGTTAATTTCCAGGTTGTTTGCTGAGGTGTAGTCGCTAATTTATGCAACAGTCTTCAAAGGACCACCTTGGTTCTACTCAGTAGAACGATGTTTGCATATGCTTGTTAGTGGTTTTCCCCCTAATTTGCTTGGGCATTGGTCAGATCGAGGTCCACCATGGATTGGTTAAACAAGACTGGCGCAAGCGCACAGCCTTGTTTGAGGCCTGTTGTGGTGTGGATCTTACGCAAAACCCTTGTTGCATCTCCTGTTTTTATCCAACTCCAGGTTTCGGTATGAAGCTGTTGGATTGCCTTCAGTAGTTCTCCTGGGATCCCCAAGGTTGCATGCTTAGACCAGAGCTTTATCCTGTCGACATGGATGAAAGCCGTCTTCAGATTCACAAAACAGGCATGCAAGGAGCTTTCGAGCTTCCGGGTCTATTTATTATGGCTAAGGCTGTCACATTGGTCAGCATACCCATCCCTGGACGAAAGCTGGTCTGAATCTATGGAATTATCTGCCGCTCCTCCACCCACCCATTCAGACCATGAACTAACAGCCCTGCAGACACTCCGCCCTCACTGTAGTGATGGCATTGTTCTTTTGCACATCCGCTAAATAATTGATCCACATCAGCGGCAGGGCTGCTGGCGAGCATCTAATTAATTTATTTTGCCTTTACCACTGTTTTGTTTTTATTTTTGACGGCCTGACAAGCCCCAGCTGAAATTTGTTGTTGTCAGCATTTGTGAGGAAACGACGTCAGATATAATGGATGTTAACATGTATTTTTCATGTCCATGCTTAGCACTAAGACTTGGTGTTCTTCTAAGTTGTTGAATAAACTGAAAGTAACTCAGGCTGTTGTAGAATTAACAGTGTTCAGTTTACCACCTCTGGAGATGGAAGAACTCAGTTAGCAATGGGAACCTAATGCATGGCTTCCTGCTCTGGCATGCTGCATAAGCAGACGTTCAGCTGACTGGGCCATACTGCTGGTCGCATTCCTTCAACATCTAACAGTGCTGTCCAAACTCTGAAATCTACCGGTTTAATGTTCATCGCCAGCGTATAGAATGATTTTTGTAATGTGTTGAAGTTTTTGTGCATTTCATATTTTGTGCAGAACTTTGATTTATTCTTGGAATCACATGTGCACGCTGATATGATGCTGCTACATTTTAAACTAATTTCCTATGGCACATGGAAGTGGGTTTTCTTGTCTTTTGCTACCTTGGCCTCCCTTTAGGCCTACAACATCTTGTTCATGGGTGTCTCCTCCTGCATGTGCACGGTTTATTCTTTCTGCAGCACAGAGTGTTTGGATACTTCCAGTGACAGCGTTCTTGCTGCTCTCCATTAAAGCTTTCCAGCAGAGTCACACTAATGTTTCTTTTCCCAAGGCCCTTCTGCTAGCTCACTGTACCCTATTTATTGTCCTGCCATCTCCGGATGGCATTAGCATAGAATGGGCGGAATCAGTATTCCTGTAGTGGGATAAAGCTCAGATGCTAAGGCAATATGCTTTATAAAGCTGTGTTCTGATTTGCTAAGAATGTAAAAAAAAAAATCACACCATGACGATCTTGTTGAACATGATGAATTTCTTTGTGGATAAAGTGTTTATAAACACCTGATTTTAGTGGTGAGCAAGAGGACATTCCGGAGCTTTCCGATGCTACTGGGCATGCTTTCTGTTTCTCGATTGAATTTGCTGCTCACTTGGGATTTAGAATTATTTCTGATTTTCACACTATTTTGAGAGCTACTTTATTGCCTTCATGCTCTTTGCATTTGTTATCACTGCGCCGCATCTTTGGAATGTTTGTTATAAATCTTTAAAATGTTATTCCTGATCTAAAACTCAATTATTGAGTGGGCCCTTACTTGATTGACTGCATTTTGAAATGCTGTGGTCTGCTGTTTCTCGGGGACACATTGCCTCATGAAATTGAGGTTTAACACCATCTTTGATTCATCAACCTTTGGATGATATATTGAGGTAATATTATGGTGTGCACAATTTCAGGGGTTTCCAGTGTCCACAAATGCAACAATTTCATTTGCATTCAAAAGAAAAAACTTGGCCACTTATAGGACTGAGGGGCATATGTATCAAATGATTTTTTAATCGCAAACGCTGCGATTCGCAAAATAACAGCGTTTGCGATTAAAAAATCGGAAATCTGGATGTATGAGCCAAATCCCATCGCAAAATTAAGGAATTGCTAATTTAGCGATTTCTTAATTGTGCGTAAGCATTTAAGAAATCGCAAATTGCGATTTCTTAAATGATATGTAAAAAGCACCCAAGTTGTGCGAATTATCCTTAAGAAATCGCAAATTACCACCAACTTCCAGTTGGTGGTAATTTGCGATTTCCTTTCAAAATGCACTTTTTTGCATTTTACAAAGTGCCACGTGGCGCTCATACATGCCCTTAGGGCATGTATGTGCGCCATATGCACATACATGCTCATTTCAGGGGTGCATCAGGGTGTCATCATGACACCCTTGCACCTTTGAAATTATTCTCAAATTGCGATTAGCAAATTGCGATTCGCTATTTGAGAATTACTTCCCATTCATTCCTATGGGTCTCCTGGCCCATAGAAATGAATGGGCAGGTATTCCTTAATTGCGATTTCGCAATTTGCTAATCGCAATTAAGGAATTTTAAGAAATCGCAAAAAGTTTGCAATTTTTTTAATACATCCCGTTTTGCAATTCTCAAATAGCGATTCTTTAAAAATCGCTATTTGAGAATCGCAAACGGTGATGTTGATACATATGCCCCTGAAAACCTTAAACCAATGCATCATAGCCGTGAAGAGAAGCAAAAAGGGATTGTTGCTGGGAGAAAACAGACACACCCAGAGGTTGCACCGTCCAGTGCTGGAAAAAGCAGACACACTCATCATGTGCCATAGCTCTCTCAGCAAGGACTGGCATTCCGAAGCTTATGGAGAGATTTTGTGTACTTCTTTGCAGAGGCACACTGATGCTGTTCCTGTAATCCCTGCAGCCCTAGATAGCGCTTACCATGCTGGTCAAAAGAGGAACCAATTGCAGATATTCCCCTCTTTGGATTTAATTTCGTTTTCTGTGTGATTGTTCTTTTTCCTGTAATACTGCCTGTGCGTGAAGAAGAACAAAGTGTATGCTTCCTCCTCTTTGGATTTAATTTCGTTTTCTGTGTGAGTGTTCTTTTTCACGGAATACTGCTGTGCCCAAATGTTTGTTTTATGTGATGGCTGGGACATGTTATGTTATGTTAACAGCATTTGTATCGCACACAGCTACTCCGAATGAGTGTCCTGGCGCGTGCTCAGCTTAGTGGTTAACCAGAGAACAGAGCTAACCAAAGAGAAAGGTCTTAAGTTTCTTCAAAAAGATCTTAGGATCCTGAAGAGCACATAACTCCACTGGGAGTTGGTTCCGGGCTACAGCAGCCATACGTGTAAGGGAGCTGCCACCTATCCTTTGTCGACGGAACCTAGGAACGCATGCCATGTGCTTTGAAGAAGAGCGCAACTGCCTAGCAGGGGCGTAGAACCTAAATCTGACGTGTGGCTTAGACCTGCATCGGGCTGTCCACAGAGATAAGTGACACTTCTGAGTAATGTACTTGTATAACTTTACTCTTACACTTTTGAGCAACTTTAATACTTTTTAATACTTTTGATTGTTCATAAAATTGGCATGTAAAGTTACACAAAAGTGTCTCAACCCCCCCGAATAAGGGAGTGGAGCCAAATTTATGAGTATTAGAAATGGGGTTTCTGGTTGCCAAGGGTATGCACCTAAGCAAGGCAAAAGCCACCTCTCTAGTCAGGGCAAGTAAGTTAGACACCAAAGATAACCTGTGCTCACCCCCGGTAGCTTGACACAGGGCAGTCAGGCTTAGCCCCAGATGCGATGTGTAAAGCGTTTGCGCAACACACTTACAGTGACACAATAAACACACCACAAAAGAGACTCCACAGGAGCTTATATGAAAATATATATAGTATATTGCGCATATAAAGATAGACCGAAACAACAAAAATCATGGAGTCTGTGCATATTTTGCAGATTTGTCAGGCGCTGTGGGAAATCCCAAGGGCAGCAGCAGCAGCACTTACCATGCGCTGAGTGAAAGTAAAGACGCTAGGGATACCTGAGGAGAAACTATAAAACGCTCGCTAAGCACTATTACTGCAGGGGCCTGGGGCAGGAACCAACAGCCCAGGAGAATACTTAGAGCACCGAGCAAGGCACAGGCAGGTAGGCCAGCACAAGGGCGATTTGCAAAGTAGGCAGCAAATCAGCACAGCAAAGCAAGTAGTCCCAAGGATGGTTTCTCCAGGTAGCACACAGTGCCATTGCAGAGCAGAGTGTGGGAGCAGCTGGCAGCAGGCCAACAAGCAGAAAAGCAATCCACTGAGTCCTTTGTGCAGCACAGGCAGTTCTTCTGACAGAGGTTCAGTCTCAGTTCCAAAAGTGCTCTAAAAACATGTCAGAGCCCCGGTTCTTATAATCTAAATATCTTTGTTTAAGGGGCAACTTCAAAGTAACCTTTTCAAATGTAACACAACCTTTTTCAAACCAGCTGTGGTTCCTGACATCAGTTGGGGGTAAACGAGCCCTCTGTGTGAGGGCAGGACACAGCCTATACAAATATTAATGTGCCCCGCCTCCCACTCTCCCAACCCAGGAAGACTTATCAGTATTCAGGTGCCTCTCTTGTCACACCCAGCCTTTCCCGTGTTGTGGCCGTCTGAAAAGTATGCACAAAGCGTAACTGTCACTCTGCCCTAAACGTGGACTGGGATCAGGCTGCAAATCACACAGAGTTATAAGCACAGAGAAATGCTCACTTTCTAAAGGTGCCATTTCTAAAATAGTAATACAAAATCCACCTACAGCAGTATGATTTTTCACTATCATTCTAAACATACCAAACATGGCAGCGCTACTCCTTTCAGATCAGGAATAACCACCTAACTTATATAAGGGAATTCCCAATGCTTGGGTATGAGAGGGGTAAAAGGAACAAATGATGGATGGAATGCAGAACAATGCAAACATTCACCCCCACTCTCAAAGATCTGGGTTTAATCCATCATTCTTTTGCTCACCACACCACCCATATGCAAATCAGTCATGACCCTGTCCCTCATGGGAACAGTCCAGCCCGAACTGCCAAGCCCGATCCTACCTGGACCAGAAACAAGCATCCTGGGACCGGTTTCGGGGCATCACCCCTCATCAGCCAGGCTACCTTGACTCCAGTGGCCTGGTGAGCAAAAGAACAATGGATTAAACTCAGATCTTTGTGACTGGGGGTGAATGTTTGCATTGTTCAGCATTCCGTCCATCAATTGTTCCTTTTGCTAGTGTATGAGAAGAGCAGGACTCACAGTAGTGAGTAGTGAGAAGCAAATTGGGGTGTGTGTTACTACCAGGACATGCCACACAATAAAGGCACATGTCCCACCTGGTACTTACACAGCACCCTGCCCATAGGTCTACCTAGGGCCTACCTTAGGGGTGACCTATATGTAGTAAATGGGGAGTTTAAGGTTTGGCAGTACTTTTACAGGCCAAGTTAAAATGCAGTAAACCGCATGCAGGCCCTGCAGCGGCAGGCTTGAGACATGTTTGAAAGGCTACATCTGTGAGTGGCGCATGCAGCGCTGCGGGCCTACTAGGAGCATTTAATTTGCAGTCCCTGGGTATATGGGAATTCACTGTACAAGTGACTAAATTAAATATGCCAAACGGTTGTAAACCAGTCATACCATGTTTTAGGGATAAGAGCACATGCACTTTAGCACTGATTAGCAGTGGTAAAGTGCCCAAAGGTCTAAAGTGAACAAAAAGAGGGTCAGAAAAATACAAAGAAGAAGGCAAAAAGTTTGGAATAGCCCTGCAAAAAGGGCCAGGTCCAACAATACGTGTAAGTTACTATTAAATTTAAAAAAATAGTAGTAACTCTAGCACCACACGTGGCCAACCAGTGGTGCTGCAACACCCTCTGATAGAAAATAATGGCAGCAGGGACTTAAACGTAAACCCTGTATGATACAATGTTAAATTACATTAAATTGTTTAAAATACTTAAAATTATAATTTAATGTAGAAATAAATATATATAAATAGTAAATGTTTTTAATAAAATAATGAAATAACATTTTTGAATTTAAAATGAATATAACAATATATTTTATTAAATATAATTGCATTATGCTTAATTCTGTACATCACTTTCAACAATTATTAGTGCATAATAAAAAATATATATTTTCTACATTATGTGGAAATTTATTTTTAAAGTAAACTTCAGAAAAAATAATGTAATATGTTGTTAATGTTATTTTTATTTAAAAATTAAGGTAATAGTGCTGTCACATTTTTATTTAGTTCTACATCTAAAATAAGTATATAATTAATTGACATGCTAATTAAAATTATTTTACCAATTTTTTTCGTTGTTTAGTTAGCTTTTTACTTTCTCATATACTCTACCTTATGGAGCTCTCTGCCCCAACTACAGAGAATCCCTATTGTAAAGTATAGGAAAAATGAAAAAAGTTTATCAAAGTTGGAAAAAAAAGCTTGTATGCCATACCACGTTTGTATCACAGGACAAAATGTCCAGGTAACAATATTTAGTTGTAAAATTAAATGTAAATGTAGTTTATAATCACAGCATAAACCGTTTCAGAAGGTGCACAGTTGACTTATTTTTAACTCTCCACAGAGAAAACAAAGCAAGCATGACTTTGCATTGTCTCTTCATACTAACTGTATGCAGCAACATAGAAGATGAGTCAAGAGTTAAAAGGCTCAAACTGCCCACAGTGGGACCTCTAGAGACTCTTGTGATAATCTGCGATTGATACTGGCTCAGTTCAGTAATTACAAAAGGTAGAAGTTAGATGTATGTCTAAGGTAAATAGGCTTTCTTGTGCACTAGTGCCTGTCTTTTTTTGTCCTGGCTCTGCATGTGTTTTTGGCAATAGGCTTTGTTTATGCCTCCCCCGTGCACCCTTGTCCTCCACCGCATATAACATGGGACGGTACACTTCTGCCATTTTTTTCATTTTTATTTTGGGGGAGTTTTATATAGCGCAAACTTGACCCGAAGGTATTGGAGCGCTTAACACGAACACCAGTTACATTACGTATTCATTTTGTCATGCACTGTGAGTGACAGCATTTTTCCTGATCACGTGTGCGCATTTACCTTAAAAAAAAGTGCACTTCAGGGGCCAGGCTTGTGGTCCAATACTTTAGTTTGCCAATGCCTTTTCGTTATCCATACTTTTTAAATCATCTTTGTGTGTTTTAACTGTTTCTTCAGGTTACACTAGTTCGAAGCCAGTTGTGAGTTTTCCTCGTGTCAATAGAAATCATGTATTCCTGTGCTACATATTAAAACTAAAAAGAGATATGTAGCTATTCTAAGTGCACTTGTCTGATATGAAATGTAAAATTAGTTTCAAGCATATGGCAACTAGGTTCAGTTGGCAAAAATGTTTTCTTGTCTTTTATTTCATTTTATTTTGGGGCTTAGGCTTCCGATAAAATAATCAAAAATGTAACTATCGAACCAGTTTTTCTTTTTGCCAATAGGGAACAGCATTGGCAAAAAGTATTGGCAAAGTCAAAAGGTTAGATAACTGCTTTGAAGGGCATGGCCTATTTGGTTTTGCCAATGTTTGTTTCTTCGCCTGCCCATCGTCCCCCCACCTCCCAACCCCCACCCCCGTTCATGCCGTGCTATGTAATCCAGTGTGCAGGGCAGATGTTGATCTAAGCAGTGCGTGCAGCCTCAAGGGCATCTGTACCTGCCAGCAGTATTGATGCAGAACAACCAACTATACAAGGAACAAAGTTGAAAACACTGTTTCGCAAAGGGAAGCAGAAAACTAAGTAGCATTGGAATCAGATGAAGGAAAAACAAACAGCAATCCTGAGAGCAGGCCTGGAGCTCAGAGCGCCGAGGTCACATCACTATTATCACTTACTTACGTCAGTCCGGGCCCTCGATGCTTGGGCGGTTCTATTGCACTCAGTAACTCGGCGAACATGTATGTAACGTGGGTTGCGTTATACCTGCTTCAAGTCACTGTGGGTTAGCGGAGTGGTGGTGACGTACAAAACAGTGTAGGATGTGTGACCGTGACCTTGATGGCGTGTACTTGCCCTTCCCTGGTGCTCAGAGGTTACATTTCCCAAACCTTTTAGGGGCTTTATAATTCATTCCATGCATAACACCGCGAGGTTCGGGTTGGGAGGCTCGACAATAGAGTTATGTGCAAAGATACTGAAGGGTTTGTATACTGCATACTCCATGGATTGTCAGCTGAGTTACATTTGACACTACCCTTTCTACAGCGGCAACTAACCCTTACTAACGGCAAGCGGTAACGACTCCTTTCTTTTAGATGCTTTAACAGTAGATTTGCGTTTTTCTGTAATAACTGCTTTTTTATGTGTGTTTATGCTTGTTTATGGCCTTGTTTCTACTATTCTGTTCTGGCTATTAAAGGCCCGCTGCATCGTTCGGCTCGGGCCTTTAACAAAGCAGCGGGACTTTAATAGCCGGTATAGCCCTGCTACGAAGGGCTATAAGGCTATTAGAACATTCTGACACTAGAGGGCAGAATGTTCTAACAAAACAAATCCTTCAGGGAGCGCGAGGGGATTGAATTCCCCTCAGGCTCCCTGAAGCCTTTGTTCACAGCCAGAGCTGTGAACAAAGAAACATTGGAATGTTGGAGCTCCGGGCTTATACCAGCCATTATAAGCCCGGAGCACTCCATTGTTTTCAATGGAGCTTCCTACATTCCAATGTTCTAATAATGATTATATATTGCATGAAAGGCTGACTTGACGGGGAGGAACTGAATTTAATTGTCACTGATTGGGAAGAAAACTACTCACCTGTTTTTAAAAACTTTGTTTGAAAGTAACGATATTTTTTAATATATGCCGAGGCTTTGGCCTAAGCCTAAACCCCTGGCTATTTATTTCTGTGCAAACTGATGTATAGGTCTCAATCGTCCATAGTATAATTTTTCCCTGTGTCATTTAAATATATTTTACCCATTCCTGCTAAGGATGCGTGTTGGAAATTGTGTTAAAGGTTGAGGGGGTGAAACCCTGCTCAAGCGGCAACCACGTGTCAGGGTGAAACACAAGCAAATCACAAATTAACCTGTGCTTAACCCACTGGCAACTTTGCACAAAAGCAATCAGGCTTAACCTAGAGGATGCATAAAGTATTTATGCCGCACTTTAAACAATCATAAAGTGAAAACACAATGCAAGAAAAATCCCATAACAATTTAGAAAAATAGAGTAAAATGTAATAAATAATTTGAGACCAAAATGACAACAGTCTAATCAGTAGAACCGGTGCTATGCAATTTTAAAGATTTAAGTGAAAACAGTGGTTAGAATCACAAAGTGCCAACTATGGGTTTCAGGTTGCACCGAACCACTGGCCGGATTCTGGGACCAAGTTAGGACAGCTGAATAATGTACCTTAAATATGGGTTGCATTGCCAAATCCCACAACGAGGATGCGTTGCGCCGTGGTGGTTCTGAGGAGGCTGCTGGGTTGCAATGTGGAGTCCTGCAGCACCGTAGAGGATGTTGTCCATGATGGGCTTGCGATGCAAATTCCTGTGTCGAGGTTGCGTCACTTAGCATCTGTTCTGCAGAATCGTTGAGGATGCCCTTGATGAGGGCCCTGCACTGTGGAGGCCTGTGTTGAGGGTGCATCATGCAGCAGTGTTTCAGAGGAAGCTGCGATGCGAGGTCCTGTCTTGTGGGTGCATTGCGCAACAACGGTACTGTTGCGACTTGAGATGTGTTGCACTGTCTCAGTTCTGCTCACAGGACTACCGTTTGACTGGCAGAGCACCTACAGGCGCATTTCCAAGTGTACAGGACTGGGGAGTGACGGAAGTGACAAGACTCACAGCAGGCAGAGTCCTGGTGCTGGGTTCAAGGTGGTTAGAGCCTTTTCTGTCCCTGAGGCTCTGAGCAGCAAGCCAACCAACTAGCCCTTGTAGTCACCTTGGTGGTTCTGGGTTCAAGATGCAGGCCTAGTCCTTCTCACTCAGGTAGCAGGACAGCAGAGTAGCAATCCTTCTTGCAGAGAAGCGCAGCAGCCCTTCTGCGTCTTCCATAGTCCAGAGGTTAATCAAGTAGTTAGGTCTGAGGGTCCGATATTTATACCCGGTGCCCTTTGAAGTAGGAGAAGACTCTGGAGGTTCCCACCCCCAGAGGTGTTTGGAATTTCCTGCCTCCCTGCTCTGTCCCCAGGTAGTCTGGGATCACAAAAGACTAGTGTCAAGCCCTTTGTGAGTGTGCTCAGGCAAAAGCTTTTTAATATGCAAGTGTGGCAGGTGACACACCCCTCATCAAGTCACAGATGGCCCATATTGCCAAGACATATTCCCCCCTTTGTCTCACTGTCTGGGACCAGTACACAAAGACCAACTGCCAGCTACACCTAGTCATGTGACTCAGGACACAGGCTGCAGGTATGCCCAGACGTGGGTCCTGTGCTCACTGTGGCAGCGGGATAAAACCATACTTGACTGATAAGCCTTTATCAAGGTGAAACCGGTCCTAGATTGCTTGTATTCCAGTTCAGGGAGGATTTAGCTTGGAAGTTTGGGCTTTACTGTTCCCATGAGGAGCAGAGTCAAGGAAGATTTTCATATAGCTGGGTCCAAGCTGAGGTAGCACGGTGTGGGAAAAATGATGGATTGGTATTCGACCCGAGTGATTCCTAGTGGCAGAGATTTATTTTTGCAACTTTCTAAAAGAGGCATTTTCAGAGTTGTGACTAAAAATCCAACTTCACCATTAAAAAGGTTTTTAAATTACAATTCTTTAGACACCAAACTCGATATTCCTACCGGCTTCCAATTGAAAGTTATCACTTATTAAATGTAATAAGTTCACCCAAAGTTATACTAGGGAAGAGGCATGCCTTGCGGTAGTGAACATCAAATTTAAGAGTATTTCACTACCAGGAGATGTAAAAGTCAGAAGTGCATGTCAAACCTTTTAAATACACTGCACACTACGCTGCAAATATATTGCATCCTAGGGGTGACTTGTATGTATTAAAAAGGAAGGTTTGAGCCTGGCAAAAGGTTTATTTTGCCTGGGGGACTGGGCAGTTTAAAACTTGCCACTTAGGCTGCAATGGCAGGCCTGAGACATGTTTAAAGGCTACTTAAGTGGGTCCAGCTGACTGGTAGCATTTAATTCACAGGCCCTGGGTACATGTAGTACCACTTTACTAGGGATTTACAAGTAAATTAAATATGCCAACTGTATGTAATCCAGATTTACCATGTTTAAAGGGGAGAGCTCAAGCACTTTAGCACTGGTTAGCAGTGGTAAAGTGTGCAGAGTCCTAAGGTCAGCGGAAACGCAGTCAGCAAAAACAGGAGGATTGAAGGCAAACATTTGGGGGGGAAACCGCGCCAAGGATGTTGGGTCCAATAATGTGGTATTCGGGTTGCTAGTTTAACCTATAATCCTTATAGGGGCAGCGGGAAGGCAAATGTCTGAAAATGAAGAACAACTAATAAAGCCAGAAATCCAAACTAAAGAAATGCAAAAACAAAGAAAGTTAATAATGAAGAAATAACATAGAGAAAATTATGTCGGATTGCATTCTCAAAATGTAACTTTGATTAAAAAGGATCTAGGCCTCAAATTAAGGGTTGGGCGAAGGTTACAAATAGAGTTAGTATTACTGGAGGAGGGGGTATGTTTAGGAAAAGAGTATGGGTTTGTGTTAGGATTAGGGTACAGAGTTAGTGATCAAGATAGACAAAGGTATGTTGAGGGTAAGGCTTTCATTATGGCATCTGATACACTTTACGGTATGGGTATGGGGCTAGAGAAGGCGCTGGGGACAAGATAAGAATTAGGATTAGTGTAACAGCACTGGGTAAGGATTAGAGTAAGATATAGAGTTAGAAAATTTAAGTGAGGGTAAACACCTTAGTTTCAGCACTAGTGCATTCTTCATTACAGGATCTGTGTTATCATGCCTGGGAAAACTGGGAATGGAGTTACTGCACACGCTAATCCCATTTGTGGGAACACTAGACCACTTTGAATTAGCCAGGGTATAATCCCGTCCCAAAAGACTATTCTGAACAACGTATTATTAGTGTCTGAATGAAGTTTAGTGAATGTGTCAATTTACAAGTTTAGTGAATGTTTCAATTTACATGTTTTGTTTTCTGAAACGATGGGCCGGAGGTACAAAGCATTTTTAAGATTGCAAGCAACCTGATTTGGAGTTTGTGACCCCAGAAATGCTTTTTCCATTAAACCAACTTTTACTGACTCCTAGAATGGGATTGCCACCCCATGCCAATTTGGTATTTGGAAGGGGAGTGTTGTGGGGCATGTTGTTGGTGCCCCATCTAAATACTGAATTGGTATGTGATGTGTCTAATGCCAAAGATTGAAAAGTTACTGACTCCCAAGCTGAGGTGGTAAACCATTTGCAAAGGGAAAGTGTCCTAAGACTTTTTCCCCCTTTGTGAAAGTAGACAAAACATTGTTGGAGATTATAGGGAACTGTTGCCAACTCTCAAATAAACTTAAAGTATATATATATATGTATGTGTGTATATATATATATATATATTCACTGAAAAAACCATAGGTTTCACACATGTTATAGTTAGCGGAAATTTTACTGATAAAAAGCCAATGAAATTGCCCCGTTATAGTTAGTGCTGGCAACTATAACTCACGCGACCGCAATCCTCTGCTGATGCTAATACTGTATTTAGACACTTATTTGCCCATGTCTTCTTCCATACATTTTTAGCTATACATATATTACAAATATTTTTTTTTATAAAGACACATATGTCATCAGCAGAAGATTGCGGTCGCGTGAGTTATAGTTGCCAGCACTAACTATAACGGGGCAATTTCATTGGTTTTTTATCAGTAAAATTTCCGCTAACTATAACATGTGTGAAACCTATGGTTTTTTCAGTGAATTTGCAAGGTTTTTTAAATGCTAATTCCTAACTATAACGTGTGTGAAACCTATGGTTTTTTCAGTGAATTTGTACGGTTTTTTAAATGCTAAGTTACTTTACGCCATTCGAGGCGTGCGCGCCCACTTAACGCAGTTCGTTCCGTGCACGGTTTTTATCAACTTTAATAAGCCCTGTACATTTGGTGGCCTTCGGCCACCAAAAGCACAGGGGGAGGGGTCAATGTGGATAGTGTTTTTTTTATTTCGATTTTATAATTTCATGTTTTTTTTATACAGTAATAAGCCCTGTACATTTGGTGGCCTTCGGCCACCAAAAGCACAGGGGGTGGGGTAAGTGTTGATAGTGTTTTCGGAATAGATAAGCCCTGTACATTTGGTGCCCTGCGGCCACCAAAAGCACAGGGGGTGGGGTAAATGTGGATAGTGTTTTTTTTATTTCTATTTCATTACCGTACGCTTACGGTAAGCGTACGGTAAGCGTACTCGGCGAAATTGCCGAAAAAAATATATAACCGTTTTTGCTCTTGGGGGATGTTTGGGGACTCCCTCAACATGACTGTGTGGGAGGGAGTTGTCAAAACAGCCCCGTAACATGTTTTTGGGCATCATTTTTGATAAATAACACTCAGTGCGAGAGACAAAATGGCGGACGCGGCTTCCTGGTTTCGACCGATTCGAATGTTTACTAAGATCTAAGAGCCAATCAGAATCGCGCTCGCGCACGCCACCGTACGCGTACGGTAAGCGTACGGTAAGCGTACCGTAAGCGGGCTCAGATATATATATTGATTTAAAGGCTATTTTCTCTGAATCTACTGAACAGATTTACACCAAACCTACAAAAGGCACTTCCTTGACCTAGGGACTACCTCTCTGCCAAATTTCTAGTAATTCTGTTCAGCCGTTCGGGCTGTAGCTCTGTCTAAAGGTCCTATGGAAAAATGCATGGGAAAAACGCGTTTTGGGACCCCCCTTTTATCTCAGCCCCCGCTTGACGAACCCCCTCGAGACTTTCAGGGTAGGAGCGGAGCGTAGCGCCCCACCTATTTTGAGAAATTCGCGAGGATTCATCGACCGGCGCCAAAGTTATTCAAAATAGAATGTTGCGGATTTCCTATGGAAAAGGGGTCCTAACTATAATTACCTACTGGCGACCGCCAGTAGGTAATATATATATATATATATATATATATATATATATATGTGTGTATATATATATATATATCCAATACACTCCTTCACGGGCAAAGAGCAGAGGCCTCACAGGGGAAATTCGAAGAAGCCCTTTATTGCATGTAGTGGCGAATACATTTCGGCATATGTTTGCCTTCCTCAGCGCCCAAGAATTCAGGAGGCTTCCCTTCGCATTGTGTAAGTCCTGCCATCCTTTTATTTGTTCAAGCGTGCTCCGCCCCCACGAGTATCAGCTCACCTGTTTCCAGTCCTCGGATCTCTTGTGGACTGCACAACCCAGAATGCATTATAATGCTTCCAGGTAGATGATGGATGGGGGTAATTCTGCCAGGTGGTTGCGCAGGATGCAAGATATTGTGCGAAGTTAAAATCATTTTTTCCTGCTTGTGTTAATATACAAAAAAGCGCCTCCTCGAGTCCCCAAACGCTTCAGCTTCAATGTTCAGGAATCCATTTGGCGGGGACTGACTGGCAATGCAAGCCGCCCTGCATGAGGTAGAATACCTTATATATATATATATATATATATATATATATATATAAGTCATTTCGAACAGTTGCACCAGAGTAATCGAGATCTCCTAAAATATTACTGTATAGATCAGGCAGAGAGAGGGGAAAGAGGAGGTGATAGAACTATAAAGCTGCGAGTGCTGGAATCCAGATATATCATAGATCTTCAGACAAAGGCCCCTATTGGGCTTAACAATGATGAGAACTTTGGGTACATCTGGACGATTAGGACATGAAAAGCAAACCCCAAATAAACTGAATGTCATCCACAAAATAGTATATAGAAGGCACATACCTTTATATACTGTTTGTACATTGTCTGATCGCTGATCTAAAAAGTGTAACATCACTGTTTGCCCAATGGGGCTGAATAAGGACGTGGGTAATACGAGCGCAATTACATAAAATCGCTGCCTGAGAAATGCCCATTGAGGGCGTAATTCAAACACAAATGGAATTCACTGTAAGAGATTGTATTTTGTCAAACTATTAAGTGACAGCTTGTTTTTTACCTTTGCAGTGGCCTATGATTGTTGAATGAATTTTTCATTAGGATATACACTGGAGGATTGAACAGCTCTGTGTGTGTACATGTATATATGTAAATTCTAGTGTGTAATGGTTTTTAATTCTTCAGTTCTCACTTATTTCACTATTCTTTTGGATATGGCAGTACCACAGTCATACGTTATAGACTACGTTATAAGATGGCCGCCAATTGTTTAGCCATTTGCAGTATAATGTTGGTACATCATTTATGTCAATGAATGAACATGTGACACGCTGCGATTTGAAATACTGCCAATTGAGCACAGGGCAACTGACATCGAAAAAGCCGCAAGGCGAAACGCGTCTGTCAGTAAGCCGGGGGGTCTGCACTAACAAAGTATTTATACTTTGAGAACTACTCCTGTGAGTGCTTTCCGTCTGGTATTGAAGAATCGTCGATACTTTGTTGCAATATATATATCTATATATCTTTAAAATAGGGTACTGTTTCCTTTAAGGGCAACAGGCTGCATTTTAAAGAAAAGTTTATTTAAAGGTGATCGCAGGCATGACGGTGGGCTGACCATAACAGAGCACCATGCCTGTGATGGCCACCAATTAGAGTGAGTTGAAATGTGCGAGTTACCTCAGTAATATTCATGAAGTAGTTTGGATCATGACTCACTACGACTTAGACTATTTTATTAACGGACCTAATATTACATAGGTCGGTTTGTAAAATTCTATACAGGTCACAAAAATACTGGTTGCAAATTGCATCCAGCTTTTTGTGACTAGTATTTAGTACATCTGACCCTTAATTTGTGAACGTAGCAAACATGGCCATGTTCTGACTTTTGATGAAGTCAGGCTTTCCGAATTCTGGGTTGGTCAGCTAACTACTAGATGACCAATGCTTCCACCCTGCGGTTTAAAAACAGAGCTGCAAAGAATGGGATACCTCTCTGGCCTTCCTATGCGCCTTTCTTCAAGGATAGACTCACTGAATAAGATTTGCTTCAGGTTTATAGTAATGATAAAGGATGGTAAACAAAAACAGGAACCTTTCCTTTCCTCCTTCACCCTAAAGAATAAGGTTCAAAGTTGATGATTATACAGTGATCTAAAAAAGTAGGCGATTTAGCCTGACCCTTCTGAAAGTGTTGGAATGAAGTAGGGTACAAGTTTATGCTGCTATAGTTCCTAATAACTGTAAGGATATCAGTGTTGAAGGGAACATCCAGAGATAGTAAAACATAGTTCTGCTGACTTTACTAGAACCTTTAGTGGTGCTAACTGTAAGAAATAGTCCTATACATATAATACATTGCGTTAATACTTAGTGATTACTAAATCACAATCATAAAAACTCTCACCTTGTATTAACCAACTATTTTTGAGGGTTGCAAGTATGTTTGTACCTTCATTTATTGAGATGTAATGCTTAGAATGATGTATCTTCACTAACCAAACCAGATCAAAAACTGAGTAGCATTAAATTGGGTAATAGTAAATTACTGATTTCTATAAGATAGAGCTGGCAGAAGTGCAGTCTGAAGCGCTGTATGAAAAGAACATTATTATTATTATTATTATAAAAATAGTGATAAATATCAACAAATATCCAGATATTGATCATTTGCTTTACTTTGGTCACTACCATATTGAAGGAGACCCAAAGTGACGGTCTTCATTTCATGGCCTTGGTGTCCTTCTGCTTAGTAAGTCGTTTTCCTTGCTGTTCACTCACACTGGTTGTGGTACAGAGCATCATTCTATGGGAGGGTGTAGAGTTCAGGTTTGTCTTATGGATGTAGTGGGTCCCGCTATAGATAGCAAGTGTTTTCGAGAATGCTGCTGCTAGATAACGTGAGTGTATGTGGATATGTGGTATGACTGTGTCTTTAAATGGAATGTGGGAGGCCTGGTTCTGCATGTAGGTATGTGGGGTGACAGGGTCTGTATGTGTACATGTGGAGTGGCTAGAATTATATGTGGGAAAGATCACTCTATGTAGTTAGGTTTGCTGGTTGGTCATGTATATGTGCTATTCATGGGGCTGCATGTCATAGGGTGACCAGGTCTCCCCAGGTTAATACAGATACTTTATGTGTTCTTGAATTTACACCTAATCCAAAACTATCATCTAATGCATTAGGGTGTTTTAGTCTTGCTTTGCTGTCATTCAACTAAATTGACACATCTAAAACGATGATTCCTAGGTGAAAGTTGGTAAGGTGTTCACCCTAGATGACAGCTTATATTTGAATACCTAAGATGTTTGAACTTCTATCTGTCTTTGTGGGGTGGCTGGATCTGTATTTGAATATATGTGACGTTTGGCTTTCTTATATACATGTGAGATGGCTTTATTTTACATGAATTGTATGTGTCTATATGTGGAGATTTCGGGTGACTGAGCCTGTATGTGGATGCCTGTTTTACATGCCCGCATAGTAACAGGCCTTTGGTACATTGTGAGTGGTATATTTTAGCTGATGTGGTTTGTGTGTCTCTGTGAACCACTGCAGAGACCTTTTAAATGGTGGTGCCTTCTGCGAGAGAAGACCAGAGAGCATGTACTTTTTCAGTAGCTGTATGAAAATATTTGTTAATGCAGCAGAGGCTAGGGTGAGGAGAGATTTTAATCATCGGTTGTGTTTAGAGCATGGAAGCTGCAATGCTTGTCCAGCTGGCAGGGTCTGTGAAATTTACTTTCACAGGTTTGTGTGGAATTTGACCTGCAGTGTTGAAGACAAACTTTTCATAAAGTCTTTTTTTATATTGGTGAGTGTTCTGTGTGCAGGATCTATAGCTGGTGGGGAAGTCACTAAAGTTGTGATAGATTTGAGCCTCAGAGGTCAGTGCAGCGAGTGATTGTGTTTTACTGTTGTGTTAAGTTACGTTATTGGTATTTACAGAGCGTCTGCTTCTAATGGGACGGTTTCCTGGCACTGGAATGGCGTGGACCGAGCCTGGGTTGAACCTAGGTGACGAGCCATATCTTCAGTTTCTTGCGAAATTCAATAGGTGAGGATAAGCCTCGGATGTGCTGAGATAGTTCGTTCCAGGCTTTGGGAGGGAGGTAGGAGAAGGCACTCTGGTATTACTCTAGGTTAGTAGAGTAGTTAAGGATCGACTTTCTGGAATTTCTTGATCAGGGGACCCTGACTAGAACAGAGTGAGGATGTTCGGTACTCCAAGCAAATTAGCGGTTCACCGCTGGAGCCTTCCCTATGCATTAGCAAAAAGACTGTTGGCCATCTCCAGGCTGTCTGAAGTTGCCTGGTGGTGACCGTCTACTGCTGCTGATTTAATTTGCTTTAGGATTCAGGGTGAACAATATAAGGTATGAAGCTGTACGCTTTTATAAATTCACTGGAGAAGGCCCGACATATATACATTGATGGTATCTCAGTGGCATGACAGATATAGAGGTATGCCTTGGATTTGGTCACCTTGTCTATATCTCCATGTCGTAACTGTTTGTAGTCCTGAACGTTTTACTCACAAATCATTGCTTTCAGGAGTCTTAGTCTATTTACTTCCACTGCAGCGAAGTATCACTACGACACCCAGAATGCATTACGTCATCACATGAAAGCCCAGGGCCCACAACAGTGTCTGCGATGACCAGGAGTGACTTGGTCGCCCTGAAGGCACATCGTCTGCCACTGATAAGGGAACTTCAGACTCTTCTGTTCCTGAGATCTAACTGTAAAACAACCACCAGCCCCTCCTCCCATCACCTCTCCTACCCCCCCCCACACAATTTTGATTTATACCCCGCACACCCACTCAATTAGCTGCAGTGCTTGGCAGCCTCCTGCTACATTTGTGCTACAGGTTGTTAATGCTGTGCGTGGAATGTCACCACCTCAGGTAGAATGCCATTTGTGGTACCCGGTCTCTTTAGCATGGAGGATACCATCTTCTGCTTGAAGGGGGAATGTAGCATCTTCTGCAGCTGGTATCCTCGGTGCTCACATAGTTAGCTCTTTATAACCGTGAGGGTGAAAGCGACACTGGCATCAGTGGCATAGTTTCTTATTTAGGGAAACGGCCTGATTCACAAAGGGACTCCGCACTCGTGGCGGAAGCGGCCCCGCACTTGGGATTGAATCTCCACAATGAGAATACTCATTGCGGGGATTCCACCCTGAGTGAAGAGACTCCCCCACGACTGCGGCGCCTCCGCCACGACTGCGGGGCCTCCGCCACGAGTGAGGAGGTCCTTTTTGAATCGGGCCCAAAATGTATATTTTTTGTACTTGGCAAGTGCTAACTTTTACCTTGTAGTTTAATTTGTGTGAAGCCTGACTGTTCGCTGGCTCTTGCTTTTTGTTTCCTCTCTGATTTTGATTTTGTGGGCTTTCAAAGTTCACTAAGCCTGCCCTCTCTCTGAGGTGTCTGTTAAAATGAATGATGGTGCGCAGACAGGGTCTTGTATAAAGGATTGATGATTTATTCTTCAAGACAGATCACTTGTTACATGTTACAGGAAGATGTTCTGTTCCTTCTTAATGCCCCACCAGGAGCAGCGTCCTCCCTGCTCAGCCCCTTCTCACCAACTGATCTACACTAGAATCCAAACCACCCTCAACATTCTATCATACCTCATCAAAGGCTGAGCAGGCAGGCAGAGAACCAGAGTAGGGAGAGTGTATAGAGAATAAGCACATTACAACACATCTCCCCCCTTATAATAATTGATAACAATCAAAATGTGTTATGGTGAAACAACACACACTCAGCATAGGAGGATGCATTAATACAACTAATTAAACAACCCCCCCAGCTATAATGATCATGTACAATAAAATGCATGAAGATAATATCACACACATTTAGTAGAAAAGGAGGATGCATCCAAAACATTAAACACCATCCTTCCCCCTAATAATGATCATAAACCAATTGCAAGGCTAGCATTAAAACTCATACTAAAACTATGGGCACAGAACACAACACCCCACAACGTACCCACTGTGCCTCATACAAAGGCACAAGACTGCGGCAGAGCAGGGATCTACAACCCTAAACTGCACCAACTATGACAAGACAGATCTACCCCTAAGACAGATCTAAGACTAAAACTAAGCAAGACCAGACTTACTTTAAGACTCAAGCCAAACTAGGGCATTTTCTAACCCCAACACTCACGCAAACTCCACGGGTATTCATAACCCAAGACAAATTGCAAGGCAACTATAACCTCAAAACAACCTCGCAATAAACTATGGGTAACCATAACCCATGACAAATTTAGGGTATCCCTTAACCCTGAAACACACTCGCAAAACACTATGGGAATTTATAACCCATGTCAAATTTAGGGTATCCCTTAACCCTAAAACACACTCGCAAAACTCTATGGGTATTTATAACCCATGACCCTTTTGGGTATCCTATTGCGTAAAGGCACTAAACTTGTGGAAATATAATACAAAGCGCAACCCTAAAACAAGAGATAAACCTGTGATTACCACCCCGCCATTAGATGTCCCACCCAATGAAGGGAAACAAAAACTGTGGAATATCATAATACAAACAAAATTACATAAAATTTACAAAAACTTTATATGCACAATATCTTAAAACTGTATGCCACACCGGTGAGCGATCTCTCACCCGAAAACATTTCCACCACTCTTGTCGTGAAATCATCAACTCTCCAAACAGTTATGTTCAGCCCCAAAGTCCTGTAACAGGAACAACCTCTGTTAAACTACACATGTTCACGTGAAACGGGAACAAGAATCTGCCTCCGAATACTTTTCCAAGTGAAGGACTCCAAACTTCCACTCACCGCCGATGTAACAAACAGTTTCAGTCTTCTGAAAAGTGATCCAGACAATTACCAGGATCATAAGCGACCCACTTACACCAGTTAAAGTGACCTACTCGATCATCTTCGTGCTTCATGAAACTTTCCTCAACGTAACGTATAGAGAAAAAAAAAAAAAACTGGTTGTCAAAAATACGTGGTTGGCAGAATACAGCTCGCGTCTAAAATGACGCTTACGTGGTTGGCAAATGTTGACAGAAGAACTCAAAATGGCAGCACGTTTTTCCCGCAGCGTCGAGTGGCTCACGGCACGTTCTGTGTGCCAAACATCCAAATGAACGACCAGGAAGACGTCATAGAAGACAGTATGAAGCTAGCAGCGTCTTCTTGAAGGTAGGCATTCACGCACCATACAGAGCTCGTGCAACATTTGTATTTAAACTAAAATGGGCGGTTGAGATCACTGCGACCAGAGGTCTCAAAACGGACATAAAAATCAATGTTAAAACCTCAAAAATAAGTCTCACTTGCCACTCCACGTAACACGTAATCGTCCCCAACTTGCCAATGACACTGCCCATCCTCATACTTTCCTTTGTGTGAATTTTCCACACTAAGAATGGCCCACAATGCTCATATATCATCGTTGTGAGAGGAAACTGCCATGAAATACATCAAAACTTGTTAAATCGACGTAAAACCATGAGGCAAAAACGTATTTCTTGTTTTTTTTTTTTTAAACCCTCAAAGACACCTCCAGATGTCAGACTTGGCGTACACTGTATCCAGAGTGCACTATATGCTGTAACTACTCCCTCAAGCTCCTCCAAAGTAGCGCCAACAGCAGGAATCCTCAGAATATGGCAAAACTCCACATACCCCAGAACAGAAATCAGCAAACCCAGGCTAGAGCTGACCGTTTCAGATAGTCAGAAATGTCCTTTGGGGAAACACTCACCCAAGTCCATCATCTGGCACATCCACGACAGGGCTGACCGGTCTTTTGGTCACTGGTGGGGCTTGTGGAGTGCAAGATTACTTCTTTTTCCATGCGCTTCTTCAGTTCCCAAACCATCCAAGGTTGGCTTTTAAGTTCCACAAATCCAAACTCCTATGAAAGTACACGCAGGTTCTTTAAGTCGTCGCCAGTGTTAAAATGAATGATGGTGCGCAGACAGGGTCTTGTATAAAGGATTGATGATTTATTCTTCAAGACAGATCACTTGTTACATGTTACAGGAAGATGTTCTGTTCCTTCTTAATGCCCCACCAGGAGCAGCGTCCTCCCTGCTCAGCCCCTTCTCACCAACTGATCTACACTAGAATCCAAACCACCCTCAACATTCTATCATACCTCATCAAAGGCTGAGCAGGCAGGCAGAGAACCAGAGTAGGGAGAGTGTATAGAGAATAAGCACATTACAACAGTGTCTTATCATCATCCCTTCTGTTTACTGTTCCAACTATGTTATTTGAGATAATCCCTATTGTCGTCGGATTTCACTGACTGTGGAAAGCGCATGGCTCTTGAATGTAAACACCTCTTCATTCATCGCACATGAAAAGTGGCCTTATCGGATCTGGCATATGTATAAAAGCATTTTTGTGGTTGGAAATGGTCCGATTCACAGAATCGAGCTGTTACTTTCTGCAAAGATGCTTTTCCATATGCACAGAGCACAAACTTAGATTTGATTATTTGTTATCGAATCGTAATTTGGGTTTCTGATTCAGTATTTGGAAGGGGCGTCCCTTCCTAATACCGAATCGCAGTGTTGTGAACGAATGTTTTGCGACTGAAATGCACTCGCAAAACATTTGTAATTTACCACTCAACATTGAGGGGAACCCATTTGCAAATGGACCACTGTCTACTCTTAAAAAATGAAAAGTAATTTTTTTCTTTTTGAACACAGCCCGTTTTCCTTTGAGGAAAGCAAGTTGCAGTAAAAAAAAAGAAGGATAACTTTATTTAAAAGCGATCACAGACATGGTAGTCTGCTAACCCCAGCAGGCCACCATTGCTGTGTTGGCAGTGAATCCAATGGGTCACACATTGCGACTTACCTCGTTAATATTAATGAGTTAGGTCTATTTTTGACCCACTACAAATAGCTAATAAAACTCAAAAGAGTTTCATACCTTAGGAATAGAGATTTCTTAATTGTGATTCGCAAAGAATTGCAATTAGATAATAGCTATTCCTATTTTTTTACATCTGGCCCTGCATTGCAAGTACTATCCTACATCATGTGTAACAGTTCTTGTTTTTATAGCAAAGATCAGGCTGACCAACTCCAAGTAAATTAAAGAAGTTGAGGGTGAAATGCCTACATAAAGTTGGCTCTGTTTTTAGCGAGGCTACGAAATATCTCACTTTGTCTGTTTTTGTGGGCATAACTTTTATGATAAAAGTTTCAAGTTTCTAGCTTATGACGCCAGTGTCTGAGTTTTTCTTTGCACAATACACAGTCCGAGGTGTCTGTTTTCTTCTGACAATTGCACAAGGGCAGCAACCCAAAATCATTAGTCCCTTCTTTCCCGGATTTCAGTGGAGAGGCCCCGGCAGCAGGTGCTATAAGTGATCATGGATCAAAACGTCCCACCTTGTAAGAGTTGTGTCAAGTCAACAGATGTTGGCAAGGAAGTTTTTAGCCGTCAAAAGCAATCGTATATAAAAATAGTGTGAAATAGCGCTTCATCACGCACTTATGCCTCACTTATCGTGGCAGAGTGATAGAATATTTTGGAACATGTTTGGTGCTCTGGATATTTCAGTATTTATTAATCAAGTAGAGTCTCATCCTTTGTGCTAATGTTTCAGCGCTTTGTCTCATAATTTTAAAATACAGGTGTCTGCGTACCTGCATGGTGCTCATAGCGTTCCAAGCACAGTTACCTGCATGGTGCTCATAGCGTTCCAAGCACTGATACCTGCTTGGTGCTCATAGCGTTCCAAGCACAATTACCTGCATGCTGCTCATAGCGTCATGGTGCTCATAGCGTTCCAAGCACAATTACCTGCATGGTGCTCATAGCGTTCCAAGCACTGTTAGCTGCTTGGTACTCATAGCGTTCCAAGCACTGTTACCTGCTTGGTGTTCATAGCGTTCCAAGCACTGTTACCTGCTTGGTACTCGTAGCGTTCCAAGCACAATTACCTGCATGGTGCTCATAGCGTCATGGTGCTCATAGTGTTCCAAGCACAGTTACCTGCATGCGCTCATAGTGTTCCAAGCACAGTTACCTGCATGCTGCTCATAGCGTTCCAAGCACAATTACCTGCATGGTGCTCATAGCGTTCCAAGCACAGTTACCTGCTTGGTGCTCATAGCGTTCCAAGCACATTTACCTGCATGCTGCTCATAGTGTTCCAAGCACTGTTACCTGCATGCTGCTCATAGCGTTCCAAGCACTGTTACCTGCATGCTGCTCATAGCATTCCAAGCACTGTTACCTGCATGCTGCTCATAGCGTTCCAAGCACAGTTACCTGCTTGGTGCTCATAGTGTTCCAAGCACAGTTACCTGCATGCGCTCATAGTGTTCCAAGCACAGTTACCTGCATGCTGCTCATAGCGTTCCAAGCACAATTACCTGCATGGTGCTCATAGCGTTCCAAGCACAGTTTGGTGCTCATAGCGTTCCAAGCACTGTTACCTGCATGCTGCTCATAGCGTTCCAAGCACTGTTACCTGCTTGGTGCTCATAGTGTTCCAAGCACAGTTACCTGCTTGGTGCTCATAGCGTTCCAAGCACAGTTACCTGCATGCTGCTCATAGCGTTCCAAGCACTGTTACCTGCATGCTGCTCATAGCGTTCCAAGCACTGTTACCTGCATGGTACCCATAGCGTTCCAAGCACTGTTACCTGCTTGGTGCTCATAGCGTTCCAAGCACTGTTACCTGCTTGGTGCTCATAGCGTTCCAAGCACTGTTACCTGCTTGGTGCTCATAGTGTTCCAAGCACATTTACCTGCATGCTGCTGATAGCGTTCCAAGCACTGTTACCTGCTTGGTGCTCATAGAGTTCCAAGCACAGTTACCTGCATGCTGCTCATAGAGTTCCAAGCACTGTTACCTGCTTGGTGCTCATAGCTTTCCAAGCACAGTTACCTGCATGCTGCTCATAGCGTTCCAAGCACTGTTACCTGATTGGTGCTCATAGTGTTCCAAGCACAGTTACCTGCTTGGTGCTCATAGTGTTCCAAGCACAGTTACCTGCTTGGTGCTCATAGTGTTCCAAGCACAGTTACCTGCATGCTGCTCATAGCATTCCAAGCACTGTTACCTGCATGCTGCTCATAGCATTCCAAGCACTGTTACCTGCTTGCTGCTCATAGCGTTCCAAGCACAGTTACCTGCATGGTGCTCATAGTGTTCCAAGCACAGTTACCTGCATGCTGCTCATAGCGTTCCAAGCACTGTTACCTGCTTGGTGCTCATAGTGTTCCAAGCACAGTTACCTGCATGCTGCTCATAGCGTTCCAAGCACTGTTACCTGCTTGGTGCTCATAGTGTTCCAAGCACAGTTACCTGCTTGGTGCTCATAGTGTTCCAAGCACAGTTACCTGCATGCTGCTCATAGTTTTCCAAGCACTGTTACCTGCATGCTGCTCATAGCGTTCCAAGCACTGTTACCTGCATGCTGCTCATAGCGTTCCAAGCACTGTTACCTGCTTGGTGCTCATAGCGTTCCAAGCACAGTTACCTGCATGGTATCCATACCGTTCCAAGCACAGTTACCTGCTTGGTAGTTATAATGTTTTTTTAGAACTTCAATGTTGCATTGATAGAACATGTTGTCCATGAACATATACCCTCCCTATCTATGTCATCCTTTACCACCCCCTCCCACCACAAGCTCCAGTGCAGCTTTAGTCCAATTAGGTCATGTAGGCAAAGGCTCGCTTATCCCGGAGAGGCTGTATTGTGTTTTTTGTTTACTTTTGCCCCAAGGAAAACTAGCAGTCTCTTGGGGCAGTTTAAGTCTTGGTTGTCCTCGGATAAACAGTTCATTAATTGTACTCATGTTTTCATGAGAATGTTATCCTCTTTTAATCAGGGCTGGACTAGGAACCAAAACCGGCCCTGGCAAAGTGCTCGGCCGGCCCCCTGGATGGTTGGGGGTGCCGCCGAGGCAGGGCCGGTTTTCGGCCGTTTTTGTTACTTGGCCGATTTTGCAGCTATGCTGCAAAACCGGCCCTGTAACAAAAACGGCCCCCAGGGGCCCAAAACCGGCCCCCACCCGTGCCGCGCACCGGGGGATTGCCCGTTGCCCGCTTCGGCCAGTCCGGCCCTGCTTTTAATCCTCTAAGCTAGCTTCTCCATTCCCACCAGGTTTTAAATCTGCACCCACCATGTACCTATATTCGATGAAGACGGCTCCATCCACATCACTAATAATTCTTGTGTAGCCACCAGGGCCATAAGTGCTATAAATGTACCATTATTGATTGAAAGTGGTGTTTTTTTCGATGGTGTTCATGGTAGAACCTTGACTGTTTGTAATATCTGCAATTACTTTTGAAACACCTTCCCAAAAATAACGTTTCTTGGGGCAGGACCAAAGTTTGTGTGCAGTCTTTATTATATACTTATGTGAAGTTCATGGTTGACATGGATCTTAAGGTCAGTTTGAAAGCATCATTTACCAGCACCCGTCACACCACCTCGCATAGCCCTTGTATTAACAGTGTCAACAATATTGAGTTAGAATGTACTAGCACTTTCTCCTACCTAGGAGTGCACTTTGATGCTGCTGGCACTTGAAAGCAGCAAATTAACACCAGGAATGACCAATTTGTGAAAGCACCAGCATCGTTATTCGTCTTTATTGCTAAATTGGGCTGGAAGCCTTTAAGGAAAATGTGTACATCTATCAGGCCAAGTGTATTTCAGTGTCTTATATGGGGTGGGCATATTGGGACATGGGCGGCTTCTCTATTTGAGCGTTGGGGCGTTGACCTCCAGTATTTTCCGCCCCCGGCACCCCCATATTCTATAAATGCAAAATAGCATTTTGTTTTCTTCCTGCAATGCTTTTAAGTCACAGGCTGGGTACCTTTCTGCATGAGGGCGTGGGGTGGTGCTTAACTGAATGACAGAATGCTTTCTGGTTTTGAAGTGCGCATGTCGGGTTGTACGGGTGCCTTCCTGTAACCAGCCCGACATGCGCACTTGAGGCCTCTCCTACCTGTGCAATGTTAGGAGCTGAGGAAGTCATTCTCCTAAGGTGAGCTTAGTACTCCTGCTCAAGCCAATTCTGATGCTGCTCTCATACTGTTTACTAATATGAACATTATGGGAGCAGCATCTGTGTAGTAGGCTGGAACAGGAACCAATTAATTACGATCCGGAATTCAAATAGGGTTATCAGCATATGAGGTTTATTTCTAAGCAGGAAGGAAAGGAGCCCACGGCAGAGGACTTGACAGCGTTGAGTAAAAGTACAACCGTCCAGGGAAACAGAACTTAGAATCACAGAAGGTTACAATTCTACACATAGAATGTACACAAATAAAGGAACAGGTGAAAAGTAAATCAAGTACAATTTATGAATAAATGAAATGTAATAAGTATACTACAATCTGGATTGGCTCAAACGCCATGAAGGGCAGGGGAATGGAGGGCAGGGGCAACAAACCAACCATGCAGTAAAGGCAAGAGAGGCAGTGGCAATATTAAAGACCATGAGGGCAGAAAAAAGAGGCAGTGGCAGTACAACCATACATGCCAACAGACTTGATTAAGGCAGGAGACTCCCAATGTTTTTAAAACTAAAAGGGCTTTATTAGTCTCCTGCCTAAAATCTCCTCTTTTTCAGTGTAAATTAATGGGGAAAACAATTCCCCAGATTTTTTTTGTCAAAATCTCCCTCTTACTAAAATTAAAATGTTGGCAAGTAAGGTACATTGGATGATGGAGGGCAGGGGGAATGGGGTAGGGAGCTGGACAAGGGAAACAGAGGGCAGGAGGGAGATGGGCAGGGGCACTTAACTGAACTTACATGGCAGGCGTCAGGGGTTGTTGCACCACAGTACACCACACAGGGCAAGCGGGATGGTAGTGCATCACAACTGACCATGGAAAGCAATTGGGAGGGGACAGGGCCATGCACGACAGAGAGCAGAGGGGAAAGAGGCAAGGGCAGCAAGCTGACCATATTGGACAGACAGGAGAGACAGTTGCAGCATAACGGACCATGAAGGGCTGGAAGGAGTGGGCAGGGGCACGACAATGGACCAGACAAGGCAGGAGAAAGGGGATAGGGGTCGTCACATGGAAAACTGAGGGCAGGGCAAGTGCAGCAAGCTGACCATGAAGGGCAGGCGGGATAGGCACTGGAAGCGCAACACACCTAGGAAGGCAACAGTGAGACCACACAGAGGCAATGGAGGGAAGGTGGGAGGGGGTCAGGCGCAGCAAGCTAACCACACAGGGCAGGTGGGAGGGGCTGTGGCAGCACAGACGGTCAAGCATAGCAAGCATGAGGGTTAGTGACAGCACAACAGCCATGGTGGGCAAGAGGGAGGGGGCAGGAGCATGCACAAAGGTCCATAGAGGGCAGAGGGAGGGGTAGGGGCTGGACACAGACAAAAGAGGGCAGGGAAAGGGGCTTCGCAACACATCATGCAGGGCAGGCAGGAGGAGTGGTTGCAGCACAACAGAGCATGGAGGGCAGAAGGGAGTGTCAGCAAAATAGACCAGTGAGGACAGGAGGGAGCGGATAGGGACATGGAACTTGTACAAGCAGGGGGGAGGTGGCAGGGACAGGTGGCAGCCATCTGACCATGATAGGTGGGTGTTAGGGGCAGTGGCAGCTCGACAGAACACTCAGAGTGGATAGGAGGGGCAGTGACAATGGCAGGTCTACCCAGAGGGCAGGGGGAAGGAGAGTAGGGGCAGCAAGCTAAGCACAGAGGCTAGGCAGGAGGGCAATGATGGGGCATATAATTGCGCAACAGAGGGCAGTAGGAGTGGGCAGGGTCATCAAGCTAAATGGAGGGCAGTGGCAGCACGTCGTACCATGGAGGGCAGGAGGCATGGGGTGGTGCATGGACTCAGACAACAGAGGGTAGGGAGGAGGTGGATGGGACAGCAAGCTAACTGTTCAGGGCAGGCGGGAAGAGCAGTGGCAGAACAAAGGCCACACAGAGCTGTAATGAGGGATCAATTGTTGGCAGGAGCAGCAAGTTTGGGTAGGGGCAGCACAATACCAGGCCAGCCCTGTGTCCAGTCCCCCAACCCTCACCGTGCATTGTGATGGTAATCTTGCTTGATGTTAAAAAAACCTTAGAAATTCACTGAAAAAAACAAGGTTTACAGGGACATTATAGTTAGGTAATAGAATTAAAAAAACCTCAGAAATTCACTGAAAAACAAAGGTTACAGGTACGTTATAGTTAGGCTCAGATTTCACTCATACAAAACCAGTGAAATTCAGCAGTTATAATTACTAACTATAACTTACGCCCCTGCAATGCACTGCTTATGACCGCACATATTACATCACTTACAACATGCTGTCACCTCAAATGACATCACTGATTACATCATCCAGTGATTGTGAGTATTGTCTAAAAGTTTATGAATGTTAAACATATATAATAAGGTACTACAAAAGTCAAATCAGTATACTTTGTGTACTAGTAATGAGTGCTACTATTGCTAACATATATTATGCGAGAGGCTTTGTATATGTGTGAGTGGGTAAATGAGTTTCTGTATGGGTAAACAAGTGGGTGTGTGAATAACTGTATGGGTGTGGGAGTGGCTCTAGTACTGGCTGTATTGGTGAGTGAGTGGGTATGTATGTGGCTGTATGGGTGAGTGAGTGGACGAGTGAGTAGCTATATGGGCAAGTGAGTCGGTGTGTTAGTGGCTCTATCAATAAGTGAGTGGGTGTGAGAATGTCAGAAATGCTGAGTGAGTGGGTGTATGAGTGGCTGTGCTGGTGAGTGAGTGGCTGTATGGGTCTGTGAGTGTATATGTGAGTGGCTGTATCTGTGACTAAGTGGTTGTATGGGTGAGTGGCTATATGGGTGACTGAGTGGCTGTTTGAGTGGGTATTTGGTTAACTGATTGGTTGTGTGAGTGACTGTATTGGAGAGTGAGGGTCTATGTGAGTGAGTACACGTGTGAGTGCCTGCATGGGTGTGTGAGTGGATGTCTGAGTGATTGTATGGGTAAGAGAGTGGCTCTGTTCAGAGGCTGTGTGGGTGAGTCACCGGATGTGTGAGTGGTTGTATGGGTGAATAAGTGGGTGTGTGAATAGCTGTATGAGTGAGTGATTGGCTGTGTGAGTGACTGTATGGGTGAGTGAGTGGCTGTGTGAGTAGGTGTATCAGAAGTGAGTAGCTGTGTTAGTGGCTATATGGGTGAGTTAGTGGGTATGTGAATGGCACTATGGATTGGTGAGTGGGTGTGTGAGTGGTTGTATGGGTATGTGAGTGGGTGTGTGAGTGGTTGTGTTGGTGGGTGTGTGAGTGGTTCTGTGGATGACGTCATCAGTAATGTCATCAGTGATGTCACAGACCATGTCATGAGTGATGTATTATCTGAGGTCATAAGCATTAGTCATGAGCAGTGCATTATGGGCAGGTAACTATAACTGCTGAATTTCAGTGGTTTTGTGTGAGTGAAATCTGAGCCTAATTTTGTAAATGAAATGTGGCTGGGGATGAGGTGCCCGGGGCCAAAATCGGTCGAGGGAGGGGGGCATTGTGGCCCCCTTCCTTCATTTAATCTTGACTAGGCAGCGTGAAATGGGGTTCCCGGGGGCAAAATCTGCCCGGGGAGGGTAGGCACGAAGCCCCCTTTAAATTGTGGCCAGGCCCCAGAGGATACCCCAGGCCTATTCTGGCCCTGATGTTCATTTTAAAGAAATTAAACCGGAAGCACTTACAAATCTAAACATAGCAGGTGCCCCAGCTGAAGCTCCACTTCTGTTAAGGGAAATTGATTCTAACTCTTGGATTGGCAAAGGCAAAGCAAGTGTGTTTTCTTGGCAATTCCATATTGAAAGATGAACTGAAATGCTTTGTGGAGGTGAATGCATCGTTGAGCTATTGGAAGCAATCTGTAGTGATCATGGCGAAAGTGTCCTTTTTTTTGTCCTTACCTGGTGAGAGGAGAGTCCATGGTTCCCCTCTTTAAATTGCTACAAGTATTCCAATGCTCCACTTTCACTCATACGAAACCAGAGAAATTCAGCAGTTATAGTTACCTTAGCCAACTATAACTTATGCCCCCGCAACGCATCGCTATGTACCTCACATATTACATCACTCATGACAAGGCCATTGACATCACTCATGACATCTCAAGTCACAGCTCACAACATTCCAGTGTTCTAATAATATGTACTATTATGGTTTTTAATTTATAAAAACAGAATAAAGTTTATGATAATGCATGAGTAATTACAGCCATAACACTCTCTCCAGCGGGCTCAAGACTTTGTGTTATCTCTTATGTGTAAGCTTGCTGGTGTGCAGTGTCCCCTATACATAATCTTGAACTGTGTTTCTCTGCCTTGGGTATATCTAGTGTTATTCATATTTCTGATGGGATCTCCTGTCAATCAATCAATCATGACACTTATAAAGGGCACTACTCACCCGTGAGGGTCTCAAGGCGCCTGGGGGGGGGAGGGGTGCTACAAGGTACCTGTCATTATTTCCTTGTCTACCTGAATCCCTTGCACTCTCTCAGGACGGCTATTTGTGCTGGAAGATAGGCTTGTGATCTAGGCGAGCCTTTAGTAATGCTTAGTAGAGATGAGGAATGACTTGGGTCACTTCTCGATGCACTTTGATGCATTTCTCCATCCCTGTCACCGCTGGTAGCTCTTTTTCTTTGTTCAGGTTTTTATACCTGTGCCTTACTGGGTATATACAAAAAGCATTCCCCATATGTCAAGCCGTATTCTTGTTTTAGATCTTCAAATCCTTTTCTCTGATCTTTATTAAACATTTCTCCCTGGACGGAAGCATCCCACCTCTTTCCAGTCCCAAAAGGTTTCCCTCTGTGACTCTTGAGTGAAGTTCCTCTTTCCCACAGTGTTGTGAAAGGTGAAAGCTATGTGGTCACCCCCATATTCATCCCTGTATGGTCCCAGTTCCTAATCAATGTATGGAGTAGCAGTGACTTGAATAGATTCACAGAGTTTCACCAAACTTGAGTTTTTTAATGGGTGATAGAATTACGTCTTTAGTTATCGGTTGGTCTAAGCTTTCTCTTACTCTCCTGGCCCATCAATATCAGGAGGGGGTCCTAATCTGTATAGTCCCTCCTTTCTATCGATCTTTGTTCCTCATTAATGTGTAATTCTGGGTAGAATCTTGTAAATGTCTTGTTTCACATTTTCTGATGTCCTTCCATCAACTTCCACTCCGTGGAATCCCTGATGCTTGGAACTCCCTTCCACTCTTGACATATCCACAACACACCTATTTCCCTTTGTGATCTTGGATCTCTGTAATGTGGTGCAAGTTTTTGCCACCTTGAGTTTGTTAGCTTAACATTCCTATTTTGTTGCCCACTCCCTTGTAGTATTTGTATCATAGCCGGTTAAGGGGGTATTCTGCTTTTCCTATTTCTAGGAGCCTGATCTAGCCTTGTAATGCCACTCCTTTGTGCCAGGTGTGCTGCAAATGGGTTTCTTTTGTTGTTCTAGTAATAAGAATCCTTTTCTCATATCTTCCATGTATGCTTCTCATTCTCTGACAATCTTTGCAATTCCTGCTTTTAGATTGCCCCTGATTACTGCCTTTAATGCATCCTATCCCATCTTTATGGCCACTTCTATTGTCTTGTAATGTGTTAGATAGGACCTGATGTGCTAACTAATTTTCTGTGTGTTTACTGTGTTCTTGAGAACATACTAATTAATGTTATAGCCTGTGTTCCTACTGCTAGTATTCTCGGTCAGTTCCTTTAGTGTAACAGTTATTGCACAATGGTCTGTTAGTGTAAGGGGTCCTTGCTCTGCTTAATGTACTGTTCCTAGTAGGCATTTGTCTAGAAAAGTATAATTTAAGCTTGCACAGGATTTATGGTACTATTATTAATGTGAGTAGTCCTGTGTTAGAGAATGTTTGGAGGACCTGGGCCAAAAGGGCAGCTGGAGATACAATCAATCAATCAGTCAATCAGTTTAATAAAGTGCTGCTCCTCACCCCTGAGGATATCTGGGCGCTGTTGCTCCAATAACCCCCTCCTCCTCATCGATATGACACATGTTAATCCATTCCTATAGATATTGCTGTCCATGTCTGCGTCCAGGCCAGATTTAGATTTCCACCTAATACAAGCAAGCCGGTGCCTTCTCAGTCACCACCTGAAATGTGCATACCACAACAGGGCAACCCATTAATCCCTCAGGAGACTGGGATGTACACAGAAAACACAAATGCTCCAAATCAATCATATATATGTCAGTAAATAATTCAGTCTATGCATCAATGGGATGATCACAGATGCATCCTTCCTATGACAAATATGCTGCAGGTTAAGACCCAATGCAGATAATTAACACTATCTCTCTTATGAATACATGGTGAGAATAGTCATTACACTTTTTCAGAACTAAAAATTGAAAACAAAAGAAAGGGTGTGTGTGTGTATCATCCCACTGTGGTTTAATTTTACTCAAATTTGCATCACAAGACAGACTCACTGGAGGACATTGAGTGCAACTACATAGACCAGAAGGCCTACCTACTGTGGCTCTTCCTTAAGGGGTAACTCTTCAGCAGTTTGATGTTTAGCGGCGTGCCTTGGTCGCGGAAGAGCCCCGCTGCGAGTGCAGCGTTCCCAAGGTGAAGCCATTTCTGATGTCGCCGACGAGGGAGGTTGTGTTTCTCACAAAGGATCGAGTATGCAGCAGAATGATTCGTAGGTGCACATCATACCACTGTGGTTTAATTTTACTCAAATTTGCATCACAAGACAGACTCACTGGAGAACATTGAGTGCAACTACATAGACCAGAAGGCCTGTGAAGTGGCCACGGCCACTGGGGCGGTGGGAGCTAATGAATAGAAGTTGCACTGAACTAGTCCTGTGATACATTGTAGCCGTTGCCATTGAAGAAGAGTTTCAGCAACTCGAAACACATCTGGCAGTTTGGCGCTCCATTTTTTGATGACCTCTCTAATCCTCTGTGTGCAGCCTTCGTGAACAATAATGAAGTTATTCACCTACCTACTGTGGCTCTTCCTTAAGGGGTAACTCTTCAGCGGTTATATATATATATATATATATATATATATATATATATATATATATATATATATATATATATATATATATATATATATATATATCCATCCATCCTTCCTTCCTTCCTTCCTTCCTTCCTTCCTTCCTTCCTTCCTTCCGGCGGTCGCCAGTAGGTAGTTATAGTTAGGACCAGGTTTCCATAGGAAGAGCATTTTTTGTTTTTCTTATAACTTCGGTGTCGTTTGATGAATCTTCATGACATATTCTCCAAACTAATTCTTCATTCATATCAGCTCCTAGGTGGGAAGTTTGGGGGTGATTCGTCAAGGGGGGGGCTGAGGAAAAAAGGTGGGTCCCAAAACGTGTTTTTTCCATGTTAATTTCCATAGCAAACTTTAGACAAGGCTACAGGGTGAACTAAATTGCCAGAAATTTGGCAGGGAGAAGAGTCTGGGTCTAGAATGCGCACTTTTGTTTATTTGGTGTAAATCCGTTCAGTAGTTTTGGAGAAATATCCAAATTTACAGATATCGATATTTGGGAATTCTGCTATCTGAGGCGTTACGAGCACGAGCTTGCTGCTTATTGGCTGTGAGCGGTGCGAGCGGTTGCAACTAGGAAGTGTTGGCCGCCATTTTGTGATTCCGTTGAAACGAGTAAGGGAGAAAAAGGGTGAAAAAAGTAGGAAAGGGGAGGGTAGGAGCACTGTAACATCTGTGGGGTGTTTAGGGTGTGCTATACAGGGAGTGTGAAGCGAAGTATTTAGTCCTACCTGTGTGAAAGTGCTGTTTTGCCGAGAGTGAGAGGGTGCTGATGTGAGGTGCCGGTACACAACGGGGATGAAAGCGTGCACCTACACCGTGAGCTGAGTGCTGTAAACTGATGTGCTGAAGTATTTATCCCTACCGGTGTGAAAGTGCTGTTTTGCGCAGAGTGAGATGGTGCTGAGGTGAGGTGCCGGTACACTCGGGGATGAAAGCGTGCGCCTAAACCGTGCGCTGAGTGGTGTAAACTGATGTGGCCTGGACGCTGTAGCATACTGGCCGCTGTAGGATAGCTGTGCAGGTGGTGTTGGTATGCGTTTAGAGTATAGCGGGAGTGGGAAGCAAACTACTCACTGGTACTGGTCTGAAGACTCAGGGATGAAACCGTGAGCGTAAGCCGTGAGCTGATTGCTGTAAAGTGATGTGTGTGTGCGTTGTAGGATACTGGCCGCTTTAGCATATCTGTGTAAGTAGTGTTAGTATGTGTTTATACGATACAGGGAGTGGGAAGCGAACTACTCACCTCTACTTTCTGAAGACTCGAATGCAGTGTTTTAGGAAGCAGGAATAAAGAAATAATCGTGAAGAATATAATGCAGAATGTTGCAATGCCACAGAAGAGCAATGGTGAAATCAGGTGTGTCTAAGAAAGTGGGTGTGTGTAATAGGAAGGAGGAATAAAGAAATCATTGTGAAGAATATAATGCAGAATGTTGCAATGCCGCAGAAGAAAAATGGTGAAATCAGGTGTGTCTAAGAAAGTGGCTGTGTGTAATAAAGCGATGGGAGTCTGAAAGTTATATAAAGAGTGTCTTTATTTAAGCGCCATAAATGGATCCACTGGTGCAAGAGGTAATCCATTCAGTTGAGGCAAATTCCAACCGCTTCTGCTGTATTCAAACGTAAGCTCCTGCATCAGTGAATTCCACATTACATGTTACAGTTCCATGTGACATAAACAATACCTATTACACTTGAATGATTCGAAATTCTACAATGAAAATAAAGGTAGGATACGATTAGCACATGTATCCTTTAAGAAAAAAAAAAAAATTGCAATGTGTAATCATCAAACGTCTTCGGTACCCTGGTACTGCTTTGTTGTAACACAAAATTATCAACAGTAGAACAGTCAGCAATGTCTTGTACGGTAGATTCAATCTGGTGCGTGTCAGAATTGGTAATAGTTCTAGTCACATAAGAACTTTGAGGAGGAACACATAATTGTGCTTCTGAGAAGCACATTAGGTACCCTTCTTGTCAAACCATACATTTTTTTCTTCAGCTCTTTCAAAAACAAAATTCTGGTGCAAAGAGCTAAGGCTCGAGCTGAGGCAAACTCCAACCGATTCTGTTATATTCAAATCTGAAGCTGCTGCATTAGTGAATTCCACATTACATGTAACAGTTCCATGTGACATAAACAATAGCTATTAGACATGAATGACTCAATTCTATAATGAAAATAAAGGTAGGATACGATTAGCACACTGTGCCAACCAGTTCCTAAACAATGTTGTGTTTTTTTATGTTGATCGCCAGCTCTTGAGTAGAGGTTGAGTACATTTGTGTGAAAGGGCTTCGTAAATAACAGGCAGGCTGAGAGACATGCACAAAGAATAGAGATGGTTTCAAAATGGATGTCGGGTTTAGGCTAATTTAGGAAGTAAATAGCGTATTTGGATCACCCATCCCTGGTTAGACTGGATACGTAAGGGGAAATATTGAAAACAGAGTTCAAATGCCTGAGCATACTTAGAAAGTTATATGAAAATAGTTCAATTGAAGTGTATTCAAATTTTTTAAAGGAAATCTCAAAAAAGTTGGTAAAAATCAATCCAAGAAGAATGTGAATTTCTTACAAGTCTTGGCGATTGCAGTCCGGAAGTTCTTCAGCGGCTTGAGATGCGTAATGTTTCAAGAGTTCATTGTTGCCATCGTGTGAGAAAAGGGAAGCGATCCAATTCATATATTCGAAGGGATCGTAATGTTCCTCGAATGTTGGAGCTGCAATTTGAATTGGCAGGCAATATGCGATGTTGTCAAAGTTCATACGTTGCAGTAGATCTTTTGCGGCTGCGCAGAAATCCCATTCCGCCACGATACCTTTTTGCATTGCATCCGCCATTGCTCTACTGCCTGAACAATCGAGTTCATGGATTTCAAGATACTCCCATTACCTGCTGGATATCGGGAGCGATTATTGGGATGTTGTCAAGGCATACATCCATTCGCCAGTAGAATGGGCAAGTTTTGCAATAGAAAGATGGTTGCACGCAGATTGTATATGTGTAAATAAATGTCATGTTGTAGCTGGCTCCGATAATAGATACAGGCAGGCAGCCGAAAAGTTGTTCCATTTTTTCACGGTATTGATGCAGCTTCGCGTAGAGGCGTATTCTGTCGGAGATGCTTGTTACCACAGGGAGCGCAGTCATTTTTTACAAGCAAAAATAGTAGTAGGATGGCCGCAAAGTGAGCGAGAATTTTGGGCACTGTTCCTTTTATTCCAGAGATGATCGAATGAATGAAGTGTGGTATTTACCAAAAACAGTTTGAAAGGCTGTGAGAAGGCCAGAGGAGACCATATTAAACAAGCATTTACAATGCAATGGTCTCGGCAATATTATAGGTAGAGCTTTTGGTATTGCTCATTATTTTTTTATAATTTTTGTATCCCTAAATAAATGGCATTGTCATTTCTATTGGCATTAGCTTTTTTTTTGCATATGTGATACCTATTGCATTAGCAGAGAGAGAGTGAGGTAGTGAGATAGAGAGAGTGAGGTATTGAAATAGAGAGTGAGGTAGTGAGAGAGAGTGAGGTAGATAGAGAGTGAGGTAGTGAGATAGAGAGTGAGGTAGATAGTTACCTGCATTACCTATAAGATTGTGTACTAATGTGTGGTGAAAGGAAAGTCGGGATAGGGTGTGGGAATAATAAGAAAGAAAAGCAAGTAAAAGGGTGGAAAGGAGGAAGAAAATGGAGTTTGTAAAGACAAAAGCAAAGAGAATGAAGTGCAATGGCGTAGAAGGGTGCCAGTGCCTTACTGCAAGCAAATGGATCCCCAGTACTATGGTTGGGGATTAAAAAGGAGCCATTACTATGGAGCAAGGGGCCCCCGTCACTCCTGGGCCCCGGGGCCAGTTTACAGTCTGCACCAATGATTTCCGATTACCGATGTATTGGTAAAGCAGAGAAGGTAGCGTGAAAAGTGTGTGAGGGGACGTCAGTGACAGCAAAGGGAACGAGCATTGAGGTATGTGGGGGAGGAGAGAGAGGAAAGAAATGTTGTATTGCGATGTGCAGGAAACGGGTTGAGTATGGGTAGTGTGAGTGGAAGGACCGAAGGTAGTGAGGGAAATGCGTTAAGAAGAAATGTGTTAGGAAAAAGTAGAGGGGAGGGAGACGGAGAAGTAAAGAAAAAAAGAGAGAGTGAGAGGTGTATGCGGGGCAAAATGAGATGAGGACAGAGGGAGAAGCGTGTCGGGAAATCAGGCCATTTCGAGATCTTAACAGCCATAAATAACCTACCCATATAGGGGCCCTTACGATGAAGAGAGGCCATGAGAAAGGCACGAGGCAGAACACGTTCATCACACACACCCCCACACACCTTCCCCGAAAAAGTGTGGGCCCGAGAGAGGCGCGAGACTCCTTTAACACGACACTAGGAGGCAACGGAGAGCGGGTGAAACGGACTAGCTCGGACAAGAGAGGCGCCCCGCTCTCTGACCAGAAGAGCCGAGGAGGACAAACAGAAGAAAAGAACCCCCATATCCCACCCGCAAAGTGCCCCATGAGCACCAAGAGCTATGATAGGCACCAGGCATGATACTTCCATGACCAGATAGATACAGACTGGTATACGGCCACTAGGCAGGAAACGGACCCAAAACCCCTCCAACAGAGAGAAAGAGAGCAGTAAATCGTCGCGAAGCCCCCCTCCCCCACGGACAGAGTCGCTGGAAGTAGGGGCGCGGCTGGGGCTGCAGCACCCCAGACTTGGGAACATTTCATAAAGATAATGGAAAACAGCAAAGCCATTCACTGCTCACGTCAGGCAGCACGAGCCGTTTGTTCAAATACACTGCCAGTTAAATGGCAACGAGAGCTCTGCGAACCCCCGATACCGCTGCCCACCCCCTGCCATGTATGTCCACGTTCATGTTATTTGTCTTCAAATAAATAGCATTTGCTAAAAAGGTATTATCACTCTTGTGATCGGGTCAAGAGTGACACAGTGAAAGGCGCCAACGTAAACAAATAACTCCCACTTAATTAAGGTTTACCAATATTATAAATGAGCTTCTTTTGGCTGTTTTTATTGCAGATTGTGGTGGCAGGCAAGTTTCAAAATATGAAAAAACACACACTCTCACAGAGAGCTAAAAAAGAACAAGATGGCTTACCTTACTCGTGCACAACAGCAAGAAGATCCTCACGGCCAGACGATACCTAAAAAATGGCGGATGGAAGCTTCCAAACTTTTTCGGATTCGGGGGCGTGTTCCTGCTGTTCAAAAAGGGCGTGGCTAAAAAGTGGAAAGAACAACACGGAACACGCCCCCGAATCTGAAAAAGACGGAGCCTATTTGGAGGGAAGGCTCTCTCCTCCAATGGCTGGCCTCCGTTTAGGAAGCCAGCCAATGGAGGAGAAGCAAAAAGAGAGGCGGGCTAAATAGCCACTCTAAGAAACATTAAATCTCCGACTTCCGGTTCTGCCTTCGGCAGACCGGACAGTCCTCGACCTAAAAAGTGTGCCAGACCTTGAGTGTGAGATGTGTTGAAAATTGGGTAACAATTCACAAAGTGTAATGGGAGGTTCGAAATTAAAAGGGACTGTATTTTACTGAAAGTTCGTGCTATCTGCAGGCGATAAATTTATTTAGCAGAAGTGAGGGACACTTCTGTTGTGAAGAAAAGCGCTTTAGTTTGGTTAGTTTAATGAAATCTGTTTGCAAAGTAGGGATTCAAGGCCAAGTTGAAGTTTGGGAGTTAGTTTGTGTGGGTGGGAATAGACATTGCTACAGGAAGTTACTCGGTTTGAAACAGTAAGGACATACGGTATGCCACCTCACATTCCGTAGGAGTGCATGTTATTGAGAAGCAGATAACTGGCGTTAGAAAGCTGTGTGAATGTTGGTATGATTGTGGGAGTTGGCGTGCTTTCAAGAAAGCAAGCAAGATTGGGGGCTATAAGCTTAGAAGTGTTGTGCAGTTGGAACTTGCATAGTAATGAATGACTGCCATTGTGGTCACAGTTTGTACCTGTGAGAAAAACTTCTGTATGCTCTTTAAGACAGCGATATGTAAATGGGAGAAACCACTGCTCGTGAATAAACGCGCTACCTTATATAATCACATACAACATGACAAACAACATGTACACCTAGCAGACACAATGACACTACGTACTGTGGGAACCGTGGCTAGCCATGTACACAAAGCAAACATGGCATAGCAGCTCTGTTACACAATGCAGAATGCGGGGAGAGATGGGAGCAAAGAATGTGCGAAGGTGGCAAGTGATTCTCGATTACAAAAGTATACAATGCAAAATGTTGAGGGGATGTGCCGGACAGACTTGAGTATGCAGAGCACACACATGTACATGTGAACATACACTGATGGTCTATTGAGTGAAGTAGATAGTGGACGGAACCATAATAGTACAGTCAGTAGTTAAGATTTAAAAAACATAGCGCGTACGTGCCCTCCCCCCGCCCCCAAATCTTTAGCGTAGTGGGCTGGCTCAGCATACGCAAGGCTAGCGTAGGGGTATGAATAAAAGGCATGTTTCTCTGGGTGTGGTTCTCTTCCGGAATGGCGAACGTGTCTGCCAGGTCTGCGCAGCTTGCCCCGCCACGAGGTTGACCTCGTGAGTGAAGGTGGCTGCGGGAATAATGCTCTCAGCCTGCTGCTACCCAGAAACCGTCATGGCCGCTGCGACGCACATATGCTCCACAGTTCACCTTTCGCTACAGGTTTATGTGAAAGAGGGCCCACCATGTGCCAGCGGAAGCACCTGGGGTGAGGTCTGCGATGTCTGAAGGTTCCTCAGATCAACGCTGGTTACCGCGACACAGACACACAGCGTTCAGTCGAACAGGTACCAACAGTGGAACGGTGTCTTGATCCCACAATGGACGATGTTAGAACTGCATCTGAGAGTGGAGATGAAGATACTGTCGGGGAGCAGGTGCAACCAACTCTAGGTCACAATAGTGGAACGGTGTATTGATTCCAGAATGGACGATGTCCGATATTACTTGCTAGTGGGTTTTCACAGAACTCCTTCTGTTCACGTGCATCAGACTCTGTGCTTCCGTAGGTAATTGCTGCACATGATTATTGGGCTTGGCTGACTGCAGTGGCTGGAGTACACCGCGCTATAGCAGGTCCGAACAGTGAAACGGGGTCTTGATCCCAGAATGGACGATGTCCGATATTACCTGCTGCTGAATTTTCAGAGAACTCCCTCTGTTGGGGTGCATCAGACTCTGTGCTTCCGTAGCTAATTACTGCACATGATTATTTGGCTTGGCTGACTGCAGTGGCTGGAGTACACCGCGGAACAGCAGGTCCGGACAGTGGAACGGTGTCTTGATCCCACAATGGACGATGTTAGAACTGCATCTGAAAGTGGAGATGAAGGTACTCCC
This sequence comes from Triturus cristatus, assembly GCF_964204655.1. Taxonomy (NCBI): domain Eukaryota; kingdom Metazoa; phylum Chordata; class Amphibia; order Caudata; family Salamandridae; genus Triturus; species Triturus cristatus. The sequence continues at coordinate 171,923,146 of NC_140581.1, read as the reverse complement.
TTTGAACAGGTGCAATCAACTCTAGGTCCTAATAGTGGAACGGTGTCTTGATCCCACAATGGACGGTGTCCGATATTAACTGCGTCTTGCTTTTCACAGAACTATTTCCATTGAGGTGCATTAGTCAGTGTCTGTTCTTCCGTAGTAAACTGTTGCACATGATTATTGGGCTTGGTTGACTGTAGTCGGAGGACTACACCGCGGTACAGAAGGTCCGAACAGTGAAACGGGGTCTTGATTATATGATTGAGGATGTCAGAAGTTAAAATCTGTGATGATTTCTGTGTACCCCCTCCGACCAGGTGCAACCAACTCCGTGCATCTGAATCCAACGGCACGTGGCTGTGAGGTGTTAATGACTACTGCCTCTGGTTTACAGTGCGGTCAGCAGGGCTCACAATTCAGATAGAGTTGTGATTGTTTAATTACAGAATTCAGTAGGCAACTAACTACAATGTTTTGAAATATACAGAATATTCTTTTAGTATATTTGCTTGAAGAATGTTTTTTAGATGAGTTATATGTTTAGTACAATGGTGAAATTCATCTTGCAAGTTCAAAGGAACACTGAATTGACTACACTGTGGACAGTAGAAAACGCAATTCGAATTGTTTTGATTTAACTATTGCAGAGTTTTCTGTAATTTATGTTGTATTTTGGGAAGAGGAAGTGGGAAAAAGTATTAGTGGATGTCTGTGTGACTAATGCCTTCAATTTACACTGCAGACAGCAGTGTTCACAATTCAGATCGAGTCGGTATTGTAGATGACGCAGTCCTGTAGGAAAAGACATTGCTGCAGTGCGCTCTGTCCACATCATGCATACGCGTTATCGCAGGCTTCGCACCCGCTTTTTGTTGCTTCGCTTACGACAAACTGTGTAGCTCAAGTCCACCTTGCGTAGCTGTGGGTCTTTGCTGACCGCTCTCTCTGGCCTACACTGCAGAGAGCAGTGTTCACAATTGAGATCGAGTCGCTATTGCAGATGATGCAGTGTCGATGGCATTACTGCTAGTACGGCCCGCTCTCAGCACGCTTCATCGCTGGCTGTGCACATGCTGAAGGCTTTTGATGTGGCTATCTGAGTGCACTAGAACTGCTGGACCCTTTATGATACAATCTTTTTGTGTATCATTTCAGATCTACTGCCTGTATCTCAGTATACCACAAGTTATGGTTCTTTTACAATAGAATCTTTTCTGTATTATTTTACATCTACTGTCCCTACCTTACTGCAGCACAAACTATTGACCCTTTTATTATTGAATCTCTGTGTGTGATCCAATGATTACTGTTGTAGTTGATGCTAGCAGCAACCATTTCCGGAGGGCAGGTTTACACTCACCGCACACACATCCAGCACAGACGTCACTGGATATGTGACCCTGGTAATAAAAAGGAATCGAGCGAACGTGCCCGTACCCACTTCCACTATCTATCTGTGTCCGTGTGTTCATTATCTATGCACGATACTGCCGCTGGGCCATACCACATTACATTGTGCTGTGGACAGCGTATGCAACCATGTTACCTCTGGCAGTGGGGAAAAGTTCTGTTATGTAGCTTTTAGATGCATGGCTATCACAGGTGGAAGGCTGCTTTACAGAGCATGACTATTGATGAAGATGATGGTTGCATGTTGTGTGTACTGTCAGATATGTGTACATAGTAAAAAGTTTTCACAAAAGCTCTGTAAGCAGAAGAGGAGTCTCTCATCAAACTCTGTAGAGAGAATGGCGAAAATGGGTGGGGTCCTCCAACTGTTACAATGGGAAATGTTATGAACCAATCAAATGCTTTTCTTTAAGGTCACATGGGAATCGCGCAGCGAGCGCGCAAGGAGGCCGCACCCGACGTGATTTTGAGAAAATATTACCATAATATAAGTTTATTACAGTTAGAAATATACAAATGTTTAAAATATTTTAGATTATCGCTTGCTCTCATATACACTTTAAAGTTATGTAGATATAGTTTTGAGACATACAAAAAGAATGAGGTAATGGCGGACCCGGCACGGCACCATACGTCTATGACGTAACATAGGGCCTGGCAGCGTGCAGTCGTCGCATACGCAACGCGCAGCGGGCGCGACCCCATACATACATGACGTATTGCGTACCCGTCGCATACCAAAGTAGCACCTGACACGACCTCGTACGTATATGTTTGTACGCGGGACGTGGTGCCATGAACTCGTCGGATACGAAATGCGCATCATTTCAATATGGCGGATAGGATTCGTGTGCTGATGGAGGTTGGTAGACTACCGGTACGGGACTCTAGTTTTCTCAGAAAAAAAAATATATATAGATTATTTTTTTGAAGATATAAAATATTACATAATTTTTCAAGTTAAAAAAAGGTTTATAGAGCTCGAAAATATTATTTAAAACATTAGAAAAAATATAGGTTTTATAAATATTAAAATATGAAATTAACATTTAAAAAACCTTTGAAATTCACTGAAAAAAACATAGGTTTTACAGACGTTATAGTTAGGAATTAGCATTTAAAAAACCTTTGAAATTCACTGAAAAAAACATAGGTTTTACAGACGTTATAGTTAGGAATTAGCATTTAAAAAACCTTAGAAATTCACTGAAAAAACCATAGGTTTCAGGGACGTTATAGTTAGTTGGACATTTCACTCCTAGAAAACCATAGAAATTCCCCTGTTATAGTTAGATGAGCTAACTATAACTCGCGCCCCCGCAATGCACTGCTGATGACTTCACATATTACATCATTCATGACCTGGTCAGTGACATCACTGATGACATCTTAAATGACATCACTGATGACATCATCCACGTGAAAATCTGATGCACCTCATCAGACCCTAATGTAATAGTTGATACACCCACTCTAAAATACAGACTATCATTTTCAAAACCATGAACACACCAATACCAGTTAGTACATATCCACTCACTAATTCCTAGGTCTACACACACATCCATTCATTCACTCATACAGTCACTCATACATACAGTCAGCCATCAATACAGCATTATCATATCCAGTCACATATCTATACAGACACTCACACACCGCCTCTCAATGATAGTTAATCACACAAGTAGTCAGTAATGGAAATAATCAATCACAGTTTTATTTACTCACCTGTACAGTTACGCATATACCACCTCACATATTCAGACATATACTAACACATACTTCCACTCTAATACAATAACTAATACAAGCACACATTGATCCATACATGCACTCTCACAATCACTCAGTCTCACATATAGTCATTTATACACTCCAACACTAATATATACTGCCTTTCACATGTGCTGTTACTCGCACATGTACCACTGAGGCATCCATTCACTCACCAATACACTCATACACACACTCACCGAGCCATACAGCCCTTCACAGATATCGACTTGAACACATATACCCAGTGAATTATCCACTCACACATCTATTCACAGAGTCACACCCACCACCCATCCACACAGACACTCAGGCACCCCTACAGATACTCAGACAACCAATCAATAGCCATATAGATCCTCATTTAACTGCTAACCAACGCATGCAATCGCTTACACACCAACTGACAACCTAAACTGTGTGAATGTCTGTATCAGTTGCTAACACATGCATTAAGTAAGACACAATTAATCACTCACTTATACAGTCAGTTACACACCCACTTAATCATCCATCCTGACTCTTATACACCCATTCATTCTTCAAAACACCTTGGCATATATATATAAAACATAGTTACATTTTATAGAAACACATAGTCACTGAATGATGTCATCAGTGATGTCATTTGAGAGGTCATCAGTGATGTCACTGACCTTGTCATGAATGATGTAATATGTAATATGTGACGTCATCAGCAGTGCATTGCGGGGGCACGAGTTACAGTTAGCTCAACTAACTATAACAGGGGAATTTCTATGGTTTTCTATGAGTGAAATGTCCAACTAACTAGAACTTCCCTGAAACCTATGTTTTTTTAAGTGAATTTCTAAAGTTTTTTAAATGCTAATTCCTAAATATAACGTCTGTAAAACCTATGGTTTTTTCAGTGAATATATATATATATATATATATATATATATATATATATATATATCCCCAAAATCATAACCAAAACTATGTAACATAGAAATGAGTGAGATCAAGGTGGGTTTGTGTCCACGAAGTCCAATATCTAATCTTTAGTTGGTACGTTGAATTGTCCAAAGTGTTGTGGACATTTTGGTCTATAGGACCATGTGTACTAAAGACTATGCTCAGGGGGACTACGCATTTGCAGGATGGCAGTAGCCAGTGACTATAAAAAAAGAATCAATCAAGAGACAGTACACAAAAATGTGCATGTTATATATGCATAAAGGCAACGTGGTAAATCTCTTTGTCGACATAGCAGCTACTGTTTAGTGGCTTCACCTGCACCGACTCAGCTCAACGAACATGGCAACTCCTGTCAATGGCTTCTCGAGGCCAGCGCAGCACATGCCAATGCAGGACTTTGAATCTCTATGATCAAGAAACAAAGTACATTCAGTCCTGCATCTGGCTGCACTCCATCATCGTTGGCTTGAACTTGTGATTTGGACACAGCCGACTGCGACCAAATAGCTGCAATTGTCGCTTCTTACTTCTACGTGCAACTTTTCTCTAAAACCTTTAAAACTGCATATTGCTGGTTCTACTGCTTGAATTTATGTTGTTTTGGTGTCAAATAATTAATACAAATTTACTGCATTTTTGTAAATTGGTGTGTGGTTTTTCTTGTGGTGTTGTTTTCACTTGCTGAAAATGGCCCTCTCTGAGGGGTCACCCCAAACCTTTGCCTTCCTCCTCCTATTTTTCTGACCTTCTTTTTGTTGGGCTTTAGACTCTGAGCACTTTACCACTGCTGACCAGTGCTAAAGTGCATGTGCTTCTCCCCTAAAAATGGTAAACATTGGGCTGACATTATACAAGCCCAAGACCCAAACCAAGAAGAAATGTGTAGGATTCAGAAGAGGCGGGGACCATCAGCTGGTTGCTGACATCATCCGAGTCCTGTGGGAAGAGATGATAGAGGCTTCCGCTGTCCCGGCAGCTATGACGTACTGGGCACCCTGGACAAGATTAACGATAGGGGAGCTTTGCAAAAGAAAGGAACATCAGCTGCAATATAAAACTCCCCTCAACCTTCCACGCATTAGCTGGCAGCAGGAGGAAGAACCGCTGTAGGGAGTGTGCCGTGATGTCACCTCCGTTCTGCTTGTCTGCGGCACGGACGCGCTTGATTGCAAGGCTGTGTAATGGTGTTTACATTAAGCTTACTAGGTCTCGCCTGTCCCTGCGCTTGCGCTGGTCTGGCGAGACTTTAAGTAAGGGCTTGAAAAAATGCTACTGCCGGCCTACAGCTTGCGTGCATGTGCGCGGGCCCACGCTTATGAGCAGAGGCACCATATGGCATTCCTCATGCTCCTTAAGCGCATCGCTCGCCGCGCGCTTGATCGCGATCACTTTCACTTTCGCGGCCGCGCGACGGCCGCACGAGCACCACTCCCTTTATACTCTCCCTTGTTATTATATTTCAATTACTTTTACCCCACCCATATAACCAATTAATTTAATATCTTCTCCCTTATAACCGTCACTTCCGCATCTTACCTCATTCCCAGCACATCAAGGATACAATAAACTAAGCCCTCAAAAGATGCTGCTGCACAAATTCAAAGACAGGATTTGTGACCACATCTTTAACATCCGCCTCTGCCTTAAATTAATTTTTATTAAATTAGGTGACTAAGAACAGTTTTCAGGCGCCCCAACGAGTCCATGGAGAATGTCAAAACCTCAGTCGAGTTTTCAGCTGTATATTCAATATAACCTTTTGCCAGCGAAACATCTGGGACAATCGGAATGATTGTGTTCCCTTCAGCGAGAGGTGGCAGATTGTCTTGAAGTGGCCACAAATTAGCAATTCAGGACAAACTTCAAAAACTCTTGAAAGGTCACAAAGTGGGCAACAATTTGTAATAATTGATCGCTGTAACAGAATCCTGCAGGCAAAACCTGGTGCACGTTGATGATGTTGTGAACATTAGCCCAGGGCCCACTTTAGCGTACTAACTGGAAGATTCACAAACGTTATACGTGACATTTAGAGGTCAGCATCTCTAGTGATAAATATCGGTGTTGTCTATGCTTGTATGTGTGCCCGATTGCTACAAGTGTCATCTCTTCTAAGTGTTATATTAAGGTAGTTGCTTCTATAGCATTTATGCTGTCTCGAAGCACGAAAGGCGGTTGAGTACTGTAGGAACAAAGTTTGTGTTCTCACTGCTCATATTGACCAGCACCTTGAAACCTATATACCTAGCTATCCCAGCACAAATAAATGACAGCATCAGCATGCCTTCTAACAGCCAGAAACTCCACTACCAATGCCCAAGTGCTCAACCGTGTGAACATCCGCCATGCGCACACAGGTGGCAGAGTCCATAATACCCATAGGTTTCAGCATTCATATTGCTTACAAGAGCTACAGTGTCCTCAATTGTGGGCACCCATAAAGCCAATAAGTGCCAATATCCATGGTGCCAACAATTCCCAGCGTCACCAGTGGCCATTAGTGTCAACATCCCTTTCAGCTGGGAAGTAAGTTTCGTTAGAATGCGAGCAGTGACAGTGCTAAACAAGCATTGGCATAGCCAATATGTCTCGCCTTTTGGACCTTATAAGTGTTTAGCCATGCAACACTTGATGGTGCTGCACCAAGGATGTTGTGCTGGATAACTAAACACTTATAAGGTCCTAAAGGCGTGACCTATTGGCTATGCCAATGCTTGTTGATAATAAACAGCTTGTCTGAGGCACGTATGCCCTTCACGGCAAGGCTACAGGGAGTGCGCGCTGCCGTGCAGGAAATTAACAAAAGAAGTAGTGCGCAAGACTAACCTATATGGCCCATCACGAAATAATGCATGTAACATGGGCAGCCTACAGGGCGTGACCAAACCAACAAAACGAGAGACAAAGGTAAGCTATAAACCGATGAAAACAAAGAAAGGAGCCAATCAAAAGCGATGGGTGTGCTGAGTGTCTATACACTGGATACAGCATGCCTCAAAGAGCAGCGCTGATAAGATCGATCTAAAAACAGGTGCGCGTGATAGCCAAAACCTGTTCTTTCATGGTAAGCAACTGATCTAGGTAAACACCCACGTTTTTGACAGACAATTTAGGAATTGGCACTGAGCCTAATTCTGAAGGCCACCATTCAGGGGTCCAAAGCTGTTAGGCCCTTCCAAACAGCATAATCTCGGTTTTGCTGGTATTCAGCTGGAGACAGTTTTACTGTCATCCTGGCTGCAACGGCTTGCACCCCGGCTGAAAAACATGCTTTCGCATTGTTCAGTTCTTTATCGATGGAGATTAGAAGCTGTGTTTTTTCAGCATATAAGAGAGGTTCGAATTCAAATGCTCTGATGGTTTAGGCAAGGTGGGCCACATAGATGTTAAATAGTATGGGGCTAAGACAGGAGCCCTGTCTAGTTCTATGGTGCGTGATTTATAAGAACCCAGATTGAAGGTTTGGGTTCTGTTAGATAAAAAATCAGCGAACCACTGTAGAGCATGCCATGGATTCCTATCACCTGCAGCCTCTGGAGCAACCTAGGATGAGAGACAGTATCAAATGTTGCAGTCAAGTCCAACAGCACAAGCAGAGATGGAGCGTTAACATCAAGAGAAAATCTGATTAGATCAGTGACCGCTATAAGGGTTGTCTCAGTGCTGTGCATAGGTCTGAACCCAGATAGCGATGGGTCCAAGTTCTTGTTTCATTCTAGGTACTCCATGAGTTAATTGTTTATTTGTCCTTCGAACATCTTGCTCAGTAAGGGAAGCCGAGGAATTGGTCGATAGATGGTGAGGTCCATAGATGGTAAATTGGCCTTCTTTTGAATGGGTATGATCTGTGCTGCTTTCCAATCCTAGGGTTTTTTTCCCAGTGCTGATAGATAAATTCTGCAAAGTGCAAATTGCAGGGGCGAGCTGTGTGGACAGTGCAGCAGAGATCTTGACAGGCGCGATGTCGAAAGGAGACCCTGATTAGGCAGATGCCAATGCTTTCCGAATAGAATCAGGCCGGAGTAGTTTGAAATTGCCTAAGATGGAATCACTGTTGTAAGGCGGCAGACTGAAGTTGGATTCCAGGCTTTCTTGCGCTCCTGATCTGAGGAAATATTTGTATATCAGATTTATTTTCTCTTCAAAGTGATTAGCAAGAGAATCACATAGAGCTTGTGAAAGCTGCATGTCTGATGAGCAAGCATGAGGGTTAATGAAAGTATTTAGTTGGTATTTACTTGCAGTTCATACATTGTAATCCTTCCAATATAGCACAGTGAGTTATGAAGGGCATGCGGCGACTCCACCTTGTAACACTCAGTCTTTTATAACACATCCTGTACATTGATTTACAACCATATGATTTATTGTCAATGTATAATGTGTACATGTGAAGTAAAGCGCTCTGACACCCTGCAGTGGGAAGAATAGCACTGTAAAAGAAAACAAAATCGTGGTATTTAAATTGTTTTTCATATAAATACTGGTACATACCAACACATCTGATATTCCTACAGTGCATGCATATCTCTTATGTGCAGGGACTGAACAAAGTCCAAAGCATGCCTCTCTTAAGTGCCTGTGAACTGATAGGATGTGAGGCTTTGCTTCCCGTCCGTTGTCTCTTGGTGTGAGGCTCCCGATAGTTCCCAGCCAGGATACTCCAACAAATGGAGGACTGATGGCCCCTTAACTTCTGCCTTTGTTTTGGGCCCTGTTGGAATTTAAAATAACAAATCCCCCTCGCCTGCACGTTCAGAACGAAGGTAGGGCAATGTGCAGGCACTGCTGAATGTGTCCCGGTGTCACACTAGATTACACCAGGTCAAGTTTACCATATTTATGTGGGGCCCAACCTCTTGGCAGGGTCGACAATATCTACCCTGTGAAAAACGTGGTTAGACGGCGCCTACCCATGTGTACCCTCGACTTGTGCCCTGCATTGGGCCTTTTTTAGAGACTGGCAGATGGGTTACTCTGTCAAAACGTGGCTCGTCCACAGTATAACAAGTGCCAAAGGCAATAATGCGCTGGTTTGTGACAAAGTATCACGCTGGCCAAATTCTAGTTCTGGCCCATTGTAGTCTTGATATGAGAACAGCCCAGACTGGCCACTGTCTGTGTTGGCTTGTTATGCCTGGTGCGTACAAGGGAGGGGTTACTGGCGGGAAGATTCTTATTTTCCAGGTTCGTTGTACGGAGCTGTCGTTCTGGTATATGCCCAGTGGACTCTTGTCTAGGTGGACTGTACTGGACATTCGCTGTAGGATAGTAGGTAGTGGGAAGCAGTTATTGGAAAATGACGGCAGGGAACTGAGCTAAAATCAGGGCAGAAGTAGAACAGGGATCACACACCTTCATCTGAGGAAGTGTTGGAGGGAAAGGTAGGGGCCTCCATTTTGAATCCTAGTGTGACTTTTCCATACAGCTTCTCAGATATTAACAGATTGCTGACTATGTAATTCTTTTTTATTTTTTTTCTAATAAATATTTTTATTTTATTTCAAGTTTCATGCAAATCAGACAAACCTGCAAAACCAAAATAAACCTCGCACATGGAATGGGCAGTAGTGCTCACATCATCTCAGCCTTTATGAATACACAGTTTCAATGCACATCATATTGTACCATGGTGTTTTACCCCTCCCCCAATTTCAGGCGATGACACTGCCCCTAGGCAATATCGACATAGCAGCTTCTCTTGGATAGCAGGGGCGTGCCGTCATTTCTATTTCCCTTCATTAGGGACTTGTGTGGCCTCGCCTTGCAAACTACGTCATTCTTTATCCATGCTGCCAGTATTGGTTGTGTGTCTTTCCCATTGTACTACATCCCGAGGTTATGTGAACAATAGAGGTTTGCAAGTATTAGAACTGAACTCAAGCATTGTACAGTGCACTGCTCCAGGGACCCTGGTTTCATTACTGTACTGAACTTTCAGTCTTGTGACATTACCCGTTCTAGCACGGTCTCACTCTACTATCTTGTGTGCTTCAGTGATGTTGTTTTTAGTATTGTATTTTGTGTATCCCACTGGTATTACTGGTTTATACTAGGAATATATATATTGAAGATCTGATTTATTGTTAAACGTGTTGTGAACTCCTGAACTTGCCTGGTCATTTTCCTGTATTGCTGCTTTGAAAACCATGTTACTTAGATGTACCCCATCAACCCTCTGTTGAATTACGCCTTGGGCAGCTTGCCCCTGTCTAGCAAGCGAGTCAAGGGTGCTTCGTTGAGAGCCACTTTCTGTTTCTGCCTCGGTCTCCTGAGTGCTGGTGACCAGGAGCGCTTGTGTTTACTCCTGGTGGAGAGCGCAGTGACCCCTGTCACTGAAAGGCTCAGTGAACCTGACATGACCGATAAATAGATGCAACAGACAAATGCCTGGGGGTGCCAGTGCCAGTAGAGTGCCACATCTTCTGCCCATCTCATTTGCAGTAGATTGGCACATCTTCTGCCCATCACATTTGCAGTAGAGTGGTACATCTTCTGCCCATCACATTTGCAGTAGAGTGGCACATCTTCTGCCCATCACATTTGCAGTAGAGTGGCACATCTTCTGCCCATCACATTTGCAGTCGAGTGCCACATCTTCTGCCCATCACATTTGCAGTAGAGTGGCACATCTGCCCATCACATTTGCAGTTGAGCGCCACATCTTCTGCCCATCTCATTTGCAGTAGAGTGGCACATCTTCTGCCCATCACATTTGCAGTAGAGTGGCACATCTTCTGCCCATCACATTTGCAGTAGAGCGCCACATCTTCTGCCCATCTCATTTTCAGTCGAGTGGCACATCTTCTCCTCATCTCATTTGCACATCGCTGTCACATTAACATCTTTGTGCTGGCCGGTTGGACGGAGTAAGCCCGTGAATTATCTGGGTTTTTGCTAGGACAGTGTTGCTTGGCAGCCAAGGTTGGGTAAGACCCTGATAGGAATCTTGAGAGCTCAAAATGGTCTTCATAAAGCTAATCCAGATTGAAAGGTGGGCTCACAGAAGTGCATGCCAGCACCGCATGATGTGGTGGGCGTGGAAGGAATTGTATCGTAAGTTGGAGGAGTTTTCTGTATAGCAGTTGCCACAAACCGAGTGTATTAGACTGTTCCCATCATTCGATATTTGATTATTTTAAGCGAAGAGGATCACCAATTAAAACTCAGATGTTTTTGCTCACAGAGTCATGACATCACAAGCACCGCGGGCTACGACTGCATCATCCACTACTCGAATGAAGGCAGGAAGAACTGCAAAGAGTTTGAAGACTTCCTGAAAGAACGGTATGTCCTGCTCTTATACGATCATTGTCTCAGATGATTCTTTTTAAAATAATTTTGAGACCTGTCTAGTTTTTGAGGGTTTGTTTGCCAAATTGAAGCCTGTTTTCATGTACTCTCTTACTCCACAGTGCAATTATTAGCAGCGGCGGCTCCTCCACTAAGGCGGAGGAGCGCCGCCTCACTGCATTTTGAGCAGTGGAAAAAGGAAAAACAAAATTATAATAACAGTACGCTATTATACTTTTATTTTTCCATTGTCAGGCAGGTTTTTGGGGGCGGGGCTTGGCTGTCATCACACCCAGCAAGAGAGGAGTGGTGGGCACTAAAGTACGCATGACGGTTGGGCCGGCCATCTTGGGCCGCCCCAAGCAGTCCTGCACACTTTGCATGTTCCTCACCAGGCTTCATTACACAGCCTGGTGAGGAACATGCACAGGCTCCCAGTGCCTGTCTGAGCACCAAGCCACGGCGCTCAGACCAATCACAATGCTGCATTGCAGCGTTGTGATTGGCTTAGGGGAGCCTGGATGTGCTTCCTACTTCAAGTAGGAACAGAAGAGGATGACGCAAGGTCCAGCAGCAAGGTTAGTAACTTTTAAAAATCTATTTTTCTCTTCACCCCCCATCCACCCCCCCCCCCCGACACTCTTGCTACTTGATGGCAGCCGCCACTGATTATTAGCTGAATTATTAACAACGATGAGCCTTGAGGAGTGACGTGTGTACTACCTATTCATGGAATAAACCTTAGAGCACTACATGTAAAACAGTAGCTTGAGATACGTAGCTGTGCAGTCATCGTCATGAGGGGAAAAGCCAGAGTGGTTACAACTAACATGAGCCTCTTTGATCCTGGTAGTGCAGGCCGGATAAGTATAGAGGTAAATATTTAATTGCCAAGACAATGCCATGACTGTTAGACAAGAACAAGGAATACAGCACCATGTACTCTTGACTAATGCACGATGAGGGCACGAGTGCTATTATCGAAAATATCTTTGATGCCCTCTTTCCAGCTCTGCTACTTGCCCACACCATCCTCAGTACAGGGACCACGTCCTGCTTTGATGTACAGCTCAACCACGCTGCTAGCATTTTTGTCCATAGGAGCATGGACAAGTTCATCCTAGAGTTCAAAAACATGAGGATGGCTCATATCCATGTGAATCCATGAATAGCATTTATAATGAGAATATATATTCTTACTGGAGGAGAATCCATAAGGGGTACAATAGATCGTTGAGTCCATCTGTAGAGCACTCGCCTATAATTATCCTACTCAACAGTTTTACAAATCGGACTAGGGCTAGGTGTGAAATACTATTCTGCATTTATTTAATATTTTGTATAGTGCTGGCTTGTGACCAATGCTTCTGTCAAGGAAAAAATTGGAGAGGAAATAAAGTGTTGATTTGGAAGCAAGAAATGAATACATAAGCCTGAATTATGTAACTAACCCAGTTCCATTGAGAGATTTTACATTTTAGTTAGACAATATCTAATACTAGTATTAACTGCTAAACAGTTCTAGCACCGTGAGCTAGCACCGTGAGCTCTTAGCTGATGCTTGTTTGTGGTCTGAATCCGCCTCATCACTTTTAAAGTTTTATTATCTGTATTGCTGGGAATTGTGTCAGGGATTGTATTTTTTAATCTGGGCGTGCCTTGCTTCCGCATTCCACTATCAGGCTGAGTGCTGATTGGTCCGTCTTCTCTGATCAGCAGCTCAATCAGGAGGAGCCAGTTGTGCCCCCGGCTCTTAATGCCTGCCGGGGCGCAGACACGCCGCTGGCACGCCAGTGCTTAATTTGTAAAATATTAAGTGCCAGGGCTCTGACCATGAGGCCACTACAGCTTGCACCACCTTTCGTTCCTGTCATCGCTGCCAAAACAACTACTCACCATCTCTCTCACATGTAAAAGCGACAGTTCAGATTATTCCAGGTGCCCAAAGCTAAAGGAATGGTTGGTGAGGCAGGTATTAGCAATTTGTTTATGTATATTGTTTTCCCAAACAACTGTTATACTGCTCATCTCTAAATTACATGAGAAGCACCACCTTGTGGCCAACTGCCCTAAGTGTGGTGTTGATAATTAGGTGCCGGTTCCAAACACCGGAAACCAATTAAGTGCCGGTGCTCAGCACCGGAAAGCTCCGGCTCAAATTAAAAACTGTGGCACGCAGAAGGCACGCCTAAGGCAAGCCCATCTGCGCCCGTCCGCGCCTGGGCGACGCCAGACATGCTGTAGTTTGGCCAGCGCCAAGCAAGTGTACTCCCGGGACAATTTATTTGCAATCAGCAAAGGGGTAAGTTCATGCGCCCACCAATTATATGTCCCTCTTGAGGGCCCCTTCTGTTGTAGGTGTTTTGGGTTTAATTCCTGGGTCGACGCATCCCTCCTACCCCCCTCCCTGCATGCTGTTAAACTCCTCAGCTTAAACTGTCACTCTCTAGTAAAGCATTTCGCTGAAATATATGATTTACTCGGCGATGAATCTCCAGACATCCTCTTCCTAACTGAGACATGGCTCACGGCCATTGCGGTGGTAAAGCCTGGTCTGGCCCTGCCCCAGGGTTTCAACATCGTGACTCTTAATAGGGGGCTCGGGGTGGTGGCAATGCTATCATCTTTATACGCTGGTTACACCTGCATTCTTATTAAAAAGGCCCCGGTGGGCTGTGAGTGCGCTCGCTTCAAGATTGCCTTCAATGCCAACTTCACTCTGTCTGGGCTCCTGATCTATCGCCCGCCTGGCCCTTCTAAAGACTTCAGGGACACTGGCCATTGGATCTGCCAATTTTAGCATCATTGGTCACTTGACACTAGACACCAATCAAGCCTGCGAGATAGGCAACTTTCTAGCAGATCTTGCTGTCCTCTAGATTACACAGCGTGTCCTAGGCTGCACCCACTCTGCTGGACACCTACTAGACCTGGTTTTCTCCAATCTATCCAACCTCACGGTTAACACGCCCTTTCGGGTGAGTTGGTCGGATCACTACTTGGTACCCATGGCTCTTCAGGGAGTAGGGCCACCTCAGGGTGTAGCTCGGAAATCGGTCTTAAAACGCCTGTGGAATAAACTTGACACCGAGCAGTTCCGTGTCCTGCTCCTGATGCCCACACCCAACCTGCTGGGCGACCCGGATGTGGCTGAAACTACCCTATCTGACTGGATCTTGCACTCCCTTGAAACTCTCATTCCCGCTAGGTGGTCACAGAGTCATAACAGGCATTCAAACTCTCCTCAGCCTCCCAGAGACAAACTCCACACCCCCATGACAAGCCTACCCGTAATGGCACATCCCTCTCCTTAACTCCTATTCTACCCACCTCTCTGGAACCCCACCCCCCACTCCTCTAACACACTCCTCCAAATTCCCATGTCCCCAAATGACCGTCCACCTCCAACACCCTATCACCTCCCTAGTACCCCTCCTCCCCTTCTAAACCGTCCCTTAACGACCGTTACCCCTCGCCTCTTCCCCCACAAACTACACTTCCACCCATTATGCGGTTACCACATCCCCTCTCGCACCTCACATTCTCCCCTCACCTCTCTCCCCTCACTCCCCTCCAGGCCATCACACATCACACCCATCCCTCCCTCCCAATACCGGGCCACACCAACCTCCCCTGGCCTCCCCCACTCCGCATTCAAACACAGATCTACCCACATTATCCCCACTGACGAACCGCTCACCCCAAGCTGTCAACCTTCTCTCCCTAGCCACTCCGTCCCTAACTCCTCCTCCATTCCAACAACTTCCACTTCCCTCCTATCCAACCTCTGCCAGACACTTTGTAACTTGGACTACAATCTCTCTACCCTAGCTACTGAACTTACCCTACTCAGAAAAGATTTCAATCGGTTCACATCCTACAAACCCATAGCCCTCCCCTCTTGGCCCTCTCCCCCATATGCTAGCCTTCGAGAACACTCATATCCCAAACATTGGATAACAACGCCTCTCCTCACCCGCTCTCACAGACCACTTCGAACGTCGAATACCTACTCCGCCCCTGATCTCTCTGTCCTCTGCAACGTCTACCTTAACAATCCCCCACCTAAAGATCTTTCTCCCTCTCACTCCAATATCCCTGTTTTCCTGGGGACCAGCAGAATCCCTGAGTCTCCTAGCTCCCCCAGAACCCCCCCCTCACCTCACCAGCATTCAATTACTCCCCGCCCCTATCACCAACCCCAAGCCCCTAACCTGCATGCTCGTGAACTGCTGCTCGGCTGTCCGGCATGCGACCGAAATCCCAGAAACCATTCTTAACGAAGGTACCGACATCGCCTTCCTCACTGAAACCTGGCTCAAAGACCACTCTACACCCATCATCGACCTTCTGGCCCCCCCTGGCTACTCTATTTTCAGAAGAGACAGACCTGAAAAAATAGGGGGTGGTTTAGCAATCATTTTTAAAGAAGAACTACAACTCTCCCCAATTAATAACACTGACTACACAACTTTCAAATACTTAGGAGCCAAACTTAAAATTAAAAGCCCCCCCCCCCAAATACGTCTGCATAACATCTACCACCCTCCTGGTGAACCCCTTCCCTTTGCCGAAGAACTATCTGACCTTCTAACTAAATCTCTACTTTCCAGCTGCAAAAACCTCTTCCTAGGAGATCTTAACCTCCACTGGAATGAACCTGATGGCCCTGCAATCAACCTTCTCAATAACCTCCTTGAGATTAGCGATAGCAAAGGAGCTATTCTAGACGCCATCATCTCCAACCCTGATCTTACATCCTTATCCAATATCATCCCTATCGACTGGTCTGCCCACCATCTCATTTTGTTCACAATCTCCCCTCCAGCCCCACCCGCACCCATAAAAATCAATAAAACTACAATTGTGACCGGAAATCTTAAGCAAACCACATCCACCCCACCCCCTCCCCCCCGGGCTCACTGGCACTTAAACTCCAATCCTAACTTAGTCTCACCCCCCCCTCCCTTCAAATGCAAATGAACTCACTGAGCACTTTAACAAAACATAAAAAAATGCCCCCTCTAAATCATGGTTCACCCTCGACCCTAATAAAGAAAGACGCTCACTGAGACTGGTGGAAAGAACATGGAGACAACACCCTTCCCCATCCCATCTTGCTCTCCTCAGAATTGCGAGATCCTCTTACAAAAAACACATCTTTTCTGAAAAAGCGTCATTCTTTCGTCTACAACTCTCTCGTGCCAAAAACAGACCTAGAGAACTGTTCAACATTATTAGAAATCAAACCTCCCCTGCATCCCTTAACCCGGTGGCCTCCACTAACAAATGTGAAGAAATTGCCAACTTTTTCAGTGAAAAATATCGCAAAAATTGACTGTGCTTTCCTCTATACTCAACCCAGGCTCACCCCTCAACTTCCCCTGGATACCACACCTCATCCACCCCTCTCCTGGAACACACCCCTGACTCCTTCACTCCCCCTCCCATCACATACCCCTCCTGAACCCCTCCCCACTACCCTAACCCTTAAAAATAACGCCTCATGGCATAATTTCCACTCCGTTTCTGAACGGGAAGTCTTTAACATCCTAGCCAAACTCAAACCTTCCTCCCACACCAAAGACCCTCTCCCTTCTGCACTTATCCAAGATCTCAAACACGTCATTGTCTCCCACTGGACCAACATCATTAACGCCTCCCTCTCAACAGGGAGTGTTCCAATCTCCCTTCAACTCGGACAAATCACTCCCATCCCCAAAAATCCCAAGGCTGACCTCAATGACCCTAACAATCTCCGCCCTATCTGCAACCTCCCCCTCCTCTTCAAAGCCCTCAAAGTGCGCCCTACTCCAACTGGACAAACACATTGACACGTACAACCTTCTAGACCCTCTTCAAGCTGGCTTCCGCAAAGGTTACAGCACTGAAACCGCACTGCTCAACATAGTCGATGCTATTCACTTAGCCCTGGACAAGGGCAAGACCCACCTACTCATCATTCTTGACCTCTCCGCGGCATTTGACACAGTTTACCACCCAACCTTACTCAAAACACTCAAAAATCGCTTCGGCCTCAATGGCACTGTCCTTAACTGGTTCACCTCCTACTTCCAACATAGAACCCAACAAATTAAAATTCAAAACTGCCTCTCTAGCCCAACTTCTGTCTCCTTAGGTGTCCCTCAAGGATCCATCCTTTCTCCTGCCCTTTTCAACCTCTTTATGGAACCCCTTACCCGTGTACTTAAACAAGCTAAAATCAACTATCACCTGTACGCTGACGACACCCAACTGTACTATAAAATAAAATCCCATGCTGATATCCTGCACCTTAACACTGCACTAACCAAGATCCAAACCTGGTTCCACAGCAACCATCTTAAACTCAACCCTAACAAAACTGAGATCATCCTCTTCTCTCCCAAAAACAACCCTCTCCCCATTCAAACATGGATCGCTGACCTTAACACGCTAAACTGCTCTCTCTCCCTCGCCGAATCTGTTAAATCACTTGACATCACCGTCAACAATAAACTCACACTAAATTCCCATGTAAAGAACTCAGCAAAAAGTGCACTCTTCACACTCCGGCATCTCAAAAAAATCAAACCTTTTATTCCAGCTGAAGACTTCAAATTAATTATCCAGTCTCTTGTCCTATCCAAAATCGGCTACGGAAATGCCCTTCTCTCTGGTGCTCCCAAAATCCACCTTGCCCCCATCAAATCCGCCCTCAACCTCGCTGCCAGACTAACAACAAACTGTAAACGTTTTGACCACATCTCCCCTGCCCTCAAGACCCTCAAATGGCTCCCCATTGAAGGCAGTTCCTCCTATAAAATTGCCTGTATTACTCACAAAGCCCTTTATCAGAAGACTTCAACCTACCTTACAACTAAACTTAAAAAAGCTGGCTGTGCCCGAACACTGAGATGCACAAACACTCTTCTTCTCATACCCCCCCCCCCACTCAAATAAACCACCTCGAAGTCCCGCTCCTTCTCTGGCAAGACCCCAACCATTTTGAACGCCCTCCCCAAAGACCTTCGATGCAACCCCTCCTATTCCAGCTCCAAAAGAGACCTTAAAATTAATTTTCTCACTAAATTTTGGGGAAATTAAATCCCTGATCTCCTTTCTGACTACTTTCCCTCCTCCTTCCTTAGGCAACTCCGCCTACCCCCCACACTCACCCACCCCCCTCCTGACACCCTCCTCTCCTCCATCCCCCTCATTATACCCCCCAACTCCCTACTATGTCCACAGAGTCCACTTTGGCATACTGTAAAATTACTATTTATAAGAACATTCTGGTTCTTTCAATTTGTTTTCTGTTTATCCTATATGTACTTCTGCTCACTATGTACCCTAAATTGTTCCCTTTATTTTGTTCGACCACTTGTTTAGCTTGTTTCGTTCAAATGCTATGATTGTTTTCTTGTGTAGTTCCATTGCTGATGTAAGAGCTATATAAAACCTTCAAAATAAAAAATAAAGTGGTATGATGGCAATTTGTCCACGGCCCGGAAAGCCTGTAAAAGCATGGAACGGGTGTGGAGATGGGACTACGATCCAGTTTTGAAAAGGCAATATCTGGCCGCTATCAAAAACTATCACAGGGCCATCCAGAAGGAAAGGGCAGCCTACTTAAAAAGCTAGAATCAGTGGCTCTGTCTTCATTCATCAGACCCCTAAAATCTGGAACTCATTACCTTTGGAACTTCGGCTAGCCTCCTCCGAATTTATCTTCAGGAAGAAAGTGCCTTTTTGGTTCCAGTGAAGCTCTTTCTGTCTTGGCCCAACTCCTCCCCGTATTCAGCATCCTAGCGCTGAGACACTTCGTTAGAAGTAGCCATGTGCTCTACAAAGGGCACTATTATTATTATTATTAAAATAGACATATTAATGGAGTTATACAGCAAAGACATGTTGGAAGATTTGCAGATCAATAGTCTGAAATCACGATCTACATAAAAATTTATTTTTAATAGTTTAATAAGTTTGCGGCTCAGAGTACATCATCCAAGGGCTCATGTGCTCTTCCTTTGTGCAAGTGACCAACTCTGCAGTCATATTTAAGTCTAAGAGAAGAGTTGTTGAGGCACTCGAAAATTGAAAAATATTTCCAACCATTTATACAACAGTACATAATACACAAACTAATATTCTTTTCTTTTCCCAAATGACGTATTCTTCTTTCCAATATATCTTCAAATTTTCTTAATAAACATGTGTTTCACAGTTGACAATAGCAGCTTCTCAAGGTTGTGCCAACGATAAAGAGTAACAAGACGTAAATGAGCACAAAGTAGAAATGAAAAGTGAGAAAAGAAAAGAAAGCAATTAGGGAAATTAGTATATTAAAATAATCTGGATTTGCAAATTAAGATGACATTGCCTACTTTTGTAGTGCATCATCACTGTTTTTCACGTGCATATGTACATTAATTTCTGAAGTCACTGTTTATGGAAATGTAGCATTACAAAATAAATTAGGTACATAAATAATGATGGAAGCAAAGCATACTAGTAGCATTTAAATTTTTAAACTACTGTCACATAATTGGAGTTGAAGGTGGTTTTAAAATACACCCCACATATATTACAAAGGCATAATCAACATCACCGTAATCATTTCACATTTATTATGTATAATTAATTATGTTTCTAAAACGTCAATATACACTACCTTTAGTAATTTTACTGTTTTGCACTTGAAGTGTATTTATTTATGCTTGATGTCATCATAAAACATTATTATGCCTATTAATTGATTAGTACTCTATTACCCCTATTCTTTGTCATGCACTACCACACAGGTAACTTAAAATGCTACTATTTTCCGTGGAGTTATATCTCATATGAAGGTTGAAATCTGTTTTCCTACAGAAGGCAGTAATATGGTAATCTAATTGTAAGAATATATCTGTGGATAATGAATAGACAATGATATAATGTTTCTCACCATTGAATTGTTGGTGTCTTAGGTTTAAACAGTAGAACATTAGTTCTACAATCTGATGTTGCTCCTAAAATGGCATCAATGATATCTAAATAGGAAGAAAACATAAACCTCACACTCTTTCTGGAATTTGGTCTATGACCATAAACAAAAGAAGTCTGAGAGTTGGTTCTATAAGTATGACATTGGACCTTGTCTTGAGACAATGTATTGCACAGAAACCAATTGCAACATTTCCTATATCATACATTCTAAAACAAATACTATGCCATAATACCTTTGAATTGAATAACGAGAACAGCCAGAGCAGCTAAAACAATTAGCTGCATGTTGTTAAAAATGGAGCAACTGTGTATATTGCTAATATGTATATCACATATCTGAGAAACTTTGCAACCAAGATAAGAATGACATCTTTAAGATTCAAAGTTTCATCGATAGTGACTCCATAAACATGACACCAACCAGAGGAGATAGAGGGCACTCTGATTTATTATCCCTCTCCGGAGAGTCCTGCTTCAACAAGACTCTGGCTGATGTAGCTCTGTTGGTTGTCACTAAAATAATTTTTCTCATGCTCTACTCTAGATCAATTTGTTACAAAAATTATTAACAGAAATGGCCATTCAACTAAGTTGAATGTTTCTTTGCATTCGAAGATACGCTTGCGCTTCCCTAACTTCCAAATTTCTCTATGAGCTATGTTATCCATTTTGTGTTTTCAAGTGTTTGTTTAGCCATAATAGGGCCACGTCTTCCTCAACCAAGAATAGGAGGACCTTTTTCAGTCTGGCAGCAAAGAATTTTGGAATCAAGACTGAGGAACACTCTTGTGCCAGGAACACACAGGTTGGTCAACTTTAGCAGGACTGTGATGGCCACCTCAGTCATCGGGTGTCTTATAGCTAGTTCTAAACGAGTGATTTTGAAAAAACTAGGTAGAGTCTCAAGATGGAAGGTGCATTTCTCACTCATGTAAGATAACTCGTTCATGGATTGAATGATCATGGTTTATGGCAGTTTCATGGCAACCCACATTTAAAAAAAAAAAAGCAAGACAAGCCAGTGACTCAATAAAGCGTTTGTATAGACATTGTTTAGGCTCCCCGTAGAAAGCACTGCTTCTGAAATGAATCTGATGGAACGCACTTCCTCTTAACATTTACATTACCTGAGTTGCTGGGAATCCTGGGTTTGCCACCTGGTTTGTTTTGGTCATAGGTGTACCAGACATAATCTCGGACGCTTGCTTGTTTCTATGGAATACATGAAAGAGGTTTAAAACCAAAAGCATTTATCGTTAGACACAGCCTTTGATTCTGTGAATTGGCCATATTTGCTGCAGATAGTAGGAAACATGGGGTTTGGTCTTTCATGTCATTGATCAGACTTCTTTAAAACAGTTTTCATAGCTATAGTGGTACTTTCAGATTTTTTCATTTTAGAGAGGGGGCTCGACAAGTCACCTCTGCTATTCTTTGCGCTGGCACTGGAGGCACAAGCGGTATGTGTTAGGAAAGATGTCCTTGCCAGGGGTCTTGGGTGAATGAGAGGCTTCCCCTGAATGTTGAAGACTTCCTCTTGTATGTAGAGGACTCCAGATCAGCAAAAAATAGAATTTCATATATCTTCAGGAAATTTGGTAAGCACTCCCAGATATAGTAAACTTTCATAAATGAATTACATTCCCCCTCTTGGTGTGGGAACCGATGGTAGAGCACTCCTTCCCTTTTAAGACGGCAACATTCTTCTATTTGAGCATTGATATGACCAGGGTGAAGGATGGTTTCCAGAAGAGCAATGTATATAACACCCAGCT
Source organism: Triturus cristatus (assembly GCF_964204655.1). Taxonomy (NCBI): domain Eukaryota; kingdom Metazoa; phylum Chordata; class Amphibia; order Caudata; family Salamandridae; genus Triturus; species Triturus cristatus. Next base: position 171,900,998 of record NC_140581.1, on the reverse strand, counting down.
CAATTTAAGGGAGCTATCCCTTTCCCTCTAGTAATATTTTCCAATTTTCTTTACCTCCTTCAGAGGTACCACATAATGTGCCTGAGAACTTCCTCTGAAAAATATATGTACTTGTCCATGCTTTGTTATGGACTGGCGGTCCACCATGGATTGCCCTTGAAACTCGAACGCATGTAGTTAATGACGGAGGAATTGCATTAACAGACCTGTGGACGTATTAGTAGGCAACACAGTTAGTTGCGATCATTAACTGGACATTCTCATCAAAGCAGTAACCCTCAATCCAGGTTGAAAAACATGCCATGAGTGAGGTTACCTAGCATCACTGGACTAGCTCAACTAAAGTCCTTACCGAGATATATGTCAGCGGTAGCTCGAATGTAGAGACAGGCCTACAAAATGATGGCACGAGAAGGTAAATTAATGGGAAATATCCCTCTATGGGTATGTAAGAGGCTGGGCGAGCCAGGCTCTTTTCATTGCTTCCAAAACTAGGACCTAATTGGGATTTCTACCCTGAGAGATGTCTGGGGTACAGATGACTTAAAGCCCATTATGCAACCTGCAGAACAATATAATCTGAAAGCTATAGAAATACTATTTATATAATTCTGCCATGCCTTACGGACCCATGTAAGAAAGGTCTCACAAATCTTGATCGGACGCCATCAGAATGCAGAGTAGTCTCCAAGAGACTATCTAGAAAAGCATTGTCAATGACCTATAAAATGCTGATGAATAATGCAACATGCAACCTAAACAAATGAAAAACCTGGTGAATGGCCAACCTAGGAGAAACTGAGGTGTCCAATTGGGAAAAGGCCCTTCAGTACCTGAAAGCGGTAACCGTATTAGCAGGATTCAGACTGCCACAAATTAAAAATATTACGCCAGTGCTTAATTTGAGGGAGTGTTTGCCGGTGCTTCACAGTAGCACTTATGACAGATCACCACATGGTGGAGCTTTTTGTCTATTATTGAGGTGAGCCCATCAACGAAGTATATACTAATACAATATACAATAAAAATGAATAATCCCTGCATTCCAGGCCATTCTTGTAGCTTTGGGTGGTCTGGAATAGTTTTAATTGTCACACTTGTAGGGGTGTGAATTTTAGTAGTTGTGTTGATAATGGTGCTGGCAGCGTTGGCAGGGCCTGTGAGTGGTGCAAGCTGCATTGGCCTCTTGAGCTGGGTCCTGGCAATGTTTTACAAATTAACCACCGTACACCACGTGTAGTATACCTGAAGAGGGTTAAAAAGGTTCGGGAATATGGAATCTGATGTTCTTGAGAGGGTGTGGCCAGCTGAAAAACCTTTTCTGCATCATATGGTTAAGTCTGGTGTTGACACAATTCTGGGTGGGGAGGGGGCATTCATATGATTATAGTTCTGGAGTCCACAGTATCACATATGCAGTTGGGAATATGGTCTGATAAGAATTTACTGAGAAATAAATTCAACTTGGGGCTCATGATTGCACTCAGTGGTGTGGCCAGACTTAAGAAAACCCAGAGGTACCAACATTGGTGAAATGGAGGCTCAATATGGATTGCGTCATCCTGGCAGAAAAATGTGGATTCAAGGGTAGAGTATGCCTATGTGGAAACTATTGAGACAACCAGGACGAGGGCTGGAATGGAGAAAATAATACTCAGGCGTGATAAAGATGAGATGGGATAGTCTGCAGTGCACTGCCCCGCCCTCATTTTTCCCCCACTGTCCACAGCAACATCCACACAAAAAACTTAGTAGCACATCTGTGACAGTAAATAATGTCCCCTCCCCCACCCCCACCATGAGGACACTAACGACCCCTATGCTTATTGGGAAAAAAATGTGGCTTGATGCAGTTGCGCTGAGTTTATTGTGTTCAACTACAATTTAAAAAATCAAATTGTTTTTGAAGAAGAAGAAAAGTCACAATAAGTCATGGATGGGCTGTCATCATGCTTGAGATAGACATTTGTATAGAATGCCCACAATATGAAAAGTATTTCTTCAAATATTTCTATTTTATTGCTATTATATAGTGCACATTTAAAATACATTACATTTCGAAGAAGTTGCAGTTACTCAAGTTTCTAAAGTAGGAATTATTAAGCAAACAAAAAACAAACTTAGGGAAGTCGCAGTTTCAGAAATGGCAGTTTTAAAAAGGCTAAATTTTGTTGATTTCCAGTGGTGGCTGGTGACATTTGAAAGTGGTGAGGCATAAACTTTCTGTCGGAGTGCACCCTGGTGAGTGAGCGCAGCGAGCAAGCCCAAACATCTTAAGGGCGGTTTTGGGGCGGTTCTCCCCTCGAGAAAACTTTTAAAAAGAATGGGTAAATGGTGCCTTTTCAAGCAAATTTGAGAAGCAAGAGGGTTTATGGTTATGAGTTTTGTAGTTATTACATTAATAAAGGGATGATATATAACTACATGTAGATAGAAATGTTTCTGGAGCTAGGCCCTGCCAGTGCCATGCACCTCTGAGCAATATACAGGCTCTGTGCCAGCAGGGCCTAGCGTCAAACATTTCTATTGTTGTGTTTTTGAAGCTAGGCCCAGTGCTGGCACTCAGTGTGTATGCTCCTCAGAGGTGCATCACGCATGGCAGCCTGACATTTTGTCAAATACTCGGAGCATTAGTGTTACCCATCTTGCATAGGACAGAGAGAAAGGAGAATGACGGAGACAGGGGAATAATCACACCAACCTAAAGCAAAGTAGCTTGTGGCATGCAACACATTTCAGTTCTCTTTAATTTGAGCTCCCGCCAGACTCTAACCTGGTTCCCCAGCTTCAAGGTCGGCCGCTCTAACCGTTAAGTCACACCCCCAGCGTGTGATAGAAGTTATAAGCCAGTCAATCAGCAAAACAATGACCCAGGGTCAGACTATGCTAGGTGTGAGACATGACCTAAGAAGCAATACAGCAGGAGTGGCACTATGCCATGACGGAGACCCTCTATCTGTTTTCACGCACATACATTCTCTGTTGGACCCCTCAGCTCCCCCCACCCCTTCTCTGTGATCTCTCCTCATAGTCTTGCAGTTCGGCCTAGAGTTGCCTGCCCACGAGCTAGTTATCAACGAGAAATCCAACTCCCCGCGCCTCTAATAAATCCCAAATTGTTTGGGGGATTTCTAAGAAATGAGGGGCTTTTACAGACGTAGTAAAGCGAGTACTGTGGCGGGGAAACCTCAGCCAGCTTAACCCCTTCGCCGCGGCAGGAATTCCGCCTCGGCGCTGGGGGGGTTTGGGGGCAGTTGCGGTGGCCCTGTGCTCGTGACGGAACCACTCAGTCGCGAGTCACGGGTGAGCTGTGCTCATGACGGAGTGGTTCTGTCACGTCTCCGCCCACTGCGCTAATCGCCCACATAGGCGGGGAATTAGCGCCGCGTGGGCGGAGCGGCCGCCAACGGCCGCAGCATGACGGAACCACTCCGTCATGAGCACAGCGCACCCGTGGCTCATGACGGAGTGGTTCCGTCATGAGCAGGGAAAGGGTTAAAGATCGGGCCTTGAGCAGCCTATTCTTTTCCTCGTTCCTAGAAACGGAAGGAAACTATTTCTAATGAGTGGGGCTGTTTTCATTAGAGGGGGGAATTCACAAAGGGTTGAATAGTTCAGGCGAGCAGCACGTGAACCTCTGAGCCAGCAGACTAACTAGCGCTTCCAACGCACCTCAATCTCTATGACGGGGCAGGGTATCCCTTCAGTGCCAGCAATACGTCCCACAAACAGATCAACCAATGCACCTCATCTCTTACCTTCAGCACAGCAGCCCGACTTTTTTTTAACAAAGAGTCCATAGCAAAAAATCTCAGTGTCGAGGTTGTCAGTGGCGCAAGAGAGAAGAACAAACCACTAACCTTGCACAACAGCCAGCGGGGACGACAGCAAGCAGAAAGGCCTCCCTATTCTCCAGGGCCCAACCCCCCACAGTGTAGAGGACACATCTATGGGAGATAGCACTCCGGGGAACAGGGAAGGGACAATGAATGTGGTAGCGCTGATGGTCTTGTAATCTGGGGGACGCGGGAGGTCTAGGCGCCTTCTATCGACGTGCTGCAGACAAGACAGAAGACTGTTCAACTATCAGGGTTGTTTCGAGGGGACTGTGACCCTACGTACATAACCTTTCGTTTACTCACACTATCATGGAGAAACTGGTGTCTCTTTCTTTGTCCTGTTCTCGCCCTCTCCAGGTTAGAAGTCAGATGCAATCGTTTGTACTGGGAATTAAATCCGCCTGGCTGTTATCTTCACAGCACGCGGTTACTAATGTATTTATCCCCTCCTGAACGTCACAATGCGCATAGCGCGTTAACCACCACTGCAAAAGGAATACTAGGAAGTGTAGTAAATGGGCACTACAAGTCTTAGCGGTTCTCAGCGTATAGCCGTTTACGTCACGGCACACGAGGAAATGGGTGCTACAAGTCTTAGCGGTTCTCAGCGTATAGCCGTTTACGTCACGGCACACGAGGAAATGGGTAGGAAGGAGACGCTGCAATGTTACCTGTACACGGCGGGGTCTCTTCTCTTCGACTCTGAGGCGGGTAGGAAAGCGTCTGCCCTCAGAGCACCATACTCAATCCGAGGCGGGAAGGAAAGCGTCCGCCCGCGGATCTCCAACAACGCAGTCTCGTTTCCTCCGGGTCCTTAATGGCGCTCGACGGCGTCCGGCTGAAAATGATGCAGGGACAGAAACTCCAAGCGGGAAGGCAAGCGTCCGCGAGTTTCTAGCTTGACATGGAAACAAGTTGAGTAATGCGAGGAGGACAGGAAGCGTCCCCTTGCCGTTGGCTACGGGAAGGATTGTCAAGCACCCTCCCATTACAGAGGTGGTGCTTAAGTAGGAAAGGCCGCCCCCGGGAGCCGGGTTGTTGTATGTCAGGTCCCGTTGCCTCCTGGGAGTTGCAGTCCCTTCGGCTCCCTGACCGCCTATACCATCGCCCACATCTGCATGTGGTCTTGCGGGGGTGCGCGAGGCCAGGCCCATGCCTGACACAGCCTATCACCGTCACACTCAGGCAGTGACCTTTATAACCATAGCTATTGCAGTAGTGACAGACAGGCACCAGACATACGTTGAATGCACTTCTTTCCTGAATTGCGAGTATTGCTCTACAGATTTGCCTCAACCCTGCTTCCGAACAACACGCTCAGTCCCGCCCGGCATAACTCGTGGGTGGGGTGTGGGGGTCGCGCAGGGAGGGAGGGTGGGGGTTTAATTTAATAATATATATTTTTTTAATGTACCTTCGCCTCCTTTCCGGACTCCTGCGTCACGTCTCCTGCTCTCTCTGCTCACAGAAAGTAGAAGCAGGCAGCCTCCCTCTCCTCCCCTAAGCCAAACACAACGCTGCAATGGCAGCGTTGTGATTGGCTAGGACGCCGTCCATACAGGCGTCTATGGGGGGAGGACGTTTTTTTCATGCAGGCTGCGCAAACGGAAAACGGAGTGTGCAATGACTGGTTTGGTCGGCCCTGGGGCCGACGAAACCGTTAGCGCCCAAACCATTGGGCTAGCCACTCCTCCCAGACTCGCCCGCTCCCAACCAGTCATACCGTTCTTCTGCTTTCTCGCAGTGCGAGAAGCAGAAACTAAAATGGTATTTATACCATTTTATTTTCTGCTTCCCGCACTGCGAGAAAACTGTGAGGCGCCGCGCCGATGCCCACGTGGAGGAGCCGCCACTTGATTACACCCTTATTGAACTTTTTCCCACTGGGCGTGGTCTTATACTACAGGGGTGCAGATTGGTACAGCGCATCTCTTGTGTGATTATAATTTCTCAATATAGGAAGTTTGTTGTGTCATGGAAGTCCAGAATATCGCCAGGAACGCTCCCAGTTATAGCTAGGTCGGGGCAGTGTTAATCCAAGAATAGCCAAAATGTCGTGTATGCTGCAAATCTAAATCCTGATCAGGAAACACACTGGCCCCCGATACAGAAACAGTCAATTCAGACTTCTCACACACACATTGAAGGCACTACACAACTCATGCCCCACTTACCTAAACAACCACCCAGACACCTCTGCTCTGCAGGACTCCTGTTCGCACACATCTCACGCATACTCAGAACCAGATCAGGAGGACAGGCGTTCTCTTACTTCACTCTCTTGCCACATCAGAGCCTCCTCCTCTCAGCTTAAATTCTCCAAGAAGCTGAAGACCTGGCTTCTCAATCAACCAACCTACTACAGGCAGGGCTAGGTACACACACCAGGATACCCTCATGAGTTATAGTGCACTTTACAAATACACATGTCATAACCTATATACAGTGCCTAAAAAATCAGATAACAAGAAGCTTGCATCCATTGTTGGGTTAGTATGCAAATTAATTAAGAGGCTAGGCAGATCACAGGTGGTTTGGGGAAGACTGTGAATCATTAGTTTATCTCTGGTGGAGAGGCAGTATGTTCCACGAAGTTACTCAAATAGAAGCAGAACGTTCCTCATTAAGTGTGCACTTTTAATGTGAGAAAAATCATCTCTCTTCTTGACCCTCTTTGTACAAGGATCTGTTAATATGAAACAGGCTTCAAAATAAGAGCATCTCCTTTCTTGGGAGCCAATGCAATTATCAAAGAAATGTTAGATGTACTAATATTTTACCCACACTCTGGCCACACAATGTTTTATCTTTTGCAGCCTGTTGATGTATGTATTTGGTGGGCAGAGAAAACATTTGCTAGAGTGGCACTGGCGCCTGCTCCAATTTCAGGGTGGTGTGGCAACGCGGAGGGGGACGGGGACAGTGGTGATGGGAAGATCATTTAAAACAAGCATTAGCAATGCAATCGGTCTCGCCTTTGGGACCTTGTATGTATTTAGGTATGCAGCTCATTAGCCCGGGTGCTGAAATATCTAGTGTTCTTTAACATGGAGGGAAAGTAAGCACCAAACTGCGTGACATGCCAGGTATGGGAACACATGGAGAGAATATTGCCTTTCAGTGGGAAATGGTATAATCCAAAATTCTGATTTTTATATAAAATCAGGGCCTTCGGTGGTCATATCACTGAAATTACAAGATGTGAAAACAAATATTATTGTGTGGGGTGCTCATGAAAGACAATTCCTATGGACTGGAATCTAGAGAATGCTAAAGTGATTCTGGTATTTTATTGACCCCTGCTGGTCGTTTTTTATCAAGAAAGTTAATTAGAGGCAGTTGCCAGTAAAATTTCTAAAAAAGAAAGTCCCTCAAAGGCAAGGAACAAGCAGAAAGCAATTCCGGTATTTTACTGACCTCTACTGGTCGTTTTCTATCAATCAATCAATCAATCATGGAATTTATATCGCGCACTACTCACCCGGAAGGGTCTCAAGGCGCTTGGGGGAGGGGGTCTGCTACTGAATGAATGAATGAAAGGAAACTTGTAAACGCGCTACTTAGCCCGAAGGCATCAAGGCGCCTAACCAACAACAATTCAAAGGAAAGGCAAAAATCATGTCTAAGCGTAGGCATTGGCGAATAACCATGTCTTGAGGGCCTTCCTAAAAGCCTGCACGGAGGAAAGAGATTTGATCTCCAAAGGCAGAGTGTTCCACAGCTTAGGGGCGAGAGTTGAAAAGGCTCTGCCACCCCACTTAGCTTTACGTATCCGGGGAACTAAAAGCAAGGACTTGTTGGACGACCGGAGGGTTCTGGAAGGTGTATAAGGGACCAACAAATCCTTCAAGCCTCCAGACCGATTGGTGGCCAGAACCCTGTAAATCAGAGTCAAAGCCTTAAAGGATATCCTGGCCTCAATTGGAAGCCAGTGTAGGGTCCTTCTGGCCGTGTGAGCAGAGGCCCGTTTGGGCAGATCCAGAACCAGTTTAGCAGCAGCATTCTGCACCATTTGGAGACGGGTTAACAGGCCATTGTTAATGCCTAAATAAAGAGCATTGCAATAGTCGAGTCTGGAACCTATCAGTGCCAAGACTATTTGTTTCCTGGCCTGGAAGGACAAATAGTACCTGATCTTCCGTAGGATGTTTATAAGGCCCCAACAGGTGGAGATGGTCCTCTTTACCTGTTGGTCCATCCTCAGGAGGGGGTCAATCAAGACACCTAAGTTTTTGGCCAGGGTCGTCGGTAAGGGGCACACCCCCATAGTAGAAGGCCACCAATCAGCCGACCAAAAATCCTCCTTTCCCCCAAACACCAGAATCTCTGTCTTTTCTCCATTAAGCTTCAATGAATTACAGACCATCCATTGAGCGACTGCCTTCATACAGTTTTTAAAATTAGAGGCAGCCAAGATGACAGGTTGGGCAAAAGACAGCAGTATCTGTGTATCATCGGCATATGAGATTATCTCCATCCCAAAGGATCTAATGAGCCTGGCAAGTGGGGTCACATAGATGTTGAAAAGGGTCGGGCTTAATGCCGACCCCTGAGGGACCCCACAGTGCACAGGAAGGGATGGAGACAAAAACTCCCCCAGCTTTACTCTCTGTTCCCTCTGATTCAGGAAAGATGTCAGCAAACTAAGTGCCGTTCCTTCCACCCCTATCTCTCTCAGCCTCGATGTTAGAACTAAGGGAGACAGGGTATCAAACGCAGCCGAAAGATCCAACAGGATAAGGAGAGTGGTCTGTCCCTTGTCAACCCTGGTGCGGATGGTGTCAAGCACGATAGTGAGGGCAGATTCGGTGCTGTGTTCTCTCCTAAATCCGTGCTGCGAATGATCTAACCGATCATAGGTTTCCAGAAAGTCGACAAGATGCTTATTTAGATGAATTTCCAGCATCTTGGCGGGAGCTGGGAGCAGCGAGATGGGGCGAAAGTTTTTAAGCACGCCCGGATCAAGTGTGGATTTTTTTAAAAGAGGTTTGACCACCGCTTTCTTCCACTGAGGGGGGAAGGTCCCTTCCTTCATTGCCCCGTTCATCACACCCAATAAGGGCGGGAGAAGACAGTCCTTACACTGTTTAAGAAGTTTCAGGGGGCAGGGGTCTAGAGGGGACCCCGACCTAACCTTAGACAGAAGGACTTCAAGATCCAATAAGGAAAGGGATGGAAAACTGGACAAACATCCAAGGGGCACCTCCTCAGGTAAAGGTAACGGGGTGACGGGAGAACCTGTGGAGGTAGATAGAGTCGCCTTTTGTAGCTCTAACGCTGAATGACTGCTCGAACAGCCAGGTCTTGAGCTGTTTCCTGAAGGCGAGGTGGTCCTGGGTCAGCCGCAGGTGGACGGGCAGGGAGTCAAGACAGTTAATTGTAGGCAGTTGAACAGAAATAAAAAAGCAGAGGCAGACAAGTCCTAGGGCTGATCTCCAGAGCCCACAAAGTACATACACATATAAGTATATACTAAAGTATATACAAAAATACGTAACCTGCTCCTGCGCTCGCCGCCTTGTGCTCCTCTTCCGACGCTGGTCACGCTGCACAGGCTCCCAGGGACCGACCACGTCGCTGCTCTCATGCTGTTAATAGCAGCAAGAAAGCAGGGCCGTGATTGGCCTGAGCTGGCTGAATTGACTCTCGCTTAGGCCCAGGGACAGACACAGCTGGTTTGGAGACACATTAGTGCGCATGTCTGTTAGGCCGACCTGAGATGGCCGGCCAAACAGAAATGCGTGCCTAGAAGTGCCCAACACTCCTCCTGTAGTGTGACGCTCGGCAGGATGGCCGCACCAGTGCCCTAACCTCGGCTGGGAGTACTGAATAATAAAATTATAATAAAGTGGTTTTATTATCATTTTATTTTTCATTGGGGTGACGCTCCTCCCCCATCACGGAGCCGCTGTCCTGTACAGTGGTCATTCTTCAAGCCAGTACTGTTCCAGGCCCTAAGTAGTAAGGAAGGGAAGAGCATTGTAAGTAAGACACGTAGACCATGACAGGTAGGAAATGCTGGGTTATTAAATAAAATGAACACCGCCTCAACATGAGGCTCGAGTCAGTCAGTTATAGTCATAGCAGCCACTCTGAGATGAAACACCAACATTCGATAAGAAAGTTCTAAAGGGCTCTGCAACGTGTTGACAAGGAAGTGGAAGAGGGAAGAACAAGAGGATGGGTGAAAGGGCATGTTCCATATTGCCAAATTTATATACAAAGAGCTTCCACACAAGCTGAATAAATGCCTTCATTTTCTAGCTGAAGAACTTACTTACTTTTTATTTACCAGATTCTAAGTGAATAGAAACCCTATTGCCGTTAAGAACTTAATAGTGGGAGTATCCAACCCTCTTGATTGAAATGAGGCCATAACTTGAGCCAAGCTTTTGTTGCATATGTTAAGTTCTTACTACAATGAGTTCAGTAATACAAGTGTTGGGAGCAAGCCAGAGGGCTTGCATTCAGGCCTGCATGATAGCCACTCTTCTTTTCAGCTCTAAATTGTAATCGACATAGCTTCCTTTTAATTGAAAAAACCCAACCAGGGTTTAACTGCATATATGCATAAGCCCTTCCTATCAGGTTTTACAAGTGTTATCCGCTGAGTTCTAATGACTATTCGCCTCACTCCCTAGAGTGTGTTCTTGTGGGTACTAACTAGATTGCACCAGACAGGGTCTAAAACTGGAGGGGTATGGGAATGAATGTAAGAGAGAATGGGAGAGAGAGAAAATTAGCATACCCATCTCTTCTTTGGTATGGCTCGCTTTGGTGTTACATCTCTGATCACAGGGCAGGTGTTCATGAAATAGGTAGCATGACTTACTAGTCGAAAAATGTAGGTGCAGTATTTTAGTATTAGTGCAAAATACATGATATTCCAAACAAACATTTGATATAGCCTTATAGCCTGCAGTAGCGGGCTACATCGGCTGTTAAAGGTCAGCTCCAGCGCTTCGTCTTGGGCCTTTAACAAGGGAACGGGACTTTAATGCCAGTATAGCCCAGCTACTGAGGCCTATAAAGCTATTAGAACATTCTGCCACTAGAGGGCAGAATGATCTAACAAATAAAACAAAGGCCTCAAGGAGCCCGAGGGGATTGAAATCCCCTCGGTTCTGTGCAGCCTTTGTTCACAGCAATAGCTGTTGGAACTCAGGGCTTTAACCGGCCATTAGAAGCCTGGAGCACTCCATTGTTTTCAATGGAGCTCCCAACATTCCACTGTTCTAATATAGCCTTATAGCCCACCATAGCGGGCTATACTGGCTATTAAAGGCCGCTCCAGCGTTAAAGGCACGAGCCAAAGGCAAGGGCCTTTAACAAGGGAGCGGGACTTTAATAGCCGGTATAGCTCAGCTACAAAGGGCTATAAGGCTAGTAGAGCATGCTGCCACTAGAGGGCAGAATGGTCTAATAAATAAAACAAAGGCCTCTCGGAGCCCGAGGGGATTTAAATCCCCTCGGGCTCCGAGTGGCCTTTGTGAAAACAACATTGGAATGTTGCTTTGCGGGCCTTTTCCGGCCCGTAGAAGCTTGGAGCACTCCATTGTATTCAATGGAGTGCTCCACATTCCAATGTTCCAACAAGCATGTATACTCACCAGTTACTGAAAGATGGGTTACAGTGAGCTTACCCCAGGAGAAAGTGAAGCCCGGAAAGTCCCGAACGCAGGCAAGGATTCAGAATATGTCTCAACAGGGAAAGGGAATGGGTGAAACACAGCAAGACAACAAAGCCAAAGCAGAGTCCAAAGAGCAAAGTCAGCATAACAGGAAAAAAAGTTCAGAGAGCTATACCAGTAATTGTGGAAGTAAAACCCTAGAGCCAAAACAGTATCTGAAGAACAAGGGCAGGATAAGCAGACAAACGGTCAAACACAAATCAAAGAGTAAGGTCAGTATAAACAGGCAAGGAGGACAAGGAAACTGAGGGAATGTAAAGAGAGAAAACTTCAATGGTGCTGTACGAAAACGGTGGATAAAGTAGTGACAGCAAAGAGCCAAAACAATGCAAAATTGGCAGGTATCTTATTAGTGTTTTCCTGAAGGTTAAATACTGCCACTGTCTGTCGTGGCCCAGAAGTCCTACCCTTGACCCTGGCCTGGCAGCCACCATAAACCTGTATGATGCAGCCTTAAAGGAAAATGTCTCACTGCTGTTCTTTAATCTTCCTAGCACCTCTAAACCCCTGCTGATTCTTGCTCATCCTCCCCATGCTGGTCAGTAGTTCATGCAGGATTGTAGGTAAATCTTACATAGGAGCGGGTTCTAGAGAGCCTTGTGGTACACCACAAGTCACCAGAGACCTCCTGGGTAGATGTTCACCCACCACCTTGAATCAGAGGAATTTCTTTGTGTAGGAAAATCAAACTCTTCGAGTGGTGGCTCAGCAGCGTATTCTGTTCTAAGGTTTCATATGCTACAGAAAGGTCCAGCTTCACTATGGGTTGCTGAACCCCCGTCGGCTGTCCTCAGACGCTGTTCCTTCATGCTTAACATGCCTGACTCTGCCAGGATGGAAGTCAGACTATTTTTCATACAGTGGGATATGTTCTTGTAGATGGTGAACCAGATGTCAGGTCACATTTGTTCCTAGGATTTTGTGCAGGAGTGGTCCCCCTACAATGGGATGATAATTAGCTAGCTTCACTAGGTTTTTTTTAAACTGCAGATCCAAGGCGTCGTAAGCAAACCTGGTAGCTTATTGCCCAGGAAACACTGAGAAATGCTCATTTCAATGAAGGTAGATGAGCAAGGTAATTAGTGGGATTCATGCTCCTTATGGCTACTTGAACCTTAGAGTTAAGCTGAACCTGGACAACAAATGGGTACCAATTTCTGCTAGATAAAGGCCTCTTTATAACCTACTCCTGGCAATGCAGAAAGGCGCCAACTCAGTGACGACTACTATCTGGCTTGGACTACTCTGTACCACAATATGGTTCTTGATAGTGTTGACTTTCTCAGAGAAGAACTGATATCTCCGGTTTCTTGGGAGTAACCTGGTCCATCTAAGGTTATGATATTGCTTAACTCTTTTAAGGTGCTGAACAGTTCTTTCGAGCAGTTATCTACGGCCAGTGTTTAATTTCTAATAGAATAAGTGCTACACCCAAGTTTTGCTCAGAAGCTTGTGGCTGGTGCTATTGAATGTCGGCACTGCTGAATACCATGGCTACGTAGTCTTGACTCTAGCTCATGCCTCCTTCATCCACCACTAGACACCCCTTTCTTTTTGTCTCACTCTTTCATATTCTTTTTCATCCCTGCTTTCTTTTTTTTGTGAAAATATTTTATTTAATTTTTAAACCTTAGCCAATTACAGTCCACTTGATTTATGATTACAGAACACAATAAGGGGTAATTGCCTCGCATTACATAGTAGGATAATGGTATTAGCCGCTGAAACATTAACAAAAACTGTTCGTCATTTGTAGCACATTGCAAAGCATTGCAGTGAAACACACAGTCCCATCACACACCCTTTAATCACTGACATCTGAGATCGATTCTGCCCGTGGGGGTTCCCATATGTTGCCTCTAAATGCATTCCATTTACCCCATACCCTCGACCTCTTCCTGGGGCAGCCTCTATGCATATAGACTGCTCTTTCTGCCATCATTGCACTGTCCATGTCACAGCTCCATTGTCGGTATGAGGGGATCAGCCCCGTACCCCAGTTCCGGGCTATGTTACGCTTCGCAATTGTCATCCCTAGCGCAGTCCAGTCCTGCATCTTCAAGTTCAAATCAACATCCCTGCTTTCTTATCAATATTTTTTGTGATTTTCTCTCTCTCGCTCTGGAGTCAAAGTCTGAGGAGGAAAAATAAGTGCCGGTCCCCACAAATGAGTGCAAGTGAACCCCGCCTGCAATCACCTTTTCAAATTAAGCACAGATCACTCTTGTTAGGTGGCTGAACAAATATTAGGAAAACCTGCGGCTTTGTGTCTACCAATGTGTATGTGCTACGCATTGGTTCATATGAAGCCGCATGTGAACAGTGTGTGTGGGAGCATGTACGTTAGGTGATTCCATCCATCTTTATGCACCACCATTTACTGCATCGAGTGAAATTCTGCACCTGAATAATTACTCTGAAGAAGGTGTGAGATACCTGTGTCTGAACACTGAAACATGTAAGCATACTAAGTAAAAATGCAATTATTGATATGACCCACAAGCAGTTTCAGTCATGTATGGTGTTTTATGGGGCTTTTGAGATCTATCTGAATGAAAGCATGGTAGTAAATTGTACATATGGTATATAGTAGTAGACAGACAGGCAGCACACCATTAATGAGACTTGGTTTTCTAATAAGGTTAGGATGAAACAATCATGTTTGTTCACCTTATGGGGCTGGTTCTATCAACAGATGTATTTTTTAACCCACAGATACAGACTCCACGGATGATGAGGATAGTGAGTTATCAGGAGGCCCCATAGATGATATACAGGTTACCTGAAGAGCAGCAGAGATCAAGCAATATAGTAACAGTTGAGGATGTGCTGTAGGATGCCACCGGCCCACTTGCCCTCCCCGGGGCCACCACACCACCCCGATGTATAACACTGTGCAGGATGAAGGTACTGGGTTACCCAATACCACTGATACTCCACTAAAAGGGACTTTGCTCCATCCCAATTTCCCACTCCTCCTTTATTTTTCTCGCCTATGTCTTCTTAACTTGTTTTATTTTTATTTTATTTTTCTGTTACATTACAGATTCTGTTTTTTAATAAAAAAGAAAAAGGCTAAGAGTTATAAGATACCTGAAGCAACATAACCACATGAAAGTGTATAATGCTAATGTTCACATCATGCAACAAACGTAATTGTGTTTCCGTTTTCGAGGATTATACTGTATTGGATTACGTCATTAAGGAATGCCTACTGATTGCAATACATTTGGATGTATAGAAAGAACAACCATGCATGAGTCTAAACACATGCGAGTTAGAGCGAACACAGAAAATGTATTGCGGTTTGATAGAACACAAGAATGTCTTACGCTACGCTGTACGGTTACAGACTATGTTGCATATATGCTAATATGTAAGACAAAAAGGATTGGTGTGGCGCCGCGGCCAGGGTGACTGACGCTGGAATCTGGGGATCACGGCGGCAGATTAGCCCAGCACCATGTGACTCTGGGCAATAGCTTGCTTAATCTTCCCGACGGCCCCCAGCGCCTAGAGACCCTTACGGGTGATTGTTCGCGCTTTACAAATGTGGATTATTGTGAATGAAACTTAAATGGCATTAAAAAGAAGTTAAAAAAAATAAATGTCTTTTTTAACAAAATATACCCCACCCACATAGAAGTGGCACAATCATTACAACATGAGCACTGGTAACTCGGCTTTAGGGTCCCTTGCCTTCTACTAATGCAGTCGAGGGTCTTGCATCGGTAGAGCAGCTCAAACCTCTCTCTTTTTGTGAAAGAGAATGGATTTTGGATCAATAGTTGTTACACCAGTGAATTAACTGTTTACCCCAGTGGTTCTTAACTTGTGGAATTAGGACCCCTAGATGTCCGCGAGGCCTACTCATGGGGTCCGCAGCTGTGTTACAAAATTAAATATTAAAATAACTCATTAAAATTCAAAAAGTATATACAAAAAAGCAACAACATGTTAAAAATGTGTTTTTTTTCCCTATGTTTGATTGTGAAAATTTGACAAAATATTTCATTTATTTGATGTCTTTTTTGTGCATTGTTTTGAATTTCAAATTATAAAAAGTTGTTTTCAATAATGATTCAGCGGGGGTCCACAGAAGTGAAAGGGTTAAGAACCGCTGGTTTACACCTCGGGGCAAAGTGTTCTAGAAGCAGTAGAAGACTTTGCTTCACAGATGATCAGTTATGTTATGTTATCTGGTGTTTTATTGAGCGCTCAGCTACTCAAGCAGAGTGTCCCGGCGCTGTGTACTGCTGGGGAACCCATCCTGGCTTTCCCTGTGAGATGGTCCCTTACTGGGCATCTCCAAGGTGAAGACCAAGCATCCCCGGCGCTGATGGGGCCGTTAGTGGAGATTAAGCAAGCTGTTGCCCAGAGTTGCTGAGTGTGATCCATGGTTAGAGTAGGCACCGAGGCGAGAATTATCGAGTCCACTGACCTTGGCCCAAGACCCTGCCGCGTCGGGAATCGAACCCTGGTCCCTGACCGACCTCTGCTTCCGGGTCTGCCGCCTCTAACCAGTGAGCCACACCACTCCACTGTTGTGCTAAGTTGCACAACCTGAACCTTCAGAGTGAAGCTAGGTCACAAAATGTCACAGATGGACTACGGGTATGCCAGCATTGCCAGAATATTGCCAAGAAGTCCCATAATATGTCAATGATGGGTCACTCTGTTGCCAAGGATAGCCAGAATGCAGCCAGACATGGCCACACTATGTCTTTGTGAGCTGCACAAATGGTTTTGCCTCAGAAAAGTGCTCATTTAATTTCCTAGTAGTTCCCAGAAGAGATCTGGTGCGCTGCAAGTTTAGTAGCCATATTTCACAGATCACGCAGGCAGCAGGGAGAGAGAGGCCATCACAGTCAGTGGGATTCCGGATCCAGAGTGGCACCCCACCCGGGTCTGACTGAGGCGTCTGATCGAATGTAGTTGAAATATCCACGCATTTTCACCCCCTTTACTGAATAATTCATTGATTTCCCGTAAACACTACCCCCCCCCACCCCCACTCCACATAGGTCATTATATAGCATGCACTTAACGCCAGATTACTACAAAAGTCTAGAGAAATGTGACATTAGAGAGCATTGAAAATGATATAACATTTATAACTGTTGCATTACAGTTTATGCAGTGACTTACAAACAGCAGTTCGCAAAATACCTGATTCTAGTTCTGCCTGTGCTTTACCCTGTGGCGTTCAAAGACCAGTGGGAATCCCAGCACTTAGTTTATGATTCTTTGTATACACAGAGCTGGTGTTATTTTTGCTTCCCAGTAACAAAGGATATAGGTATTTGACTCCCCGTACCATTTAAATGAGTGCACACCACGTTCTGAGATCGATAACTGTATTTGCCAGCCCCAGGGCATGAGTAAACACCGTTCTCGTGAACCACTTTGCCTGGCCTGCCTGTTACTTCCTCATTTTTTAATCTGATTAAAATGTAGCCTGGTGTATTTCCTCTTAAACAAATTAGTTCTGCTTTCTCACCCATCACCTTACTATTTTAGGAACTATTTACAAAGCAGCATTGTACCAAAATATGCTTTGTAATATATTTAGCATATTGACACAATCACCTCGGCATGCCGTGTGGGCTATTGACAAGTACTGGTTTAACAGTGATGAGTGGAACGTGGGGATTCGGTTGCTTTTTGCCCCAAAGCAGCATGTCTCTGGATTAAGACGTGGATGGGCCTGTCGAATGCAGACTGTATTGTTGTACCTGCTGCTCAGCCTGTGTGTCTGTGGAGTGGAATGTTGGTGTGAGAGCTGGTTATGGAATGTTGGATGAGAGAGAGTGTCAGTTGGAGTAAGGGCTGAGCAGCAGGGAGGCTGTTCCTGGTGGGGCTCTTCTGTATAACATCTTACTTGGAATAAATCAACTTAACTCGTTGAGTGCCCAGCTGTGCTCATGACGAGCCGAGCTCGTCATAACGGCCACGGCCCGCCCACGTGTGATTAATTCCCCGCCTGTGCGGGAGAATTAATCAGTGGGCGGGGTCGTGACGAGCTGAGCTCGTCATGAGCACAGCTCCACTGTGAGTCATGACGAGCTGAGCTCGTCACGAGCACATTGGCGCCGAGCCACCCCTACGGACCGCGGGGGAATTACCCCTGCAGGGAAGGTTAAAGAAACCGACTGGACTACTTCATTACAACATGTATCCTACCTGGTAACTACTGAGCGCAGTAAACATTAACATACTTATCATTCTGACACCAGTTGCACTGGTGGTGGAATCTCACGAGACACTCATAATCGAGGCCACAGGATATATTTTCTGCTTTGACAACAGTTGTGTCTACCAAGCCTAGAGGCGCGATACCAAAATTCCAGCTGACGTCCTTACATCTGATAACTTCCGGGTGTGATTAAATCCGACAAGCTCATATTTCCCACACCATTGCAAACAGATGTTCTTACAGTTTGCACTGGTGGCATAATTTATAGAGGCCCTCGTAAACGAGGTCAAGGTCATAAATGTAAACTAATTTCATGTTCCTTAAAACCTCTCCATATTGCACGCTAATTTTCCAATAGTTCAGTTTTGTCCGGTTCAGTAACATGGGCTGTGTGAAGAATGAGAGCATAAATGTTGTAAAAAAAACTAGATGTGGCAACTATGGAAAGAGGAAGCTGTCGAAAAATTTAGAAATGAAGAGTAGGGCCAAGAATAAGATCAGATATGGTCATTTCTGCTTTTCATGGTTACATCACTAGTCAATATTGCATTTTGCGTGTTAATCACATTTTCTGTTTGTTCTGTACGTGTACAGAGGTGACAGCATGTTTTACCTCTTTAAACATGAGGTATCTAGGAAAAATCTGCAGAGTTTAAACTTGCACCAACAGATCAACAGCAACCAAGTGCAGTGAATTCTGTAATGTGTGTTGTGTAGCATCTATTTCTTATGAATTTAAAATGTAACTGCAATTTTCATTGATCATTCTCATCAGTATAAATTTATAGTGCTATGTGGGCTAAAGGGGGATTTTAATTATAGCAATAACACATGTATGGATATTGTGAGAAAGTCACCCTTTTTGCCCTGATCACCCCCATTTTTTGACTGATGCTGAGGGTAACTGACTCTTACTGTGCTCTGGGCTCTGCTAACCAGGCCCAAGGCCAGTGCTCTGATTGAAAAAGGTATATGGTAATTAGGCATGATTACAATTGACAATGACAGAACCCTGTCAATCCCTAGTATATAATAAGGCAAGGGGGATTCAAACTACCTGTAAGTCCCTAGTATATAATAGGGCAGCCAGGTTTAAAGGCCCAGTAGATTTCCTGCACTAGTGTGTGCACTGTTGTGGGTCTGCTGTCCTTTTTAAAGGCATCGCTGCTTTGCAGGCGATCTTTAAAATATATGCAGATTCAACTTTGGAATTAAAGGTGCTTCCAAAGTGGTAATCTACCTTATTTTTACACATAAGTCACCCCCTAAGGTCTTCCCTAGGTGCCCCAGGGGCATTAGGAAAGATATTTCATATGCCCTGGTGAGTGAAAAACTGCTAATTTCACTTTTCCACATTTATTTATTTATTTAAATTTATATATCAGCACAACAGCTACCCAAAAAGGGTTTCCCGGCGCTATAAAGAAACAGCAGAGCATAGAGAGAAACCTACTGGTTAAAAAGCCAGGTTTTGAGTGACTTTCGGAATAGAATAAGATTAGACTGAGTACGGAGAGACAGAGGAAGAGCATTCCACAGTACAGGGCCTAAACACGAGAAAGTACGGCCACCCGTGCGGGATAATCTGACCTTGGGCACCTGGAATTTGGCCTGTGTGGAAGACCGGAGAGTACGATAGGGCACGTAGGGACGGGCCAGGTTTTGCAAGTAAAGGGGGGCTTTATCGTGCTTAATTCGAAACATGTAAATCAGAGCTTTAAACTTGACCCGGTTTTCGACCGTGAGCCAATGGAGGGTACTCAGCAAACTGGAAATCGAGGCAGTTCTAGAGGCCTGACAGAGTAATCTGGCTGCAGAGTTATGCACCCGCTGCAGCTTGCGTGTTACGTCTTTATTTGCTCCCAGGTAGAGGATGCCGTAATCCAGCCTAGATGTTACAAGGGCCTGGACTACGGTTCTCGGGGTAGAGCTAGGCAGCATCCACACAATCTTCCTCAACCATTTCAAAATGGTGAAACATGTCGCAGTAACCTTAATGGCTTGTTGACGCATAGATTCGTCAATGATAAAGCCAAGGTACGAACATGATTGGAAGGTTGCGGGAACGCACCCATTTCTGTAGGACAGTGTTGAGGACCCCAGAGACTTTTGTCTTTGCCCAGGACCTCAGTTTTTTCACCATTGAGCTTTAGGAAGTTAGCGTGCATCCATGACTTTACTGAGCCCCGTCCTAAGAGCTGAAAGCTCTGTGGTATTTCCAGCTGAAAGAGAGAAAATAATCTGTGTGTCGTAAGCATAAGAGAAGAGCGACAGCCCAGACTCTTCAACGATTGCTGCCAGGGGTCTAACATAAATGTTAAATAGCAGAGGGCTGAGAATAGACCCCTGTGGGACTCCATAAGGTGAAGAATAGATCTTAGAATTGGCTAAAGAAGAAAAGACCTGAAAGGAACAATTCATGAGGAAGGAGAATAGCCAGCTCAAAGCAGAGCCAGTGACCCCTATAGATTGTAGGGTCTTTATAAGTACGGCGTGGGATACCGTATTGAAGTCCGCATTGAAAATTATTAGCTCAATAGGCTAACATTGGAATATTTTATTTAAGTATATATATTGATAGGAAGGAGCTAAAGAAATCTCACTCAAGGACTTAAAAGATTGGTAATGATAAACCCAACAACTTGCCACTGTTGAATTTATCATAAGTAGCACAGAAGAGAAGTTATAGGACTTTCTTTTCTGTGAGCCAAAAATCCAGCCTTCTAGCAGCCTCTCCTGATTGGTCAGCCTTAACAGGC
Organism: Triturus cristatus; assembly: GCF_964204655.1. NCBI lineage: Eukaryota > Metazoa > Chordata > Amphibia > Caudata > Salamandridae > Triturus > Triturus cristatus. The sequence goes on along the minus strand of NC_140581.1, from coordinate 171,880,513 downwards.
TTAGCCAAGCTGCTTTGATGAGGTGATAAGTGGCCTGCATAGAGCTTATGTTATCTGGTGGAGGTAGTTCTGTAGCTGCAAAGCACAGGCCAGAAAGGGGACTGGCTAAATCAAACTGGATTTCAAAGAGAGCAGGACAGTAAGAAGGAATGCCAGCCCGGCCTACCCTCTTTTCCTGGACCCCCAGCCAGATGGCAGGCCCAGAAATTGAATTTTCAGAAGTTCTGGAGGGAGACGGTTAAGGGAAATGAGCCACACCAATAGATTGGTTTAGCCAGGTTTTCTCTCTTGGAGCGAAATTCTCCATCTTGAATTTTAAAGTGCAGCGCTTTGTGGGATAGGAATATGCCATAATCTGGAGGAAGTTGAGTCATGCTTTTGAGTGGCACTCTGCACCTCATTGGACAGGGGTGCCCCCCTACATGTCAAACCAGATCATTGAATAAATAAGTGAGAGCTGAGTAGCAACTAAGATTTGCTGCTTGAAACTACAAGGAGAGGGACTGCCCTGGTAGAATCCTGGTCTGCACCCCAAATGATTGCAAACTGGAGGACTGCTCCTGCTGCACACTTAGAACTACAGCCCTGAGGACTTTGCCTTGCTTCAAAATGGATTAAGGAGTGGACTAGCTAGAAAGCAATAGGTTAACTGAGCTTCTCTGCACCAAATCCCTCAAGAAGTCCCTAGCCTGGAGTGCGTCCAGTGAACTTTTAAGGATTTGGCCAGGTGCATTGTGGGAATTGCAGTTCCAAACTTCCAAGGACCATCTCAGACCTTCTAGACCCTTGGATTTTTGTTTTGGACACTCCTGGCACAACCTTTGGAAAAAGCTCCACAAGGGGATCGACTTGAAGCCAAGAGTCAAACTAGCTATCTTCCACCATGACCCGCACTGGATTTCAGGTTTGTCCCGCTAAAAGCTCCGGAGCTCCAGACTTCCAGGATTTAATCGGGGCATCGAGGAGAAGCAATCTGCCAACGCTGTATCAAAATCGGCCTGCTGGAGAGGATCGCCCGACCACAAGAAAAATTCCTCCAGAAAAGTTTGTAAGTCAGAAAGTAACATTTTGACCAGGGCCTCCCGCTTAGTGTACCCAACCAGGGCTCCATCACGGTCAGCCTCAAACTTTGACTTTGCCATGATCAAGCGTGACCAGATGTTTCAAGTTGATGCTATTAGTTTAAAAGCACTAGGGGGCGTAGACAGGCCGTGCACCAAGATGGCTGCTTGACTGAGAAGCTCCAGAGTGGCCGCTCAATAAACGCAGCCGTGCTCTGCTCCGTCGGTGTAATAGCAGCACCTGGTTATACCCGCCAATGCCTGCCAGCCGCTAGAACGTCCCGGGCCTATAGGTGGTGAGGAGCGCGGACTTCTGACCCATGCAAGGGCCCTTGCCGGCTGTGGCCTGATGCAGCCCTCGGACGCCCTGCAGCTACAGAGGTCCCGGGTGAGCCTGAGGGTGGTGCTGTGGCCACGCAGAGCGGATGCACGAAAATCGAGGCCGTAACAGAGGAGATGTCAGGCTGTGTGGAGGCGTGATAGACATCTCGTTGCCTCGAGCAGCTGAAGTATTCAACAACCTGTGGCAGTGAGTCTCTTCTCCCCCTATTGCTGCCTCATCGTGCCGTGCTGGCTCGGGTCGGCTGATCGCCACAAATATCGGCCTGATTTACCAGCCTAGAGCGCCGCTCTCAATAGACCCCGGAGCCAAGCAGTGCTGAAAGGCACCATGTGAGGTGCATCATCCACCGGGGCCTCAGTGATAGCTGCTCCCTGGGTCTGGCGCAAAGCCGTACAGAATGTTAAGTGAATGGGAAGAGCTACAATAGAGGATTCCTATCCATGTTCACATTATGGGCAGACCTGTTTGTCGGGCTGAAAACGACATTTGGAGCAGACATCAGTGGTTTACGCAGGTGTTCAACTCGCCCTGATGGCTACGGGGGATTGTAACACAACTCAAGTGCATAAATCTGCGTTGCTGGCCCTCATCTATGACCACTTTCCCCAACGGGCATTGAGTCTCCCACTCATCAGCGGCACTATCACCACTCCAATATTGCTGCACACCATGGGTCGCGGTGACCCTAAACAGCGATAACTCACCTTCGAGGCAGCGAAGACCCCCAGGTGCAAAGACAGCAAAAGTCTCCCACGTGGGGACTCCCAAGGTCCCACAGACCCTGCCGAGTCCGATCCCCCCTCCACAGATGGTGTTACGGCTATCATGGCTGAACTGCAAGCCGGATTTAAGGCCATAGATGATTTGATACATTGGCGGCCCGTTTGGATGGTAAGCATGGCCACATTGAGCAGCATGAGACCCGTATCAATGCTGCAGAACATCGCATTTCTGAAGTGGAGGATACACAGTCGGCTGTGGTTAAGCGCCTAGAACGCACTAAACTAATTCTCAAGGCAACAGCGGCTAAGGTGGAGGATTGGGAGGCCAGATAGCACTGCAACAATATATATATTGCTGGGGGGGCTGAGTCCACCAACACGGGCCCCATGGAAGCATACGTGGAATTACTTCTTATGGAGCTCTTTGGTTGGGAAACCTTCTCCTCAATATTTGCAATTGAGCGGGCTCACAGAGCGCTTGCCCCTAGATTGGCTCCTGGTGCTCCGCCGTGACTCATAGCCTGGCTCCTGAACTACCACGATCGAGACACTGCTTTGCGCATGACTCCGGATAAGGGAGAAATTCAGTATCTGGGCATGTCGCACTCCTTTTTTTCCTGATTTCACTCCAATATTTCAGGAGGCCCGTTGCAAATTTCAGGACATAAAGCGGGCCCTGTGGGGGACGAACTTTCAGTATGCCATGCTTTACCCGGCGCGTCTACGCTTTCAGCTCAACAGAAAGACCCACATTTTTGATTCGCTAAAAGAAGCTATGGATTTTTGGAAACACCATAAGCTGAATTCGAACTCACAATCTATGAAATGATTTTCCGCCTTCCAATTCCCCCCCCCCCCCCTGCGAACTGTTGAAGCCAGATGCTCTGTGAACTGAACTACTACATTGGGCTGAAACTCATTCTACCTGTCGGATGATCCGACAAGATCTCGTTTGTCTGTAAAACTCTTTTCATTATTGGCTGCACATGTTTTGCAGTAATAGCTATTTTAACCTAAAGCGGCTTCATTTGGGCATTGCCTCCCCCCCTAGGAGATCTCTTACTGTTTGGTTGGGAAAAATCGGATTCACCGGATACAGGTTGGGTGGATATCCGATGTGGGTGGTGGGTGGAGGGTTCTGAGTTAGTTCATGTTTTTCAACAAATGTTTGGTATAGAAAGGATGTAACATATCTCAACCGCTGGCCTTACGCAATTCTAAATAATGATGTTTCCCCATACACCTTACCATGGCTGCAATGACACGGTCAGGTGAGAACGCCAGGGCGCTGGAGTTAAGGTGCATGTCATGGAGTGTGAGGGGCCTGTCTAACCCTTGCAAAGGGAAACAGGTATTAGCCTATCTCGCCAGACGCACTGTGCATATAGATTTTCTACAGGAGCCCCACCTCAGACAACCGCTTTGACTCTAGCTGGGGCGTCAATCGATTTTTTGCTAGTTGCAGCACCTACTCGAGAGGGGTCTGCATCCTGATTCACAAGGCAGTTCCATTCCAGGTTCATAAAGTAAAGTAAAGGACGATATTCATTGGTGGCAGGACGCCTCAGCATGAAGCAGATACTACCGATCAATGTGTATGCCCCCAAAATAGATGCATATGACTTTTTCCCTGGCTTCTCCTCAGATATTTCTAATTTCCCCATTGACTCCATTATGTGGGGGGAGATTTTAATCTCACGCTGCAACACTACCGGATTGGGTCATGACACCAAACCACAATCCGCAAAAGCACTTAAGGCCCTTTTGAAGGCCCTCTTATTGACAGATGCCTGGAGACACCAATACTCCTCTGATAGAGGCTTTTCTTTCTACTCAGCACCACATAGTAGTGGTCCCGTATAGACTATTGGTACTGGTCCCCCGATCTCTTGATCCACGCGCTATTGGTGGATTATCTAGCCCGTACCTCATCAGACCATTCATCAGTGCTACTGTCTCTTACGGTTCCCAATAACCATTCACCAGTGCTACTGTCTCTTTCACGATGGTCCAAGCTCCTCAGGATCAGGGTGATGCTCAGAGGGGTCCACCTCCTGATTTCCCCACACTCTGACTACACAAATGATTTACAGAGCATAGAGTAATCAAGCGAGGGGTAGGGTAGGAACAGTGTGGGAAGGGATACCTGAAATGAGAAAAGCAAAGGGTTAACATTAACTTGCTCCCTGTCTACTCTCATGTAATTCTCGTTAAGTCACTTCCGTACCATAAACCTCTGGGTGAACTCTCCCCTCAGTTGTGCTGCTAGCAAGATGCGTCTCTCACCAATGGGAAGCTGTGACACACAAAAGGCAAGACCTGTATAAGCAACTTATCTCTTTCAAAGTTCCTACTTATTATCGGCCCTCAACCCTCCACACACGTACCACATTACTTATCCAAATAAATCATAGAAACTCTTGACCCACTCCAGAAATCATGAAAAGAAAAACAAGGCCCCCCACTCCTGTGGGAATTGAAATGTACAGTTTTGAGCAGGTTGCTAAAAAGGCCAAACAGTACTGGAGTACCAAACCAAATCCTTGGTCCACTTTCCCAAGGGCTCTGGACATTTAACTGTCTTAACAAGAAAAAACGGCCTCTTTAATCAATCGGCGGGCTTCCCCCATAGTTCGCTCATAAATCAAAAGAGAGAAGTGTCTGGTCTCTGTACCTCCTTCCCGGATATCCAGAGGCTTTACTCTCAGGTAAAATGGAAACGTTTTGTTTGATTCACTTGAACGTCTCGCTGGACGCCAAGAGGCTTACCGGGCTCTTCTAGACTTCCCTAAGGTCCACGAGCCCCTCCGATTGCTGCTCCTCACTAGGAATAGGGTCCCCCTGGCGATTAGCCTCGTCCAGGCGGGATACCTCCTTGGGCTGTAACGGATTCCTCCGCGCAAAGGTAGGCAACGATAGGGGGTCCGCTGCGCTCAGCCGAGCGGGGCGGTAGAAGTGGCTCAGTAACGAGCCCAGAGTTGACGTCTTCGTCGCTCTTCGCGACTTCACCGCAGACGCCACAATCCAAACGGGAAACGCCGTTGCAAGGAACTGTTCAGTATCGCGTACGACGCGCCCTGCGCCGTACGCGATTATATGGCCGTGGCTCCTCCCCTCCTGAGGGGGGGTCCGCTGGGAAATGTAGTTCGTAGGTAGGCGTGACGGGGAACAGCAGTTTTTGCGCTTGCTTAGGTAGGCGCGGCTCGTCAATGCCTGACCGTCTCTTACGGTTCCCAATATTGCACGACCATACAGGCCCCGGCACTAACCAGATGAAGCCCTCCTCGATGCCCTATTTAAGAGCGAAGTCAAGAAAACCATAACTGAATACTTCTAACTCAAGTCAGGCTTGGTGCCCCGCTACGCCACTCTGTCGGAAGCTTTTAAAGTCTATGTACGCGGCATCTGCATGACTAAGCAGGCTGGAGTACTGCGCACTATTCATCATAATCTCGATGTGACCGAAGGGGCATTGAGAGAGCTTGACGCATGCACCCTGGTGGGCAACACCGCCCCCCCTCCTCCCTACATCAGATGGCAAAGCATCAGAGGGCAAAGCTCCTTGTGGAGTTCCAGGAACTTGCAGCCCGTGAAGCTAATTACTTGGTCAAATGCACGCAAGCCAGTGTGTATGGGGAGGGAGAGAGACCAGGACAGACCTTGGCCAGACTGCTTAGCCCCCGACATCAATCCTCCTATGTCACCCAGTTGCTATCGGATGACGGCCCATCTATCACCCAGAGCACAGATACCTCATCTACCTTCCTCTCCTACTACTCTTGATTATATACCACTTGTTTCCCACCAACAGATGCCGTCCTCACCGACTATCTGGCTGAGGTGGCAGTGGTCTGGATAGAGGAAGGCCAGCGCCAATTCCTGGCTTCACCTATTACGGCTGATGCGATCTCACAGGCCATAGGCGACCTTGATGGAGCTTGAGCCCCTGGCACAAATGGCCTCACAGGTCTATTTTACAAGACATACAGGGGACCTATTTCACAAGGTCCAATTACGTTCCGTGTCTGACCTCCCTGAGGAACATAATGTATCTTCACTCTACAGATTCCTTCTGCATAGAATGCGGGCCTCCATATTTGCCACACTACGATCCTCTGTAGTGGAACCGAAGGATATCCCCCCGCTTTCCACCGCTATTACATTGCCCAACAATGCTCATCTGGTTTCCCGTTTATATCAATTAGCTCAGATGCTTCGACCAGCGGTGGGGGTGAAGACTTGTGCAGCATGTGAAAAAGACTTGGGCCAATCCTTGTTGGATAAAACATGGGCGTATTGTGAACAGACCAATTTCATATCTTACAATTACAGACACAAACTTCTCCATTTCAAATACTTACATAGAGCTCACATTACACCAAAACTTCTTGCCAAAATAGACCCCTCTAAATCCCATAGTTGCGCAGCCGACTATGCCGACTTCATACACTTGGAGTGGAACTGCCCACCGGACTTGTTGTACTGGGAGACAGTCTTCAGGCATCTCGCACTAATGATTGATTTTGAACTAACCCCCCATTACTGGCACTGTTGGGATATGTGAAAACATTAGGTGCTGGAATTTCTATGCATCATTGCCATTGCTTTTTTACTCGTCAAGAGACGGGTCTCCATACATTGGGGCAGCCATGCAGCACCAATATTTAAAGCTTGGATGAGGGACCTAATATACTGTGACACTAGCAGCGATATTTATGCGACGTTATTGCCCCCCTCCTCCAGGCCTAAAGATGTTTGGCAACCACTTTGTTCCTACATACTGCTCCATCCTGAGGAGACAAATTGAAACTGGGCACTCCTGACCCGATCTGAGACCTTGTGGTTATGGATGGGTTGGGATTACAAGGAATATTATGTAAAGACATGGTGCAACTCCAGCCTATGCTGTAACAACGCCATGTTGGCTCCTCCTCTGGCACGAACCTCGATCATCTGACCTTGCTCTTGTCAACCATTCATACTGTCATTCCGTATTATGAAATGCTAATATACTAGGATACTATTTCAATTACGTAAAAAGTCGTAGTCGCCAGCTAATCATTAATTATTCTTCATCTCCTTTTTTATTCTTTGATGTACATTCCCTGCACTGTTAATTGGTTCTGTCTAAGTTGGATGCTGCTACTTCATTTTCCACCACCACTTGTCTCACATGACCCTGTAGGTATGTATTATGGCACCTGTTTGTGAAAACATGCAATAAAAACAGTTTTTAGAAAAAACGTTTTTAAGCACTAGAAAGTGTTTCATCTTTAAGAATTCATATCTCTGTTCCCTATATTGGATTTTGGCGTCATTTTAAAGATAACATTATTTCCTATGTTTATAAATTGGTGTGGTATTTTTATTGTGTGTTGTATCTTGCTTATTTAATGTATTGGTGTTTTTAAATGCTTTACATACCTGTCTCTAGAGATAAGCCTGCCTGCTTGCAGCCAGCTACCAAGGGTTGAGCCCGGGGCTAATGTATTGAGACCTGGACTGGGCCTTATATTGCGTTGGTGGCCTTTTTGCTAGTGGTAGGTGCATACTTACCCGTACTAATAAACAACAGTCCAAAAGATATTGAGAGCTCATTTTAAAAGCATTCCAAATTTCTTTTTAACAAATCCATATCTAACTACACCTCAGTATAACGCGCTCCTCTTTCGTGAAAGGATTCCATTCAGTGCCTTTAAACAAAAACGCATTCCAAGCATCTTCCCTGGAAACAAATCAGTTGCTGGACCACTGAGATTTAACGTTATTTGACTATTGTTGAAGAACGTTCCCAAACGTGGAACAATAATGAAATCACATCAAATTTTATTGCATTCATCTAATATTAAGCTTCCATTGTGTCATGTTCAAATATTTCGACTTTCAAGTAAATATGATAGCTGTAATACATTACATGACTAGAGCGTCCCCTTCTTCAGAGGCCTCAAATGGGACAAAACATACAAAATACAAGTCACACACTAAAAAAAGAATGTAAAAAAAATAGTCATCCAATCCTCAATATAGAACAACTAATTAAACTAGAAAGCACAACATTGATAAACCAAAAAGTGGAGTACATCTTAAAAAAAAAAAATTAGAAGTAAAAAAAATATGAATGCATACAAAGTGCTTGGATTAATTAATGAATCAATAGATATTTAAAACCAATATGTTTTATATTAGATTTGAAAGAGTATGAGTAAAGAAAAAAACATTTAAAAACTGCAGAAGCATGAATCGGTGAGAACTTAAATAAAGAGCACTCACATTACATTAACTAACATCATTGTGCCCTTATTTGCATAATAGCCCATATACATAAAAAACAAGCATATTGTGAATTTAGATTTGCATTCACCAAAACCTATGACAAAAAAATTAGGAGAGAGGCATTTGATGTCAATTGATAAACTATATAGTGAGTGTAGATTTACACCTTCCAGGAATTGTGATAGACAAAAGCTTGAGACGTGTGCGCTCAAATGGCATTTGACGTCAATTGTTAAACTAGAAAACCCTGAATAAGATTTTCCACTATAAATAGTAGGCACAGTCATGCATACATTTGAGTAGCATCTAACATCAATGAGTAAAATAGTAACAGAAAAGAGTATATCTACGCTATATATAAAGAATGTAGAAACAAGTGTCCTTGGATAATGTAAACCATGCTCAGAAATAATGAAAGGTCCTTGGAACGTTGAAATATATTGTTGAGTAACTCATATTTTAAGTAGTAACAAGAAGGATCTGTACCAACAGTTTCTCAAATACAAAATGTTGCAGATGTAAAGATTAGCAGCCAGCGTAAATAGTATTTCTACAGTGCAACTTAAAAATGCATGTTAGTTGTACAATTGTACAAGTTGTACAATAGTACAAGTTGTACAATTGTGCAAGTTGTTAAACTTGTACAATTGTACAAGTTGTACCCTTTTATGTGCATTTCAGCAGATTGTTGCAGGCCTAATGTCCTGTCTGATTAATTAATTGTAAGACATTTAAAAAGAGATGGATGGAGCATGTAATCTGGCAGGACAAGATAGTTCTCTTATATTCAAATGCTTATTATTTAATAAGGCAAAGAAAACCACTTTAAAGCAAACTCTAATGGTTGTTGTTCGAGCTGGTACATGAACCTTTCACATGTCACTAGGTACCGTGGTGAAAGTAGCCATGTATTATTACTAGGAATGACCATGACATACTAATAGAGTGGATAAGATGTTTAATTTGCAACCTACAAATGCATATAATAGGGATCTTCTAAAGGATCATCCTTGAATCATGAGTGCCTCACTCAGTTGTATACCTTTCCTCCAGAAATTCTGAATTTCTGGACATTCTCACCTAATTTGCAGCAGTGCAACTTCAAAAATTATCTGACACTTTTTTGTAAGAGGGAAGTACACTAGACAGCTTTCTAAAATCATTTTTGAAGTGCAGTCTCTGTATTTTAATTGTGTTATGAAGGGTCTCGTAAATTGATGAGCGATAGCACTTATTTTGTCACTAGATCCACTTATCTCTTCGAATCTTGGATCCAACCTATGACCATTTTCTTTGCCTCTTAATAAACGAGCATCCATTGACCAACACCAGCCAGGAGACAGATCTAGTTTGTTATGTTGACATGTGCTAATAGTTTGCCTTTTATTAAAAGGTGCAATCACCTGCACCCGATATCATGGCTTCCACCCCTATTTGGCATCACGGCAAAATGTGTATTTCTGCTGCTAAGGTAGAATAGGGAGGTATTCAGTGATGGCTTGCTTGGAAGTCTAAGGAAGATGTTTCCATCGAAAGTAAGGCAAGTCAAACATCCTTTTACTTCGTTTTCTATTTCCACCAATTTCTTTATAATTTTAGCTTTATTTTTTATTCTTTTCAGCTTAAAAAAACCATTACAGATATTACACATATATAATAAATATTAATCAGTATCATACCAAAGCAGCCGTGCAAGGAAAAATATGCAACTCGTGCTACTCCGTTTAATATGATATTCGTTATGCTATTCATATGTTACAATTAGGCAGAAACAGTTAAGTACAAGTATAAAACAAATAGTTTTTCCTAGACTCTGCGATCTTGCATTTTAAATAGTCTAGAAGATACTAAAATCCTGAGGCATGACAATTTGACATTGCAATTTGCATGTAGCTGTAATGTGAAATGTCGTCCAAACATAAGGGGCCAAAGCATGAAATATCAGCTCTAAATCTGCCCTATTGAAAAAGGTAAGGTCGTCTCTGTATCGATTAACTCTTAAAGACAAAAAAATCAATCACTTCTTATGGATATCTTGTTAAAATCTAGAACATTTTCGCTACCACCAAAATTGCAGTCACAATGATCATTAAAGACCGCATACACTAGCTTGCGGTCACATGTAGGGAGTGTGCACGAGCTTGCGGTCACATGTAGGGAGTGTGCAAGCTTGCGGTCACATGTACGGAGTGTGCGAGCTTGCTGTCACATGTAGGGAGTGTGCAAGCTTGTGGTCACATGTAGGGAGTGTGCGAGCTTGCGGTCACATGTACGGAGGGTGCGAGCTTGCTGTCACATGTAGGGAGTGTGCAAGCTTGTGGTCACCTGTAGGGAGTGTGCAAGCTTGTGGTCACATGTACGGAGTGTGCGAGCTTGCTGTCACATGTAGGGAGTGTGCAAGCTTGTGGTCACATGTAGGGAGTGTGCGAGCTTGCGGTCACATGTACGGAGTGTGCGAGCTTGCGGTCACATGTAGGGAGTGTGCAAGCTTGCAGTCAGATGTAGGGAGTGTGCCAAGTCTAAAGTTGAACTAAAGAAAGCACTGGGCTTCCCATTCGATCTTCTTCCGCCGTAGACAAATCTATCTACATGATGTTGGTCCATGATTGGCTGCTTGGAGACATTTCACATGATTGTTGCGCCGATGCTTCTCTAATCGTTTTGGCTGTATTTAGACTGGCGGTAGAAGGGTTGTTCCAGAGATGCTCTATGCCCAACGCCCTCGGATTGTCATAAAATGCTGAAACCACAGCGTTTTGGCTGCCTCTGGTAGCTCTGCAATGTCAGACATTGCTTTACTGGGTACTTCTGCCTGCTTATCCCTATACCGTCTCAGCCAATATAAACCTGTGTGTAGTGCAATTGAGAAACAACCTTTACAACACAGTCATTACATCGCACTACCTTTACAACGCAGTTATTACATCGCAACATCCTTTACATCGCATGTCGTTAACAACGCAGCCATTACATCGCATCTCACTATAACGCATGTCATTACAACTCATGTCACTACAACGCAGGCATTACATCTCAAGTCATTACAATGCATACCATTACAACGCATAGTACCCTTACACTATCCAAAACTTACCCTGCTGTTGCACTCACTGGAGCTAGAATAGTAATTTTTACCCCTACACTATCCAACATTTACCTTAAATGCGATGTAATATGCGTTGTAATGGTATGCGTTGTATTGGTATAATACTATGTAATGGAATGCCTTGTAAAGGTGGTTCCCAAAAATGTGATGTAATGGCATGCGATGTAGAATAATGCATTGTAAAGGATGTTGCGATGTAAAAACTGCGTTGTAAAGGCATGCGTTGTAAATGTATGCATTGTAACGTCATACATTCAGTGCAATTACATCAGATATCTTGTTTACAGAACTGAAGGCTCAGGGGTGATAATGGAGAGTGCTGGCCCAATTGAAACAGAGCATTGAGAAGGCTATTCACAACTTTCTCAATAGATTTGACGTTTAGATGGCTCCATAGTCCTGCTCCATGGATTGCAGCTGCCATTGCCTTCATTTTTTAAAATTGGAATATGATACATATTGGCTTCCCTATCAAACTTTGCATTTAACAGCTGCAGCAAATCTTTTGTTCATATTTACAATATTCCCATTGCACATATTTACATAATACAAGTACAAAAATGTATGTTACATTACACATATTTATATTTTCAGCCTATGGAGGTATGGTGTTTCCCCCAAATGACTAAATATTTTGGTCAGTAATCGTAGGTACCAAATCTCCGCACTGTATTCTGCCCTTCATGCAATTTCTAAGTTGGGGACATTTGTATTACACTGTCTCGCCAATGAACGCTGTCCCTTGATAATCCTAGATTTTAATTGATCTCTATATTATTTTTGTCATCTTATAAGTCAGACAGGTAGCATTATTGGTAGAATTTGGAACAAATATAGATGTAGATACCATGCGCGCTTTGCATGTTCTCCACGCAGACTGCATTACAGCCTGTATGGAAAACATGTCCACGCTCCCATTCCATGGCTGAGCGCTGAACCACGGCGCTCAGACCCATCACACCGCTGCATTGCAGCGTTGTGATTGGCCCAGGGGAGCCTGGGTGCTTCCTGTTCCGGACCCAGGGGAGAGACGGGGGAGAGACACAGCGATCAGGTAAGTTATTATTCTTTTTTAAAAGGTATACTAGTTTCAATTTTCTTTGTAGCTTTTCTCCTTTCAAATCTCATGTTTATGTGGGTGGAAGGAGAATTAGACTCCAGCATGGGTAAAGGCAATAGGTGATTTTTGCTATTATATATATTTTAACTGTAGTTTGTGTGTCTGTTCTGAGTATCAACTGCTGTAATAGCAAATTCAAACGATGCCCCTCTGCCCAGTGCTAGCTCAACAACATGTATTCTTGGTTTCCCTAATACTGCAAAGGTCTCCGGGGGGGCGCCCGGTCAATCCTAATCAGGATATATATATATATATATATATATATATATATATATATATATAGATATATATATATTACCTACTGGCGGTCGCCAGTAGGTAGTTATAGTTAGGACCCTGTTTCCATAGGAAATCCGCAACATTCTATTTTGAATAACTTTGGCGCCGGTCGACGAATCCTCGCAAATTTCTCAAAATAGGTGGGGCGCTACGCTCCGCTCCTACCCTGAAAGTCTCGGGGGGATTCGTCAAGCGGGGGCTGAGATAAAAGGGGGGTCCCAAAACGCTTTTTTCCCATGCATTTTTCCATAGGACCTTTAGACAGGGCTACAGCCCGAACGGCTGAACAGAATTACTAGAAATTTGGCAGAGAGGTAGTCCTCAGGTCAAGGAAGTGCCTTTTGTAGGTTTGGTGTAAATCTGTTCAGTAGATTCTGAGAAAATAGCCTTTAAATCAATATATATATCTGAGCCAGCTTACGGTACGCTTACCGTAAGCTTACCGTACGCGTACGGTGGCGTGCGCGAGCGCGATTCTGATTGGCTGTTACATCTAAGTAAACATTCGAATCGGTCGAAACCAGGAAGCGGCGGCCGCCATTTTCTCTCTCGCACTCTGAGGGGGGGGCTGTAAACAAAGGCAAAAAACATATAAAGGGGCTGTTTAGACAGCGCCCATGCACATAGCCATGTTAGTTGAGTCCTCAAAGATCCCCCAAGGCCAAAAACGGTAAATTTTTATTTTTTGAAAATTTCGCCGATTACGCTTACCGTACGCGTACGGTGCGCTTACGCTAAAAATTTTAATAAAAAAAAAAAAACACTCTCTGTGCATGGCATATTATTGTCATCACTTACAAATTAAATTTAACAGATTACCTATCACAAGGAAGCGCATAATATGTCCTCCATGTGCGCACGGTGCGTAACGTGGGCACGCGGTGCGCGTAGCGCACTGCGTGCCCACCTTGCGTGTACGGCACTAACTGCGTAAAGTGGGCGCGCGGTGCGCGAAGCGCACCGCGTGCTCACTGTGCGCGCACGGTGCGCGAAGCGCACCGTGCGCGCACGGAACGAACTGCGTTAAGTGGGCGTGCATGCCACGAATGGCGTAAAGTAACTTAGCATTTAAAAAAACGTACAAATTCACTGAAAAAACCATAGGTTTCACACACGTTATAGTTAGGAATTAGCATTTAAAAAACCTTGCTAATTCAATGAAAAAACCATAGGTTTCACACATGTTATAGTTAGCTGGAAATTTTACTGATAAAAAACCAATGAAACTCCCCCGTTATAGTTACTGTAGGCAACTATAACTCACGCGACCGCAATCCTCTGCTGATGACATATGTGTCTTTATGAAAAAAAAATATTTGTAATATATGTATAGCTAAAATTTAATGGAAGAAGACATGGGCAAATAAGTGTCTAAATACAGTATTAGCATCAGCAGAGGATTGGGGTCGCGTGAGTTATAGTTGCCTACAGTAACTATACCGGGGGAGTTTCATTGGTTTTTTATCAGTAAAATTTCCAGCTAACTATAACATGTGTGAAACCTATGGTTTTTTCATTGAATATAGATATATATATATATAGATATATAGATATATATATATATAGTTCTGCTGATCTTGCATCTCTTGCACACACTTGTGCAGCATGTGCATTAGCCCTTCATGCTATCTTGCTTCCATCATAATGAATGAACTCCAGGTCACACTCTTTATTGACATGTGCTCAATTTACCGATCTACTGCCAGATTTTGTCAAGCCCCTTTAGACATAACATGCAGAGACGTCAGTGCATGGCTACTCAGGGGGGCTTCATTGACCCCATTGTACGGTGGCTTGTAAGAGCACTTCGGCTCTACATGTGAAACTCATAGCGCAGATATCCCATAGTACGGCGCGCGCACACAAACACACACATATACTGAATACATTTGTGCAAAGAATAAGTCTACAAATGAATGACTGAGACCACACCAGTTTTGTTTTGGAGAAATGTATGTGGTAGGTTTATATAAAGTAATGGGTGTCTTATGGGCAATCGAAGGGCAGCCAATGAGATCTTTTTTGTGATTCCTTTTTGCGCCAAAGTCCTTTGGATCAATATAACTCCGCCTGCAACGCAGAACAAAAGACAAATAGAACACCACAACCCACCGACCATCCCATGAAAGGGATTAGGTGGATGGAAGTGTGTGCAGTCTAGCAGGGGAATGCTGCACTAAGCTGTTGTATCCCAAAATTGTCGCCCTACATGTGACGCAGGCAGCTACATGCTGGAGACACACCCACACTCTCTCTTTCTCTCTCTCAATGAATGCATGCAAGGAATAGGTCTACAAATAAATAACTGAGGCCACACCAGTTTTGTTTTGGGGAAAGTTGTGTTGCAGGTTTATTTGAAAAGGTAATGAGTTTGCTTCCGGGCGGTCCAAGGATAGTCAGTGACGATATAACCTAAGCTGGCTGCCCGCCTGATTACCCAATGAGGGCCAGGAATGCATTGCATCTGGTGCCTGACCTTTGGGTGTTCACCCCATATC
The DNA here is from genome assembly GCF_964204655.1 of Triturus cristatus. Taxonomy (NCBI): domain Eukaryota; kingdom Metazoa; phylum Chordata; class Amphibia; order Caudata; family Salamandridae; genus Triturus; species Triturus cristatus. The sequence continues at coordinate 171,865,111 of NC_140581.1, read as the reverse complement.
TGTACCCCATAGTTTCCGGAGAAGAACTCACACCCAGAGGCGGAGCATTACCAGGCACGCCCCTAGTTGCTCAGGCTTACAACTTCCTGTGGGAATAATGGGGCACCGGCGCTTCCATCCCGGGGCCGTGTTTTAAGGACTCCTGAGGTATTGGCATGAAGCCCCTGTGGGCTCTTTCCTGTTGTTGCATTTTGCACCAACGTCCTTTGGATCCCCTTGTAACTCTGCCAAGCCTCACGGGTGGCACCTGCTGGTGCGGAGTCCCTCCACCATTGGCATTATCCTTATATGCCCGGTATTTATTTCTTGCTGCATTTGCTGCGCACCTCATCGCTCAAACACCCTTCAGCAGCTGATAACCCAGATTTAGCCCTACAGGTCCTCCTTTTTCCTACTTTAAAGAACAATAAGAGGTGTTTGCCCTTTCAAAATGTTGGTTATCTGCAAGTAACGTAGCTCTCTGCAGGGGGCATGGTAACTTAAAATAACTGTCCACATCGAAGCATTTGCTTCCCTTCCCTACTGAATCTCATTGAGTCTAATTCATTTGTAAATGTGTTCTGAATATCTCTGTACTAAAATTTCAGCACATACTCTAAGTCACAGCAGAGGACCTGTTGCGTTTTAATTCCTGAAATGTCAGTACTGGGATACTAGCGCATTCTTCAAATCAGGATAGAGGTGCTTTGTGAGAGCTTACGTAGTGGAATAGAGGTGCACCGCATGAGCCCTGTGAATAAGAGTACTAGTATATCAGTGCATGGTGTATGTCCGAGCAGTGGTGCATCAGGAGGGCTCTATGCATGTCTCAGTACTGGGATATCATTGCTTGATGGTGGTCATAGAGGTGGATAATGAGAGCTCTGTGGATGAGAGCACTAGTATATCAATAGTATTTTAGTGCATGGTGTAAGTCTGGTGAGTGGTGCATAACGAGGGCCCTATGCATAGTACAGTACTGGGATATCGTTGCTTGATGGTGGTCATAGAGAGGTGCATTATGGGAACTCTGTGTATGTCTTATGGTGCATGGTGCTGGTTTAGCAGATGAATGCATCATGAGAGCCATGGTAATGACAATACTGGAATTTCAGGCTCTGTAGTCAGTTGTGCTGCAGTCTGACTGAGTGGTGTGTTTTTAGGTCTCGCCTGACACAGCGCATGCTGTCTCTTCGAGACATTTAGTAAGTGGCTTTTAAAAGTGCTACCCGAGGCTTTTGGTGGCCTAAAGCTTGAGTGCACGTGAGCATGCACGCCCGCAGCCCCCATCTGCCTTTCTGTCATGGCTCATTAAGCCTCCTCCCCCCCCTTGCTGTCTGCTCTCACTACCCCCTCCCTTCTACCCCCTCCCTTCTCCCCCTCCCTCCTCATTAGCTTGTTATTCTTAACTTCGGAAGCATCTGATGTGAATTCTTCAAGGAGGAATTCACTTTCAACTAAGCCAATGCCGCCTCAGACAGTAGACTTTTTCTGGTGCTTGTTGTGTGTTTCTTTTCGTCGCATTTGGCATATAATCACTGTATATAACGTTACACCATTAAGCACTCCTAGATCTTTTTCACTATACGGTAACTTGTTGCACAGTGCCCGTTTTTGATTTAATTATTTAATTCTTTAATTTGTTACAATTAGCGTCCAGTTGTATTAACTTTCTCAACCCCAGCTTAGCTGTTTTCACACTAGTTGCCCCGTCTACTGTTGGGGTTTCCGTTTGGACTACATGCAGTTGGGACGGGTTTGTGGGGTTACATTGCGCGTCAGCCTGTCCATGCAAGACACTGTGCTTTACCTATGGGATTCCCTTAACCAGCGCTGCGCTGTGATTAGGCCATAAGCCCTATCTTTCATTGAGATCGCACTCGCATCTCACCGTCTTTATGGCGTTTAGCTCCCACGCTCGTCAGACTTTAATGCGAACATAGGCTAGTTCACGCGTCTCCTTCACATTTTTAGTCCCCCACTGCGCCGCCACTCTCATTTCTTTACTTCTTTCACTGTCCTCGGAACCTCTCCAGTTTCGGCATCGGATATCTATCCACGATTTGGGGCATTGTCGTGATTGTGCATGACATGCTCTGCAGCAAAATTACAGTTTGCACTGTCATTATATTTCACGTTCACCGTAAAACACACGCATCTCGTGACTCCTAACGTAATGCAACTCAGTTACCTGCCTATAAAGCTGCTACTTGCACGTAGCCTGGTCTGTGCCTGTGTCTTCTTTGCTGCCTGCAACCACTACGGGACTTGCTGATGACATATATTTCCCCACATTTAATGATTTTCATAGTGACGATTGCAAGCTTTTGTGAAGCTGCAACAAATTTCATAGACTTTTGCAAAGTATACCTTTCTGTGCAATTTGTATGGCCTCATTCAAAATATAGAACCATCTTTATAGTCAGTGAAGAGGGTGGCCTCAGCAGAACAGGAATATATGTTTTCTATATATGAATGCACACATGTATAATCAGATCAGACTCTTTATTTCCAAGAAATGCATTCTTACAGAAATATTGCACATTATTCAATTAATTGACATAAGCAATTACAAATATCATAAAAATCTACAATAAATAGCAATAAATTAAATTACTACAGCAAACACAGAACACCAATCTAAAACAAATATAAAATGGTGTATAAATTAAAATATCTTAAAATTAATTGAGCGATCTGCAGCCCATTATCCCACACGTATCAAAATGTTTGAAAGCGCGACAGTTTAACCAACGCATGCAAAGCTAATTCCATCAGTTAAGGCTACAAGAGAGCATTATACAGGCCTACATAACATAAACTGGCAGAGAGACAATCCATTTAAAACAAGCATTGGCATTGCCAATAGGTCTTGCTTTTGGGACCTTATCAGTAATTAGTTATGCAGCACAATATCCTTGGTGCAACAACATCAACTGTTGCATGGTTAAACACTTATAAGGTACAAGGTTTAGCCATGCAACAGCTGATATTGTTGCACCAAGGATATTGTGCTGCAAAACTAAATACTTATAAGGTCCCAAAAGTGAGACCTATTGGCTATGCCAATGCTTGTTTATATTGTGGCCTGTAGTTACATACAATAATTACACCAAGACTGATGTTTAATTTTAGGAGTATCTTCCTTGCTTTCTTCCACTCGCACACCTAACACCCCCATTCATGGAAATACTTTGATTTAAATGGGAGCCACTGTTGTGATCTAAAAATGGTTATTGTCGCCTTCTTCTGCTTTAAACATTCGTGGAACCAACTCAAGTTCAAGGGAAAAATCACACATTTGGCTCTGAATCTCCTTCTAGTGTTTTGCTAAAGTTTGGTTTGTATGTAGACTAACTCTCTACTCTACCAAGGCACTTGCATCAACCCCCATGCTTATTGGGGAACGCCAGAGTGCACCCTTGGAAATTTCATTCTCGCACTGTTATAATTCCACAGCTTTTGCTCATTTTACTGCACGTAGAAGTTGCTAATTTAAAGTGACTCTGTTACCTGTGTGCTAAAGTAGGTATAGCTATGTTACTTAAAAATAGTAGTGGAACAATAAAAGCTGCTCTCTTAGCTGGACTTATAAACTATACATTAGGATGACACTTCACCATCTGTTCATAGTTGGTGGGCGTGGATTACTTTTACAAGGTTGGGTGATAGATTGTCCACTATTAATCCCACTGAAATGTTGCATAAACATTCACTTTTTTGGAAACCTGTTGATTGTTCTATGTTTCAAAATATGTAAGTTAGAACAAAATTATAAACTATTTTGGATACATTATTTCATTGATCTACATGACCTAGTAATTTCCTTTTTTTATCTTTTACCTCTTATCATATTACACCAACTATCTATATTTTAATAAACTTACTATCTTAAAATGTGGTATTAACATTCCGTACAAGATTTTGACTGTTGGTTGTATTCTTTTATATGTCGACAAAATATTTTGAACAAAAAAAACTCCACAGTATGTTGACAGATCATGCTATGACTAAATTGAATATGGTAGTACCTCACCAGGTAATGTGTGCTTTTGAACCAAGGCACAGGTATTGACAGGATGTCATACAATAACTTGGGCCTTTACTTCCAATAGGGCAATCATCGAAGAGAAATACGGCAAGGACTTGGTGAACCTAACAAAAAAGAAGCCTTGCGGACAAAGTGAGTTTAAGTAAGTTCTTTTTTGGCATTACATTTTTTTCCCTAAATATGTGACCTTAGGGCAGTTTGAGAAGACTGATACTTGAATGATGCATTTGGCCAGTATTTATTTGGGTGCATTTCCATAATCCTATTAAGTAAAGTCGTCACAGGAGCAAATAAATTAACATTGACCATTTGTGCCTTTGCGGTTGATATGCCTTGTGATTCTTTGAATTAAACAACTTAAGTAAAATGAAAAAGTAGCTTTTTTAGAAGAGATAATACAGATGAGACTGTCAGGCAGAAAATCTGTGAATGGGACCGTGCACGGAAAAGAAAATAAACAAGCAACGGCAAACCAATATTTTCATTTTATTTTTTTGCAAGCATTCATTAGACATTAAAAGTGTAATACTATTACAACATAAGCATCACAACTTCTAAAGGTGGAATGCATATGACTGACTATGAACATAGAGGTTATTGTGTGTTACAACAAAAAATAATATCACAATTACTATACAAAAAATAGGGAGTAAAAAGCAAACTCAAATTAGCCATGGCCCTATATAAAAGGACCAAAATAGCAATTAATCACAGAGTCAAGTAAAATAAAGGTAAGGTGTTTTTTTTTTTTGCAAGATCAAATTATGTAAATGTACATTCACTGCACTTCAAAGATTTTGATACAGGTTGAATGTTTGTACCACTTAAGCAGTTAATTATTGCTCTGTCACATTTTCTAAAAGTTTGCAAAAAAAGGTAAAGAATTACCCATGCCAAAAATAAATTTAATAAACTTGAAATCAAAGAAGAGATTGGCCAACAAGTTCTGTCACCAAAATTGACTACATTTTAGGCAGATGTACACGTGCACAGTCGAAATCCTGTCATTGGTAATGAGATCCGCACAGAAATACTTGAATATTTCACTCGGAATGAGCCCTCAGTGCACTCCCTATCCACGTTCTGGGAGGCATTCAAGGCAGTCATCATTGGTGCCTGTATTGCGAAACAGTCAGGAACACTAAAGACACTGCATGCACACTTGACCCCAGTGGAAACCAACATTCGTGAATTAGAACTCCTTTATTCTGAGGCTGGAGAGCTCCAGATGCTGGCAGGGATTTGAAAGAAATTAACAGAAGACCATGAGGCATCAGTCAGTGAAACACACTATCTAGGCAGAGAGGCCACTGCCAAACACTGTGGAGAGGGAGAAAGGTCCAGGAAGACACTGGTGGTACTTCTCCATAAGCCCTGGCCCAGTTACTACACCACAAAGCTCAGAGACGAACAACACTTCATTCACATGAGACTGGACGTGATTATACAGGTTCCAAGAGTAAGTTTATTTTAGAAAAGCAATCAAACAACAATACTTCGTACAAATGATCAATAAAAAAAAATCATAGGTGGGGGAGAGGAAATAAGGGATAATGATGATACATAGTTACATTAGAAGTGAAAAATAAAGTACATTGAGAAATATGGATACCTAAAAGGCAAAGAAAGTCTGGTTCATATTAAATTTAACACAATACGAAAGGAAGATATGATATTATTTCAATGTATTATCATATATATTGCTGAAATGAGATATTGAGCGATGTCAATACAACATAAAGGAAGTCAGGGAGGCGTAGCAACTTCTTGTAGTGAAGGTTGGGGTATAAAGGATTTTTTTGCACTATCATCTAGAAATTGTGTGACAGGAGTCCATAGCTGCAATCGTTTTGTGGCAGGCGATATTGGATGCACAAGAGTTGTGTCCAATCTGTGATTATGACAGATAGCATCCCACCAGGCGAGATATGATAATTTAGAGGTGTCTTTCCAATTCTTTGTTATCTGTTGAAAAGCGACTGCTAATAGCAGATCTATGATTTGCGTGTGTGAATGTCTTTTCTTCCAATCAGTGGATAAGCTACCTAAGATAATCTTGGTTTTTGCGATTACACAGGTTATGACAGCCCTCTACACAGATCTCTAGTCCACAAAATCAACCTCAGATGCTGACGCCTTCAATGCACTCTTTTACCCAATTCAACTCCTATGACTGGAGAATGCGTCCTGCCTTTCTTGATGTTCCTCTCATGGTGGAGGACATTACTCCAGTCATTCAAAGTCTGCCTGGTGACAAAGCACCCGGATAGGATGGCCTCACAGCATACTTTTATAAGGAATATACATTGCTCTTCGCCCCCCACCTACTGGCAATGTACTAAGAATCCTTATCATGGGGCACATTGTCGCTCTCCTTGCGCAAAGTAGTCATTGTTAACGTATTGAAGCTCGGTAAGCTGGCTAACAGCTGTGACTCCTACTGACCACTATCGATGATTAACATCGATAAAATATTGGCAACATTTATTACAAATCACCTATTTCCACTCCTGCCAGATTTAGTCCGGCCTGACCAGGCAGGCTTTATCCCTTGTCACTTCACAGCACATAACCTGCATACAATGTTCGCTGTTATGCACACCATAGTCCCCAAGTTGTGAGCCGCAGCCTTACTACTTGACGCCACCCAGACCTTTGATACCCTAGAGTGGCTGTATTTATTCCAACTCCTAGGTGGACTTGGGATCATTCATCGATTCTTAAGCATGATCAAACTGTTCTACTCTTCCCCCACAGCATAGCTGTGTATTATCGGCGCAATCACTTCTCCTTTCCCAGTGTCCATAGACACCAGACATTGATGCCCCCTGTCGCCACTCCTATTCGCAATGACAATGGAGCCCCAGGCAGCCCGGTTGTGCCACACTACTCACACAGAGGCCTATCCTTCACGGCCAGGAGGATATTGTATTGGTGTCCCTGTATACAGACGACGTCCCCCTCTACATCCAAGTCCCACAGACTAACATCTCCCTGATTATACAAGAGGTGATACGCTTCAGCGACATGCCAGCATCACCATCAATGGTCTAAATCAGCCCTCTTCCCACTCACCTCGGTGATAGAACATTTTGAATCCGTATGACTGCTCCAATGGGAGACAGAACCGGATTGTTACCTTGGTATATGGCTTAGCAGAGATCTGGATGAACTCTGGAGGGCAAACTATGATAGAGTCTTGGACAGGGTGAAGTAACGGATCCCAGTCTGGTCCAGACTTCCCCTATCTGTAGCAGGCAGAATTGCCATTACCAAAATGGTCGTACTACCTCAGTTCCTCTACTTGTGCATCAATATTCCCATCCCCTAACAAGGTACTTCCTCAGGCAACCACACTCCAATCTGGTGGCCCTGAAGTGTGCTGGCAGGAAGCCTAGGGTGGCGTGGGAAATACTCTTCCCTTATCGCAGGGTGGCTTGGATGCCCCCTTCATAGTTATATCCTGCACCATTCCAAATGCATACTGCCATAGAGTGCCAGACAGTGTAGACCCTTGCCCGATGGCAACTGCACTATATGTGCCAGTCAGACAACCTTGCACTGCAATAGATGCGATAGTGTGCATGCTACAGGCGTGGGATTGCCTACGGCGCTGTGCCTAGCTCAGCTGCCTTTATGGTGGCATGGTAAACAAAAGAAAGATGGCTTTAACCCAGATCTGTTGGCTGGGGTGGATGTTTGATTTGCTCTGCATTCCGTGTATAATTTGTGTGTCTTTTGCTTTCTCGCCCTAAGTGCGTGGGGAATGCCTAGATGTGGGTCCCGGAATCACTGTGCCACTGGATTCAAGTTAGCCTGGCTGATTAGGGGTAATATCCTGAAACCAGTCCCAGGATGCTTGTTTCTGGTCCAGGGAGGACCTCGATTGGCAGTTCGGGCTGGACTGTTTCCATGACGAACAGGGTTAAAACTGATCAGCATGTGGCTGGGTCTAAACTGCGGTGGCATGGTGGCCAAAAGAACGATGCTTTTAACCCAGATCTGTTGATTGGGGGTGAATGTTGGATTTGCTCCGCATTCCGTCCATCATCTGCGTGTCTTTTGCCTTTATGTGTCCAGTGTACCACTGGCAAGGAACCTTACCATCCCAGTGATGCAAGATGAATGGGCCTGCCGTCAAGTTCACCGTTTGTGACCTGGCTACCGATATCCGGAGGAGCAGTTCATCCGTACACACAGCACAGTGGCAGATCCCTCGCACACACCTCTGAACATTCTATTGTACCACCAACTCCACACGTCAATGCATGCCTTACACAGTACCTGTCCGCAAGCTTTACGCTAGTACCTCATACTCTGTGCCTCTTGATTTGCAGTGTAAGATCCATAGATGTATGTGCTTTGTGTGTGCACTCTCCCCCCTTGATCTTATCTAATGTGCCTTACTTCTCTGTTTTATTGCTGTAAGTTGTAAAACCAATTAAATAAAAAAATAAAAAAACTCGCACTCACATTGAAGTTAGCCAATAGCTGAAGTGGGTTGACACATTGCCCCATGCTGCACGCTGCAGTGGGCGAAAGCAATATGTTATTGACACTTGAACAGATTAATGAACGAAGAGGGCTTTAAAGTAAAGTGTGTGTGAGTGGGTGGGTGCGTGTCTGTGTGTGTGTAAGGGTAAAATTCATATGTGTGCCTTTTTATTGTGTTCTTTTTAAAACGTGACCCGGGCCAAGCCTAATTAAAAGCTAGAAAGACACACACCGAGTGATAACGTGGGGATAACTACGTGCTCGAAAATGAGAGGAGAGAATCAGAACTAAACTTTGTTGTGAATGTATCAGATACGGTTTTCAGTACCAAAGCATTGACTGGAATGAATTGAATGTATCCGATAAGCTTTTCAGTAACAATGCTTTGACTGGAATGAATAGGGAGTCCCCGAAGGTTTTCCTGGTGAGGCCAGATAGGGACCCACAGCAAAAGTCTTCATAGCTGCATCTTCTAGGGAAGTGGCAGGGGAGCGGGCTAGAGAGGAGGAACCCTGCCTCTCTTGAGCAGCAGTAGAAAGTATTCCTCCCCGTGATTCCAGTAATGGGTTCGGTGTGTCTAACAAATATGCCCTTTTATGAAGGGCCCTTTTAAGATCTTCTGTGATCTCTGCTATAGCTTGAGCCGTGGAGTGGAGTGGGCCAGCACTCAGCTTGCTGCTGGGCCTCGGAAACTCTCCGGTAATGGGTATGAAGTGTCCCCGGTGATCATCGTGTGCACCTCCCTCCCTGGTGTGCCGTCCACACCTACCATCATTGTGACCCCTAATTCCAGGCAGTTCTCGGTTTCCTTGTGTAAAGTAACTGGTGCTCATGTAAAGCGCTGCAATACCCTCGGGTCGAGTTCGCGCTATAAACAAACTGCAGAAAAACAGACTGAAATAGAGGGGGAGAGAAACACAGCTCCCCTCTTTCACACAGAACAATTGCCAGATGCGGAGTTCTTTTGGGGGCAGCAGTGAAAAGGAACTGAAAGTCAATGAGGACTGATTAAACAAACTGAGCAACGCAACCTGAAGTGACATCTGAGGGAAACAACACAGAGGAGGAAACAAAAAGATGCGGGGTGAAGGTCATTGAATGAGCGAGCACCAAAGCGGACAAGTGACGTCATGCGAAGTGTTGCCAGGCCTGCTGGGTTGCATTCCTGGACCTAAATACTGGTCGCCTCTGCTGACCTGCGAGACCCGCCCTCTCTTCTTGCGGCTTCTCCGTAGACCGATCCACTTAACTTCCCTGTGTTCCAACGACAAATGAAAGCTTCAGTTTGATAAACAACTTAAATAAGTCAGATTTAAGGTGAGAAAATTCTGTACGAGAATTTCCATGCTAATTCTAAAAAAAACTCCATTCTTTAGTTCCTGCTCTTGTACCTTCGCCCCCTGCACACTCAGCGCCTAATTCGGTTGGCCAAAAGACTACATTATGCACTGTGGAGTTCCAAACTTTGGTGCAAACATTAAAGGACCGCGTTCTTTTTTTTCTTAGAAGTTACATTTTGGTGATATATATTTAGGTCTAAATAATTGCTCTAAACTGTAATGTTTATTTGACTTTCCTCTTTTATTGTCCCTTAAGATATTCCCTGTTGAGTAATCTTTTTGACAGCATATTGTATGTAATGGAGGGAAAATCTTTTTGCATGACTCGTTGTCCTGATTGGCACAGCCTCTCACACCGTCATCTCTTAGGCTGAGTCCAGTGGACCAATGCTTCTGGCATTTTGCAACATCGGGAAAACCTTTTTTTGTGACAGCCTCTTTCTTGGCATATCGTCTCACAAAGCCATGTTTCTGCTACGAACAGCACATGGCATGTAATCACTCTTTAAGCTGCCTTACTTACCACATATGAAATCTGTAACGTATGTGGCGTGTGCCTCTGTTTGCCAAGGTGCGCTCGCTTCATTGCGCTTCTCTGATTGTAACTATGTACTGGTTCTCGGCGTTGTCGTGACCGTGGGTGTCCAAAGCAGATTCTTGAGAGTGCGAGCCAAGACATGTGTTCAGGGTCGCTGCTGTGTATGTAAATGAGGTACATTTAGTTTGATGGTATGTAAATGTATGCTATGTAGATTTCATTTACACTTTATGAACAACTAGAAAACAAATGGAAAAGGTCTTCCCTACAAGCTCAGTATTTTATTTCTATGTAAGTCTTACAGTTCAACTTGACACAAACAGATTTCAATTTTTAGACAACGGTATCCCAGCACTCCAAAATTACAGTTGTTATTCGTGTTGGTTACTAACCACAGAAGCATAGAACAGAATATTGACAATGAGACTGGCTGCAGAACAGATTAGGTCCTCACAGTAATATGTGGAAAAGGATAATTTAATTACGAATTTTACAAAAGTAAAGAGGAATCGCAATCATGAACACAAGTCAGAGTTCCCTAATACAATAGATAATAGTCAATGTTTCATGAAAAGAGACCTGTGGTCTCCAAGTCTTAATCCAGATGGATGACAGCCGACACGTGTTTCGTCACGTATAGTGACTTCCTCAGGGCTTTTATTGTAAGTTTATAGAGACAATTTAAGTAACAGTCAATTGTTTAAACTTGTTTCCAACGATATTCCGGTTGTATGTTTTCCAACACCGCATTCAAGAATAAAGAAGATTCTAATGTTCAGGAAATATAGACCATACTGTGATTTGCTATAGCCCAGGGTACTTGGTTATATTATCTCTTCGGATAATTGGTCGTTGTGACGATCCTCGTATGGTTATTTAAATATTAGTTCTTAATATGATTACTGGCTCCGCCATGCTAAGTGGGGTCAGAAAACCGGCTATGGTAAGCCCGCGTGATGTGATCGAGGTAACCGAAGAAACGCCTCCCGTGTCTTCTTCACAACGAAAGACCCGTTGTGAAGAAGACACGGGAGGCGTTTCTTCGGCCCTGAGGAAGTCACTATACGTGACGAAACACGTGTCGCTGTCATCCATCTGGATTAAGACTTGGAGACCACAGGTCTCTTTTCATGAAACATTGACTATTATCTATTGTATTAGGGAACTCTGACTTGTGTTCATGATTGCGATTCCTCTTTACTTTTGTAAAATTCGTAATTAAATTATCCTTTTCCACATATTACTGTGAGGACCTAATCTGTTCTGCAGCCAGTCTCATTGTCAATATTCTGTTCTATGCTTCTGTGGTTAGTAACCAACACGAATAACAACTGTAATTTTGGAGTGCTGGGATACCGTTGTCTAAATTTTGCTCATCACGGGGATTGTTTTGCATGACCCGTGTACTTTAGCACCTAGGTAGTAGGGTGCTTTTTTATCCCGAGTGGCACCACTAATTGATCTTGCTATGTGACTTATTTTCCTGTCCTGACAATTATTACTGTATACTCAATTCGTTCTTACTAACTGTCTTTGATGTGCGCTCTCATATGCATTACTACCATATATCTCTTTTGTGACAAACAGATTTCACCCTTACATTTAAATCGTGGTCTTATTCTACACATGACATTTATAGTCGGGCCCCACTCATTTGTATTTTACTGGTATAAAGTGCTTGTGGCACACACTCCTGCTACGCTCAAACGTGCAGCCGCAAATGACTCGGTTAAATAAGGTGCCTTTTACAACTGATTTATTTGACAGGTGGAAGTCAGCCGCTAGCGTTTCTGATAAATATGTATATTAGAAAATGCAGTTTGGTTTTTATACCCATAATGCCTTGTATTAATGCACACTGATTGCTTAAACGTATGTCAAAAATATAATACTGATGTATCGTTTTGAACTACCACAATGAACACAACGATGGCGATTCCAGACATGTCACAACATTAGGGCAGGTTGCACACTGCAGCCATGCGAACCATAGCATTTGTGACTTCCTTCTGATTCAATGTTGAGATTTAACATGGTCTCATATTTTTCTTAAGTAAAGTGAGGCCAGTCAAATCCAGTTTCAAGGTACATTTCTAAAAAGTGGATTCAGGTTCAGCTGCTGTAAATTGTACTTACCCATAATGCCTTAGGAGTCTCTGTCTATTATGTACAGCGCCATTGAGACGGTAGCATGTGAGAAATGAAAGAATGCTTTTGAGGGTCTAGTTTAAGAAACAATTATGTAAATTTCTGCATAGTTACTACATCTTAGTTACACGTACCTGCCAGGTACTTATAGCCTGGCAGTATTAACTATTTATTACCGGTTTGGACGGAAGGGGCTGTATCAGCATGTATGCTGAAACCCCCCACCGACTGCCACCGACTGTCGCTGCAATAAAAGACCTCTTCTGCGTTCCAGTCCAGGTATTTTAAATTACCAGCGATATGGGACGGGCCGATACAATTCTATCAAAAGATCTGGCATTAGAAACCTTTCCGTGGAAGCATAGGTGGACTCAATATTTCCCTAACTTTTTATCATCTGAAGTACCGAAGAGAATGTATCATTTATTCCACCCTTCCTTCATATTCAAGGTGGTCAGTTTGTTTATCTTTGCTCACACAGGTGACTTTAAAGCAGTTTACTTGTTATGCCAATGGGTCTGCCTGTTGCTGTACTTAGGACGCGTGCTCATATACCCCAGAGCCGCTGTCACATGCACTGACCTCTGATGCAACAAAGGATTCATTTGAACGTCCTGTATGTTGCACACAGATCAATTTATGAAGTGTGTCCTCCTTTTCTGGTGGAAAAACTCACCCTTTACATTCACATACAGCAACCGGCTCTTGCTGACCACTAGGCCGCCAGCAGTTGCCTTCAAGCAGCTTACTACTGCATGCTACCGAACGCCCTCGAGGCAAGCAGGTGAACAGTTAAATACTCGCGTGCAGGAAAAGAACTAGATATTATGTTATGTTATTTGTTGCGAATCGTGAGCCAATGTAAGGCTCTGAGTGTGGGGGTAGATGAAGTCCTTGGTGGCAGGTTGTAAATCATATGTGCTGCTGTGTTTTGAATGACTTACAGTTAGGACAGGAGGGATTCGTTGGAGGCAAGGAACAAGGCATTAGCATAGTCTAGACGGCTAATGACCAGCGCCTGGGTGAGTGTTTTACGTGAGTTCAATAGGAGCCATATAAAGATCTTTTTAAGACGACGCATGGTACCAAAAGCAGGTGCCACAAGTGGGGGATATATGGTCTCGCATTGAAAGTTGATCGTTTATGAGGATGTCTAGGCTTCTTGCGATTTCACTGGGCAAAGGGGTGGGGCCCTGTTCTGAGGGCCACCAGTCGTCAGTCCAGAGACTTTGGGCCTTGCTAAACAAGATAATTTCTGTATTGTTCCTATTGACGTGGAGACAGTTCTGGACATCCAAGAGGCAATCTCCCTCATGCAGGTAGAAAATCTTTATTTGACATTCTCGATGTCCTGCCCGAATGAGACGACCAACTGGGTGTCATATGCATATGATAGTGTCTCAAATCCAAAGGATTTAATCAGTCGGGCCAAGGCAGCTACCTACACATTAAAGAGTGTTGGGCTCAGGGAAGAACCCTGGGGAACTCCTTTGTGCCTCTGTCTAGTCGCACGACTTCTGTCCACTTCCATGCCATCAATACAAGTAAGAAATTTGGCAGTAATAGGACGCTCTAAACTCTTTCTCCTGGCATAAGTAGATCAAGCTGCCAAATGACATTTTATATCCTGCAATCCCTGTGGGTAGTATTCCCTTGCCTAGGTGTCCCACAACGAGTGCTGGCCACCATTGCTTTAATGCTTTCTCGAAGCTACTCGCTATCTGCTTCAGCCCCTACTGAGTATCGATCATAGAGGTGCCCGACATCTCTTTAAGACACATTTCCAGAATCTACTTTCACCTGCCCTCAAGTCTGTACACTGGCTACCTGTTACATGCACCTTTAATACAATGTGCAACAGCCATCAAGAAACAAGACCAATTTCCCGTCAACATACAATCCACACTTATTGCCAAACAAGATTGGTACAGTAAAGGGCACTGCTAAAGATGGCAAGTGCTCTAATGGATGACCACATCTATGCTCACACTTTTCTGCAACTTCTCTTGCTTATAACACCGAAAGTTAGCTGAACTATGATTGGAACAGGTATCTATCTGATCCTCACACTCACACCTTGCAGACCAAAATCAGCTGATCCTGTTCAAATTACTTTATTAATGTCAAATACTTCATTGCTTTGCAGTTGGGGCTATCAAAGTGTCAATGTTGTTAGCTCTCTGGTCACTGGCACAGATGATGAGAGGAACTCTTTTTTTCTTTGTGACAAAGGTTTGATAGTGACCCTGATGATAGATGGCATTCTCTAAACCGCAGTCTTCTCCACACAACTACTGGGAACAGTGATGAGGGGTGTGGGGCCAGTGCTGATTCAGAATAAGGCTGTTTGTACTATAAGTGTGTCGCTGACTGGGTACATAATGACGAGGCAAGCAGCAATAATGTTTTTTTGTGCCAATCCAACACAGGGATGGTGGTCCGGGACCACTGGTCCCTATATCTTTACAGGCCGTGAACTCTGATCAGTGGATGCACTCATCTCTGCTGTGAGAAGAGGTACAAGGGCATTTACATTTCTACCAAGTAAGCAGGCATTCAAATGGAAGCTTTTGTTATCATTCAATAAAATGCTATGTATCTTCTAGTTGTTTATATTCTTAATATTGGCTTGCACTAATCTGCCTCTCCCATTCAATATAATGAACATTACTGGTAAATAAAGAATTGTAAAATGCAAGCATAGATGTGGGTGTCTTTGACTTCCCAGAGAAAAATGAGGATGCCACAGATCTAGAATTAGCCTGATTGGTCCCTGCTAAGGGAGTCCCTATAGTTAACTATGCTTATGGGAGGGATGGCGCAACTCCTGTCTGTTTTAGCTATTCTATTGGTCCACAGGTCAGGGTACATGGCTCAGGGGCCTTAGGAAAATCTAACCAGGAGGGATAAAACTCTCTTGTGGCTCACTTCACCGCTATCCTGGTACATAGACAGCCCCTTGGAACAGTGAGCCGAGTACAGTAAGGCGTCCATGTACACAGTGCAACTTCCTGGCCCAGTGAGCAAGTTAAGCAGCACATGGTTCAAAAATCCACCTGTCACAAAGGCAAGTTCCATAGCCTAATGAAAAGCAAGAGTAAAGCAAGCAGCTGATGATAAAGTGAGCTCCTTGATGTACTTTAAATAGCTCTGGCCTATTTAAATACCACTGTCGAAGCAGTCATTGGCACACGAATATCCACCGTGGAACATTCATCAGAAGCCTTGGCACAGTGGGCCACACTGAGCAGCTCATTTGGAAAAGTGAGCAGTCTAGCCGCAAAGAAAAGACTCCCAGCACAGTATTTAGGATAGACATGTTTTTCAGATGTGCTGCATTGCTGCAGGTTTGCAGTTCTTCTCATGTGGCAGATACTAATAGACATGTGCATGACTTGCTGCTGTGGACAAACATTGTTTCTGTCAAGAATTCCTGTCATACAAGGGAAACACGCCCTTATGTAAACAGGAGAGCTGTTACATAACTCAAGGGAAACACGCCCTTATGTAAACAGGAGAGCTGTTACATAACTCAAGGGAAACACGCCCTTATGTAAACAGGAGAGCTGTTACATAACTCAAGGGAAACACGCCCTTATGTAAACAGGAGAGCTGTTACATAACTCAAGGAAAACACGCCCTATAAAGGGAGGAACCGGGAGGTACAAGGCTGTCGGATATTGTGTTTACACCGACGTACCTGCTTCGTGAAGAGCAGTGTTCCGGAGTGGTGCTCCAGTAAGGCAAGAACGGAGGTAGGTCGAGTCGTTACTCCCTGGGCCGTGTCTTGCCCCATCGTCACCTGTGAAGGACCCGGAAGCTCTACCGGTCAACCATTGAGCTTCGCTTTTTGACTCGGCTGAGTCCAAGCGCAGTGGCGCTTTTGCTGGTTGGAGTCGTAACTCCCAGCCCGACCAGAGACACAGGGACTGCCAGCTGTAACGCACACCAGGAGGTGTTTGCCGCGTTACAGACTCGGAAGTCCACAGGATCGATCGAGCGGCTGCTCTCGGTTCAGTCTTCTTGCTTGTGATTGGGGTATCGGTGACGCATCACCAGGAGGTGACTCCGCGTCCCGGTGCAGTCTGAGGAAGAGGTTGAGCGGCTGCTCCCTTCAGGTAGAGACCCCGGCTGGGTGTTTCCCTGACTCCTCGATTCTCCCCAACACTCTTCGTGCCCCTCACAGCCTACCGATTGGCATTGTCGGCCATTTCATTTCTGCCCTCTGTTGGCATACGCCGGGATCGGCGTATATGCAGAGGACGGTTAGGACCATCCGTGCTGTGGGCTGGTAACGTACTTAGCCTGGAGGATTCCAGTGACTATAACTTTTGTTTGTTCTTTGTATTTTATTTGCCTTCATTAAAAGAACTAACCCTTCACAAGTGGTTGCGTCCTCATTGTCGTGTCTGTTAAACGATCCTGAGACGTTCAGGGCGTTACAAAATATCCGACCTTAATAACACTAACTGTCTCCCGGTCGATAACAGACATGGCAACACTTGATGATGTGCTGGCTGCTTTAGCGGCCATGCAAGTTGAAGTGGCTGCCTCTAGGCAAGAAACAGCCGATGTAAAAGCCAGACTGGATGCTATCCAATTGGACCCGCTCACGCCCAGCACCTCCCTCACGAACCAGACCCCTGCGGTAGTAGTGGAAATGCCGGTAGCCATCCCCTTGGCAACACCAGAGAGGTACAGTGGGGATCCTAACACAGTGCAGGTATTCCTCACACAAGTGGCGCTACATTTATCGTGCAAACCAAAGGCGTTCCCCACGAGTCAGGCTCGTGTGGCTTTCCTTATATCCTATTTGGCTGGAAACGCGGCACAATGGGCCGTACCTCTGGTGAGCAGGGACGACCCCCTCTTATGTGATTGGGGTGCTTTTCGCGAGGAATTCCTGAAGGTATTCGACAGAAGGGCTGACTCGTACACGGCGGACCGTGAAATGCTTGAGTTGAGACAGGGATCCAACGACCTGGTGCAGTATCTCAACGCGTTCCGAAGGCTGGTTGCGGAAACCAAGTGGCCTGTTGCTAAACAGACGGCGCTATTCCATCAAGGGCTGTGCGATGAGCTCAAGGACGCCGTGGCTCATATTGACCCTCAACCCAAGACATGTGAGGGCCTTATCAACCTGGTATTACGGCTGGAACATAGGCTAAGTGAAAGAAAGGGGGATCATGGGAGAAAAGGAAAATCCCTTCCATCCTATGTGACGGTGGGAAGTCCTGAAACTTCCACCGCATCCAAGGGAGAACCCATGGACATCAGCGCAATACGAGCGAGCCTCACAGCCACGGAGAAAGAGTCACGCCGTAAACAAGGATTGTGCCTATATTGTGGCAAAAAAGGCCACTACGTACGTGAATGCCCTGCCAAACCGAAGACGTCACGTTATCGGGCCAACCGGTCGGTAACAGCCGTGGTGGACATACCGGCGGAAAACTAGAGGACTCCAAGACCAGAGAAGGGGCATCTCGGAGTCACTCATCCATCCCTTCACTTTCCAACTCGGTCACTAAGGGACAACGACACCTGTTTATCACGGTGCACGTGGGAGTGCATGACCAGTGGATACCCGTTGTGGCCATGGTGGATTCAGGGGCCACTGGCACGTTTATGGACCACAACGAGGCATGCAGGCTAGGGCTAGTGCTTCTTCCCAAAGCAGTACCCGAAGACGTCTATGCGGTAGACGGAAGGCGATTGGTGACGGGGCCCATCGGACAGCACACGGGGGTCCTTCCGATGAGATATGGGAGGAACCATTTGGAACAAATAGATTTTAACATCATCCGAGCGCCCCAATATGGCGTCATATTGGGATTGCCGTGGCTACAGAAACACAACCCCTTTGTGGATTGGCCAACACATCGCATCGAAATGACGTCACCGTATTGCATCCTGCATTGTGGAATAAGAACGGAATCCCTTGACGCAGATGAGAGCGGGAGTCAGACGGTGGCTACAGCGGCAGAAAAAGATGTGGCTCTCCCCCAGGCTTATCACAGTTTTGAGGATGTATTTGATGAGGTGAAGGCGGAAGTGCTACCACCACATAGACAGTTTGACTGCCAGATCGACCTGGTGCCAGGGGCCAGCGTTCCCAGCGGCAGGCTGTATGCCCTGACGGAGCCTGAAAACGTGCATCTCCGGGGGTACCTGGATAAACTCCTCAAGCTAGGGTTCATCCGCCCGTCCAAGTCTCCGGCCGCCTCTCCACTCTTCTTCATCCCGAAGGCTAATGGGGAGCTGAGAGCCTGTGTGGACTTTAGGGCATTGAATGCGATAACCATAAAAAATCGGTACCCCTTGCCTCTCATCAGTGTACTTCTGGAACAGGTCAAGAAAGCTCGTATCTACACCAAGTTGGATTTGAAAGGGGCATACCATCTGGTGCGCATGAGGGACGGAGACGAGTGGAAGACCGCCTTTAAGACCAGGTTCGGCCTTTTTGAGTACCTCGTCATGCCGTTCGGTCTGTGCAACGCCCCGGCAGCCTTTCAGTACTTTTTGAATGAGGTATTCAGAGAGGAGTTGGATATCTACGTGGTCGTATATATCGACGACATCCTCATCTATTCGTCCAGTGTGGAGGAGCACGTACACCACGTCAAAGCTGTGCTCCAAAAGCTGAGGGAAAACATGCTGTTTTGTAAACTCAGCAAGTGTGACTTCCACGTCACATCCGTGGAATTCCTCGGAGTGATGCTGAGTCCAGAGGGACAGGAGATGGCAGAACGAAAGATCAAGGCGGTGAAAGAATGGCCGGTGCCCCAAAGCGTGAAGGACGTCCAAAGTTTCATTGGCTTCGCCAACTTTTACAGGCGGTTTATAGATGGATTTTCAGGAGTGGTGGCCCCAATCACACAGCTACTGAGGAAGTCCAAGGAGTTTGTCTGGTCCCCTGAAGCGAACAAAGCCTTTGAGGCCCTGAAAAGCGCCTTTGGTAAGGCGCCGGTGTTGGCTCACCCCGATCCGGATCTCCCCTACGTGGTGGAAGCGGACGCGTCGGATGTGGCGCTGGGGGCTATCTTGTCCCAACGCAACCACGACACAGGGGTGCTTCATCCCGTTGCGTACATGTCCCGCAAACTCAACGACGCCGAACGCAACTACCATATTGCGGAGAAGGAGCTTCTCGCAATCAAGGACGCCTTCACCGAATGGAGGCATTGGTTGATGGGGGCAAGACATGTGGTATCGGTGTACACGGACCATCGGAACCTACAGTTCATGACGGCCACTAGACACCTTTCTCCCAGGCAGCTGCGGTGGATGATCTTCTTTGCGGGGTTCAACTTCCGCATCACATATCGGCCGGGGACGGAAAACCGGAAGGCGGACGCCCTGTCCCGTCAATCTGCAGTTAAGGAACCATTGCCTGCAACCGAGCGTTCCATCATTTCCCCGAGGATGGTATTGGGGGTTATCCAACCGGATACTTTCCTGAGGGGAATAAAGAGAGGGATCAGGTCATTCGCATGGCGGAGGTGGCTCCTCAGTCACAGAGAATGGCAGCTGAAGGACGGGATACCCCTGAAGGGCAGGTGCCTATTGATACCCACGCCTAGGCTAAGGAAACAAGCATTCATCTGGTGCCATGACTCTCCATGCGCAGGTCATTTGGGCTTTGAAAAAACGGTGGCTAGCATGGGACGGCATTTCTGGTGGCCAACCATGAGAGTGGATGTCAGGAGGTGGGGACAGGAGTGTCCTACGTGTGCTACCATGAAGGCCGACCATGGCCGAACCCAAGGGCTCTTACATCCACTTCCGACCCCGGATAGACCATGGGATAGCATATCACTGGACTTCGTGGTGGGCCTACCGGTAGACCAGGGGATGACGGCAATACTGGTGGTGGTGGATTACTTGACGAAAATGGGGCACTTCATCCCCTGCAAGAGAGTCCCTACGGCCGGGGAATTGGCGTCACTACTCCTAAAGAATGTGGTACGACTGCATGGATTACCTGGGGTGATCGTGTCGGACCGGGGGTCGCAGTTTACTGCGCAATTCTGGAAGACTTGGTGCACTGCGCTGCATGTTAAGACCGCCCTGTCCACCAGCTACCACCCTCAAATGGACGGCCAAACCGAGCGCCTGAACCAAACGCTCAAACAGTATCTGCGATGTTTTGTGGACCAGGGCAGGGAAGAATGGGTCGACTTGCTATGGGTTGCAGAGATAGCCTATAACAACGCCACTCACAGCTCCACACAGTCATCTCCGTTCTATAGCAACTATGGCCAACATCCCAGGTTCTTGCCATTTCTACATCCGTTCAGAGAGGACAGGATTCCCGCCACAGCGGACAGGGTGGCACACATAAAAGACACGTTGATGCGCTCAAGGGCTGTCCTAATAGAGGCCAAGAGAAGATACAAGGCTGCGGCAGATAGGAAGAGAAGGCCCGGGCCACTGTACCGCACTGGAGACTACGTCTGGATATCCACAAGAAACATGAGGTTTCGAAAGAACAGTGTGTTCCATCCCAAGTACATGGGCCCCTATCGAATTACCAAGTGTGTGGGTCCCGTGAACGTGAAGGTGTGCTTGCCCCAGTCATTGCGGATACACCCTGTCTTTCATGTATCATTGCTCAAACCAGCACCCTCCAAGCCGTCTGGGACACCTAGGCCGGTATGCGTGGAGTCGGAGGTGGAGTATGAAGTGTCGGGCATACGGGCGTCCAAATGGCGCAGGGGGAAGCTGTGGTACCTGGTTGCGTGGAAAGGCTATGGCCCGGAGGAGCATTCATGGGAACCGGCTGAAGGGGTTCATGCTCCGCGCTTGGTCTCCTTGTTCCATCGGCGTTTTCCTGCCAGCGCTGGACCCGTGGGGAGCCGCTGAGAGGGAGGATGTACTGTCAAGAATTCCTGTCATACAAGGGAAACACGCCCTTATGTAAACAGGAGAGCTGTTACATAACTCAAGGGAAACACGCCCTTATGTAAACAGGAGAGCTGTTACATAACTCAAGGGAAACACGCCCTTATGTAAACAGGAGAGCTGTTACATAACTCAAGGGAAACACGCCCTTATGTAAACAGGAGAGCTGTTACATAACTCAAGGAAAACACGCCCTATAAAGGGAGGAACCGGGAGGTACAAGGCTGTCGGATATTGTGTTTACACCGACGTACCTGCTTCGTGAAGAGCAGTGTTCCGGAGTGGTGCTCCAGTAAGGCAAGAACGGAGGTAGGTCGAGTCGTTACTCCCTGGGCCGTGTCTTGCCCCATCGTCACCTGTGAAGGACCCGGAAGCTCTACCGGTCAACCATTGAGCTTCGCTTTTTGACTCGGCTGAGTCCAAGCGCAGTGGCGCTTTTGCTGGTTGGAGTCGTAACTCCCAGCCCGACCAGAGACACAGGGACTGCCAGCTGTAACGCACACCAGGAGGTGTTTGCCGCGTTACAGACTCGGAAGTCCACAGGATCGATCGAGCGGCTGCTCTCGGTTCAGTCTTCTTGCTTGTGATTGGGGTATCGGTGACGCATCACCAGGAGGTGACTCCGCGTCCCGGTGCAGTCTGAGGAAGAGGTTGAGCGGCTGCTCCCTTCAGGTAGAGACCCCGGCTGGGTGTTTCCCTGACTCCTCGATTCTCCCCAACACTCTTCGTGCCCCTCACAGCCTACCGATTGGCATTGTCGGCCATTTCATTTCTGCCCTCTGTTGGCATACGCCGGGATCGGCGTATATGCAGAGGACGGTTAGGACCATCCGTGCTGTGGGCTGGTAACGTACTTAGCCTGGAGGATTCCAGTGACTATAACTTTTGTTTGTTCTTTGTATTTTATTTGCCTTCATTAAAAGAACTAACCCTTCACAAGTGGTTGCGTCCTCATTGTCGTGTCTGTTAAACGATCCTGAGACGTTCAGGGCGTTACAGTTTCTCAATGCTCTTGAAGACCCTGAAAATTGAGTTATTTCATGAGTTCCCCTTCAGATCTGCCTGTAAAGTTTATTGCTTTTGACTAATCTGCATTCTATTGCACCACGGTAAGCCAGGATGACCCTTTACAAACTCCTCTTCTGGCTGAGGTGCTAGAACTCTTGCACACCTCCAGAGATAGGGCCTAGCTCATCAAGTATGCCCACTCTGTAAGATCTGACAGGAATTATGAAATTATGCATAACTACTTTTGTTGCTAGTAAGTGCATGGTAGTATTCTAAAGATTAGAACTGTGGATTACAACATAACGCAGAGAAAGTAAGAAGAATAAACAGTTATTAGTATTAATCAATGGTAACCTTCACATCGCTAGTAATGCCAGATTCAAACTAATTCACTCTAACTTCTTGCATCGCACATACCTCACACCGGAAAGATTACGCAAAATATTTCCAAATTGATCACCAGCTTTTATTAGGCGTGGGATCCCAGAGCCACATTTCAACGTGTGACCTGGACGTTTCAACGTGTGACCTGGACGTTTCAACGTGTGACCTGGACGTTTCAACATGTGACCTGGAAGTGCGGCCCCGCAAGGACATACTGCCTGCCGGGGCCAATACCACTCCCAAAAAATGGGAGAATTAGATTCAGTTTTGCTGCTCTGGGATTAGTGCTGGGTAAACATAGATAGATCAGTGATACATTGGCTATCCCATAAATCCCCTATTTATGTATACTGGCAAAAAGATTTGAGGGAATGGGAACTGGCAGATGAAAGAAGAGTGAGGGCAGTGCGCACTGAGGAAATAGTAGAGGATGACCTACAAAAGTCGGGGACATGCTGGATGGGCTGATAGAGCCTGGAGCGGATGCAGATACCAAGCAAGAAGAGACATCAAAGTATTCGAGTCACCTGGCGTGACATATATAGTAGCTTGTGTGTCTTCTTTTGACGGGAGGGAGGAGGACACAAGTACATCCACAATATCTTCCTATCTGTTGATTGGGATAGACAACACCAAAGTTGGGGAATACTGCTTTCCTGTTATACATGTGTGCTATTGTGTTGGGAGGAAATGGGGGGTGGTTTGGTTGACTTTATTGCATGTAATGTTTGAAGTCGCCTCTGATTGCTGTTGCCTGTAATCAGGCATGTAACTCAATAAAGATATATTTAAATAAAAAATCAATGGTAACTTTGTATTGTTTATATTCTAGCACACTGAAGAGGTCCCTTGATGTCTTCAAGCAACGTAAGTTACTCATTTTCATCCCTAATAACAATGTATATGCTGTGGTATTTGCATGCTCAGTATCATAGGTTTTCTGTCTTAATGCCATCTATTATCTGTGACCCACGCCCACTTTTCTGGATATCAGAAAGAATTGGAAAGATTTAGTTCAGCGGTTATCTTGACAATCTTGGATAGATATGACACTTTGTTGACCAACGTTGGACACGTTTGCCATAAATGCTTCCACTCACCTTATGATCAATGCTGGAGTTTAAGGAAGAACAGGGCAGCTGCATAAATGGGACAAGCTCATGATGCATGATGTACTTGGAATGATGTGTGTGGTAGCTAATGATCATACAGATATTGGTGTTGGTGGAATGTTGGAATTGGATGCGTCGATTTGGTCACTGGGTGCCCTCACAATACAAATATTGATCGAAACACTTAATTGGAAGTGCAGTGAGACCAGATGCAAACATAAAAGGGTAAAATGCGATCCCGTATAATTTTAGGGAAGCTGAAAAAGAAGCGGCAGTTTTAAAGCTCCATCTTTAACTTCATTCAGACACGTATTAGTGTCAACTTAAACTAACATTATAAATATCCTTAAAACCAACAAAACTTGTCAACAGTATTACAAGCATTTTTTCTTAATTCCAATATACCGCTGAGCCTAAACAATGTGGTTCAGTGCGCCTTTAACTATACAGCCTAAGAAGTAATTTATACTTATTTGTGCTGGGCTAGTTTTACAATATACATGCTTTATAACACATCTGTGCTGGTGTGTAGTTTTATAATACACATGTTATACAGCACGTCTGTGCTTGCCAGTAGTTTTACAATACACACGGTATACAACACGTCTGTGCTGGTGTATAGTTTTACAATATACATGCTATACATCACATTTTACAATGAGACAGAATTAACAGAAACCGTCTTTTTCCTTCACAACATCTGCAGTGTATCTGCTTTCCTAAGTCACTCAGCCAGCACTCATAATTATTTCAGCAGATCCAAATAATTAATACTGCAGATCACCACAATTGTTGGCACTTTGCAAATGCCACTAATGAACTTGAGGAGAATGAGTTTGAAGAGGGTGGCCTGAGTGGTATACATTAGGAGATGGTCCCCTCCCCCATGGTCTAAGAGTAGTGAATTGGGATGCTAATGGACTGAAAAGGCTAAGGAGGACAGGAAGATTCAAACAAAGAAGAGAATGAAGTATCCAAGAATGCTGACTGTGCTGGGAGGTGATCACCATTGACAAATAAGTACTGATGCAAAAGGAAATGTGCTGGGGCACCCCTCGGGAGGGCTGTTCACTCTAACCTCTACAAGGATAGCAAAAGATGTAAAATGTTTGTCCTCAAAATGTGAATAGTTGCATATTTGTAAAATAGACCTTCACCAAAATTCAACAGATAGTGATGTTTTGATTGTGGTAAATGTAAATGTCCATATGGAAGATAATATTTATAATGAAATCCAACTGAGTTATTATTTAGACAATGTGCAGGAATGCATGTATGTTTATCCAAAGGGCTTGATGTTTATAGTGAGTGATTTGAATGTAAGAATTATCCCAAGTAATGGTTGAAATTACTTTGATGAGCTTTTTAAGGCACACAATATCAAATTGGCAGCTATTCCCGCTAGCAGTTGTCTAAAGATGGATAATAAGTGGGCAAAATTGATGCAAAAGTTAGGTCTAATTTGTTTAAATGGTCGCTTTCTAATTGACTTTCCAGCCACCCAAACCTTTCATATTGGATCTCTGAAATGCCCAATAGATAATGTGTTTCTCACACTATGATATTTTCAGTTCATTTCAGATTTCAGTATCTTAATAGCAGAAGGTAGTGATCACCTTCCAATTCATGCACAATGTCAACTGATGTTCCTTAGGGAAAAAGAAGGTGGTGGTTACAGATATTACCAAGAAGTCTAAAAACACAGATTATTACATTTCAGTTACGTACATCCAGTCTGTAATCTCTGCAGGCGCAGTATTGACAGTCGTCCTTAGGTCATGTCTTGGAGTGCCAAAGAAGGTACACCGTGAAAGGTCCCATGTATCCTTATGTCTAACCTTCATGGGCATCAATAGAAGTATAGCTGCTTTCTACCATATACAGCTTCTTTCTACCAGTCCTTATACCTGTCAGGGTGGCCTTGCCACAGTAAAGTGCCACTCTTCTTTTAGCAAGCAGTAATAAAAGGGCAGTGTACTTCTTACATTGTATTTGACATATTCCAACAGAGCAATGAGTTAAGTGGTTGGAATAGCAGCTTCAATCATATCCATCACGGCCTCCATTATCTCAGGCTAGTAACCTGCTGGGCATAGCCAAGCCAGGTGCAGAAAGTAGGCCTTCTGGTGCACTTTGTAGAGTCCTAGTGGTAAGATCCATACAAAAACAATGGGGTGTACAATGTTCTACGAAGAGACTTGGCATTGATCAGCCTCGATTTGTAATTTGGTGAAATAGCAGCGGTCATGGAGCAGCAGATCTTCCACTGCTTGGCACTAAGCAACACCTCTAAGTCAGTAGATAACTTCTCTTTAGCACTGGGACATGCACAGGAGCTTCCCTTAGGATTACGGAGTATAATCAGGATACCCGTTTTCTGGAAGAAAGGAGCGTCCATCACTTTCGGTAGTGATGCAAATGTAGAAGAGTAGAGGGAAATGCAGGGTTAATCTCCTTCCATGTTTATAGTATTTACAGTGTACTATAGGAATATATCTAGCAGGGTGTGGTTGCACATTTGTCGTATGTTGGCAGCATACACAAAGTGATCCATGGGGTATAAATCCAGAATGTGCAAAGGTTTAAATGTGTTAGTTGTTTTACTGCCTTTGGTTTGCACATAAAGGACAGTCTAGAGTTCAGAGCAGGTGGAATTCTGGGTGCATATAGCTGGTTCAGGGAAGCTCTACTCCTGAGTCTGTCCCAGGGCCAGCAAGTGCATTATAGGACTAAATAGTGTTCATTTCTCTCCTGGGACGCTTGACAAGCTTGCAGAGTACAGTGTTAGGTGGAACTGGATTAGCTATGTCAATGTTGGTTGAATCATGCGATTAGAAAAGCAAGGAATGATACCAGAAGTGCGCCAAGTGGGTGCCTGAGCTCACAGATAATCCAGCTCATAAGCTGTGGTAGCTAGCCCCCGCTGATGAAAGGGGAGAGTGAGCATTTCCCATTTTAATTGTGGTTATTTGCCAGTCCAAGCAAGTCTGATCATGCAGGAGCAAAATTGATTAAAGAAATACTGTGTAAGAGGAATAGATATATTCATAAACTGGTATAGAAGCCTCAGGAGGACAGACGTTTTCACCACAGCCAATTTACACGCCAGAGACAGTGGTAGTTTAATCCATTTCGTAATCTGGTCTTTCAGGTTAGCAGCAGCTCTACCGTTATTCTCCCCAAAGTTGTTTCAATGTCTCTGCTAATGCAAACCCTAAGGTATTTGACAGACGTGGTAAACAATTTCAAAAGAAATTCAAGGAGACACTCAACAAAGTGAGACGAAAGACTAATGTTTTAATCCTGTTAAGAGATGCTATGAATTTGAATTACAGAATTCCCAAATTATGGGTAGGTTGTTAAGAGCATGGTCTCAAACAAATAAAATTACATTGTTGATGGAAAGCGACACAATGAGGCACTTTGGAGTGAAGCTGAGGCCTCTCTCTGAATGGCTTGATCTTAGCCGAGCAGCAATAGGCTCGATTGTGATCACAAATAATATCCGGAGAGAGCGGCATCCCTGTCCAGTACCTCTGGACATTCAGAAAGGCGCTTAAACCAGCCCATTCTGTCAAATGCACACTACAGATCCAATTGAAAAAGTTGCCCTCTAAACTAATCCTTTCTATTAATAGAAAATGAACATTCATTCCAAAGAATCAAACACTATGGAGGCATCAGGTAATGCAACAACTGCAATACCTGATGTAACTGCAGTAACTTGTGGATAAGGGAGAAAACTGTGTGAAGGTTATGGGATGCAGACCCCCACGGTATGAATCCAGATGGGTTCAGTCTAATCAACCTATGGAGCAGGGAAAGGAATTCTGTTAGCTATCAGTTTCTCTAGGATTTTATTGTCAATGTTGATCATTGACATCGGGCAGTATAAATCGCAATGTTTAGGCAGTTTGTCGGGCTTAAGGATTGTGGCAATCAGGGTCTAACGAAATGAGGGTGGAGGGTCCATATATATTTCACATTGCCAGTAAATAAGGTGCTAATGTCGGACCGTATTCCTTGTAGAACAACACTGGTATCCTGTAACGCCCTGAACGTCTCAGGATCGTTTAACAGACACGACAATGAGGACGCAACCACTTGTGAAGGGTTAGTTCTTTTAATGAAGGCAAATAAAATACAAAGAACAAACAAAAGTTATAGTCACTGGAATCCTCCAGGCTAAGTACGTTACCAGCCCACAGCACGGATGGTCCTAACCGTCCTCTGCATATACGCCGATCCCGGCGTATGCCAACAGAGGGCAGAAATGAAATGGCCGACAATGCCAATCGGTAGGCTGTGAGGGGCACGAAGAGTGTTGGGGAGAATCGAGGAGTCAGGGAAACACCCAGCCGGGGTCTCTACCTGAAGGGAGCAGCCGCTCAACCTCTTCCTCAGACTGCACCGGGACGCGGAGTCACCTCCTGGTGATGCGTCACCGATACCCCAATCACAAGCAAGAAGACTGAACCGAGAGCAGCCGCTCGATCGATCCTGTGGACTTCCGAGTCTGTAACGCGGCAAACACCTCCTGGTGTGCGTTACAGCTGGCAGTCCCTGTGTCTCTGGTCGGGCTGGGAGTTACGACTCCAACCAGCAAAAGCGCCACTGCGCTTGGACTCAGCCGAGTCAAAAAGCGAAGCCCAACGGTTGACCGGTAGAGCTTCCGGGTCCTTCACAGGTGACGATGGGGCAAGACACGGCCCAGGGAGTAACGACTCGACCTACCTCCGTTCTTGCCTTACTGGAGCACCACTCCGGAACACTGCTCTTCACGAAGCAGGTACGTCGGTGTAAACACAATATCCGACAGCCTTGTACCTCCCGGTTCCTCCCTTTATAGGGCGTGTTTTCCTTGAGTTATGTAACAGCTCTCCTGTTTACATAAGGGCGTGTTTCCCTTGAGTTATGTAACAGCTCTCCTGTTTACATAAGGGCGTGTTTCCCTTGAGTTATGTAACAGCTCTCCTGTTTACATAAGGGCGTGTTTCCCTTGAGTTATGTAACAGCTCTCCTGTTTACATAAGGGCGTGTTTCCCTTGTATGACAGGAATTCTTGACAGTACATCCTCCCTCTCAGCGGCTCCCCACGGGTCCAGCGCTGGCAGGAAAACGCCGATGGAACAAGGAGACCAAGCGCGGAGCATGAACCCCTTCAGCCGGTTCCCATGAATGCTCCTCCGGGCCATAGCCTTTCCACGCAACCAGGTACCACAGCTTCCCCCTGCGCCATTTGGACGCCCGTATGCCCGACACTTCATACTCCACCTCCGACTCCACGCATACCGGCCTAGGTGTCCCAGACGGCTTGGAGGGTGCTGGTTTGAGCAATGATACATGAAAGACAGGGTGTATCCGCAATGACTGGGGCAAGCACACCTTCACGTTCACGGGACCCATACACTTGGTAATTCGATAGGGGCCCATGTACTTGGGATGGAACACACTGTTCTTTCGAAATCTCATGTTTCTTGTGGATATCCAGACGTAGTCTCCAGTGCGGTACAGTGGCCCGGGCCTTCTCTTCCTATCTGCCGCAGCCTTGTATCTTCTCTTGGCCTCTATTAGGACAGCCCTTGAGCGCATCAACGTGTCTTTTATGTGTGCCACCCTGTCCGCTGTGGCGGGAATCCTGTCCTCTCTGAACGGATGTAGAAATGGCAAGAACCTGGGATGTTGGCCATAGTTGCTATAGAACGGAGATGACTGTGTGGAGCTGTGAGTGGCGTTGTTATAGGCTATCTCTGCAACCCATAGCAAGTCGACCCATTCTTCCCTGCCCTGGTCCACAAAACATCGCAGATATTGTTTGAGCGTTTGGTTCAGGCGCTCGGTTTGGCCGTCCGTTTGAGGGTGGTAGCTGGTGGACAGGGCGGTCTTAACATGCAGCGCAGTGCACCAAGTCTTCCAGAATTGCGCAGTAAACTGCGACCCCCGGTCCGACACGATCACCCCAGGTAATCCATGCAGTCGTACCACATTCTTTAGGAGTAGTGACGCCAATTCCCCGGCCGTAGGGACTCTCTTGCAGGGGATGAAGTGCCCCATTTTCGTCAAGTAATCCACCACCACCAGTATTGCCGTCATCCCCTGGTCTACCGGTAGGCCCACCACGAAGTCCAGTGATATGCTATCCCATGGTCTATCCGGGGTCGGAAGTGGATGTAAGAGCCCTTGGGTTCGGCCATGGTCGGCCTTCATGGTAGCACACGTAGGACACTCCTGTCCCCACCTCCTGACATCCACTCTCATGGTTGGCCACCAGAAATGCCGTCCCATGCTAGCCACCGTTTTTTCAAAGCCCAAATGACCTGCGCATGGAGAGTCATGGCACCAGATGAATGCTTGTTTCCTTAGCCTAGGCGTGGGTATCAATAGGCACCTGCCCTTCAGGGGTATCCCGTCCTTCAGCTGCCATTCTCTGTGACTGAGGAGCCACCTCCGCCATGCGAATGACCTGATCCCTCTCTTTATTCCCCTCAGGAAAGTATCCGGTTGGATAACCCCCAATACCATCCTCGGGGAAATGATGGAACGCTCGGTTGCAGGCAATGGTTCCTTAACTGCAGATTGACGGGACAGGGCGTCCGCCTTCCGGTTTTCCGTCCCCGGCCGATATGTGATGCGGAAGTTGAACCCCGCAAAGAAGATCATCCACCGCAGCTGCCTGGGAGAAAGGTGTCTAGTGGCCGTCATGAACTGTAGGTTCCGATGGTCCGTGTACACCGATACCACATGTCTTGCCCCCATCAACCAATGCCTCCATTCGGTGAAGGCGTCCTTGATTGCGAGAAGCTCCTTCTCCGCAATATGGTAGTTGCGTTCGGCGTCGTTGAGTTTGCGGGACATGTACGCAACGGGATGAAGCACCCCTGTGTCGTGGTTGCGTTGGGACAAGATAGCCCCCAGCGCCACATCCGACGCGTCCGCTTCCACCACGTAGGGGAGATCCGGATCGGGGTGAGCCAACACCGGCGCCTTACCAAAGGCGCTTTTCAGGGCCTCAAAGGCTTTGTTCGCTTCAGGGGACCAGACAAACTCCTTGGACTTCCTCAGTAGCTGTGTGATTGGGGCCACCACTCCTGAAAATCCATCTATAAACCGCCTGTAAAAGTTGGCGAAGCCAATGAAACTTTGGACGTCCTTCACGCTTTGGGGCACTGGCCATTCTTTCACCGCCTTGATCTTTCGTTCTGCCATCTCCTGTCCCTCTGGACTCAGCATCACTCCGAGGAATTCCACGGATGTGACGTGGAAGTCACACTTGCTGAGTTTACAAAACAGCATGTTTTCCCTCAGCTTTTGGAGCACAGCTTTGACGTGGTGTACATGCTCCTCCACACTGGACGAATAGATGAGGATGTCGTCGATATATACGACCACGTAGATATCCAACTCCTCTCTGAATACCTCATTCAAAAAGTACTGAAAGGCTGCCGGGGCGTTGCACAGACCGAACGGCATGACGAGGTACTCAAAAAGGCCGAACCTGGTCTTAAAGGCGGTCTTCCACTCGTCTCCGTCCCTCATGCGCACCAGATGGTATGCCCCTTTCAAATCCAACTTGGTGTAGATACGAGCTTTCTTGACCTGTTCCAGAAGTACACTGATGAGAGGCAAGGGGTACCGATTTTTTATGGTTATCGCATTCAATGCCCTAAAGTCCACACAGGCTCTCAGCTCCCCATTAGCCTTCGGGATGAAGAAGAGTGGCGAGGCGGCCGGAGACTTGGACGGGCGGATGAATCCTAGCTTGAGGAGTTTATCCAGGTACCCCCGGAGATGCACGTTTTCAGGCTCCGTCAGGGCATACAGCCTGCCGCTGGGAACGCTGGCCCCTGGCACCAGGTCGATCTGGCAGTCAAACTGTCTATGTGGTGGTAGCACTTCCGCCTTCACCTCATCAAATACATCCTCAAAACTGTGATAAGCCTGGGGGAGAGCCACATCTTTTTCTGCCGCTGTAGCCACCGTCTGACTCCCGCTCTCATCTGCGTCAAGGGATTCCGTTCTTATTCCACAATGCAGGATGCAATACGGTGACGTCATTTCGATGCGATGTGTTGGCCAATCCACAAAGGGGTTGTGTTTCTGTAGCCACGGCAATCCCAATATGACGCCATATTGGGGCGCTCGGATGATGTTAAAATCGATTTGTTCCAAATGGTTCCTCCCATATCTCATCGGAAGGACCCCCGTGTGCTGTCCGATGGGCCCCGTCACCAATCGCCTTCCGTCTACCGCATAGACGTCTTCGGGTACTGCTTTGGGAAGAAGCACTAGCCCTAGCCTGCATGCCTCGTTGTGGTCCATAAACATGCCAGTGGCCCCTGAATCCACCATGGCCACAACGGGTATCCACTGGTCATGCACTCCCACGTGCACCGTGATAAACAGGTGTCGTTGTCCCTTAGTGACCGAGTTGGAAAGTGAAGGGATGGATGAGTGACTCCGAGATGCCCCTTCTCTGGTCTTGGAGTCCTCTAGTTTTCCGCCGGTATGTCCACCACGGCTGTTACCGACCGGTTGGCCCGATAACGTGACGTATTCGGTTTGGCAGGGCATTCACGTACGTAGTGGCCTTTTTTGCCACAATATAGGCACAATCCTTGTTTACGGCGTGACTCTTTCTCCGTGGCTGTGAGGCTCGCTCGTATTGCGCTGATGTCCATGGGTTCTCCCTTGGATGCGGTGGAAGTTTCAGGACTTCCCACCGTCACATAGGATGGAAGGGATTTTCCTTTTCTCCCATGATCCCCCTTTCTTTCACTTAGCCTATGTTCCAGCCGTAATACCAGGTTGATAAGGCCCTCACATGTCTTGGGTTGAGGGTCAATATGAGCCACGGCGTCCTTGAGCTCATCGCACAGCCCTTGATGGAAGAGCGCCGTCTGTTTAGCAACAGGCCACTTGGTTTCCGCAACCAGCCTTCGGAACGCGTTGAGATACTGCACCAGGTCGTTGGATCCCTGTCTCAACTCAAGCATTTCACGGTCCGCTGTGTACGAGTCAGCCCTTCTGTCGAATACCTTCAGGAATTCCTCGCGAAAAGCACCCCAATCACATAAGAGGGGGTCGTCCCTGCTCACCAGAGGTACGGCCCATTGTGCCGCGTTTCCAGCCAAATAGGATATAAGGAAAGCCACACGAGCCTGACTCGTGGGGAACGCCTTTGGTTTGCACGATAAATGTAGCGCCACTTGTGTGAGGAATACCTGCACTGTGTTAGGATCCCCACTGTACCTCTCTGGTGTTGCCAAGGGGATGGCTACCGGCATTTCCACTACTACCGCAGGGGTCTGGTTCGTGAGGGAGGTGCTGGGCGTGAGCGGGTCCAATTGGATAGCATCCAGTCTGGCTTTTACATCGGCTGTTTCTTGCCTAGAGGCAGCCACTTCAACTTGCATGGCCGCTAAAGCAGCCAGCACATCATCAAGTGTTGCCATGTCTGTTATCGACCGGGAGACAGTTAGTGTTATTAAGGTCGGATATTTTGTAACGCCCTGAACGTCTCAGGATCGTTTAACAGACACGACAATGAGGACGCAACCACTTGTGAAGGGTTAGTTCTTTTAATGAAGGCAAATAAAATACAAAGAACAAACAAAAGTTATAGTCACTGGAATCCTCCAGGCTAAGTACGTTACCAGCCCACAGCACGGATGGTCCTAACCGTCCTCTGCATATACGCCGATCCCGGCGTATGCCAACAGAGGGCAGAAATGAAATGGCCGACAATGCCAATCGGTAGGCTGTGAGGGGCACGAAGAGTGTTGGGGAGAATCGAGGAGTCAGGGAAACACCCAGCCGGGGTCTCTACCTGAAGGGAGCAGCCGCTCAACCTCTTCCTCAGACTGCACCGGGACGCGGAGTCACCTCCTGGTGATGCGTCACCGATACCCCAATCACAAGCAAGAAGACTGAACCGAGAGCAGCCGCTCGATCGATCCTGTGGACTTCCGAGTCTGTAACGCGGCAAACACCTCCTGGTGTGCGTTACAGCTGGCAGTCCCTGTGTCTCTGGTCGGGCTGGGAGTTACGACTCCAACCAGCAAAAGCGCCACTGCGCTTGGACTCAGCCGAGTCAAAAAGCGAAGCCCAACGGTTGACCGGTAGAGCTTCCGGGTCCTTCACAGGTGACGATGGGGCAAGACACGGCCCAGGGAGTAACGACTCGACCTACCTCCGTTCTTGCCTTACTGGAGCACCACTCCGGAACACTGCTCTTCACGAAGCAGGTACGTCGGTGTAAACACAATATCCGACAGCCTTGTACCTCCCGGTTCCTCCCTTTATAGGGCGTGTTTTCCTTGAGTTATGTAACAGCTCTCCTGTTTACATAAGGGCGTGTTTCCCTTGAGTTATGTAACAGCTCTCCTGTTTACATAAGGGCGTGTTTCCCTTGAGTTATGTAACAGCTCTCCTGTTTACATAAGGGCGTGTTTCCCTTGAGTTATGTAACAGCTCTCCTGTTTACATAAGGGCGTGTTTCCCTTGTATGACAGGAATTCTTGACATATCCATCTGCCCCAGGGACTCGGCCATTTGAATGACACAGACGATTTGGATGATCTCCTCAGTGGAAAAGGGCACATCTAAGTAAAGACGATGAACATCATCCAACCATGCAAGTTCAATCATATCAAGGAATAGAAAAATTTTGATACTAATAAAAGCTGGTTTGGCATGATACAGATCAGCATCAAAGTTGAAAAATTCTTTCCAAATGGCTGCCTCATATGAGAGAGCCTTTGTTGCGTTGAATTTTAATATGTCTGTGCTTGCCCAATTTCAAATAAATTATAACTAAATATTCTAAATATTTATAATTAAATAATTAATGTTAAATGTTTTAAATAAAACATTACTGAATGTAGTTCTCAAAATAGCCCACAACCCCCCAAAGAATTGAGACGCCACAAAATAAACAAAAACAAAACATATGAAACCAATGACTGAATTTTAAAAATATATTATTAATCATCAAAATAACACCATTAAAAAACTATACAACATACCTACCAGACTTTACTAAACATTATATTAAACATCAATATAATCGACAAAAGTAAAAAGCAGATATACCCTCGTTATTATATCCCTCAATATTATAGCTATCACAATATTTTGACCACAATATAATAGTCAAACGATAGTTTGCAGTCAATATTCAGGCACCATACCAAAACAATGATACGGCCTTGAGAATAATCAAAACAGGAGTTGAAATGTTTCTGTCCTCTAATTAAATTTGTCTGTTCATGGAACTGTATATGCATCATTCACACCTGATGCCTAATACATCTAACACCCCTAAGATTTCCTGTATGCAGTGTAGGAGGCTACGTGAACCAAATAAATTAATCAGAACTAAAGAACAGGGTGAGGATCAAACACTACTGAGGATACCATTGTTCTGGTAGTTTTACTGATAGCTTCGGGGAGCACTGAATTAACAGGGGATTAGACTGTTACTTTTAAGTTTCCATGCAAAATGAGCAAATAAGGATGGATTGATAATTCTGCTCCCCATTTCCCTATTAATGTCTCATTTTCCCTACGTTTAATCTCAGAGAGACCACCTGCTTGAAGCAGGTGCGTTCTATGGGAGAAAAACACCTGATCTGTTTTAAATCTCCAGAACGTGTAATTCAGATGGGTCAGTAACAAGACTTACTGGTCCCATCAGAATGAAAAGGGCACTTGAAACTAGGCCCTTTATATTTCTTCATCAGCTGCCAGCAAGAGGTTTGAAGGGATACATGAAATGTTATTTCTGGTACTTATCCCCTAAAGGACACAGAGAAAATACTTAGTGCTGTCAATGAGTAACAGTTGGACCTAAAAATTCGGTCATTAGAAGTCATTTCACAAAACCTTTCTGTGAAGAGTTGTCTTACACCTGTGAAATTATTGCTGAATTTTTAGGCATGATTCAAAAATCTCTTTCAGTGTAGTGCTGTGTTTTATAACAGTCTTGGGTATGACTTGCTCATGAGTTTCCAAGAGTAATTTCAATCTATAAAAAGTTTTAGCAGTGTTTTTAGTTAAACACAACAATAGAAAATGCTTTGAAAATTGTGCTTGAGTTTAATAAGGAAAAATGTGCAGATAAGCAGGTGAAGGTCTTTCAAGCTAACCCATAAGAAGTAAAAAATTATCACATATGATATGTTCAGAATGTGTAACAATTTATTGCAGTGTTCCATGCTTTTTGCAGTAAGAGGTTTAGCCAAACCTATTTTCTTCACCAGGACAGTGAGGTTTTTAAATTGAGATCCATGATGGCATGTGCAGTTTTTGTTTTTCACATTACTACTGCTTTCCTTCTAAATTGCTTTCCTGTGCTGTTTCTGGCTTTAGAGATAGAGAATGTGGGACAGTGTCACCTACAGCTGGCTAATATTTTACGGGACGAGGCTAGAAAAATGGAAGAGTTTAGGGAAAAGCAGAAGCAAAACCGGAAAAGGGTGAGTATCTGCAACAACTCAATCATCCTCAAAAGCACATTCACAGAAAAGACACATGAAGAATATGATTATTATTTTAAAGATGTGTGGGTAGGTTTTGTTTTCATTAGAGATTGTGCTTGAACACTAGATAATCGTGGTTGAATTACAATTCCATATCTTTAGGTTTTGTAGAATGTTATCTATACTATAACATATTCAAGCTGGGCAAAAATGATTGTAATTAATCTGTATTAAAATTGACTTGGAAGGAAAAATAATTAGAGGCAATTTTCATATGAGACACAACATAAAAATAAAAGCTAAAGATCAGTATTAGAGAAATTAACCCATTGGACAAAAAGAGATATAAAAAAGTAAATTGTTTTTATGGAAAGAAATTGATCGACACAATCTGGAAGAGACTGTTGTACTTACTTGTTCTTTAACCTCTTCAGTGCCCATGACGAGATAGTCTCGTCATGGAGCACGGTTGCGCTGTGCCCATGACGAGACTATCTCGTCATGAACCCCACCCACTAGTGCAACGCCCGGCACAGGAGGGGGAAAGGGCGTGGCACTGAAGGGGTTAATCAAGCCATTGTTTTTAAATGTACCCAGGCAATGGGAATTAAAAAAATATTAGGCTGGTATAATTGTTAAACGTGATTATAAGAAAAGGTTATCTCCCTGTCCTTAGACATAAACAAGCATAGTCTTTATTGTCTGAAGTACTCGGATAAGGAAATTCAAAAAGACCTTGCAAAGTGCTTGTAAGTACAAAACAAAACAACAAAGTGTGTGGACATAGTTCTGCATGGTTAGTATGATCTGGTAGCATTTTTGGTTCAGTCAAAAAAGGTTGTGGATTATGTAATTTAGATGAGATAGAACCTCAGATAAGTGAGAATAGAGGGCAAACAAAAACTGTACATAGAGGTTGCAGTAGAATTCTCAATCCAACAATTGGAAAACCTGTTAATGAAAACAAAGGACAGGAGCTAGATTGTATGTCAATGTGTTGAAGAAGAAGGTACATTGATAGTCTTCTAAAGCAAACACAGTTTTTAGATTTTCCTGAGAAACATGATACCACATTTGAAGTAGTGGGCAGTATTAATCTCTATAGATTTCTAGAGAGGTTATGTACAACCCCTTGACACCTCATTGCCAACACATTTTGTATAATGGGTGAAAGAGAACATCCCTCTGTTCTAGTTTAGATTCAATAAGAAATTATCTAGAGTTCATCTCTGGATGCCAGTGCTTGCATTATATCTAATATATATATTGATTCTAAGGGAAGTTTTGGTCGACATTGTTTAAGTGTAGTGTTCTCCCCAACACAGCTTAGTCTCATCCTTGCGCTCTGCTGTGATACATGGGATTAAGCTAATATTAATCAAACCAGAAGGGATTGAAGGAAGCTATGGGCAATGCATGGGGTTAAGAAGAGGTGTGTAATATAAAACTCTAAAGATTCACCACTGTGTCTTTCATTGTCTAAAGTTCTATGCAGGGGGCAGTAGGATTGAGATAAACTTTGCAATATAAAAGATGATGGGCTTTTATATTATTTGTAAAAGTTTTATAAACATTGTTTGGGGGTCAACACCAAGGCATCAAAACAGCATTATTGGATATTCCAAAATACCATCTTTCATATTATTGACGGGGTAGAGCTTGGCGTTATTCATATTTCTGCATTTATCAGCAACATTTGATACTCTGGATCATACAGTGCTGCAACACAGAGATAAAAGCTGATTACTATGTCAGAATTAGCTAGCAACTGGTTTAAGTCATTCCTTGGTGCTTGACATCAGTGCTCCAGTGTTCAGAGTCAATAAACCAGCACTAAATGTAGCAAAAAGTAGGGGGTGAGCCTGCAAAAAAGTGGCTTTCCTCACAGGTACGTTGATACTGGGCTGAAGATTCAGGTTTCTCCTGCCTTGAGCTTTTCCTGCCAAAACCAATGGCTTTACTGGGACCAAAGGCTATCTGACCTCATGAAACGCTCTTTGGCTTCCCTGTTGCCCATACTTTTTCAGTTTCTACCTGGGACTTCTAGAAGTTGTCAACAACCTAAATAAATTTGACTCGCGTATGTATGTTAATAATACTGTGCTAGAAATGAAAATAAAAAACAGCTTGAAACTCACCACCAAAATTTCAGCTTTTAGCTTTCAAGTAGAGCAGTGGATGAAAATTAGTAACCTAGCCTTGAATGGCTCAAAAACTGACTTTGTAATTTACAAATTTTAAAGTTTTTAGATGAAATTGCATCAAAAAGCACAAAGCACCAACTGTGGATATCTGGTCATGCTGGACCGGGACAAAATCACAAATTTATGCCGACTGTAAGTGTGCGTCTGCCAACTTTAGGGACTCAGTTAGGTCTGCTGAACAAAGTACCTTAAGTTCTGTTTTGCAGAGCGTTGTGTGGATCTGCGTTGAAGATGCGTCATGCAGCCAAAGTGATGGGTCGGTTCCGAGATGCGGTGAGGCTGCATCAGTTCTGAAGAGCTGTGGGGCAGTGATGCAGAAACCAGTTTCATTGAAAAGGAATGCGAGGACCTGCGCTGAGGATGTGTCACGCAGTGGCGATGTGGGTTCTAAGCCACAAAGCAGAGTGGAGATGCGTTGGTTCTGCTAGGGTTGTGCCACACAGCAGAGGAGATGCGTCCATTCCGCTGGATCCACAGAGACTGATAAAGCATCTTGACCCAACTTCCAAGGGTTCAGGACTGGTAGGGTAGAGTCACAGATGGCAGAATCCAGGTGTCGATGGAAGGTGGTGGAAAGCCTGTTATGTCCCTGAAGCATCGGATCAGGACACCAGCCAACTAACCCTTGGAGTCACTCTGGGTTCAAGAGATGCAGGTCCAATCCTTCTCACCCAGGCAAGAGTGCAGCATGCTGAATGTCAGCAAAGCAAGGCAGGAGTCAAGCACAATGTACAATCCAGCCGAGTGGCAGTCCTTCAGCAGCATAGCAGTCCAGCTTTCTGGCAGAGTTTCCACAGGTCCAGAATTGTACTGAAATGGTCGTGTCTGAGGTCCTTTTATGCAAAGTTGTGGCTTTGAAGTGGGGAGAAACTTCTAGAGGCATGCCTTTGAAGTGCACAGATGCCCTGCCTTCCCCTTCCTGGCTCCAGACCAACTGCAAGGGGTTTGCAGCCCTTTGTGTGGAGACAGGACATGGCCTATTCAGGTGAAAGTGAGGTTGGGCCCAGCTCTCACCTCCCATCCAGTCAGTGATGGCCCATCCAGTCATGTCACTCCTAAGTTAACTTTGTGTGTAGCTGTTTAGGAAGAAAACGAAATCCAACTGCCAACTACACCCAGTCATGTGACCAGAGAAAGGTTGCAGGCACCAAATGGCTAAGGCAAGAAAACGGCAACTTTCTAAAAGTGGCATTTTCAGTATTGTAATTTAAAATGAAACTTTACCATAAGTTAGGATTTTATATTAGGATTCCAGGGACACTAAACATGAACCAGTGATCTTTTCCCATTTGGAAATTACATGTATAAAATGTAATACTACTACTCCAATGTTATCCTATGGGAGAGATAGGCCTTGCAGTAGTGAAAAACGAATTCAAGTGTTTTCTTCTATCAGGACATGCAAAACTTGAAAATGCACGTCCAACTTTTTAAATGCACTGCACCCTGCCCATGGGACTGTCTGGTGTCTACCTTAGGAGTGACTTATCTATTCTAAAAGGAAGGTTTAGGCCAAGTAAAAGGTTTATTTTGCCAGGTTGACATGGCAGGTTTAAACTGCACACATAAGCTATGCAGTGGCCGGCCTGAGGCCTGTTTAAAGCTATGTCAGTTGGCACAATCAGTGCTGCAGGCTCACTAGTAGCATTTAATTTACAGGCCCTGGGCACATGTAGTGCACTTTACTAGGGACTTATAAGTAAATTAAAAATGCCAATTGGGTATAAGCCAATGTTACCATGTTTTAAACAAACCCTGTGTCAGGGTTTCTTTGAGACAGAATGGTACCCATGCCTACATCTGAGGCATCCACTTCTACAATAAATGGTTTGGTTGGTTTGTGTCAGGATGAGCCAATACCAGGCTGAATGCAACCTCGTAACTGGGGCTATTTTCAATCAAAAATGATTGCTAAAGTGTCTGTAGAAATGTATTAACCCCCAAGGAGCTATGAATGTCCTTTTCATTGTGCGGTATTGTCCAGTCAATCAGTGCTTGATACTTGGAAAGTCAGGATACAACCAAAACTTTTATGTTAGTAGAATGGAATTTACATTTACTTAGCTGGGAAAATAGCCCATGTTGACGAAGAGTAGAAACA
This sequence comes from Triturus cristatus, assembly GCF_964204655.1. Classification (NCBI taxonomy): domain Eukaryota; kingdom Metazoa; phylum Chordata; class Amphibia; order Caudata; family Salamandridae; genus Triturus; species Triturus cristatus. The sequence continues at coordinate 171,824,372 of NC_140581.1, read as the reverse complement.
GCTATTGTGAAATTAATTACATGTACTTCATAGGAGGTAGAATAAATCACCATGTGATCTATATAGATGGTAATAAACAAGTGCAGATACTCACAAGGGATGTCATTAATAAAAAAATTAAAAGGCTGCCAGGACATTGCAGAGGTCAAATGGCATCATGAAAATAAACTAATAATCCATATCTTGTTCTGAATGATGTCTTCTATTCATCACCTGATCTTATCCTGATGAGATGGTAGGCTTCTCGTAAATCCAACTTGGTATAACTGGAAGTAGATCTTACCTAGTCCAGAAGTACTGGTATGAATGGAGACAGTATCCGCCTTTAACGTGAAATTATTCAGTGGTCGATAATCAGTGCATGTTTATAATTCCCTCTTGGTCTTTAGGACAAAAACATCAGAGATGCTGCAGGTGACTTGAATGGTAGGATTAATCCATTTTGCAGATGCTTATTTTGATAAGTATCGAGATCAGGCTGCAGTCACTATGTATTCAGTTTGAAGTCAAGATGGCTGATGTAAGTGGCTTAGTTCTGCAAGATCCACAGCATGATAGAGTTTAAGGTTAATGGATATTGTTTTGAGCATGTCAGTTTGTTTCTAAGGGAATTTGAACTTGACTCCATGAATGCATCAATATATTGTTTCTTAATATTGCCTGTTTCTTCTCACAGCCACTTCTGCCATGTGTGAGTTTAAAGCAGTGCATCTTTTTACAAGCCATGTACTTTGAAATGTATGCCTCCACAATGTCTCTGTTTCTTTGACCGTTTGGGGGGAATAAAAACTATTTGCTGATGTACAGCGAATGAGCTGAGCTTTTCTCATACTTCTGATAGCCTTTCAGAGGATCACTTCTCTTGAATTCTCTGTGAAGGATTTATCTGCTTTCTCTGTTTACAATAAATAGTTCCCTTATACAACCCCCACTCTTTAGCTGGATTTCATAGGTGTGAGACAATCCCCAACATAAGTTTTCATGAACCATTCGTAACTACTGTATCACCTTCTACTGCCAGGACTTTAGACTGGAAAGCTTAATAGTTTATTTTCTTCATAAATCAAGTCATTTCCTGGGGAAACAGGCTCTTTTAAGATGGGTTGTCGCCAACCTCGATCATGTTACACAACTATATAGAACAGACTGCCAGAATACATATGTGCCACCATTAGAGAGTCTGAATGGCTAAGGGGAGTGAGGCACTTGTCATAGAAAGCATGCATCATGTCTGTCAAATATGCACCAGAAGTCAGGCCATGAAAACACAGCACAGAGGCCTGGAACCATCTTCAACCACTTTCAATCTACCTTTAACCTGTTCCAACCTGTCTTTTCCATGTTGTCAAGCTGTTTTTATTGTTTTGTTAAGATCACCATTATTTCATTTTGGCCCCTGAGAAGATCCCCTGCTCTCCTCCTCTTCAACCCCCTTTCATCTCTGAGTTTAGGACATAACAAGTCCTTTTTGTCCCACTTATGTTGTTAGCACTCTTCAGTCATACACTCCTCTGCTGTCACTACACAACTCACCTATCACAGTGATGCAATATTCTAGTCCATTCTGCTTGGATATTCAGTCTCAGCCAGAAACTCACCAGAGGCAAAGGTGTAGATTTGAGAAGTCCGCTCATTCTTGGTGTCCGCGCTCAGTGCGTGGTGCGGCAGTGCATCATTGATGTTTGGGCTCAGTGCATGGGAAGGCATCTCTCTTTACCGCTGAAACGGTGTCAGCGTTTCCATGGCTGCTGTTGCCCGGAAGGGTGTTCTGGGGTTTGCATGTGGCACTGACCTTGAACAGTGGCCGCTGGCGCACGGAAACTTGCATAGGAAGAAGGATGTCAAAAAGGTTTTCTTCTTAGGATGCCTTCTTTCCAAGAAAGATGCCTTATCTCTAAAGATAAAGGTGCAGCCAGCCATGTATATGACCCTTTCCGAGATGGTGGCTTTTCCAGTGATTGTTGCTTGAATTCCTTGATTCCCTAATCCAGTATGGAGATAATCTATTTTATGTGATTTATTCTCCTTTGTATACCATATATAAGGAGGAAATGATTAGATGGATGCTTCGTAAGACTATTAATTCCCTATTTTTCTTGGCATTTATCTCCCACATGTTACCAATTTTGTTCCTGTTCATCTTCAATTAAGACTTTCTAAGATTGCCAAGGATTTTTTTCTGCCCTTTGTAGCTTTATCCTCCTAACTGGAATCTCTTAAGGAGACACAAAACATCTTTCAAGTAAGTGCAGGGTGTCACCGTGGTTACTGGTGCGAATTACCCTTTCCTCGGGTGGTCAAGAAGGAAACTTGCAAACCTTTCAGCCCTTGACATAAAAAAAGCGTTTCCTCCTCCTTTCCCTCTGCCATCATCTGAGTCACACTGGCCACTTTTGATGTTTTGTGGCCACGGCTAAGCCATCATTTACCATTTTTGAATCGAGAGTCCCTGTTTGTCCACCACTGCGATGGAGTCACAAATTGATGATTCTGCCATGCTGTCCTCCGTGTATCTCATGTAGGCCTGGAAACCGGAGGAATAAAACGTGAGTGTTTTTTTTGGTGAAAGTCATAACCATAATATCCTTTCAAATGAGGTTACTAAAATGATTTTTTTTATTTTTTTCTACTTCTCTAATTACTTAACTATAACTCGTGTTTAGGAAAATTATTTTATAGTGAAATATTTGTTTTAGTGCTGCCCACAACCCTATCCCACCAAACCAGCTGTACATGTCTTTTGGCCGTGTCTTTGATCTGGCCTGAGTCTAGACCTGAAAAAAGGTTTGTTTTGCTGGAACGAAATGGCAATTTAAAACTGCTCCACAGGCTGCAGTGGCTGAATTGAAACATGTTTTAAAGTGCTGCTTTTGTGGGTGGCACAATGAGTGCTGCAGGCTTGGTAGCATTTAATTTACATGCCCTGGGTTAATGTAGTACCATCTACTAGGGACTAGTAAGTAAATTAAGTGTGCCAATCAGGTGTAGGCACATTTTACTATCTTTTAGGGAGAGATCACAAGCACTTTCACACTGAATTAGCAGGGGTAGAGTGCATAATGCCAACAAAAATGAATTCAGCTTAGTAAGAGAGTGAGGTCCAACACACTGATTCTGTGCGCTCCAGGTGTTTGTCAAGTCCCTACCTACACTGCGCAGCTACACAGGAGGGCCTCACAGAAGAACTGAAGTGAGAAATGCGGCAGTTTGGAGAACAGTCCTGGGTTAAAAAATACAGAGGGACTGGAGAAAAAAAGGCCTGCCTTAGTAAGTTGTAAAATGTTTTCTCTGCCTCCCGTGTGGGGTCCTCCAGGGGTCATCATTAAGCCCCACACTTTTTAATGTCTACGTATCACTTCTTGCCCCGTTGATTGAATCATTTGGTTTTAATTTGACCTTATATGCAGACGACACCCAAATTGTGGTGTCGCTAAGGCCAGGAAAATTGCAAGGAACAGCATCCAGATTACATGATTGCATGATAGCAGTGGGTAACTGGATGGCCCAACATTGTCTTAAATTGAATTCCAGTAAGACGGAGGTGGTCTTATTCAGCAGTGATGCTTACTTCTGGACCCCGGAATGGTGGCCAGACACCCTAGGTCCTCTTCCCAGGCCAGTCAAAAAGGCTAAAAACTTGGGAGTCTGGATAGACAACAAACTTAACCTCAAGGATCAGGTGAACGCAGTAGTCTCTTCCACCTCCTACATTCTAAAAGCCTGTAAGAAAATCCTGCCAGTCCTGCCCAAAGAGAGTCATCAGCTAATCATCACGGCTCTAGTAATGTCCAGATTGGATTATTGCAACAGTTTATATGTCAACATACAGGAAGGACTAATGAATAAACTACAACTCCTGCAGAACGCTGCAGCCAGATTGCTGACTGACACTCCCAAACATGCCTCCATATCAGCAGAAATCAGAAGGCTCCACTGGCTGCCAGTGCGAAAACGGGTACAGTTTAAGGCTCTGTGTACAGTACACAAGGCACTTTATAGAACTGGACCCAACCATCTCAAAAAGCAATTCCAATGGTACACACCAACCAGATGTTTACGCTCTTCTGATGCTAAACTGGTGGCGCTACCTTTTGTAAAAAAAAGCCAACTGGGGGGAAGAAGCTTCACGGTCGGGGCGGCTAAGGCATGGAATGGACTCCCGATGCATCTTAGTGCCCTGCCAAGCCTACTGGCCTTTAGAAAGGCTTTGACGACTTGGCTCTTTGCTGGCTAGGCTCAATTTCTGGTTTCCCTCCCCTCTCTCACCTTTGGACCCTGCAGCGCCAGGACACCCTCGGGTAGCAGTTTGCGCTTTAGAAATATCAATAACATTAACATTAACCAAAACAAGCTGAGAAAAGGCACTGAACTGAGGGATGCCAATGAGTGTGTCAATGAGTGGGCCTCAGTTCGCCCAGGGGCTCTTCTGGCTCACTGATATACAAATAATATACTTTGACCAGCTCAAAATGTGCGCCCTTTTCCCTTTGTTCAAAATAGTCTTGAAGGGTACTAGAATTACATCTACATAGTGCTATTTTATTGGTGCTGAATTGGAAGGAAAATATATGCCAATTCAAATGTAACATACAAACTGATTTTTGTATTCATATTTCAGACAGAAAACGCAATGGATGTTGTTCATAAACAGAAGCAGACGCAGTATAAAAAAACAATGGACGTAAGTCATTCTTTGCAATAGCTAACTCATAATTGTTCCTTATTGCTTCGAATGTCTGTGTACCTTTTTTTATTAGAAAAGTGAGGTCTTAGTGTGAGTGAGGCTGGAGGTGCTTCATTTTGAGGGTGACTGTCGGTGGGTACTGTCATGGTCCTTGCAGCATGACATATGTCATGCCACTGCTATGATTGTCAGTAGCAAAAATGTCTATTACTGCTTTGACGAGCATAGCAGTGACGTACTTACAATTTATATTCTCTAGTACATTTTAGATGTTTACTTTAGCAAGTCATGGGGTCTTGGTGGTCATCTTTTACTCCTCACCCTGGTATCACATAAGACATCTTGCAGCCTTCTAGAAAAATAAATGTAGTATGTTTCAGGCAGTCTGATTGACCTCAGTGTGGCCCAAATAGAGAGACCAGTTTAATTTTAGAGAGGGCTGTATTATCAGTCAATCTGACAGGCTGCTCTCTGACCAAATAGAATCGCCTCCTGTTTTTAGGCCATTCTGATCAGGATAGTAGTTTAGTAAGTGAGATTCAGCGTCTGTGAATCTTATTTTATATTTCCCAAAGCAGTGGACCGCAGGGTGAAGGGGGGAATGAGATGACCAAGTTTTTGGGGCAGTACTGATTTGCACCTGGTGTGCCTCTAGCTAAAATGGCACAGTGAGTGAAAAACAAGGGGTTAGAATGCTAGCCCAAGGAATCGCCACTGTAGACTATTTGCAAGCATTCATCCCATCACCTTTTGGCAGCCGCGGCCTCTGCAGGTAAGAGCGGTGGGAGGTGAGGCCGGCTGGGGGGGATTTCGAGAGGCGACCACAAGGGAAAATTATTTATTTATTTAATTTTCCCTTGTAGTCGTCTCTCGAAATCCCCACCCAACCCCCCCCCAAGCCGGCTCCACTGCTCTTACCTGCAGCGGTCGCAGCTGCCTTTTGGGCGTTTCATTGCCGGAAGTATGCCTGGAATGCACCCATTCAAGGAGTACTTCTGTGGGTGGAGATTTACTACTTTTTCACTAACTGGTCACTACATGTATATATGTAAGATCCTGATTAAAAAATTTGAAAGTTAAAAACTCTTAATGAAATGAGAACAACGAGAAAAACTGACACAGACATAGCAGACCCGACTCAGGGCCCCCCGGACCCAACTACTAAACAAAAGAATGCACTTAAGGGGAATCACACCCCAAACTTGCACACTGAAACTATGCCCCTGCTGGTCCCACCTGGGCTTGGTTGCTTGTCCCAGAGAACTTGTGACTAGAGTTAGGAACAACACAAGGGTCTGGAATCCATGTATACAATCACTTATTTTAAATATATTTTCACTGCTAGCACTCTTCTTCAAACCTGCTACAAAAAGCCTTGATGGTACAGTTGTCTAGTCGGTCCAAGTCAGCAGGGCTCCATGTTTCTAGTCCTTGCTTTTCAGAAGTAATAATATCAAGTGGCAGATGGCTCCATGTACTAAGCCCGAGTCACAACCAGAGGAGGGGGCACAGGCACATTAATAGGGTGAGTCAAGCCAGAGCCAAGACTTGGGTCTGGCTTGGCTCCAAGAATCTATGCACAATCCAAGCCATGAATACATATGGCATGAATATCGTGCAACAAACATAACGTAAACATTGAGTACAGTCTCTTCAAAATTCACAAAGGGTGTTTCTTTAACTCGCGGAAGTATTTCCTTTTAGTACATCAGATTATGTCACTGCACAGACAGATATTCATGAAAAGTTTTGAAATATTCATGGCTCACCCCACGACAGTGCCATTAGTGAACTAAGAAGCAAGTCAGTAGTCATGTAAATCTTAAACATGTTCTAGATTCGTATCATAGATGGAGTAACATTATAGTACATTAAAGCAAATAAAAGAGGTGCTTGTACAGCGCAAATCCTGAACTCAAGTATTTAAAAGTGCATTCAGGTGTGATAATAAAGAAAAACGAGGCTCTGGAGTACGTTTGCTTAGATCACCACAATTTGGACAAGCAGGGAAGCCAGTATTGATTACTGTTTATCGGGTTTCACATTTTGAAATTCGGCCACCAGATGGGCATCTCTCTCTCTCTCGTTTCACATCAGAGGTCGCTGTTTTGTCTTTTAAAACCAAAACAGATATAACAGAATCGACAGAAGGCTCTCAGACCCAACAAGAAAGCCTGGCGCTGTACCCCTGATTGGCAGCAAAAGCAACCAATCAGACCATCTATACATTTAGCAGCCTTAGCAGCCTTTCTAGATTAGTTTAGCCACAGAGGATAACCATCATTTCTGAAGGCACAAAGTAAGTTGGCCAAAAACCAAGACAGCTATGATATGATTTCCACCTTGCAAGAGCCCGAAAGAACAGAAACTGGCAGATCACCTTCAGAATTAGGGCTACAGGCATTTCACCTCCTCTTTAGCATGCAATCTATTGCTACATTTTTCAGTTAAACTCCAATGTTGCACCAATTGGGTTTATCATTTATTTTATTTAAAAATGTATTGGAGGCATTGTAATTGCTTGGACCTCGCCACTAGTGAAGTACATCTCACAAGAGACCTTAAAAGTGTGGGTTTTTAGGTATGGGGCAGAAAGTCGGGTACCATGTGGTTGTCTTCTGGTAGGAGGAATAAGGAGTGTTCTTGATTCAGTCATTTTTGTGTTCTCAGTTACGCATCAAATCTTGCCCCGATTGTCCCGTGAAACTCCTGCGGAGTGAAGTTTATTATGGGGAGTGGAGAAGGGAATTGAGTGGTGGTATTCAAAAGTGGATTGCTTTGAATACAGTGTAAGAGATTTTGAAGTTGATTCAGTATGAAATGGAAGAGGAAAGTTGTTGTTTTAGCAATCTGTGGCAGCAGCATAGTAGGATTTTGGAGCACAGTGAAGTCTAGTAAGTTAATGTATGTAACTAGAGCTTTTCAAGTGCCCATAAAGGAGTAGCTTTTTAGCCATGCCTTGACTGGTACTCAAACGTCTTTGCTGTATGAGGGAGAAATCTAATTTTGCCTTCATTAAGTTTCAAGGAGAAAGAGCCCAATATATCCACTTCTCCAGGAAGGTTGAAAATGTCCTGATGTGTTCCTCTGGGTGGATGTAATCTGTGCATACAATGATAACAAGGAAGTTAACTTCTTCAATTTCACCTGTTTCTAGTTCTCTATGTTGACAGTCAGCGTCTGTGTCTTGTTCCTCATGAATGTCCTTTTCTCCTTACAACCAATGTAGGCTAAACGCTCATATGAACAGAGATGTCGAGAAAAAGAAGACGCTGACCAAGCACTAAATCGGAATGCAAACATTGTGAATCAGAAGCAGCAAGATAAGGTATGCTGTGCTAGCAAAAGCAATGTCCTCATCTTTATCAAACCACGCTTCTCTTAACTTTTCCCTGACTTGATATGTCAAGTTATGGAAGTTCTGGTACGACTCCAATCTATAGAATCTTACCAGATGGCATATACTTGGTCTAACAGGCTGAAGCACATGCTTTGGAAATTGTGTGGGCATTGCTGTTATCAACACCAGCCTATTACGTTTTCAAAGATGGTATCACCCCCTTTTACTTAATTTGTTTTTTTCTTTATGAACAAATGTATTTAAGATGTTATCTGTAGCTCCAGATATCTTCACTTAGAGTGGTCTCCTGTCCAAAAAGCTGCACAATAGACCTATATAGCTCCGAGTTTGACATGTGGTGTACCTTAATGGTTAGATAGATGCAGGTTCTGGTTTTGATCTAGCAACAAACAAACAAACGGTAACCAAGGTCAAGCACATTCAGTCCATGTATACTTTGAAGATAAAGAGTTGGTGCAAACGCTTCCTGCACACGCCGTCCAAAGATGCCACTATTAACCGAAATGTTCAAAGGAAATGGAAGGTGCTCTCATTGTGAAGTCTAAAAAGTGGGTAGAAATCTGTTCCAAAAAGTGCTTCTTTTATTCCATTATTTAAAAACTGGCACACAGCCAACGCGTTTCGTTCCCCATTTAGCCAGTGGGATCTTCGTCTAGATTTTCTTGCAGACTCGTAAGAGCGCTCTCTTACGGATTGGTTGATAACTTTCCACAGACCAGGGATATTGAACTACTAGGGATGTGGGTCAATGTGCACTTCCTTTGGCAGGTTTGTTTGGTGGGTGATCAAAGATTTCTCATCTTTATACAGCCAAGGTCAATGTTGACATGTGCCAGCATCCTTTTTCAGAACTCCTTTTTAACAGGGTATATAAATTGGAATATAATCCTGGTGTCTACAAGCCTTCATCAAATTGCTTTCAGTGTCAATTTAATGTATCATATATTGTCAGAAGAGATCTAATCTTACACCTGCTTCCTAACTAATAGTACTTTGTCATTTTTTTGGGTAGGCCGACGGAAATTAAATTTCTTTATGCCAGAGGTTGAATGACCAGAACTTTCATCAGTTCCACTCAGTGGTTTGTTTAGAGAAGTGGTAAAACTGGCAAGTAGGGAAAGTTGAACTTCATTCCCTTCTGACAATTGCACTTACTTGAGCAGTGAGAAATATGCTAGATTCACGTATAGTTTTAACACCGTATGCTGAATCTGTCTCGAGGGATGGAGCACAGTGGAATGGAATGGTACCATCCTTTGCATCTTCTAATAACCTTAGGGACTAATTTAAAATTAGGCGGGCAGCTCGCCATATGCCAGTGGGAGGAGGCCATTAACTCCTTCACCCTGCTGGAGTACCGCCCACCACATTTAGGGCTTCACGTACGGTTTAGGAGACAGGATACTTTTTTTCAAACACGACTACCCGGCCTGCCAAACCTTCCATCTGCCCACCTCATTGAGATGGATGGGTCTTAAGTATTCTGGTGACGAAGCCCCCAATGGCTTTGTTTCTGGAATACTTCCTCTCACTGCCCAACAGAATAGGGGCCATTGGAGGAAGAACACTACACTGCCTTCTCTATTCAGCAGGAATGGAATAATGTATTTTTTTCTTGTAGTTACCACCAGGAAAAAACATGCAGTGAGGAACAGAAAAAAGCAATAATGAGCCATAAACCCTGGAAAAAAACGATGTTTGTTGTTTTTCAGAAACAAACTCCTACTTTGGGAGTTTGTTCCTGAAAAACAAGAAAGTGTCATAAGTTTGGTGGATGGTTGTCAAAACCAATGGTGGCCAACCATAAAACTGGAAAGGTGATGGTGTTTCCCTTCAATGTACAAAGATTATACCATTAAGATTGCAGAGGAAATTTTCTCCATTAGCACTACTCCATCCACCAAAAGGGTGTTGATGAGGATGGGATGGTTTATTATGCTGTAACTAGCTGAGAGGTACAGCAATATCAAGAGGCAGAAGTTGTATTGATCCATCATCCGGGAATCAGCTGTGATTTGTATGTTGGGATGGTAATTGTGCAGCAGGTGTTTGGCTTTGATGTGCTCTTTAAATTATGCATAGACTGCTTTTTCTGTGATGAACAAGCTGTTGGTGAGGTTATCAGAATCTAGAGTAGGTTTCTTCAGGAGTGGAAGGATGTGGTCTGGCTTAAGAGCTTGCGGGAAAGGCCTTCAGTGAGGGAGGCATGGTGAGTAGTGGCAAAAAAGCTGGCAAGTGACGTTGAGAATATGAGTTTGAGAACTTGAGCTTTGAAAATTTGACCTTTAGAGTTTGTTGGTTGGGTTACATTCTGTGCCACATTGAGTGTGTTGATTAAGACGGGTGTCTCTTGTTTTTCAGGTTTGATTTGTTTTTGAAATTGAAGTCGCCAAGGAGGGTGGTGTAAGCGTGTTGAATTGATAAAATCACGAGGAGTTCTGATAAGTCAGCTATGAAGACCGTTTCCTGTCCAGGAGACTTGTAAATGAGGTGGAATGTTTCAGGCTGAGTGGCAGAGAGTGAGAAAAGTCCTGGAGTTCAGCTTTGCTTACGCCCAGAAGGTTTATTACATAGAGACTTTCGGGGTGCCATAGGCTTTATCCCTTCCTACGTGCATGTTTAGGATTTGCAAGGATGTGATTGTGAGCGATGTTTGTCTGATGGCGAGTGCATCAAGATTGTGATAGGCGATGGGTTGTGCGAAGCTTTGAATGTGGTTAATCAGCATGAGTTAAAGTGGGTGTTTGGCACTTTGAGTGTGTATTGTTAGTGTGATGTGTAGGATATCTATGCTTTGTGAGAATGCAGTGTGACTGATAGTGTGGTCTGGGTATGATTCTTGGGATGGGTAGTGAGGGTGCTGGGCAAAAGACCTGATGAAGTCTTGCCTTCTACGAATGTGCCACAGTTGCAGTGAAGCAGGGGTTCTGGCCAAAGGTCCTTCCTGACTCTAAGAGGCCCAAACAGTCGGGTGGGTGAAGATACTAGAATGCAGAGGCCAAACTATGCAATACTAGCAGAAACAGAATATTAATCATATCTGGTCACACTGCTGAAGTAACAGAATACTTCCAAACAATTCTACGACGTCCACACCCAGGAAAGCCTGGATATGAGCTACAGACTTGGGAATAATATCGCCATCAGACTGCACAGTGACACAACTCACCTAAAAAAGTACCTAGCTCGCCAGTTCTTCTGGCCAATGTAACTGGCACTTAAAATACAACGTTCGTAGTCAGAAATTATAGTTTAACATCAGTGAGAAATGCAACGGTAAACCCTTGAAGGGCTTCCAAAAACAATAGTAAATCTCAAGGTGGGACAGTCAGTCTAATTAATGGTCTGGGTATAGAAGCTCCCTTAAGCATCCTGAATTCTATAATCTTTCTTTCCTAAGATATCCCAAAACTATCAAAAAGCTCTTATTGCGGCCCATTGCACCCTTAGGTTAACACTTTTAAATTATTTTCCAATCCATCATGTAGAAATTTAAGAATACAAAAATATTTTGCAATTAACTGGAGAGAAAGATCTTATAAGACACCATGAGTGAAAATTCTGATACTGCCTAGATTAACCCTTAAGTGCAGAAGTGCATCTAAATCTTTGTATTGCCTCCGCTAAATGAACCGAGACCTTTCTATTCTGAAGCCCATTTCTGTCAATCTCCATACAGAGAATGCTAGAAGTTGAAGAGGAAACGGATAAAAAGGAAAGATAGATATATACTGTAGCGGAGGAAACAAATCTCTGCCTAGCCAAAATAGACACACCACTATTATCTCTGCTGCGGCCTCCTGAATTTTCACAAACAGGCGACGTATGAGTAGAAAAGTGGGAAATGCATATAATAGAAGTAGTTGGCAAGATATAAAAGGGCATTCACTGCCTATGTGTCTGGTGTAGGAAACCAACAACAGAATCTTGTAAGGTGTGTTGTTGGGAGAAACTAACTGATCTACAAAAGACTCTCCAAATCTGTCCTGAATTGAGGGGTTGAACAGGGTTGTGCCCCATACACTTCAACTGGTGTCTGTTGTCACTACCTGAGACGATTGGTTCATTCACAAATGCATGAAGAAGGGTAACTGGAGTGCTCTTGTTCTGTTGCATTGATGCTGGACTTTAGAACTTCAACAGATCATCTACAAGAGGACATAGATGAGGTGGGGATGCCAGATCTGCAGCACTTGCAAAGGGGGGTCTCAAATCCCCTCAAGACATTGCCTTCAAGCCCAGGAGGGGCTAATTACCATCGCGCTCATAAGTGCTTGAAGACCCGTGGGGTACACCAGAACTGCAGCACCTGCGAAAGGGGGCTCAAAGCCTCACAAGACATTGCCACCAAGGCGGGGCTAATTAACATTGTGCCCATAATCGCTTGAAGACCCACAGGGACACCAGAACTGCAGCACTTGCGAACGGGGGCTCGATTCCCCACATTGGCACCAAGGCCAAGAGGGGCTAATTAACATCACGCTCATAAGCGCTTGAAGAACCGCCGGTGAGTTACGTGTGCAGAATGCACTCGGCCCATGCCCAGGCGAAGACCAGGGCAAGAGCAGGCTCATCTTCGCCCGTCATCGAGTAGAAGAGGCTGGGCCATTCCTCTTGGTCTGTGGACCTAACAACAGTGCACGGTGAGTTCTCATTAGTCACTGTATGGCACTTTGTGTCTCCTGCCTGGGCTTAATCAGGGTAAATATGGGCAAATGCAAGCTACCTCGGGATAGAGACAATGCCATTGCGAAACCATCTGGAGGCACTAAGCTTGACTCTTTTCTAGCCCGAACTTTTAGAGTAATTTCTAACGAAATTAATCTCACGGAGAGACGGTTATCCCTAGATATTGGACAGGGCTCTATCTGTTCCTAGCTTTTCCCTAACGGGCCAGCCAAGGCATAATCTAAGTGTGGGAAGTGAGGACTCTCCTGTGTTTTGTTGCCCACGGTCCAACGTGCAAGATTATTTACCTTCAATTAGCCTTCATAATGCAAGTGACAGTGGGCCCTCGGACAAAAGAAAGCATAAACCCAAGCATGTGGGTACATCCAGAGCTCAAAGGAATACTGACAGGAATATCTTGGCCACCCCTTTGCAGCCCATCCTGTCTTCATCGTTTGCAAATGGTGCATCCAGTGGAGCCCCAAATATCGAATAGGATTGTGTTCTTGAGGAATTCAAATCCATTGTGGTTGCTTGTGTTACTCCATTTGTGGACAAGATACATAGCCTGGAAGATGCTATTATCCAATTAACTAAGCCCATTCAAATCTGTTGGGTTACCAGGCCCACCAGGCCCAGCCAGCCATGTTTAGTACAGAAAGGCCTTTGGCTCCGAGCACTGTCACTAACTTAGGTTCACAACCACCCCAAGGAGATATGATTGCCAATGTCCAGCCCTCTTCCTTGCAAGCTGAGGGAGCCTCGGTATCTTGAGGGGGAGGTAAATGCTGGCAGGGGAGGTTTAGAGCCCCGCATGGTTTGTCAAATCAGGGTATAAACTCTCAGGTTCAGTCTTTTCCCAGTCAGTCATGTTTAAATCTTCCCCCTGATTGCTGCTCATATGTAGCCATTGTTGTTGGGTTTATGGATGGATTAGATCTAGATACAAATATCTCCATGACGCATTATATGGTGTGTGGAAGGCAGACGTGCAAAACCAGGCCAATTTCCATCAAGGGCAAAATAATTGGGAGAGTCAGTGAGTTTTCCTACTTTGGTATTACGTTTGACGTGCAGAATTGATGGACACCTTGTCTTTCTAACCGAAGTATGCACTTTAACCAATCCTGCAGTGCTCTATCCAGGTTTGCTTCTAGTGTTGGTAGCAAACCTATCCTTCCCTTGTTGGAACTATATACTTTGAAGTGGCAGGTATATGGGAATATCAAGATTGTATAAGACTGCAGCGAGAGGAGAACTGCTTTTGTAGAAGGCTGCTCGGACTGGCCTCAGGAACTCCTAATTTCATTATGCACAAAGAATTGAAACTAGCATCTGTGGAAGATGCATTCAAATTTGCCCCTTAACTGTGATATGCTCTTCGATTGTTTACATTGTGAGTATGGCCATAAGATCCCATGATTTGCCCACCCAAGGCAAATCGCTGATTTACTGGTATACCTTCCTTCAAGCGCTGAGTAAGGGAGAGTGCACAAAGATCAGGGAGCTGTTTGTTACGCACGCTGCAGAAGCTAGAGAGAGGGAGGCCCTGGGAAAATCTACATTGAGAGATTACTTGGTTATTACAACCAGTGACAGGCCTGAGCCTTATATTTCACTTGTGAGGAATCCATCGGAATGGTCTCTCCTAATGAAATTTCGTATAGGCTAAATTAGAAGTCATCTCTGCTTCTCAGCTGGTCAGTTTGATTCAATCATTATGCAGCCTTGCCAATGTGATGGTATTCCTCCCAAAATGCTAGAGCACTTTGCATTGTTTGTAACATATTATGCACCATATTGTCTTAGATATTTATTGTTTATCCTCAGAACCTGCGGTCTTTGCCAATACATGCCAGCCTTGTTCTATTTTCAAATGTTATCTGAACCCGCGGAAGGTTTTGCTGTATTGGCAGAATACAGCATATTTCTAGCATTAACCAATTATAACAGAAAGCGTACCTATGAATTGAATGATTTTTTTGTTTTTAACAATTTTAGATTTAGATTCTATGTCACCATGTGTTATTTATGTGAGTTTCTTTTTAAAGTCAATATTTATTGGTGCATGTATGTTTTATTCTTTTATGATTATTTTTTAATAATCGAGTAAAGATGTACAACAGCAACAAGGTGAGGCCTTGCTACATGTCCCTATTACTTTTGACAAAGGCATGCTGAAGAATGTTGTCAGGCTAACAAGGCAGAAAGAATCTTCCCAATATGTCTGCCCTTTCAGTTGTTTTGAACAGCAATCCAAGATCAGATCTGACATGGGCTCCTCTGAAGACTCTGTCCCGAGAAACATTCAACTGGCATTTCGGGTAACTGATGATCAGTCCACGTCAGCTTAGACCCTCCTGGGTAGCTTCAGACCCTTCAGCATTTCTTTCCTTGGTGTAGGATGAAGAAGCCAATTGTACAGATATATAACACTTTCAACCCAGGGAAATGCAAAAGTTAATCCGACTGATCCACCAATTTCATGAATACCTTACAGACAGATCTACAGTCAAAGGGCAGAACCTGGAACTGAAAGTACTTCCCTAAAATTTACAACCTCATGATCATGGTAGTCAATTGGAATGTGAAGATCTGTATTCATCAAGGCATAGGTTGCCATTAAGGTTGCTTTTAGAATTAAAGGAATACTTCTCTGAAGCGTCTCTATCTGTTGACATTGTGTTATCTGTCACAAGTCTTTAGTATCGTGACTTTCGGAACCAAGAACATCATTGAATACACCCCCATACCCTGTTCCAAACCAAAGGGCTGATTACTATGGCGGCCTGTCAGATCTCCGTCTCCTGTTGCGGTGGTCAGAAGATGCATGACAAGCATGCAGTGGTCTGACTATTGCATTTTGATATGGCTGCCAAGGAAAACGGCAGCAGCATAAGCCGCCGTGGTACGATGCACCTCTGACACTTCCATGGACCATGTGCCATGCACCATGTCGTGCATGGAGGTCGTACATGGCACACGGTGCATGGAGATGAGTGGAGGAATTACATGTAGCCCCAAGGCCACTTTACAGTGGCCCACAACAGGTGGGGACTGTTTGGAGTCCCTTAAACCCCTTTTCAACCGCCTTTTCATGAAGGTCTTTCCGCCATGAAAAGGCTGTCGGAAAGCGATACCGTAAACCCGATGCTGGTGCCTGCCCATTCAGGGATATGACTCCAACCGACGCCCCATCGGGATCTCTGGTCCTGGCTGAGGCGGCGGTCTTCCCTCTGACCACTGTGGGTTCGTCTGCCAGAATTTTAAACTGGCCGTCGAACCGAAGGGCTGTCGGTGGTCGGACCACTACCAACGACCTGTTGGGGGTGCTGTCTGACCCATCATAATGAGGCCCCAAGTTACTAGATTGACTGCTATTGTTACTATCAGCAAATTGACCACTGCTCTCATTCTTTCCCTCTTGATTAGATTAGAAGGGCAAGACATATGAAGTATCCCAGTTTCTGGAGGAGCAGAGGATAACTTTATCTAAATGGTCTCTTTTCATGATGCAATCATCTGAGATGGATTAATCTCCAAATGCTCTGAAGTGTTTTATCTCGCCTCAAAAGGGCCACCTGTGGACAATCCCTTGCATAGTCTGGAGAGATGTGATTTACTGGGTGAAGAGGATATCCCCTTCAGCTCTGAATGACTTCTGAAGTTCTTCCCCTTTGTCTTCTTGCATTACCAGCCTGTGTTCTAGAGGTTTGTTGGAAGGATGACTTGCTTGATTTGCCAAAGTTGAGGATCCCGAAAAGAATAAGAATGTTACTTTTCCTTAAACGGATTATGGAAACGGTTCTAAAAATCTTTACAGATTCGAAGGCATTCAGAAGGTACCTTATTTCTGTCCAGTATTTGTATGCCATTCTTTAAGTAAATATTTGTTTTGCAATTTCTGCACCTTCGGCCAAAGTAGATATTATAACAACATTGATAGAATTGTTTGACAAGAATCCCTTCTCACTTTCCGTCAGCTCCAGGTAAATCTAAACAATTCTGTTCCATCTTGAATGGTTCTTTAAAACAGAAATCCGAGAGGGGCTGGTATATGCTCCATAGATCCCTTCTCTCAGGGAAAGAGCGGGCCCATCACAAGGCGTCTAAAGTATAGAGTCAATCTTATCCATCGCATCCTTAAACATATTCTGCTCTGCTACTGATGTCTTCCCCACCAAGCTGGCCTACAACAAATCAACCAAGACCAACTCTGGCATATTCTTTTCCATATCACCAATCGTATAGAGTTTAGACATGAACCTAGGGACATTATTATGCCGTCTGGGTCCCTCCATTGCTCCAAATACCGTCAAAATCCAGGATATCGAGTATATCTCCTTATCTAAATATTTCCCTGTTTGATCTGAAAAAGGATGTTCTATTTAGTCTGCCTCAGAATCATAGCCAGGATCCTGAGTCTGATCTGATTTGGTAGAATACCACAACTCTTACTCTCAGCCATGTATGTGATGATGAAGACACAACCAATCAAGGGTCCCAGCATGCCATCATCATTCTGAAAGAACATGAAGAGTTTTGGTAAGCCTTTATCGCACCCAGACCTTTACAACACGCAGTGGGATGGGTGGGGTGATAGCTGCCATATTTCCTGGTATTTTTAGGTCGAGCCTGACAGCGCTTGCGCTGTCTGAAAGACCTGTTGTATCTGTTCAGTGGGCTTTTGGAACACACACTGATTGCCATTGGTTCTTTCTTGTGGCATTCCAAAGTGCTGGCTTTCTAATGGTCCATTGCCCTCAGTTGTCCCTCCTTTGGGTGCTTGTTTCAGCAGAGGCGATTTCACTAAGTGATTGTTTTTGTTGGCCATCCCTACTTCCTCCTTGCACAGCGTGTGAAGGCCCCTCCTCCCGTCTGACTTTAGTTTGCCTGCATCTGCTCGTGTTTTCACAGGTTTGTTTCAGTATTCAAAGAGAAAGGACTTTTGAACGCAAGGTTGTCAGAGGCAGTCCAGTTTCATAAATAAAGGCTGGGGGCCCTGCGTCTAGTCAGCTAGAAGAGTGTTCTGAGAGGTCGGAAAAAAACTGGGAGGGATCCTGGGAGAGTCCATTGGCAGAACAGAAAAGAGGGCCATGTGAGGTAGAGGTTCACAGAACGGTCTGCAATGTTCCTCCCTTCCTGCAGCACCGGGGTGACCTTCTCTCTGGCAGGAGGGCAAAGCGCTTCTCGATCAGGCCATCTGATAATGACCCTGTTTATGCATCTGTCATTTTGAGAAGCAGCAAGATATATTTTTGGGTTCACAGTCGCAGCTGAAACTGGACAGCACGTCCCGACAGGGCTGAGCGTCTTTCCAGACACTGAAAGTAATCACCAGGCTCTATCCCCTTGTGCCAACCTCCTCTCAGACAATGTTTCTGTGAGCGTCTAAAGCACAACATTTTTTTTATCCCTCCAATAGGGATAACTTTCACTTCAAACTCTGTCTGTCAAAGCACTTGCAACTTTTATTTACAATGTTAGCCTTTTTGTTCCCGATGTGTGCATTTCACACGTTCTTTTACTTTGTGTTCTGAAATGGGTTTATCAGTAAATCAAAATACTCTGTAAACAAGTTCGAAAAACAAAAATTCCAATAAGTGTCTTTCAGTTTGTTTACCAAGAATCTTTGACGTCCTAAATGTACTCCTTTTCACAACAACCATAACAGCTTGTTGTCAGCAGGGGCGGCTCCTCCACTAGGGCGGAGGAGCTTCCCCCTACTGCTTTCTCACACAGCGGGAAGCAGAAACATAAAATGGTAATAACTACCATTGTATGTTTCTGCTTCTTGCACTGCGAGAAAGCAGAAGGGTTTGGTTGAAGGCGGGTGGGTGGGCAGGACTGCTCTGCGAGCAGGCCTGGGCAGGGGAGGAGTGGTGCCCACTCCTGAGTGAGCATGGCTGGTTTGGTCAGCCCTCTGGGGCCGCCCAAACCAGTCATGCGCACTATGCCCTCTCTCCATGCAGGCTGCAAAGCCTACATGGAGAAAATGGCCTCCCAGTAAGCCCCTGGCTGGGCGGCTTCCCAACCAATCACAACGCTGCCATTGCAGCGTTGTGATTGGCTTAGGGGAGCAGAGGGAGGCTGCCTGCTTCCTGTTCCTACCGGAGAGCTGGAGCCAGAACTGAGAAGACTCGGGACCCGGCCGGGGGCCAGGTACGTTTTTTCAAATTAATTATTAAATTTACCCCCATACCCCGCCCCGCGCGACCCCCGCAAACCCACCCGTGATTAATGCCGGCCACGCCTGGTTCTCAGGTACTGATGTACGGCTGTAATTGTGGTGCAGGGGACTCCTCATATGCCTAAGCCCCAGCGCCACTGCACCTGATGCACTATTGATATCTACGCCCAGGGAGGGCTGGCCATTTGCTTTGATGCACTATGGCAGCAAAACGTATTATGAATGGAGACAGCAGCCAGTGACTGCCATTCACAATGCCTGGGCCTTCATGCCCAAGCTGGCTGCATAGGGTAACTCACTTAGTAAGTGACTGCTATTTTCAGGGGCATCGCGACCGTTTAATTCAGCTCTTTGTTGTTTCAGTAACATTTGGAGGAAATTCAATGCAGTCATCCTTGCAGAGTTTCCTAATTGAAACATAGCTTCACAGCCAAGAGCATATCCTGTGGAAAGATCAAACACTCTATTGTGTATTGTTTATCCTGCAAGCAGCTTCTATAAATGCTATTCTTGGTTTCTAAAGAGACAGCGTCGGTGTGTTTGCCTTTATTTTATTTTTGTTCACACAGTTGGAAAGTATCACCTGAAAGCCCTCAGTTTACGTTTACTTTGCATACTGTGATGATCCATACACCCCGCCTATCCTCTCACTGACCCGCTCAACATGTATCCATCCACCTACTCACCATTGATTCAATTACTCACTCTTTGCCCATCCACCCACTTACCAATAACCCATTCATTCTATCATCCTCCTTTCAGACTTCTATCCATCCACTGAATCACTCACCTCCATATAACCGAGCCACTCGCTCATCCACTGACTCACTCAGCATTTATTTGTCTACTTACCGTTTATCCAACAATCTGTTCATCTGCTCATCAGTTCTTTTCTACACCCACTCACATAATCTGTCCACCCACTCATTTATCAATCCACCAACCTACTCATTCATCATATAATCCACCATCAATGTGCATATCTGTCTAGTCGCCCACCATCTACCAACTAATCAACGTGCACCTACTCACTCACCTAATCATTCAACAATTGCCTACTTGCACTCCAATCACCTACATTCCCACGGTGGACCTGCTCATCCACCATCTACATGCTCATTAATTTGATCCTCCATCCACCTACCCACACAGTCATCTGGCATCCACCAAATCCCACCACCATCTCCCTGTGCCTAAAATCAAACACCTACCTATCCACAGCCAGCTCACCTACCAACATTCGTCTAGCCTTGCACCCATTTTATCAAGCTATTCACTCACTAGCTACCTGCACATATATTAATTCACCAACTTATCCACCACTCACCTAGATATTTACCATCTACCCGCTTAGCCATGATACAGCTACCCATTCACCGACCCATCCTCCATCCACCTTCTCACTCATTCATACCCTACAGCACGTCGACCACCTATTCACTATACCAACTTTAGGAAAACTCGATGGGGCAGCCAAAGTTTTGTGGCTAGTAGCACAAAAATCTGGAATTCCCTTCACCTGAATCTTAAAGATTCCCAAAATCTTCAATATAGAAAGGCTTTGAAAACGTGGCTTAACAATTGCTAGTCATGTCCTATGTTTAATATCCTTTCAGTTATCTGGCTCCTTTCCAAGGCAACGCCAAGACACCCTCGGGTAATCGAGCACTATATAAATATATTAACATAACATAACTACTCGCCCATCTGGCCATCTAACCACATATTCATTCAACCTACAAACTCATCCATCTACCTCTGCACCCAGTTCTTGATTATTTATCTACTTCCCATTCATCCACCCATTTGGTTAGTCACTCATCCAAACACCAAGCCATTCATCCATCCATCAATCTAGCAAAGCACTTACTATCTCATCTTTCCACCTACCAATCCATTCATCCACCTACTTATCTATACACCTGACCATCACTCCATGTGTTGATTAGCCTATTCATCCATACACCAAGCCGTATACTCACTCATCAGCCTACGCATCCAACCATCCACACATCCAATACCTTACATTGGCTACTCGTATCCAGGATTGTTTTACTTGTCAGTTCAGTTTGCCACATGTCATGGGTTCCCATAATATATGTCTTGCTGCCCCTATTCCATATCTGCTACCTAGAAAATTCTTCACAGTTACCCCCATACTTCTCTTTTTGACGTATGACATTTTAGTTGCCACATTACAGGAAATAATGAAAAGATTTAGAAATGGCAGGATGTATAGTCACTTGCACAGTCTGTGACACACGACTGTAAAAAATGCGAGCTCTATTGCATTGCAAATGCTTGTTTCCTATAATGAGGTGCAACCACCTCAAAAATGATGTATGGGACGAGGAAATAGGGATAGAGTTTTTCTGCATTTTCACTCACATTTTTTGAGCTGGACACATTTACCGACTGTAATTTCCCCCAGTTGCAAGTTATGGGTGTGCAGAATTATCGTTTTTTGATGTTGCGAAATTATGACAAAGTTATGCAAAATTACGTTATTATCCAAAATGCAATCTGCTATATTTTAGGGCAACATGCATCCTCTCGTCGGTTTTTGGTGCAAGGACCCATTCCAACAAACTCCCGCGAAAAACAGACGCTCGCGTTCTGTTACCGTGCAGAGTGGCGTAATTATAGGCATTTTACACAGCACGCGTAGTGTGAAATTACGCAAATGCCGCCGACGTATTTTAAATTTCACCTAGGCCTGGTGTAAATCCGACATTGCACCTTTCAGTATGCACTGACAAAATGACTGCCCAATTCCGAGTTTCAGAGGCCAGAATAAGGAAAGGCGAACCTCTGGCATTGTAGCATCCTTACTGCAGATTTTCTCTTCTTCCAAGCTCTTTTTTAGCCAAGCTGTACCTGCGATAATACTCCGAATATCAGGACTGGGAGCAAACTGGTAAAGGAAGGCAACATGTAGTGCAGGCTTTAACCCCTGTATCCTCTCTTTTGTGAACATCCTTGTATACCACTTTGCTGCAACAAGGAGACATACAAAAGGATAAAGAGTGAAACAGAGGAAGGATTCAGTTCTCTTCCCTTCTCAACTTTCTTTATGGATCCACACGTATCCGTACCCTGCTCCATTCACTGTCAAGTTGTGACCGGGCGTCTGAGGTCACACGCGTCAGCGTGACAGGGCGCGTCACGTAGTTGTGCCACACCCTGCGTCTGCAGACAATGAATGTGATTCTTCACCGGAACTGGCACAGGGGCAGGGCTCATCAGCGATGCGAACCTACAGACATGTATTCATTACAAACACAGAACGTGCATTTCCAGTTCTAGACTGTGCCATGTACAATTATGGTTTTACGCCTCACGCACACCCTCCATTGCCTTGAACTTTGTAAACCCTTTGGCAGGTAAAGCAGTCCTGGCATCTTGGTCAGCACACGAGTGGGCAGGCTGAAAGTCCTTCGCATTTATGCAAGTTGGAGTAATAATCTCAGGCATTTGTTTGTAATATCAACTAGTACTGACAGGGTTGGGGTTAGGTCCAGTAATACAGATATGATGGAAAAGTATAAACTTAAAGAGGTTGATGTAGTGAACCCACAATTACAAAGGACTCGAACCATCGAGAATCAGATATCAATGATGTCATCCGAAGCAACTGAGCTTCAGCTAGCTCCAATTTGTAGAAACGCAGCTTTATAAGATTATACGCATGCCAAATATGTTGTAATACATCCAATTATGGTGTCAGTATTGAGCACAAGCTGTGGGCTGGCAAACCTCAAAGTTGGATGTACAGATTAAGTTACTCGACGAAACTGCTTAATCTGTCATCCAGCTAGAAAGAATATAGGTGCTAGTTGAAGTCTCTAGTTTCTGACTAGAGAATTTAGAGTTAGATGGTACAGTGCTTGAAGTTAATAAAGGGGAAGAGAGATGCAAAACTGCAAACTTACAGCCTGTTCTAATTAAAATAATAAAAGAATGCACATAAACGACGGTATAGAGGACTTTGGGTGTAGCTCGGTTAAGGCTAGTGATAGCCTTACTGTTTTCAAGGATTATTTAGTGAATGATGAGGAAAGATTAAGTGAATAATAACTAATTTGGCATACAGGGACCAAACGTGTTTGCATAATACTGACACCTAAATTAATCAGGATTCATGGACCAACTTTTAATTCAACAAGACGTGTTTTGGCCAACAGCGTGGCCTTGCTCACATGTACAGATTGAAGTTGTAAACCAGTGCATGTATAGTCAAAGACATAGACATAAACAAAGGACTCCCTAGTGCGCAACCACACAAGTGCAACCGTAGATGCCATCATGAAGCATGAGCAGCCAGTCATTAAGAAATGAACATAAATCCATATCAAGGCTGTGGTCATACATAAAGGAAAGCATTGTCAAAACATACATAGGAAGTGCCTATGAAAGTGCGCGTGGCACGGCTTGTGGAAAAGTCATCCCCGAGCGGGAGCCATGAAGAGTCTGCAAGGGGATTAAGCATATTGGTAGGCATAGACCGGTACCCGGTGAGCATGATGAATACCAACAGTGTGTTACCCAGGTAGCGTACTGTACGTTGTGTTGCTGTCAAAAAATACAGACTCGGCTGTTCTAGGAGATTGGGATGAAGTAAAATGTGATGTAGCCTCCCACATTTATGGGAGAACAAAAGTGAAGGCATTCCAAGACAGAACGCTCGGGTTGTGTCTGCACAGTTGTGCCTGGGAGAGTGAGTCCTTTGCAGATTTAGTGAGAAACCATGACACCCATGAGGCTGTCTCAAGTTGGCCATCTAATGGAAAAAATGCCGGCAATCAGATGTGGTCAAAATGGGTATAGATGCCATTAAGGGTGAAAAGGACCATATAATGTCTCATTAACCGGCAAAATTGCCCATGGGGTGCAGAGCACGGAGCCGCACATAGGGAACCCGTGTGGATCCCACCCAAGGTGGGCTGACAGATGGACCATAGAAAGAGTGCCAGGAGGCTCCCCCAGCTGTGCATGTGCACTTTTACAGAGTGTGATAGTGACGTGGTATAACAGCAGGTAGGTTGGATAGTGTGAAAGTACACCCATGTGGGCCTGTGAAAATGTATTCCATACATAGGTCAGGTTGCTCGAGTGGGCGTGCAAATCATGAAACACACCAATGGCTCAGTTCGGGTGGACATGAAATTCCCTGGACTAGTGTGACAATAAATGTCACAGCATAGCGGTATCCAAAGCAATAGGCACAAAGTGTGCTGTGGCAGCGGTGGCCTGCTTCGCATATATAAAACATATAAGATCGTGGTACCATACTAGTGAAAGCGAAATACATACATAAGCCATGATACCCAAGTGGGCTGACACGTCATAAAATGCATTAATGCCAAAACTGAAGTTCACAATGGGTTCAATTAAAAAGGGTGTCAGTATCTAGCATTGTGGCAGAAGCCAACATCACATGCTTAGCATTGTGGCACTGTACAGGGACCAAAACAATGCAATTGCCATGTCACATGGTATATAGATGGGTACTGGGCAGCGTCGATACAATTTCCTTTCTTCCTGTGAAAAACCATAGAATGGACAGATTAAAAAGATGCAGGTACATCACAATTATAAATACATCATCAGAAGAGCACATTGCACAAGGCAAATAGGGCAAAAGCACAAAAAGCAGAGAAAACAATATCAACGGTTAATATTGTACAGGGGTTCACTCAGTTCCTCA
Source organism: Triturus cristatus (assembly GCF_964204655.1). Classification (NCBI taxonomy): domain Eukaryota; kingdom Metazoa; phylum Chordata; class Amphibia; order Caudata; family Salamandridae; genus Triturus; species Triturus cristatus. The sequence goes on along the minus strand of NC_140581.1, from coordinate 171,799,762 downwards.
TCCTGATTGGGTTCCCCTGGGCACACGGTATCGAGCTCGATGATAAGTTGGGACTCTCGTTTCCTCATTCTGAGGTTGTGGTCACCCCCTCTGAGATTGGGTGGGATCTGTTCAATGACATAAAAAATGGTTTTGTTACAGTCACTGAAGTGTTTGTTGCGGAAATGCCTGGCAACTGGATATTTACAGTCGTTGTGGTCAATAGCCCTGAGGTGTTCTGTAATTTTCTTCCTGGCAGGAAAAATGGTGCTGCCAATATATCTCAGAGAGTAGGGGCATTCCAGGACGTATATGGCATATTGGGAACTACAAGTCAGGAAGTGTTTGATAATGCCATTGAACAGATCACACCCAATCCCAGAGGGAGTGACCGCATGTGTAGCCCAAGTTAGCTCTGTCAGCTAAGGCCTTGATTACAAGTGCGCCCGTTTTTGGTGCGGGGATACTGGGTGTCCCAGAATCTCTGATTCTGGTGGGTATCCTCCCATCAAAAACCAGCGACTGTGAATTTTTTCCCTGGTTCGGAGAATAACTACACAAACCCGAAGGTCCTTTTGCAGCCAGTTTTTCCTGACTCTGGGAAGAAAACTGCTGATAATTTGAACCTCAGCAGATGGAAAGTGTCAGCAGGAGGGGTGTAGGATGGAGTGCAGGGTGTGAGGGGGGGATGGGATCAGAGCAGGCTTCAACCTGTCTAGGCGAGCGACATCTGTCTGCCCTTGCTGCTGAAGGGCTCTGGCCAGGGGCTGTGCTGTGCTTCTACTTGCAGTCCATGCTCCTGCTGCAACAAAGAGCGGTATGGTATCTCTGGGTCTGGTATGATCGGGACCAGAGTTTGCTGACCCAATAATTCTGGGTCTGGAGACACTCAGACTTGTGGTTTGTAGAATTCCACCCTGACGTATAACGTGGGTGATATCTCGCCTATCGTAATAATTGTTTAGCTATTTGAGGAGGTGCTGCATCCCTCAATGGGATTGCCAAGATATTTGTAGCTTCTGCTTTTAGGCCTGTGAAGATAATATTTTACTTGTTGTATACTGTTTTATCATGTAAACTTGATAATTGTATTATTTTTATATTTAACCTATTGAATTAACTTGTTATTCAGTATATTTTGTAAATAATTGGATTGCAAATATGCTTTACCTAAAATACAATTAAGATCAGCTGAACTGAGTTTAATGATTGTACCTCTTCTGGGAGGACCTTTTGAAGAGCATCCCAGGTCTCTTGCACCTTATTGCTGTGTGTCTTCTATCGGCTTCCATTTACAAGAGAGTGCACTTTAAGATGGCTGTCCATTGTACAGAAATCCTGCTATATGACTAGCCCCATATGCCATGTTAACAAATATATGGATACCTTGCCAACAATACCACACCACTCCTCAAACCTGCCATTTTTGGATGTTCCACATATCTTTTGCCCCATGATGGGAGGTGGGGACTTCTCAGCCCAAGCCTGCCTGGCGGTGATCTCTATGTTTTCAAGAGTGTATGGCTGTGGCGCTGGCTACCTGCAGAGTAGTGATGCTTTGCCAAGTGGTCACCATGGTTAAAGTGCCTGCTAGGAAACCTTTTTTATGTTGAGAAAATAAACTCACAAAGCAAGCATTTGTTTTCTGCGCACCAAAAATAAATGCCATGGGGTGCATGCAGGAACTTTTCTCATTGTGGTTGACAAGGGGAAGGAAAACCAATGACAATAGCCCGCCTCAATAGGTTGGGCGACAATCACTGTGATTTGGCACCTCCTTAGCATAACTACACTCTTAGAATTTGAAGCATTTGAGCTATCCTTTTGTCCCAAGGAAGCCATAGTATCCCCCCCCCAACCCTTCAAACTAGCCATAAAAACTTGGAGGTTCCCATTGCGGCCTACTTGAGCATCTGTTATCACAGTCCCATGGTCCAACAATTGTTACATTTGGATGTCCCAGAGAGAGGAGCATACCTGACAGAACTGTTTGGGTGACCATGTCCCAAGGCCTGCGCTGTCGGCCCCATGTCACTAATGTAGAGCGGGGCTCTCTGGGTAAGTTATGAACCCATGTTGTTGTAACAGTTCCTTTCTACTATCTCAGACTAATTGCTATTTTCCCTCTCTACTTTCAGCTGTTTGCTAAACTCGCTCAGGCAAAGGTGGCGGCAGAAGATGCTGGTGAGTGATATTGCCATCCGTGTTACCTCATGCCTTACAGAGTGGGATGACCCTTCTCCATGCTACTTTATTTTAATCTATTCAAGCTTTTGGCGGCCGTGCTCTTCAGACAGGCAATGTTTCTGCAATGGGTGACACCCAACTAGCAGGGTCTGGGACAAGATGAACAGATGTAGATTTGAATGGATGAAGGTCAATGGGTACTGTGATTCCAAGAACAAAATGTTGATCTTCTTCTGCTCATGAAAGTACAAATACTAATCAGATAGACCAGAACACAATCTAGAATCTGCTGCAAACCTGAACGAAAGGTTCAATGAGAGTAGTTCAAGTTTATTACTGTATTAATCATAACATGACTACAACAAATATACATTCAATAATAAAAAAAACTAAATACTAAGTTACAATAAAAAGCTAACTTTTGTCGTGGCAGTATAATCAATAAACAGTGCGTAAACTGCCAGTAGAAAGCAACACACTGATTAATTAAATCCTTAAAATGCTGTACGCTAAATCTAAAAATATCGTTAATACATTAATAAACGAAGAAATTTGATTGGTGAAACAGAATTCAATTGCTTATTTAGTAGACCTAATATTTGACTAGTTAAAGTATTTCTGAAGATATAGTTATCACAGGTTTAACAATTTAGGAACGTTATAAATTATATACTCAATTGATTGATTTTGTAGACACATAGGCGACACGTTCCATCGTTGTTTTGATGAGGATTCCATTTTTTTTTTTAACTGAGCCATAGGAATATAGAGTAGTCAGAATCTCAAGTATTTCCTCTTTTTTAGACCTCTAAATCAGAGTCAACATAGGGTTGTTTGTAATTTAAATATGAATTGTAAACTAGATCACTGTGGTTATAATTTAATAATGATTCAAGATCAATGAGAGTGTGGTGTGTGTAAATTACAACATCAGGCAATAGCATCATTTGATGAATCTTAGATAAAAGAATGGGCATGATGAGCTTGCTATGTGGAACCTTGACCCCGCCTAGGCAGACTCGTTTCCACTTCTTGTGCATGGAAGCCCCATTTAAACATTCAATGAAGTAAACTTGATTTTAGTTAAGATCCATCCCTAACACCATCTTTCTCTGTGAATCTGGGCTACACATAAAACCTGCACAGATCCGCCTGCATTACCTGCCATTTACAAGGTGAATCTGATTTAAACGACTAAATTTAAGCTCTCATGAGTTTGCTGAAAATGACGAAAGGGACCCAAATAGACGCTTGTGTGCAAATTGGAATTCCAAATTGTGTGGCGAAATCGCTACATCTGAGATACTCCCATGATACCTGTCACCAGTGAAAAGCATGTGGAATTGATCCAGGAAGCAGTGCTAGAAATGATTGGAAAGTCTGTATAAATCGGTACTCAAACACCAATTTACATGGTTATTTCACACTCTTACTGTTGGCACATGTAATGGTGCGGAAATACTCCTCCAAGTCTACTAAGAAGAGCACGTCAAAAGCAGGTAAGAGTTCCAGACGTTTTCTAGAAGAGATTGGGATCAACGCGATCCTGACGATAACTCTCTTTGTGTGATTTTAGGGACGTTATGATGATCCCTTACAGATTTAATGGTTTGGTTGTTTTACTCTTCCTAGGAGCCAGATATTGTATTTCTTTGAATGATTGGCATTGACTGTTTCTACTGTTTTGGACCTTCTGCACGGCAAGGATTGTATCCCTTTGTATATATGTATTATCTCTATGGCACGTTTGAAGAATACAACCAATAAATGTTGGAAAAAAAAAAAAAGCTTGGAAGGCTAGTAATGTATATACAGTAGACACGTGCAACAAAATCAATTCACAAGGTTAAGATGTTTTTCAGCAGCCACATTTATTCAAGATATGGTTTGCAAGTTAAGATTGAGCAGGTCCTTGTCTTACTTCCAAAAGACTGTAAACAGCTGTATATATTTTAGGAAATGCACACCAACTGTCATTGATTTTGACTTCCTTGTCAGTTTTTTAAGGTCCGTAGATTGAGTGCACCAAGAGCATCTAGAAAAGCTAAAATCGTAGCTCAGCCTTTGAGTAAAGAGTACTTTTTCTGATTTTGAAACAAGGACCCTTCAACAGGTTACGGGTGAAGGGCCTTCTCATGCTTTTTATGTCAAAACTCCTTTAATGGTTGGCAGTAAGGAGCCAGCCACACTATAAATTAATTTACCTAACAACTGTAAAATGCACCGACACCTTCTTGAATGAGTCCTCCACCTGGATATCGTGAACTGGTAAAACGTATTTTGACCAAAATTGGTGGCAAAATTGCTCACCCACAGTTGCTGTGCTTGGTAGGCCCATGTGTGAGAGTTAAAAAAGGTATTCACAATGCAAAAGGACAGGTTGAACAGAGCAGTGATAGTGATTCTTACCTTGAGTGCTCTAAGCGTAAGTTCAGTGAACCTCATTGGACTGACTGCAGCCGCAAACCTGCACAGGAGCAGATTGGTGTTTGATATCGGTGACAACAGTACTCTGACACACGGCATGTATGAAGGTCCGTCTCTTTGTTAAAAGGATGGCTGCTGTATTTACCTTTCGCACTGGTCAAGCTCAGTCATCTTGGATCCTGTGCTGCTCAAGGCTTCAAGGACATTATGCTTGCTACAGATCCTGAAATCCCATCAAGAACTACTGTCAACAGTTGCCCAACATCTTGCATTCACCTCACCAATATTGAGACTTCATTTGTCAGATCACCCAAAAAAGAACCCTGCAGATCCAAGCAGCTTCCTACAGCACATTCCTATGGACACTGATTAAAATAAAAGCATTCATTTAGATCTTGAACTTCATGAAAGAGAACAAACTATTCTCTCGCCAGCAAACTGGCTTCGGCCTTGTTAGAGGCACATAATTTGCTTTGACGTCCAAGTGAGGTGTTTTGAAGATCACTGTCAACATAAATGGAGTCGACCTCCTTATACATCAGTTTCTGTCTGCCACCATTGACACAATCGATCATACCTCACTCCTACTGAGATTAGAGATTAGCAACGAGGCAGTCCTCCTGGTCAGGATCTCTTTCTACTTCTCTAATATATAAAGCATGATCTTGCTCCCCCTTTCAGATCAGTATGTTTCAACAACATCTGGGCTCAAACATCTGAATGGTCTACACAAGTCTAGACTGTTGCCTCTGAGCCATTGACCAGTGGATGCTGAAGAACCACCTGAAACATAGCCCTTCCAAAACCTGTATCCTCTCATGCAAAGAGGGAACCCCACAGCCATATGTGTCCATGGAAATTTGTCCATTTCAGGTAAAATCTACTAAAGAAACCTGAGAGGGGCCATGGAAATAAACCTCTCATCTGTAAACAACCTACGCAAAGCTCAGTCTAACCATACAAATCCTATAACATATCTTCTCTCACCTAGGTTATAAAACTTCATAGATAATATTGCATACTGAAGTCCCTGGCTGTATATTGGCACTCAAACTCATCACCCTATCCTACAAGAAGCCATGGCAAAGAAAAGAAACAGCCAAGACTGCCTGGAATTCAGGAAGATGATAAAATCAGTCTCCAGTGCAAACATACGCCCAGCTGTCCGTCCCTCAGATTTGTTCCACTTCATACCAAAGTGCAGCTGCACTGTTGCAACAATATGATGTGAGTAACCTGCTAGTCATCACCCATGATTCAAAACTCCTTCTCACATAGGCCACATTTGTAACTCACACTTTTCCAACCATACACAACAAGCAGTGCAAGTTTAAGTGAGCCGGTCCCTCATTTTAGCTCAAGAACCGCTACATATAAAATGAGAACACATCTCTGGTGAGCATGCATGACACCCAAACACTTTCCACATAAGCCACATTAAAACCCACACAGTTCCAACCAAGCGCAGCCAATGACGTAAAATGTTACTTGCCCATCAACCACTTCAGCCCCTTGTCAGGCATGTGAAGCACTTTATATGTGCAACTAAAATGCATTAAATTATATTAATGCAGTGACTGGTCTACTTCCCGTTCGGGGTTTTCTACAGCTGAACTGGGAGCTCACAGTTAATATTGCAACATATGTGCAGATTGTAAGCAGAGACTGGATTGCTGTCAAGAGTTTTCAAAGAAAACTTTCATTCGGAATGGTCCAATATGGGTTATCACTTAATGTCTTGGCACGTACTGGCATGGCTACATCTCATGGTTGGCAGCTTCCAGTGTCTTAGAGCAAGAATTTGTAGAGAGCATGACTTTCACACTTAAACCCCGATTATGAGTGGGAAGTATGGACGAAAGCTATTTACAGCATCCGAAAGATAGATCAGCCATGGAGTCGGGTATTTACCTGAAACGGTATATTCTATTCCAAATATTAAAATGGAAATTTTGGCATATCATGTGGAATTCGATGCTTATCACACTAAATTATGCATGCATTGGCATTTAACTGCCATTTTCCTTCATGCAATATGTTCTGCTTAAATTTACTTGAGAACATTTGTGAGGGTGCTGACGGTGACACTGAGAATTCCGATAACTATAGTAACAGAAGATATCGCACGAGTCAGAATGCAATACCCGACTCATGACTGAGGCATACCTGGGGGTGCCTAGGTCATAGTTTCCTGGCATATGCTAGCTTGGCTGTAAGTATAAGTGATTAACACCTGTATACAGGAGTGATGGCGTGAGGTGTGTCGCTCAGATATGTAAAGCTGGCCCGGCACACCTTTGAAGCAGTACGCTTCTGATTAATAAGAGGGTGATCTAGGTCAGGGGGTCTCCAACCTCTTGAGTAGCAAGAGCTACTCATGTTGAATGAAAATCATTCTGAGCTACAAATATTATTAGTGTTGTAATAGTGACCACATCAGACAAGATTATATTACTGCCACCACATGCATGGTTACTAGACAAGGCTGTCAGCAGGAAGGTAAAAAAAGGCTTTGTCAATTTGAAATGCCTCTACATAGGTAACACAAAAAAGCCACAGCTGCAATGGCCTTGGCAAAAATGTATTATTAGTAATATTTCTCCCCCACATGATTTATCTCTCAAAAATCAGCATTAAATATATTTTGGAAATTTAGCCATTTGTCTCAAAACATCAGCTTATGAGTTCTGAAAATTCACACATTTTTATCTTGAATCCACAATTTTGGCATACATGCAAAAATTCAACTAACCAAAAAGTCCGAATTTAGTAGTCTGGGATGCACACAGGCGAGCTATTTACAGGTATGACTAGGTGATCCTCCGAGTATTCAGAATGGATATGAGTTTATGGTATCACTATGGTTGATTCACAAAATAAATGTTTGACTGTAAGTGTTTACCAAAAGCCACTCCGAACTCCATCTCTTTTGCCTAGGAGACAGCTGGCTAAAAGTTCTCAAGATTTCTACACTGCCGAATTGTGCATGGCTTTTGGGATAGAGTAGTGGATTTAACTGCTGAAGTCTCTGGTAGGGTTTCACGCAGTGTGTCAAAGGGCTTTTACTGGACTTCTGAAGTAAAGCCATGTGCAGTCTGTATTCTGTGAATGAAATGCTGTATCACAATGAGATGGAAATCCAGGCTGGCACACACACGCTACACTTGGCTGTGTAACATGAGGAAATGTTCTACCGCAGAGTGGAATCTGAGAATGTAAAAGAAAGCTGTACAGGAAGCAGAGAGACCCACTTGTATGTCTGGGACACATTCTTGGAAATGCTTGATACCTCGTCAGACCTGATGCCGGTTTGAACTTTGGCAGAGTCCCAAGTTCTGATGTACCTGCCAGGTTAATGATTCCCAGCCGGGTCTGGTGGCTCAGTGGACTAATGCGTCAACTGCAGGCGCTTGTTTTTGACCTCATGGTCACAGGTTCAAATCCTGACGGGCCCACTCAGCCTTTTATCCATATGAGCTCGATAAAACGAGTACCATTGAGTTGGGTAACAATGAACATTTGTTATTCAGGGCGAATGAGCGCTTTACAAATACACATTATCTTGGGGAGATGCTATATTTGCAATATCTGAAGTATCGCATGGATCTTCAACCAGTTTGTGAATAATGCATAGATAACATTGCAAATGGGCTGATAGTTAAGCTATACGTTTCTGATTAGGTGATGTGGCGTTTTGTACTTCCTGATGTCTAATGTTTTTGTTAGCTGGAGCATTATTGTAAATATTAATAAAGATATTACAAAAGGTTATTTTTCTTGAATTTGAGGCATGAGCCCTCCAATTGATAGTGAGGTAAAGCGCCTGTACATAATGTTTGAGTCTAGGCTACGCTCCTGTACATAATGTTTGAGTCTAGGCTACATTCATTGGTTTTAAGTCAAAGCTTCATTGAGGGAAAGTGAGTTAAGGCTTTATAGACAGGTATTGAGTAGATCTGGGTGAAAATGTTCACTGAAAACAAAACAGGTTAAATAACCTATAGAAATGAGTGTGTCTAAAAAGCCAATTTGTGTAGTTAATGTTTTATCTAGCTAAAAAACAATACATTTATACAGGCCTATGTATAAGTCAAAACTTCATTGACAGGGTCTTAGCCAAAACACGTTCTATAGGTTTTAAGTCAAGGCTTGGGACTGGATTCCATATTTTGCCACTTACACAGCAGGTCAATGTGTGGCGTGAGCAGGAGCAGAAAGCCAAAACCTGCATGAAAAGCGAGAGATCAGATATCCCACACCTGGTAGCACCGTGATGATGGAGATACTGATGGAAAAGGGAACAAGCTGGAGGAACTGTGGGAGAAAGTGGTGATTTTGTTGAGAACCGTTGTGCTGTGACCTGCCTGGCCAAAGGCAATGGCCTTGTGATATTGACAGTGGCGGCCGCCACATACAAAACGTAGTGGGGCGGGGGAAAGAGTGGGTATGCGCAGGAGGGGAAGTGCTGGGGGGAGAATGAACAAATTGAAAACTTAAGTTGACGGTCGCACGGGTGCTCTTTCTTTTCTGTGTCTCAGCAGGCACTTGGGCTGCACCAGACTCCCTGTCCTATCATAACGTAGAATACAGCATTTAGACCCGTTTTTAAAGGCAGTGTTGTATTTTAACAGGAAGTAGAATTCTGTCTTACTGCTGGTCAGACTGACGCACATATTCTGAGGGCGCCGGACAGGCACCGGCCGCACCTGTGTGCCAAGGCGGTGGGCGGGCCGTGGAACCCTTTGTGCTGCACTGTACCCGTTATCAGACACCATCTGCCATGTTGTAAGAGCGAACACAACATACTGCTTCCGACGCCGGCATCAGCGGCAGAAGAGCAAACACACCCCGCTGCCCTGCCTCAGCCCTGGCGCCTGGCTCCGGGAAGCCCAGCCTGGACACCGCCGCCGGGCTTCCGACAGACAGGCGAGCACAGGGCACTAACACGGTATATTATGTGGGCATTGTTGGGGGATCTGTAGATGCAAAGCTGGAAATCAGTGTAGGCTGACATGTCACTGAAGGGAAAAAACAAAGTCTCTTTATAGAGTGAGCACTGGGCTGACTTGGTTTGCAGATGTGCTGAACAAAGACAGCATAAAAGCGTGTATTCATTCATCCAATAAAGCGGTTACTGCTATGGGCTAGCACCTTCGAAGCACTAAGGATGGATGGTAGGATGTAATATTAATAATGCTAACTCAGTGGTTCAGATGACTCCCAGTGTGGAATGAAAGACTGCGACGACTCGCATGGATTTCAACCTGTGAATCAAATGTCTCTCTCCTCTTGGTGCCTTCAGCGAGTCGAACAAACAACTGGATTCCAGCCACTGACTCAAGGCCATGACTCGGCTGGATCTGCGCAGCAAAGCGGCCGTGCGGCTGCGAAATTGAAAGTGATCGCGATCAAAGCGGCCGCGAAAGTGAAAGTAAACGCGGCGCGCGCGCCCGCGCACATGCACTGTAGCTCTAGGCTGGCCTGGTAACTTTTTGGAGCCCACATACAAAATGTCTCTTCGAGCCAGCGCATGCGCTGGGCTCAGCGAGACCTAAAAATGGTACAGCAGAGAGAACAGCAAACAATTTGATATTCCTCAGGAAGAGCCATGAATATTGTGTCTCTGTCTCAGTGATAGAAGAAAAAGAAATTGAGGTGACATAACAAATTGGTATCCGCCACGGACACAGATTATAGGGCTACCATGAAACAAAAAATACTACAGGTTAATAGTTGTGGGTCAGTGCTTTGAGACAACATGAAGCTCCAAATATGTTTGCTCTGCAGCAGCCAAGACCTGTCTGCCACAAATGATGGGAGATTGCATGCAAGTGAAAGATCCAGGGGCTGATTTTCCCAAAATGTGTCCAGGAATTGTGTCACAGAAGTGAAGCAAACCGGTGCAAACTGCTGATTTGGGATTTACTTTCCAGCGCAAAAGTTCACTTGTGCTGGAAAGTAGCCCTAAAGTAGCACTTTGCATCAAAGGGGTGTTCCATGGGTGATAAATGGGCGTTCCTTTGCAGCCACTCATGGTTTTTGACGCAACGCTCTATCTGCGTAGGAACACTACACAGGGCTGTGCACCAAAATATGTCTCTGAGGCAGGCATAAAAAAAGAGATTTGAAAATGCCTCTGTTTGCTGTGATTTTAGAAGGGCTGTGTCTATTAATGTTTTGAAATCACTATATGCTTGTCACCCTACATATTATTATATTCATCATGTGTAAACATTTTATATCTAAATAATGTATATTAGACATAGAAAATGCATTTGACTGTAAGATATTGGTACTATAATTTCTACTAGTTGCCTGAATTTTTAAATAAACCAATAACAATCAAAAAAAGAGATTTGATTTAATGTATCTTATATTTTTCCCAACATTGCATTTGTGCTGTGCTGCACAGCACACATCCGGTGTGGGAAACGTTTTAAACTATGTCAAAGTCCCTGATTACAAGTTGTTTGTTAAAATTCGTTGCCGTGCGTAAACCCCTGTTAAATACCGCAACAGTCGTTCAATTTCAGCAGGTCAAACCTGCCGAAATTTAACAAGGGAAAACATATGGTATTTACCATATCATGCTGATTTTGGTCAGATAAACACCAAAATCTGCATGTTATTCCCCATATACTCAAAATAGGTGTTATTTATCGCACTCAATAAATATTTTACCCAATGGAATCATTATTTATCAGGGACAATAAATAACACCTCACCGCGTAATCAGGCCCATAGCGTAGTATTTTGTATAAATCCTATGCTAGACACAGCGGTAGCCCGTGCAGGTAGGAGCGGTGGAGCTGGGTGAGGGGGGATTTCGACAGATGACGATGAAGGAAAATTTATATTAAATTTATTTTGACTCGTGGTCGGCTGTTGAATCCCCCCAACACGGCCTCACCGCTCTTACCTGCATGGGCCACCACTGGCTAGACATCACATTACAAACGCAACTTTGTGTAAGGGTGTGTGAATGGTGGAAAGCAGGCTCGAAGATTGCTAGCTCATATCAACTTTGGTTGTTGCACAGCCTAGTGCGAAATGTTAGTAAATCTACTCCCTAGTGTTTATTGGGAAAAGTTTGCCTCAGTACAGGAAAATAGTTCTTGAAGAGGTGCAGGGTAGCACAGTTCTGGGTAAGTAATGGTGCAATGTGTAATGAGGGCTAATGATCAACACAGAACAAGGCAAGTAGCATGAAAGGGCCACACTTTTCTCCTGCACATATTTCGCCTGGTAAAACATGGTGGAATGTGTGCAAGGAAATACTACAACATTCTGATCCAAATTCTCATAAGTAGTAAACCTGCTCCCTGGGTTTTGAAAATGAGTGTCCCAGACAATTCTCTTCTGTGTAGTAACTCCTGTCACTGCACATATCGGAATCAGGAGTCCCGCAGCAAATACCACACATCCGCAGTTTTCCCCAGATACTTTCAGGGGGTCAAACCTTCTGCTCTTTACCGAGGGGGAAACTGGCCAGAAAATAGAAAGACGTGAATTTGGGTGCAGTAAGCTCCAAAATGTGTATGGTATGCCACATTTTCAGGACAAAACTCGTAATTGACATTAATTAACAGGTGAAAAAAATAATAGGCCCAAAGGTATTATGATTTATTGATACAGTGATTAACCCACCTGTAGTGGGGCACTCATAATCGAGGTCACTAACACTCCTACGAATGGGTGCAGCAGTACACATTTTGGGAATTCACTAACGTTTTCAGTAATACACCTGGAGAGCTATGCCAGGGGCAGCTTTGCAGGCGTGCTGTTGGGCATACTGTGTGGGGGCGATGGTGATATTGTGTGGTATGCTTGACTTAAACGTATGAATACACCTCTGTATCGTTATTTGGCTGTAGAGACCCAACACAAATGAATGGTATGTATTATTGCTAACAGTACACACGCTACAGTTTTCATCAACATGATATTCCTGCTGTGGGCTCTTCACATTGGGCTCTTTAAAATAATGTTTTGTTGTTGTTCCAGACAAGGCTTACCAACTAAATATAAGCGTGCTGGACAAAATCAGAGAAGACTGGCAGAATGAGCACGTGAAAGCCTGCGTGGTACAGTATTTATTCTACTTTTTATATTCTACTGATCACTACCCTGAAAAAAGTTCTCAAAATAGTTATGCATTTGAGAAATTAAAACGTTACCCTCCTTTTAGGGGTGGACACTTCCTGCTCATTTGTTGCAGGGGCACCAAGTAACACCTTAATATTGTGCTTTATTTATGTATTTGCGGTTATATATAGTACAGAGCGGTTTGGCAGTATGACGCACAATAAAATGCACAGGTAAACTGTATAATTTACACTACAAGGTATGAGTTATCCTAAGGGCAGTGGCAGCCATGGGGCAGTCCATTCTCTTACACAATACGGGGAAAACAGTAAGTAGATAGTGTTTGGGTTCATCTTCTACAGTCTAACACCCATAACCTAAAAAATTTGTCTCAGTACTGACTTTTTTCTGGGCCACCCAAATCTAGAACCTCTTTTGAGGTTGGTTTGCTCCAATCACAACAGGAAGTGATGGTAGAAAAGTGGATGTTTAGCCCACTTCCTGCGAGGGTTTCATCCTTATAGCTGGAGGGAAGTAATTTTCGAATTCATTTTTTGAATGATAGAGCTCTAGATTTAGAGAGTCTTTGCTTCGGAGAAAACAGGAGGCTCCAGAGATGTCTAATGAGTGAGCCTGGTATTAACAGCCCTCCACCCCCATGCATAGCCTTGTGACTTATGCAGGACAGCTTGCATATGTTACTTGTCTCTAGAAGAAGACGACATCTTAGAGTGATCGTGATTTGGGTGATGTGATCTTAACTTCTGGATGTAGACCCTAGTCAAGCTGCAGCATTGAGCGCAGATTTAAGAAGAGCCTGGTGGATTCTAGGAATGCCACTTATTAGAGTTTCCATAGTGAAGCCTCAGATTAGCAAGTGACCTACTGTTTTGATGTCATCTGCTTGGATATACGTCTTTATGCCCCTGAAGAGTCTGGTGTTGCACTCCTCTCACTATAGTGTTAACGCAACGCAAATTCAGGTGTTTGTCAAGAATAAAGCCAAATGCAACGCTGGGGAATGATATAGTAAAATTGACTTGTGCATGGCTGTGGAGAGGGTTGTAGCACTGGCATACAAAGCACTAAACAGTTTGAAAAGGCAAAGGGTCTATGTCATTGTGTGGATCTGCATCCATCAACAAACTTGAAATGATGCTTTACTATGAAACCACATTGAAGACAAGCTACAATATACATTTTCAAACAATTTTATGTTGTGTTTATCTTGCAAAAATGGAATTGCTATGTCCAGTATTTTGATAACCTACCTCTATTACAGTGCTCAGTTTAGCTGCAAAACCTGTATTATGCGTACTTAATTTTGTATTATTATTCTTTGACGATTACTGTTCTAAACAGCTCAAATAAAAAAAAATGTGTGAGTTAAAAAAGAATAAAGCCCATGATTTAGAATCCTTCCTGAATAGATGGCTTTCGGTCAAACAGGTTTGTTGTACCAAGTAAGGATTGCACCAGAGTGGCGCAGCGAGAGGAAAGGAACTCCGTATTAGATACTGGAACGAAAGCCATAAGTCGACATCCCCAAGGGTGACTGCAGTATTAGCTGTGTCCTCTGGCAGGGAGACTTTCAAGTATAGGTGTATGTCGTCACCATAGAGTTACAATACGCGTTGGACTGTCTCAGTAGAGAACTAAGGAGGTCCATGTCCAGAATGGTAAGTGGTGGGTAGAGGATGGAACCCTGAGATGCTCTTCGTTGAAGACGCTAGGCACTATAAAGAGAGTTCAACAGTTTGACTTGCATTACATGATAGCATTTAGAGTAGGTAGTATTACCCTACAAAATGTGAATTGGAATGTGCCCAGGGTGCAATATATGGTATTAAAACCACAGTGAACGTTTGAATAAAATTACTGCTGGGGCTGTGGATCTCTTTAAGTGCCATAAAGTGGCAGCACATTTCTTCCTCCATGTAGACTGTTAGCAATTATTTTTTCTGTTTGAAAGGGGAGTAGTAAAAAAGGATTGGGCCAGTAAACCACAGTTAAGTTGTTTATATTGTTTGCTTGTGTTTTTATTTAAAAAAATAAAACATTGATTTAAAGTTGTGGGCAACACTTCCACTGTTGCATTCGGGCACATCTGCAATTTTTTTGTCGCTCTGCCGCTCTGGCTGTATGAGCTACAGAATATTCTTTTTGAGACACTGGATGCATTTTTCATACAAATTAAATCCATAATGAGGAGGGGCGTGGTCTGGCCACGAAGGAAGATGGCCGCCTGAATGTGAGGCTCCACTGCGAGACGGACCCTTGACGGAGGCGGTGCACTTTACACCTGAGCTAGGATCACCCCTGTGACAGCTATGCCTTCCTACAGCAGCGCTTTTACTTGTGGCTGAATTTCAGAGCCGAACAACCCTTTTTAGGGTTAATTCTGACTGAAATTGTTTCTGCTCAGGCAAGCACGTCCTAGGCCTCAGAAGCCTCTGCTCTTGCGTAAGGTAACCGGAGAACCCCTCTGGCTGCATTCCTGAGAGGGTTTTCTTACCGGGCATAGTGGAAAAAGGAAAAGGCTCTCTTCCTTCAATGCTTCAATATTTCTCAGCTGGTAAGAAGTATCTTTGCCTTCTGCTTCTGTGATTTATTCCTGCAATGACATGACCCTTTTCAAGGTTATCTCTGACTGGAACAATTATTCTTTCACCAAATACTTATTATTGGAACTCAGCTGTTCTATTGAAACTTCACACACAACCTTTTGCGCTTCCATTAATGTGTGAAATGTTAAAGTTCTTCACTGTTTTTTCTTTTTTTTATATTCTCCAACCTTCGTCTGCCAACACCTGCAGAGAGTAAAATTCAAGAATGGAGTTCCCAGGTCAACTAATACTTTTTGCTCTCCTGTGACATATTCATTTCCAACATGCTTTCAGATAGACTGTTACTCTTCATTTCAAAGCGCCCTTTCATGTTGGTAATGCGCAATATCTTCACTTAATACCACCTCACTGTCCAGTGGAAATATCTTTCCGCCTATGAAGTATTATTTATGAGGAATTTCTATGGCATATTATGCGTTTTTTCGCTCAATGATGTGAACACACTGTCAGCTTTGTATTGCATGTTATGAAGGTCTAATGATTTTATACACAATGCAGTAGAAGATTGAGCGCTTTTTTCTTAAAATTTGTATCTTACTAGTTCTATGCTGATGTTGTTTTTCAGTGACAAACGCTAAATATTTTATGTCATAGGATGCTGCCATACATTGTCATTTGCGATATTTTTGTCATTATTATCGGTAAGAGACTAAAATGTTTATTTACGTGAGCCTACAGAATTAAGTGTGATAAGTTTACTCTTTCACCCTCATATTAACCCCTACGTGCTCTAATTGTTTGCATCTGATTGTTAATTGCTTCATTTGTGTCTGGTTTTTTCAACACTCTGCGGACACATTTTACAGATGTCTAATCACAAAAATTACAACAAAAATTCTAAATTGTCTCCTCCTGTAGACACACATAAGCAACTAGGCACTATGCCTACTAAAGGTTCACCCCCATCACCACCTACTTCATCTTTGGTCAACTCAACCGCTGAGTCCGCAGCAACTATGAATCGTATTTTGCAGGAAATTTCAACTATTAGTTGCCGTCTTACAGAAATGGATAATAACATTTCCTCCCTCACGACAGAAACCAAATCCATTAGATCGGATATTGCGCAATTTCATCAAAAAACTGAAGGGCTGGATCGGCGATTAACTGTAGTGGAAAACAGGCTTGACTCAGTACAAAACAGGGACCAGGATTTTCTACTTCTTCGCAGTAAGCTTGTTGACTTGGAAGATCGCAATAGAAGAGACAATGTTCGCTTCTTTGGATTTCCGGAGAAAATTGAAGGCCAAAATGCTCGGTTATTTCTATGTAAAATTCTTCCCAAATTACTTGGTACTACTTTTGACCCACCATTGGAAATCCAACGTGCTCATCGTATTGGTCCTCCATGACCAAACCTGGATTCTCGACTACGGCCTCTAATTGCTTGTTTTCTGAGACATGAGCAAGTCAGACAGATACTAATATCAGCTCGCACGCAAAGATCTTACATGTATGATGGTCATCAAATACATATGGCAGCTGACTTCTCGAGAGAAACCAACGAAAGAAGAAAACTATTCTTAGCTATGCGACAACAACTGCGGAAGTTGGATATCAAGTATAGCCTGTTTGACCCAGCTCGCTTCCGCCTTACTAAAAATGGTGAATCACAAGACTTTTACAACCCTGAAGACTTACAGCATTTTCTAGACAGTTTAACAGTTCAGGATATGGATGTACAACACATTTCTCATGAGCAGTCTGGTCAAAGTTCTACACAACCTCAACAGTCGACAGATAAAAGGCGTCGCAACCTTGGGGATGTGCGTCCTCGAGGTAGTGAAACAGAGCGACCTTTTCGTACACACGAGGATCAAGCGTCCGCCTTGCAGTCTGTAATTACTACTACACAAGATCAACGTAGAGATAAGTCCAGATCTTCCTTAAAATCTGCTCCAGATGGAGAATGAGTTGAGTTCCTATTTATTATCCTCATAGTTACGGTCTTAGTAAATATTGTTTTATCAACTTACCTGACTCTTTAAGTTCAGTTAATGCTTACTCCTTGTGTTTACTTACATCTTACTCTTCAGCCAGAAAGATGAATAAGTTCTACTTATATTTATTATAGATGATTATAATATATTACTGAGTGTTTTTCCTTATGGATATACTTACTATGTATTTTAATATGTATCTTATGTCAGTCCCTTTATCAAAAGAATTTTATTCTAAACATTATTTATAATTTTATTTCACATTGGTCATATGTTATACGCTATGATATGTGCTTTTAATGTATTACTATCTCACTTTTTAAGAACAGGCTCTTTATCCATCTTTACAATGCTGCCATTCTTTCTTAAATAATACCAACGTTTTTTCTTACAGTTATTTATGAATTTAAGTTATCAAATGTTGTTTATTATGTAAATATTATGAGAATTGTATTTATGAATGATAATTTTAAGTTTACTTTAACTTCGGGTATTCATTCTCATTCATTTATTGCTTTTAGACCCGTTTAATGCTTATCTATGTTTCTTAATGAAATGTGCTTATCCTCCTAACGCATACTATTATATGTATTTGGGTCACAGGAGTTTTCACTCTCTTTACAGCTTTTCGAATTTATTGTCCTGGCTGATATTGATTTTAATTGTCCACCCTCCTTAAGGTGTCTGTACTCGTAGTGGTGCTCCAGTGAGCCCAGACCCTCGGTTAAAAGTTGTAGGTAACGAAGCTATATCAATTTTTTTGGATTATCTTTTATATTTTAACAGCCAGAAATATACGGATTACATAAAACATTTTGATCCCTCAGATATATATCAATAAGAACCTTCTTTTACATTTTCCTATATCTTTCTCTATTGTTCTATACAATACTTTATTATATTCTTTATTTGCTTCTTTATCACGTTTGTCCTCCATAAGTCTTTTTCTTTTCTTCTTTTTCTTTTTCTTTTCATATAATAAACTTTCTTAACCTGTAAAACTCTTATTTTCTTACACTTTTCTGTTTCTTATCAACCCATACAGCCCTATTCCCTCCCATTGTATTCCTACCTCTTATTTTTCCCATTTTTGACTAATACATTGATTCCCAATCCCTTTTGATTGTATCCCATCATGGCTAATATTCATCCTTTATCTACCATTACTTAGAATGTCCATGGCCTCACTCATTACATTGAACGGAAGAAGGTACTTTCTTATTTACAGTCCAAACATGTAGACATATCTTTATTGTAAGAAACGCACCTCGATGAGATTGAATCTGACAAACTTTGCAGAGATTGGGTGGGGAAGGTCATTCACAGCAGCATTCACAAAAATGACCCCACAGATACTAATCCTGTCCGCAAATGTGGAGTTGCAATTCTTATCCACAGATCACTTCCAGTCACGATCTCCAAGACTTGGTCAGATCCTGATGGTCGATATGTATTTGCCAAATTACGTATCGAGAATTCTTACATTTGTCTTGGGTCTATTTATGCTCCGATTGGCACTAAAAAGTCTTTCTTCCTTCAATTGAATCGCCTCCTCACAGAAATTGATGCCTCGCAATACCTCATTGATGGGGATTGGAATTTGGTACAAGATCCTATTTTAGATAAAACTGGTTCGTTTGATAAGGCCAATGCAGCGGATAGAGCGGTATTAAATGACATATTTTCGGATAATGGTTTGGTTGATCATTGGCGTCTTAGTCATCCACAAGACAAAGAATATACGTTCTTCTCATCCTCACATGGTACATTTTCCCGCTTAGACTATTTTATGATATCGCACAAAGCGGTTCAATAAGTCACGGAATCACGTATCCTAGAAGCAGCCTTGTCTGATCATTCTCCTGTCCTTTTATCTTTAGATTTAGGTCTATCCCGGCCAGGGCGTAAACCATGGCGTATGAGCATTCAAAGACACAGGACGCCCAAGGGTAAACTTAAGTTACAATCCCATCTACAGGACTATCTCTCTATTAACCAGTGTTCTGTCACCTCCAGCAGAACTGTTTGGGCGGCGACTAAAGCCACTATTAGAGGGCAACTAATGCGCAATGCAGCACTTGCCAATAAGAATAATATTGCAAAGCAGACAGAATTAGAACGAGATATTCAACTCTATTCCCCTTTATATACGTCGGATCCTACCTTACACAATCGCAAGTTATTGGAGCAAGCACGTATGTCTCTTAATAGTCTCTTTACATCCAAAGCTGAATTTGCTTTACAAAGGATGAAAGGAAGACATTACGAGCAAGGGGAGAAGGCCGGGAGGTTGTTAGCTGCACAATTACGTCAAAGGGAAGCAGCAATGGCTATTCCAGCTATTCGATCGACTCAAGGTGACATACTTACAAGGCCCCAAGAGATTGTTAATGAATTTGCCTCCTTTTGTAATCAAATAGACCTAGGTAAGATGTCCTCTTTTTTAGAGAAGGTGAGTCTTCCGCGTCTTTCTGATGATGGTAGAGCTCTGCTTGATGGTGAAATCACAAAAGATGAGATCTCTAAAGCCATTACTGCTCTGCCTTATCATAAAGCTCCTGGGGAAGATGGCTTCCCTGCTGAATTTTATACATGGGCAGGTCATAGCATGATTGATAAGTTACATGCTGCATTTCTTGAGGCTGATAAAGAATCATCACTGGGCCCTCTCTCTAATAAAGCAGTTATAGCTGTACAACCTAAACCTGGCAAAGACCCTCTTTTGTGCGGTAGCTATCGTCCCATTTCTTTATTAAATTGTGATATTAAAATCTTGGCTAGCATCTTTTTTTTATTTTTATTTATTTTATTTATTAGGTATATCCACAAAAAATACAATAACCAATACAACCAACATAACCAGCCAGTCTTTGTTATCGCATAATACAATACATGATGTTCACAGGTGTCATTCAGGGGTGTATTGGTTACCACATGTGTCTTGTCAATTACATATAGGGCAATGCATATTGTTAGGACTAGTCCATAGGTTACAGGGGCTGCACATATTGGCACATTTTCATGTAGACATAGACCTGCCAGACCCACAGGCAATTATCATAGCAGACATATGTTCCCACGATCTTCCTTACAATGGGCCGCAAACTGTGTTCTAGTTCTTAGTGTAGGGAAACCTAAGTGCCACACCCGCTTACGGAAACATCGCCCAACCTCCCCTCCACCCACCATAGAGGCTATACGTCCAAAGTGTCCCCCTCTGCCTCCATGTCCTGACGCTCCTGAGCCCAGTGCACAAACGGCTCCCCGATATCGCGAGGTCGGGATGCTGCCGGCATCAGCTCCCAGAACGTGGTCAGCTGGGTGTGCCCATATGTTACATCAGCCAGCCAGCCCTTTATCGTAGGCACCCTCCGTCTGCCCCAGTACAGCGCAATTTGCCTTTTAGCGAATAGTAAAAGCAGCGCATGCAATTTGCGCGATTTTGGTGGAGTCTCCTTAACATAGCCCAATATGCCAAGCACAGGGGTTGGGACATCAGAGCGTCCAACGATCTGGTTTATTAGAGCGAAAATCTGAGACCAATACTGCTCTAACAGTGGGCAAGACCATGCTATGTGTAAAAAGGAGGCAGGGGAGCACCTGCATCTCCAGCACTCATCCGTTTCCCGGAGTCCCATCCTTTGAAGACTGATAGGGGTTCTGTAGAACCTGTGCAAGTATTTAAAGTGTATTAACCGTAACTTATAGTTGGGAGAGAGCTCCGCAAGCTGCCCACAACAAAAGTTCCATTGTTCCTCGGACAGTGGGGATTGGAGATCTTCATTCCAATTCTGGAGGGACTTCGGCGTGATCACCGGCGCTGTGTTTTGCATTTGCCGGTAAATACGGGTAACTAACTTACGCGGAGATGGGGAGCCCACCACACCCTCCAAAGCAGCGAATGTCGGAGGGGCCTCCGGGAAGCTCCCGCTAAGATCGCGGCACGCCGCCCTCAACCTGTGATACAAAAATAGCTCAGAGAAGGGCACAGTGTGACCCTCCTCTGCCACCGGGGGGGACATGAACTGGTTGTCAGGGAAGAGGTCTGCAAATGTGAGAAGGTGCATTTTCCCCACTAAGTGTTTGGCAACTCCATCCGCAATACACGGCAGCATCGGGTTATGCATTAGGGGAAGCGAGGGGGCATAAAGCAGCGGGACTCCAGCCCTCTTGCGTAGCTCCTCCCATGCCCATTGTAGTGTCCCAGCCGTATCCACATCCCCTCTAGGACGTTTCGCTATGGCACATATCGCTACGTTCAGCGGAAGTGGCGCAACAGCATCCCGCTCCACCGCCACGTGAGGCTGAAAGGGAGTTGGGTGGGTCCAAAAGTGCAGGTATTGGGCCTGAGCGCAAAGTGCGTATAGCTTCATATCTGGGGCGCCCATACCACCCTGTTTTAAAGGCAGCGTCAGCATGTCCCAAGATACCCTCGCCTGTCCGCCCGCCCACGCTAGCTCGACCAGATGGGATCTCAGGGTGTTAAAAAAGTGTGACGTGAGTGGGATCGGTATGTTTACAAATAGGTAGAGGAATTTAGGTAATATAATCATTTTAGCCACCGCAATCCGCCCCGTGAGGGACAAGGGTAGCTTCGCCCATATCTTCACCTTTTCTGCCAGCCACATTATCGCTTTCCCGTAATTAAGGTTCCAGATCGCTTGGAGATCTCGACTGATCCATATCCCTAGATATTTGATCTCTTCTGCCTCCCATCGTAGGGGGTATTCAGAGGATACCCTGGCGGTGTTCTCAGTCAGGGGAAAGATCACCGACTTGGACCAGTTGACAGAGATGCCAGCAAGCCCCTCAAAGCGGACAAACTCCCGCAATACAGGATTTAAATTTTCGTCCGGATTAATAAGATAGAGGGTCACATCGTCCACGTATGGCGATATCAGGAGATTTCTACAGCTGAATCCTATGCCTCTTGCAGTGTGATGCTGTCTGATTCTGGCAGCCAGAGGCTCCATAGCTATGGCAAACAACAGCGGGGAGAGGGGGCAACCCTGCCTCGTACCCCGCAAAATGGAGAAGGGTTCCGACACCAGGCCATTCACCCTCACCCGGGCTTTGGGCATTGTGTATAGCAAGCACATTTTTTTGATGAGGAGTGGACTAAAGCCCATCCTGCCTAGTATAGTAAATAAATAGGGCCATTCAAGAGTATCGAAGGCCTTGGTGGCATCCAAAAATACCGCCGCTGCCCTAACGCCAGGATGTAGATAATGCAAGACCGAGAAGATCGTGCGAAGATTGTGTGAGGTTGATCTCCCCGGTACAAATCCCGATTGATCAGGGAGCGCTATTATGGGCAACATGAGTTGCACCCGATTCGCAATTAGTTTGGCAAGGATCTTCACATCCACGTTTATCAAGGAGAGGGGGCTATAGGAGTCCAAGTCATCTGCTGGTTTATCTGGTTTTAGTAGTGTAATAATCAAAGCCTCCCGCATGGACGCGGGCAAGACACCCGTCTCCAGAGTTTCTTCGTACACTGCTAACAGTCTAGGTGCCAGCTCCTCAGTGTATGCCTTGTAGAAGGCCGTGGTTAAGCCATCCGGTCCTGGCGCCTTATCGGGTGGCAAGCTCTTTATGACCCGTACCATGTCACCGGCATCGATCGGGAGGTCAATGTATTCTCTATGCTTGTTATTAAACCATACCAACGCAATTGAATCCAAAAAGGATTCTAGCCCCTCCGGGCACGTTTCCTGGGTAGTTGTGTATAGTTTAGAATAAAAATCAGAAAAGGCACCAAGGATCTCTCCTTGCCCTCTAATCTGGATGCCAGCTTTCGTACGCAGTTCATGTATGAATGCCTCAGATCTTGGTGCCTTCAACATACTTGCCAATGCCCTACCTGGCCTCCCACCCTCGCCATAGCGCCTTGCCTCTGCATATTTACCTAAGAATTTTACCTCACGTTGCGCTTCCTCAGCGTAATCCAATAACTTGGTTTTCAATAAACCCGCCTTATCCTGCTCGTCAGTATCAAAAGTATTTTGGTCTAGTTCTTTTATATCTGCCTCCAGTGATGCAAGGGTGGTCCTAATAGCTCGTAACACTCCAGCTTGTCTGGCAATACACTGACCTCTAATAACAACTTTAAAGGCCTCCCACAGGGATGTCTCAGTGGCTACCGATCCAGCGTTAAGCTCAAAATAATCAGTAATATCCTTTCTAATCTCCTCCTTAAATGCATCATCCAGTAAAGCGTGGGGCGGGAGGCGCCACGCAAACGCCGGGCGCGGACCCCCCGGCAACACCAATTTCAACATGCAAGGGGCGTGATCAGAGAGTGTACGGGGCATATGTTCCACGTCCACAGGGCTATGTCACGCGACACTAGCCAATAGTCTAAACGGGACCAAGCGCTGCGGTGGGCCAAGGCGCATGTACCCTCCCTCAGCTCCCCATGCCTGCCTCGCCAGATGTCAATGAGGTCGCCATCCGCTATTATTTCTTGGAGTGCGGTGCTCGCCATCTGGTTCAATGCTCGGGCTGCCCCCTTCCTATCCATTGTATCATCTAAGACCGCATTGAAATCCCCTCCCCAGATAACTGTATTGCAACCAGTAGCCCGCAAATCTTGGCTAGCATCTTGGCGTCTCGACTCCGCAAAGTACTGCCTTCTTTAATACATTTCACTCAAGTAGGTTTTGTACCAGGGCGTTCTTCTCGGAACCATCTCCGCACCCTGGCCCACATCTTGTGGTCTGCTAAACATCTTTCAGAAGATACCTTGGCCCTTTCGCTTGATGCAGAAAAAGCGTTTGACCGCATTGACTTTTTACCATTATGCATAGATTTGGTTTGGGTGATCAATTCATCAATAAAGTGCGTTTGTTATAGGACAATCCATCAGCTCAGGTTAATTGCTGTGGTTTTTTGTCCAATGCATTTCCAATACAGAGGGGAACACGTCAGGGTTGCCCGTTGTCCCCCCTTCTTTTTCTTTTAGCTATGGAACCACTTGCTGCTGCTATCCATCAATCTGATGATATTATAGGTGTGCCTCTCCCAATTGGACATTCTAAAATCTATTTATATGCAGATGATATTCTTCTTACTCTTAATAATATTCCTCGATCTCTTCCATCCCTTCTTCAAATTATTAATGATTTCTCCTCCTTTTCGGGTTATAAAATAAATTGGGACAAAAGTGAAGCGTTACCCATTTCTAATGGCACTACAAGGGCAGTGATTCATGGATTCTCTTTTCATTGGCAGTCCTCACATCTTAAATATCTAGGAATTTTGGTCAACAAAGGTTTGGAAGATATGGTTGCAGATAACTTAGCTACTTTACTTTCTCAAATGCAGAGGGATTTTGATAAGTAGAAAGCTCTGGGTTTATCTCTTTGGGATAGAGTA
Source organism: Triturus cristatus (assembly GCF_964204655.1). NCBI lineage: Eukaryota > Metazoa > Chordata > Amphibia > Caudata > Salamandridae > Triturus > Triturus cristatus. Next base: position 171,775,140 of record NC_140581.1, on the reverse strand, counting down.
CACGCTATCAAGATGGTCACCCTACCTCATTTCATCTATGTTTTAGGTATGCTTCCCCTCCAGATTCCTTTAGCTACCCTTAGATTAATAGATTCTAAGATTAAGATTCTTATATGGGGCTCAGCTAAACCACGTCTTGCTATAACAAAATTAAAGGCCCATCAGTTATGTGGAGGTATGGGTCTTCCATCCATTGAACACTATTCCCTTGCTCTACACATCTCCCAATTTTCTTATTTTTTGCCAGGAACTAAAGATGTCCCACAATGGGTTTCCATCGAGCGTCATCTTTTATCAAAGAACTCAGATCTTTCTCTTTTATATGGTAGTGGCACTAGTTCTTCTGATCCCAAGAATCCGATCTTATCAGTCATGGACAAATCTTGGCAAAGGGGGCATCGTATACTAGGCTCAAACGCGCGTATTCATGTTAAGGCTCCTCTTTGGAACAATTCAGCTATCCGTATCAATGGTTGTACTTTATCCTGGCCTTTATGACAAGCAGCTGGTATTTACTCCCCAGATCAACTTCTTCATGATGGAAATTTTAAATCATTTTCTCAATTATGTGAGGAATTTAATCTTCCTATACAACACTCCTCTAGATACTCTCAACTTCAACAATGTCTGAAGAAACACTTGGTACTCCCCTTGGGTGTTGCAGGTGTCCCCAATACTATCTTACCTAAATCTGTGGGGAAAGTTTAGAGGAGTGACCTCTGGTCTTTATAAAACCTTTATGTCTCCTTTATTTTCACAATCTCTCTCGTATGCTCTCCAAAATAAATGGCAATCTCGTTTATCTATTTCATATGCGGCTTCTGAATGGGACAAGATACTGGAGGGATTACATAAAGGCGTTCGTGAAGCAAGGCTTAAATTTTGTATATTTAAAATCCTTCATGAATGGCACTGGTCACCAACTAAGTTACATAAAGCTGGATTGCTTTCACACACTAATTGCTGGGGATGTTCCACCTCTGGTTGTGACATAGTTCATATCATTTGCGATTGCCCAGCAACAAGGTCCTTTTGGTCCTTTGTTGGCAAGACTTTACATTCCACAATGCCATTATCCTTACCATTTACACCTGCCACAATCCTTTTACATGATTTTCGACACTTTCCAAAACTTTCTAAATCACAAATACGTCTTCTACATACTGCATTGGCTACAGCTAAAATCTGTGTTTTGCGTCATTGGAAGTCTCCTTCTCCACCCTCTCAGGAAGAATGGCTGGTGGCAATGATGCAAACAGCCCTACATGAGCGCACAATTTATAACCTTCAAGATCAAGTTGATGTATTTCTCCAGACCTGGGCTTCTTTTTTAAAAACTGAAATTAACACTGATGCCAACTCCACTCTCTCTCCTAATGCAAACACTTGAATTAACTAATTCATTATTTTATATTTTGTGTATTTCTTTTCTTTTTCCCTTTCCTTTATCCTTCATCAATTTATTTCCCCCGCTCCCGTCCTCCTTCTCCTCCCTCCCTTCCTCTGGCTCTATTATCTCTCACTGTTCTCTTATTCTCTTCTTTACAGTTTATCTCTTTTCTCTTCTTCTTTCTTCCACTTTTCATATCAATTTTCTCCTCCCTTTTTATTTTTATTTTTGTGCTCTGATCTAATTATTTTAATTTTCTTGTACAAAGTCATTCTCTTTTATATTTAGATGTATTCATATTTTATATATTATAATATGTATAATATCCAGTTCTTATTCATGTTCTTTATACCATATATCTACTCACTTATTTATTCATTTTAATATTTATATATAATATGATTTCTTATTATTCGTTCATATTTATCATCAACATATGTATTTAATATTATCAATAATTCGTTGTTTTATTATTTCTCTGTTACTCTGTATTTCATGATAAAATTCAATAAAAAATTTCAACACAAAAAAAATAAATCCATAATAACGAGCTTTGTGTAAAATCGGGGGCTTTCCTGTATAGCTCTAGCGAAATGTTTTAAATCTACTTATGAGGGTGGAGTGGCTGTGGCTGATATTACGTCCTACTGTAGGCCTTCCCAGTTACTGATCATCACTGATTGGTGGTCTGACACTCAAGGGGCCTAGCCTTCACACATGAAGACAATAGCAATGCATGGAGACCAAATATTGCATGTACTTTATAGAACAGTGTTGGATCCCACACTCCCCTCGGCCACCAGATTGATGTTGAAGATCTGGAAAGACACATGCAAAGAATTGGGATCGCGACAGTGACTCGCAATTGAAATGTCTGTGGGACAGGAAATCGCTGGACCAGGTGGCAGCATTAAAGGGATTCAAGCAATGGGACATAACAGGGCTCTCCTGGCTGGGGGATGTGATGTTGGATATTGTGTTGAAATCATTTGAGGACCTACAAAATCAATTTGATCTCCATCGGAATCAATTTTACCATTACCTCCAGCTCTGTCATGCAATCACTTCTATGTGGCATAATTGGGGCAAATTCCTGACCTTAGGATCCTAAAGGTGAACTATTGACAGGGCAGCTGACTCCGGAGCACGGGGCTCACGGTTCGATTCCCGGCACCGGTGGCAGCCCAGCACCCTGTCACTCTGGGAAATAGCTCGCTTAATCTCCCCGACGGCCTCCAGTGCCCTGAGACACTGAGGGGTGATTTTCGCTTTACAAATACCGGGTTATTATTTATTTGACAGGAGACCTGACAGACCGTAACATAACTCAAATTTACCACTCTCTGATTAATTAAACTGTAGACTCCTTTGATAGGCTGCATGACGTCAGGCTTGGAACTGGATCTGGGTCCACTCTTTGAGGAGGACTGGAGGGAGACGAGGGTGTGCCCACGAGAGTCTTCCATTGGGTCGTGGTATCAACTGATTCAACTAAAGTATCTGCACCAAGTGCACCTTATACGACAGAGGAAATTTGGCGCAAAATCCTTATTGATGGACCTTAGAAGCACCTCACATGTTGGTGACCCAATGCACATTATATGAGGTTGCAGAGAGGTCACCCCCAGTAAAGCTTTGTGGCCTCCTCATTAGGGCATTGTGGGCTTCTCATATAAATGCAAAGGGTGTATGAACAACATTAATACTCAGTAAAAACTGAGCTAATAATAAAACTATGTCTCTTCCAACCATAACTTCCATATTCTAAATATACATTGTAGATCAGTCAGAAATATACAATTTCAGTCCGTTTTTCTAAGCTTCCTAAATTATTCTACCACAGTAACACTATACAACAAGCATTGGCATAGCCAATAGGTCTCGCCTTTGGGACCTTATAAGTGTTTAGCCATGCAACAGTTGATGTTGTTGCACCAAGGATATTGTGCTGCATAACTAAATACTTATAAGGTCCCAAAGGCGAGACCTATTGGCTATGCCAATGCTTGTTCTTAATTGTTTTGTTTGTTACAGTTCCCCTCCCTGCCCGCGCTGCTCCTGCCTGCCCGCGCTCACTCACCACATTTCCCTGACACCAGCTGCTAGTGGATATGAGGTAGAAGAAGGGAGCCGGTGCTGAAAGGAGGGAGAGGGAAAGGCAGGCGAGAGTTTTCCATGAAAGGAGGAACATTGAAAGAAAGCAGGAAAAAGAACCAATGATAAAAGGAGGGAAGATGGGAGATGAGTAGGATAGACGGGGAGCCTGTGGTGAAGAGGAGACAGGACAGGGTGAGCTGCAGTTAATTGAGAACAAAAGGGGACCTTTTTATGAAAGGAGTGACAAGGTGAGAAAAAACACAGGGTCTGTAAGGAATGGATAGACATGATGGCGACGTGCAGGAGCAGAACATGTCTGAGAGGCAAAGACATAGCTGAGAAAGAGAGCCCGGGCCCTGATGAACAGGATTCAGTCTGGTGCGGGGCTTTTGTTATGTTGCCAGTCACTGATGAAGTAACTACATGGTGGACTAGCAAGTGTAATGGTGGACTGTACTGTGTAATGTTGGACAGTACTGTGAAATAGTAGACTGTACTGTGTAATGGTGGACAGTACCGTGTAATGGTGGACTGTACTGTGCAATGTTCGGGCTGGACTGTTCCCATAGGGCACAGGGTCAAGACTGATTTGGATATGGCTGGGTCCAAACTGGAATGGCATGGTGAGCAACAAAACGATGGATTTAGGCCCAGATCTCTGTACTGGGGTGAATGTATGACACTGTTCTGCATTCTGTCCATCAATAGTTCTCTTTGCATTTGTCACCCCGAGTGGGACGGATATGCTCAGACATGAGTCCCGTGCTCTCCATGCCACTGGAATCAAGCTATCCTGGCTGAAGAGGGGTGAAACCTCGAAACTGGTCCTAGGATGCTTGTTTCCAGTCCAGGGAGGACCTGGCCTGGCAGTTCGGGCTGGACTGTTCCCATAGGGCACAGGGTCAAGACTGATTTGCATATGGCTGGGTCCAAACTGGAATGGCATGGTGAGCAAAAAAACAATGGATTTAGGCCCAGATCTCTGTACTGGGGTGAATGTATGACATTGTTCTGCCTTCTGTCCATCAATAGTTCTTTTTGCATTTGTCACCCCGAGTGGGACGGGTATGCTCAGACGTGAGTCCAGTACTCTCCATGCCACTGGAATCAAGCTATCCTGGCTGCAGGGGGGTGAAACCCTGAACCGGTCCTGGGATGCTTGTTTCCAGTCCAGGGAGGACTTGGTCATGCAGTTCGGGCTGGACTGTTCCCATAGGGCACAGGGTCAAGACTGATTTTCATATGGCTGGGTCCAAACTGGAATGGCATGGTGAGCAAAAAAACGATGGATTTAGGCCCAGATCTCTGTACTGGGGTGAATGTATGACATTGTTCTGCATTCTGTCCATCAATTGTTGTTTTTGCATTTGTCACCCCGAGTGGGACGGGTATGCTCAGACATGAGTCCCGTGCTCTCCATGCCACTGGAATCAAGCTATCCTGGCTGAAGAGAGGTGAAACCTCGAAACCGGTTCTAGGATGCTTGTTTCCACTCCAGGGAGGACCTGGCCTGGCAGTTTGGGCTGGACTGTTCCTTTAGGGCACAGGGTCAAGACTGATTTGCATATGGCTGGGTCCAAACTGGAATGGCATGGTGAGCAAAAAACTATGTATTTAGGGCCAGATCTCTGTACTGGGGTGAATGTATGACATTGTTCTGCATTCTGTCCATCAATAGTTCTTTTTGCATTTGTCAGAGGTAAGTCCAGGATTGGCACCCTAGGTGCACTGCTAACATGGAGAAATCAAACCCTAATCACACTGCTGACATTGCTAGACCAGAGCTAACATTGATGTAAATTTGTCTCCTTGCAGTTTCTAGAAACACAGGAGTGCGAGCGGAGGAACTACTTTCGAAATGCAGTCTGGACACACTTGAACCAACTTTCCCAACAGTGTGTGACCAGCGATGTGGTAAGTACCTACTTTTTAATGCATTGCTTCTCACGGTTAAAAGAATTAGTTTCTAGTAAATTTGGTGAATAAGTAGGTCAATCAAAATGCAATTTCCAGGAACTAAAACGAGAGGCAAAAACATTAAGGAGTTTACCAAAAGTTACCATTATCAAGACCACCTGTGTTGTTGTTACGCTTCATTTTAGTCCGTGTCGCAGAAAACCAGGATCCAAGACCAGACATCATCATGAGTGTGATCATCTTTAGCTGTGACCTGGGGAACCAGCCTTAACCACACCTGACGTACCACCCTTGCACAGTACTAGCCTGCTGATCCCCCCCACCACCCTTTGCCGTGTGGTGTTTGCATGTGTATGTGTAGCAGTCAGCATACTATGCATTATAGTAGCCGGGCTATGGACTGAAAGGAAGGCTGCGCTTTGGCAAATTATAGCCTGCACCAGGAGCCCAGTGACAAGCGTACAAAAAATTGTGGCAATAGTTTCTTGGTGAAGAGTTTGACGTAATATATTTCTTGGCAGTGTGTTTTTTTAGATTTAAGTAACTATGAGCCTGAGGTATGAAACCCCTTTTGTATCCACACAAAATTGTAGCATTTGCAATTGAAATCAAACAGGTGCAGAGTACCCTGACATGCTGTGGCGTATGCCATTCTCAAGATGCTAGGGGGCGTTAGGATTGGTATCTGTTTGCAAAATGGAAACTTTCCATGGAAGTTCAGACTTTCTGGCTACTCTAACCTTGCCGGTTTCAGTGCCAAGAGGACAGTAATGGTGAGCATATGTTCCATAAATTCTAAATAAAGATTCATCTCAAGTCAAATGAAATTTGCATTCAGACCTGATTTGCACACATTTCCTTTAGTTGAAATGTCTTATATAACCTTCAGCAAATTCTGTACATTTCTGAGTCAACAGTGTAGTGTCCTAATTTTTCACTCCTTTGATATGAACAATGACTGCTTTAGAAAACATGTCCAGTGTTGAATCTTCCTGCTCATTATTGCTAGAAATTAGAGATTGTAAGACATAACAGCTTATGTGACTTGGTCACAACAGCATCTACAGAAGAACAAATGTAGACTGGTTGTCAATATTTCCCCAACAAAGTGATGCTGTTTACAGCATTGTCTTCTGGCTATTAACTATGCTTCTTCGCAGTCAGGATTAGATCATTCATTATTTATTTACTTTATTATATTAAAATAGCACAGGTATAGTCTCGAGCGACAGCTGAGTGCTTTACATAGGTCGTGCGATTGACAATCACATAAGCAGCAGGGACATGTCACATAATGGTTGGTGTATCAAAGACTCAAGTATACAACTCAGTAAACGCAGTGGGGCATCGGTGCCTCAGCCAAAGCTTTAATATATACATTTAGGCCAGGTGAAGAGGGTTTGGGAGAGGAAGAGGCAGAAGGAAGCTGAGTTGTAGACCTATAAATGTGGAGTCCTGGAGACCCATGAACAGGGTGTTGCCCCCGCACACCTCACTCAATGGAGTGAGGTGTGCGGCCTACCGTCCACCGGCTGGCGAGGGAGCAGAAAGATCTTCAGTTTCAGGGTGCTCGTATGGCCATATATTCTGACTCGGCCATGCGTAGGGAGTTTTTTCCAGCAAAATGTGCCTTGAAGAAATCGGGAATAGCGTATGCTGTCATGCATCCGCCCAAGCTGTGCATTACTGTAGGCGATAAGCAACACGTATTCACAGATCCGAAACAAGCTCTGAAAGGTTGCCACCGCCAAGCCCCCTGCTCAGTCGTAGATGGTGCGTACAGTGGGGAAAGCCCCACTAGCCTTCTCAGTGGCAATGACTGATAAGACACATTGTATTAATGTCGTCCCGATCCAGGGATGACCTACCCTCGTCTGTCTCATGCTTCCTATTCCAATATTGACCTTCTGGATTATTTTAGTTATAGACGGAGGGATAGACTCCAACATCCAGTATCTTCAGAACAGATTGCCACCTGAAACACCTTGACGTACCGTTGTGTGTTCAACCAACAGGCCCACGACAAGCTCCAGGTAGGGATCTAAAATAATTAGTGCCAGAATGGAGCTTGGAGAAAACGGACAGGCATAGTGGGTGTTAGACCTGGCCCATTTCTAACAGTGGGTATTTGAAAGAGTCCACACGTATGGATTTATGGCTCGCGGGCTGTTTCGGATATGCTGACTTGGGAGGAGAGGGTGTCAAGTAAGACTTGGTAATCAACAGTGTTGAAGGCTTCTCAAGTCGAACCAATAGAAAAGAGTCTCCTTTATACACAATTTGGATAAAGTGTCACTGTTTCAGTGCTGCAGTGGGGACAGAACTATGATTGAAAGTAAACTGTCAAGTTAAATATTTAGGAACTGTGGTAATTGAATAGTGGGTGTTTAACTCATGTATTTGAAGCGTTGTACTTGAATTCCAGTTTGACAGTGGGCACATTTAACAAACGCTGTATTCCTATCTCGTATATTTCCATTAATGCAGATGTATGAAGAAGTTAGAAAATCCTTAGAAATGTGCAGTATTCAGAAGGACATTGAACATTTTGTGGAAAACAAGAAAACTGGAGGAACACCCCCAGGTAACCGGTTAACATGTATGATTTAATATGTATTTCCATTTCACCTCTGAAGTAATGAAAAGTAGGTGGTTGATCTGCCATTTGAACATGTAAGATTTCTGAAGTATTATCTTAATCGCTCTTGGTTAGTAATGTTCGATTTGTACATATTCGCATTATCCATTCCTTGCGCTATTTCATCATAAAGTGTATCATTCCATGGACATGAAGGACAACATAATAACCCTGGCAACCAAAACTAGAAACCAAATTGAAGATGTAGGCCCTGATTATGATTTGGGCCAGATGGTGAAGAAGTATTTACTATACCCCTAAATATCCATACATGTGTAAAAACCTCCAATTACATGTTCTTCACGAGAAATCAGTGTTTTCCACCCCAAGTTACTAATGTCTTCAGGTCAAATCTGCTGAAGATTACCTAGGGAAAATTGTGGTGACTCCTGGATTTGAGATCAGAATTTAGGGGCCTGTTCATGATTGGGTCTTAGTGTTTAGAGTACACTTATGTTACTTCTGCAAAGTAATTTGCCTATGATTAAAAATGTTATCTGAAATTAGACTGTAGTAAAACAGTAATATTACGGTGTCAAGGAGTACTGTATTGTGAGATGGATCAACTGGAGGACAGCAATCAAGGTGCACTTTAGCGAAAGCTTCACTAATACAGTCATACAGGGGCATAGCTTAGTCAGTGAGATTTCCCAACTAAAGAACAGTATGTTGTAGGTGGAGGAATGACCAAGGTTTGGGATACACTGTTCCAATAAGGAACATGTTCAATAATGATTTACAGTCGGTGGGCCCCTGTCTAAGTTCTTGAAAACTCTTCTTGAGAAATCTCTCGATGTACAAAGTTTTGACCATCAATTTATACAGTTCATGAGGTACAATAAAATAAATTTTCTACATTCCAAAAATGCATCTTAGTTGTAAATTAACAAACGCGGGCATCTGATAAGAACACAGACGGCTCTCGACCTCGGGGAGAGCTATAGTGGGTCGGTGTGTATGTGTCCAGATGCCCAGCATGAGGAGCGTGTGATTACTACGTGCGGTGTGCCTGTTGTGTCCTGAATGATTGAATGTTCCTATCTACATGTGGTACCTAGCTTTGCGGTATTTCTGGGGAATGCAAGTCTTTGGCCACACAGGATTTATTAGGGCCAATTATCTCTGACTTGTTTGTGTGCAACTATCTGTGGAATCAAAAAGGTTTTTCCCTGGATGCGTGTTTATCTTTGGTTTATGGGGGACCCCACCTGTGACATGTTACTTGATAGGCGTGGGTATGGGTCGCATGACCTGCCTAACCCCGTACCTCTGACTCGGGGTTGATGGAAAGGTCACCTTGGGTAAAACAGACTGCAATAATGTGAGTTCATTGGAACTTCCTAAAAATAATGGCAGCTACTGGTATAATTTTTATCGACATTATCAGCATTATGCATACGTTGTTATTGTGTACATTGATATTGTTCATACTGGTATTAACAAGGTTATGTTTGCTCTGGTCTGAATTTACATTGACATTGTTCTTATTCGGAACAATAATATTATCGTATGAGCATGGATCATTGTATACATTGGTATCATTATTGCTGATGGCGCTGCTGTGCGGGCATTGGCATTGCATTGACGTGCATTGTGCGGGTACACGCAGTGACATACGTTCACATTGCATTTACTGATATTGTTGTTGTTGGGCCTCCACTTATGACATTGATTGACATTGTATTCACACGTTCCGACAAGGTACCTGGATAAAATGAATGCTATGCTCAAAACGAGGCACATCTATGTTTGCTGCACATTTCACTTTACATTAACCCAACAATTCCACAATAAGGATGCCCAACGCTTGCCAACAACTCAGTAATCTGGGAATACAGATTCTGAGTGGATAATTTTATAAGATCGTCCTCAGACACAGTTGCCCACACAGACACTATAGCTCTAGATGTGTTCCTATATTACGGATTATACATAGTTACATCGTCTTCCCACAGGAACCAGAGGAGTTGAATCAATTCTTATTAGCTCGTACCTGCCTCTGGGCCTAATCAACTTGTCTCAAAACTTTATAACATGACCGTGATTGCAGGGGTTTTGGAGCCCCCTAAGTCGAAGATGAAATGAAAAACAGATTTGGCCATACTTTAACCACAGCCCTTTGGAGATATTCCTTCCCTCAGATACAAAAAAGTCTCTTAATGGCAAACATAGAGCAATTCATTATAATGTTTGACATAGGAACTATTGCATGCCTAGGAATTCAAGTATGCTGTGGTTCGAGGCATGTGGGCTGCTGAATTCATATCTGTGCATAGATCGCCGCCTAGTGTTGGGTCCGGATGTTTGCACGTTGTTGTCCTGGAAGAGTCTTCGAAGTATCCTGGGATAGGTGACTCCTCCTCTGGACTACAGTGCGCATGGGCATCCTCTCCATCCTCAGATTGTTTTTTTCCGCCATTGGGTTCGGATGTGTTATCTTGACTCAAGTTAGGAAAATCTTTTTTCAGGCCAAAAGGCCTTTAGTTCGCGTCGGTACTGTTCTCGATCGGTATCGATATTATCTTTGTTAGTTTACTAACTTCCAGAACAAACTTTCGCATCTTACCCGACCGTCGATTCGACATTAACGATGGAATCGAGGACACCATTCAAGAGGTGTCCGGTATGCAATGCGAAATATCCCCACGTCGACGTCCATCCGGTGTGTAACAAATGCCTTTTACCGGATCACGACGAATCTACATGCATGGCCTGTGCCAGATTTCGATCCAAGAAGACTCTACGGAATCGACGAGCGGCGAGACTCGAGGCGCAGCAAGCGGCACCGGCCCCGGCCGACATCTTCAACGCCGAGACCGAAGATGTCGAAGAAGTGGAGAACCTACCCTACAGTCCCGTTTCCGAACATGACTCCGGATCGGAAGACGTCGACGAAACACTCTTTCGCAGAGATGAAGACGACACCGAGGTAGGAGACTACAATGAGGCCTTAGGGGCCGAAGAGAGTAGCTCCGGTGACGAGCAAGGCCTACCCGTTCAGACTGAAGAAAGCCCAGTGCAACAGTCTATGGCTCCGGTCGAGGGATCGCCTTCGGGCCTTACCCAAGACCTATCCCGTAGTTCTTCGGCCCCGCCCTCGGGCCCGGCCTCGGACATTCAGCGGCAGCCATTAATGCCCAAAACGTCTGGTTTCCCTTCTTCAAAACCGAAACCGAAAGCTGTATTGGTTCAATTGAAACCGAAACCGAAAGTGGCGCTGGTCGGATCGAGGCCCTCCACACCTTCGACGCCAGTAAAACACATCGGCACCGAGCGCACCAAACGAGACTTCGGTGCCGAACTCGAAGCGGCCGACGTCGGAGTCGACATAAGGAAGAAGGCCTTCGGTACCACCAAACCTGCTCGGCTCCCGGCACCGACGCAATCGACTCCGACCCCAAAGGTCAAACAGCCTGCTGCGTCTCACACCGCTTCCACGGCGACACCAAAGCCACACTCATCGAAGAAGTCGACGGCCATTCCCGCCCCTCGACTCGATGACCCACCGGCGCCGAAAAAATCCACGACCGCCTTAACAGAACCGTTCGGTGCAAAAGACTCGAGGGCGCTCCAGACGCGACCCATTGCTGCGCAAAGCACCAAAAAGAAAATGGTCCTCCAGGACACGTCGGGCTCCGAACCAATTAAAGCTCCAGCAGCCTCTTCGACACCAGCCAACATTACTTTTGGCCTGCCACCATCCACGGCCCCGAAACTGTTTCAAATCAGGACACGGGTGACCCATACCACTATCACGCCTCCCGAACGCTCTGCGGAGACGTCTCCATCGCATCTAATCGACGCCGACAGGATGATTATCCACAAACGGAAAATAACTTCGGAGCCGGCTTTGGACTCCTTCAGGATTCCACTTAAAAGAAAGCTGCCTGTGGCTTCAGAACCAGTTCTTTACGAACCTTTCCACTCACCCTACCAGGATCCACAATCCTTCTCTCCCACACACTCCGACACGGATGCGTTGGTGGACTACATGGGTGACCAAGTCCCCTACCCCGGAGACATGGACCCTGACGGCCAACAGGACCCTGATCAAACTTGGGATGACTCTGTGGACCCAGGTGCACCTATGGATGCACAAGACCCGCAACTCTATGGAGCAAAAACATCTTCCACAAGGACACGGCAGCGTTTAACGCTCTAATTGAACGTGCTGCGGCCAATCATGGGGTGCAACTTCACTCGGACACCGTCGAGGACGACTTTCTTATGGATACTTTTGCATCCTCAGAAAGGAATATAAAAACTCTACCCATGCTGAAGGGTGTCCTCAAACCAGCCAAGGACATCTTCAAGGAACCCACCAGGGCAAGAGTGATAAACCCCAGGATCGACAAGAAATACAGATCAGCGCCTGGGGACCCTACTTACATCAGAGGCCAATTACCTCTGGATTCCATTGTCGTTGCGAATGCTTGCAAGAGGGCACACTCACAAACAACAGGTGACGCTCCTCCCCCGGACAAAGAGTCCAAGGTGTTAGAGACCTCTGGCAAACGGGTTGCCGCCCAGGCAGCCAACATATGGCGCATTGCCAATACTCAAGCACTCCTCGCTCGCTACGATAGAGCGCACTACGACACATTAGAGCAACTAATCCAACATCTCCCTGACCAATACAGAGAAGGTGCAGAGATCCTCATCAGGGAGGGACAGCTCCTCACAAACGCATCCATCAAGTGCGCGCTGGATGCCGCTGACACAGCTGCCAGGGCCATAAACACTAGCGTCATGCTGCGACGACATGCCTGGTTACGAATCTCCGGATTCAAACCTGAGGTGCAAAACAACATACTCAACCAGCCTGTCAACCCCGACTATTTATTCGGCCCGGAGGTTGACACCACCCTAGAGAAAATAAAGAAGGACACGGACACTGCAAAGTCCATGGGGGCTCTCCAGACTCAGTCCTTTCGGAGCGGCTCCTTTCGTCGCCCCGGAAATAGAGGAGCAGGTAGAGGACAGGGGTCACAGCAAACATACAACAAGGGCAATACACAAACCACCTATGATAAAAACACCCGGGGTGGATATCGTGGCTCCAGTACAAAGGGCAGAGGACGCGGCTACGGCAACACCAGGTTCTCCCCCAAGAACAAGCAGTGACGCCCTCTCCCGACCACATAACACCTGTCGGGGGAAGGCTACAAAGGTTCCTGTCCAAGTGGAACTCCATCACCACGGACAGGTGGGTCAAAGATATTGTCAAATACGGTTACTGTCTAGAACTAACCTCCACTCCACCCACAATACCTCCAAAAAACCGTCCTATGTCCTCAGAGCACTTAACGCTCTTACAGCAGGAGGTGCAAAGTATGCTTCTAAAAGGCGCAATAGAGGTCGTACCCGTCCACGAGCAAGGTACGGGGTTGTACTCCCTGTACTTTTTAATACCGAAAAAGGACGGGTCACTCAGACCTATATTAGACCTGAGACCCCTAAACAGATACATTCTTTCCGAGCATTTTCACATGCTCACTCTACAGCAAGTCCTCCCGCTGCTCAAGCAGGGAGACTTTCTAGCCACACTGGACCTCAAGGATGCGTATTTCCACATACCCATTCACCCATCACACAAAAAATACCTCAGGTTCACTGTTCAAGGGCAGCACTACCAATTCAAAGTCCTTCCCTTCGGCGTGACAACGGCACCACGGGTGTTTACAAAGTGCCTAGCTACTGTGGCGGCACATCTATGGAGGCAGCACATACACGTCTACCCTTACCTGGACGACTGGCTCGTTCAAGCGAAGTCAGCCCAGCAATGTGCCAGCCACATGTCCCGCACCATTCACCTCCTTCACAGTCTGGGGTTCTCACTAAATTACCCAAAATCCCATCTACAGCCCGCACACGTACAACAGTACCTAGGTGCGACTATAGACACTTTGGCGGCCACAGCTCAGCCAAATTTGGTGAGAATCAACAGCATGCAAATGCTGATTTCAAAGTTCAAACCACAACACTCCCTTCCCGCGCGAGTGTTCATGCAGTTGATAGGCATGATGGCCTCCTGCATCTTCATAGTCCCCCACGCGAGACTACATATGCGCCCGCTTCAGGAGTGCTTAGCACGTCAGTGGAATCAGGCTCAAGGACAGTTGAAAGACCTAGTGTTGGTGAGCGGTCGGGCATACAACTCTCTGCATTGGTGGAATCCACAAAACCTTTGCAAGGGCCGACCGTTCCAAGAGCCTGTCCCACAGATAACACTGACGGCGGACGCGTCTCTCCAGGGATGGGGAGCTCATGTACTCCATTACACAGTGCAGGGACTATGGACACAACAACAAAAGAAGATGCACATCAACCTTCTAGAGCTGATGGCAATCTTCCTCGCTATGAAAGCATTCAAAGTACACTTGTGCAACAAAGTCGTGTTGATCCGGACGGACAACATGACTGCCATGTACTACATACAGAAGCAGGGAGGAACACACTCTCCACAGTTGTCTCATCTGGCTCAGAGCATGTGGAAGTGGGCCATTCAAAGGAACATGTTCCTCATGGCAGAACACCTCCCCGGCAAGGACAACCAGATGGCGGATCTGCTCAGCAGACACAGCCACCAGATGCACGAGTGGGAGTTACACCCATCAGTACTCCAACCGTACTTCCAACAGTGGGGTCATCCAGAGATAGACCTATTCGCGACAAGCGAAAATGCAAAATGCCAAAGCTTTGCCGCCAGGTTCCCACATCCGCAGTCGCAGGGCAATGCGATATGGATGAACTGGTCCGGCAGATTTGCGTACGCTTTTCCCCCAGCACCACTGATACCGCTGGTGGCACGCAAACTGCGTCAACACTCACTGACGCTCGTCCTGGTTGCTCCAACGTGGGCACGCCAGCCGTGGTACACCACCTTTCTCGAACTTTCCGTGGTGCCGCATCAAAGGCTGCGGGTCAAACCCGAGCATTTGACGCAGAACCATGGAGAGATTCAGCACCCAGATCCGCAACAGCTGAACCTGGCAATCTGGCTCCTGAAGTCCTAGAGTTTGGCTACCTAAACCTGCCACCTGACTGTATGGACATCATTAAGGAGGCCAGGAGACCCACTACCAGAGCTTGCTATGCAGCAAAATGGAAGAGGTTCGTCATTTATTGCAATAATAATGACATTAACCCGCTAGATGCATCCATCCAAAACATTATTTGTTACCTATTACACCTATACCGATGCAATCTGGCGTACACCTCTATACGTGTCCATTTGACCGCAATATCAGCCTATCTACAGACCAGGCAGCACCTCTCTCTATTCAGAGTGCCTGCCATCAAAGCATTCTTGGAAGGACTCAAACGAGTCATTCCACCAAGCCACCCACCGGCTCCGATGTGGAACCTCAACTTGGTCCTCACACGCCTGATGGGTCCACCCTTTGAACCTCTACACTCATGCGAGATTCAATTCCTTACCTGGAAAGTAGCTTTCCTAGTAGCGATCACTTCTTTGAGAAGAGTTAGTGAACTCCAGGCACTAACCGTTCAAGAGCCATTTATACAGGTTCACGCCAACAGGGTCGTACTACGTACCAACCCCAAATTCATGCCAAAGGTGGTATCGCAGTTCCACATGAATCAAACCATTGAACTGCCCGTTTTCTTCCAAAACCCACAAACTGTCGCAGAAAGGGCACTCCATACACTAGATGTCAAAAGGGCCCTCATGTATTATATCGACAGGACCAAACCCTTTAGGAAAACACAACAACTTTTCGTTGCCTTTGCCCCACACCACAAAGGTAACGCTATCTCCAAAGCAGGAATAGCCAGATGGATCGTTAAATGTATTCAAATTTGCTATCAAAAGGCTAAACGCACATTAACGATTCCCCCACGAGCCCACTCAACACGTAAGTTAGGGGCCTCCATGGCTTTCCTGGGAAACATTCCTTTGCATGATATATGTAGAGCAGCCACCTGGTCCACTACACATACATTTACCAAACACTATTGTGTAGATGTACAATCAAAACAGCAGGCAGCTGTAGGACAGGCTGTTCTCAAAACTCTTTTTCAGACCGCTGCAGCTGGCACTGGTAGCCGCCGCTAATAAGAGGGCACTGCTATATATTCTATGCACAGATATGAATTCAGCAGCCCACATGCCTCGAACTGAATATGCTACTTACCAGTATGCATCTGTTCTTGGCATGTAGGGCTGCTGACATTCATATCGCCCTCCCTCCTCCCCGGCGCCTGTAGCAGCTGCAGCTCTCAGAATTACTGTAAGCATGGTCATCACTTTCTAGATCTACTCCATCACTGCCACAATGGCGAAAAACAATCTGAGGATGGAGAGGATGCCCATGCGCACTGTAGTCCAGGGGAGGAGTCACCTATCCCAGGATACTTCGAAGACTCTTCCAGGACAACAACGTGCAAACATCCGGACCCAACACTAGGCGGCGATCTATGCACAGATATGAATGTCAGCAGCCCTACATGCCAAGAACAGATGCATACTGGTAAGTAGCATATTCATTAAAGGACAGACTCCTTATGAGCTGGTTGCCGGAAGCTACACCTGGAGTGGGCATGCCCTCATGTGGCCGAATACTGGTCACTAATCTGTTGTGATCTATTGAAAATGCTGTAAATGGAAGTACAAGCCAACCCTCTATGAGCACATCTGGGTTACACCTTTACAATCCATTATCCAAAACGTAAATACACAGCATCTGGCGTTATTATTAGCCAACAGAAGAATCACTCTGTGCAGGGATAGGGCCTCCTTCCCTAAAATTCCCACATAGCACAAAGATTTAATATATTTTAATCATAAAAGAAGCAAACAGTATGCAATCTTCTGCCAGTTTCGTCCAGACTCAAATATATATGGGCCCTCTCTGAACCTTATGATCAAGTTTGACACCACTTAACAGGAGTACAGTACACCAGCTATATATAGACCATCAGAATATATTCAACTAAAGATGAAAGCAAGATCCATGACACAAATAATGGATTCTGTGATGTTAATAGGGATGGTATTGCAAGATATATGACTAATATTAAATCAGCAAAAGACCACTAGATAGATACTATGTTTGTCGAGTCAAGAACTTCATATTTACGAACACACATTACAATTGCTTATGCTCAACTGCTATTATTTTCAGGTTCATGTTACAATATGAAATGATACATTTATTCAAAAAGAGACTTAAAGTTCTGAATTTCAGGGTGTTCCATTATATTTGCATAGCCACACGCATGCTTTCTTGCTATCCGTCCTTTGCCACACCTAGCCCATAGCAGTAGATTTTCTCAAGTTTGGTTATTTATCTGCGGGCCTCAATCTTTGCAGATGCTAATTACACACACAGATGAACTTCGAAATATAAAATTGATGATGGTTCGACACTAAAACAGGAGTATCAAGCATGTGGCTTCCTAACAATATGTTGCTCGTAGTATCCTATAATGTTGTTTGCTAGTAGTTCCATACCTCATATTAATTTCTTTTAGGAGAGCACATCACAAGCATGTTTCTGATGAAGAAGAGCATGTGGAGCCTTCTATATTCTGTTCTTCAACTGGCTACTCTAACATTTGTTCTCTATGCATGCTATGACAGAACTACATATGATCTAGAATACAGGCTGAATGCAGCCTCTGTAAAAGTACACAGTGGACATTTAAGAGAAACCACAAGCTTCCTGCTGAAGTCTCTGATAGAGCCAGCAAAAATTCAGTAGATGGGAGACAGTAGGATTATGCAACTCCTTTTCATGTTTCTGTTAAAAGATGATCAAGAATATGCAGAGGACCAGACGAGAGTGCCACTGCTAGAGACTGGTTAATAACAACCTTTAGGAAGTGTTTCTGTATTTTCCTGGTTCTGTTTATTATCACCGAATGATTTAACATCTGGATGAGTTCCATTGAAGCATCTAGTGGGCCAAGGCCCAGCTAGTCACAACCAAGTAAACAGCACACATTCTGCTAACAGTCTCTCGGCTGATGAGTCAATAACAAGGGCAAAACTGGGCCCGGGCTACCTGTGTTGCGTTTCAGGAAGGACCTGGCTTGACAGTTCGGGCTGGACTGTCCCCACTGGATCAGGGTCAAGACTGATTTGTATATAGCTGAGCCCTAACTGAGGTGGCATGGTGTTCAAAATAATGATAAACTGGGGTGCGGTCCAAGTAGTTACCAATGGCCGATATTAATTTGAGCATCCCATTCCTCCCTTTTTAATACTTCATTCTCCTAACTGCAGCATGACGAAATTGCTAAGTGTGCAAATTAGCAGCGTTATAGGAAATAGCGCAACGTGCTAGCCACTGCATTATGGAAACTGAAATTCGGTAAGTGGGCATTATTAAATGTAAATGGGTCTACTGCTGCCACTGATAAAGGGTGTAAAGGGTGTTGATTTGAGAATTACAGAAAATTGTAGCATGGTAGATGGGTATTATAGTCAACTGCAAAGTCTGCTAGCTGGGGAAATATAGAAACCTTCATATGTGCTAATCGTGGCACTATGTTATTGGACCACTCAGGAGGGTGATAAGTTGCATAGTGGGAGAGTTAAGGGAGCATGTAGAGAAGAGAATGCTAACTCGTGTTTTATGAAACCTTGTACTTTAAAGGTTGTACCAATATTTGTTTATAATGACGCTGATTACTACAGTAATGCCTCATGGCCTTGTCACGAAACTGCTGACTTTGAAACGCGGGCCTGGATGCAAGTATTTGAATGGAAGTAGTTGATGCTGGGCAAATCTCTGTGCCTAAAACTGTTAATACATATAAAAATTACATTTATCTGAAAATATGTGAAGTGCAATAGTATTGTGCAGTTCGAATGAGCAGAACCTGCAACAGATGTACATATATCATCTCTATTTCTACCAGTATAAGCTTGTGCTATATAAATACCAGAATATATATATATATATATATATATAAATTTAAAACCCACAAAGTTTTGAGAAACTCTTTGTAAGACAGTATATTTGCTTCTAAAAGGTCCACACATTTATTGGAGGAGTACACCTAAACCATTTTTGATTAACAGTATTTTAAACCTAACAAGATAGCAATGTTAAAATCAAAAAGTGTAACTTGTAGCTATGTTTCTCAAAACATCCCTGGAGGAGACCACATTGTCTTTAGAAAGTAGACTTCAAATTCTTTCAATTTTCCAAGTTACTGATCTAATCTTTTTTAAAACACACCTTTTGACATTAGATGTTTTCAGAATTGCTTTGTAGGAGAACCCCAAATCTTAAGACTACCAGATTTCGCATATTTGTTGCTGACAATATGTGCCTTAAAATTTACAGTTTGCCATTAATTTGCCAAAAATGTGTTGGTATTCATCTTCAGCCCCTTGTAGAATGGCCTTTATATCAAATATTAATCAGTGTTAATGGCCTATAGAAGTCTTTAACACGTATTTGTCACAACATTCTCCAAAACTGACTTTCTATGTATATCTATACATCTCTACTACATCTATATGAATGAAATGAAATGAAAAGTGGATTTGTAAAGCGCGAATTGTTGCCCTGAGGCGTCCAAGCGCTACCCGCAGAGTGTGGTGAGTTGTCAGAGGCGAACAGCCGGGGTTAGTTTAGAGAGGTGAAAAGGAAGGTCTTCAATTGTTTCCGAAAGGAAGACAAATTAGGGTTAGATCTCAGCTTAAGGGGGAGGAGGTTCCACGACTTGGCGGCGTTGTAAGAGAACAGCCTACCGCCAGCTCTTGCTCTCCTAATTCTGGGCACTATTGCTAGGAAGGCCTGGCCGGATCGAAGTTGTTTCCTAGGATGGTATTGTGAGATGAGATCGCGGCAGATTGCCGGACCTTTATCCCAAAAGGCTTGATGGGCAATACACATAGCCTTGAAGGTGATTCTTTGTCGGATCGGCAGCCAATGCAGGCTCCTCAACCCAGGTTTGGCCGATGATCTCCGTGGCAGTTGTAATAGGATACGGGCGGCGCAATTTTGAACGATCTGCAACTTGCGAAGTGTATAATCGGGAGCACCAAGGTACAGGGAGTTGCTAAAGTCCAGTCGGGACTGGATAAAGCCCTGAACCGCAACCTGCTTGGCCTCCATAGGAAGAAGTGGGAACACTTTCCTGAGTATTCTAAGGAGGTCGCTGACAACCTGGTGGCCTGGGTGTCGAAGGTTAGGGCTTTGTCCAGCCATACCCCCAGGCTTTTTATGTTGTCCTTAGGTGCAGGCAAGGTGCCTAGGCAAGGGGGCCAAAGGGGGGCCAAAGGGGGTCGAAGATCGTTGGGGTGACAGGGCCCAGGAACATCAGCTCAGTTTTGTCCCCATTGAGCTTAAGGGAAGATCTCGTCATCCAGTCTTTCACGTCCTCCAAGCATTGCCTTAATCCGGTTTTCGTGTCAGGGAGACCACTAGCTGAGTGTCGTCCGCATAGGAGATGATCTTAATTCCATATGGACGGACAACCTCATCCAGTGGTTTCATATAGTTGTTGAAAAGCGCAGGGCTTAACGAAGAGCCCTGCGGGACCCCGCAGCTCAGGGGTTTGCTGGAGGAGACAATGTCGCCCTCAAAGATCTGAAAGGATCTCTTGCTCAGAAAGGATTTCAGCCAGCCCAGTGCACTACCTGAAATTCCCACTTCAGAGAGGCGGCAGAGAAGCACATCATGGCTGACGGTATCGAAGGCTGCACTCAGATCAAGGAGGATCACTGCCACTGATCCGCCCTGATCCAAGATCCTTCTGGTCTCTTCGGTGACCGTTAGTAGGGCAGTCTCCGTGCCATGTTTTGGTCGGAAACCAGTTTGGGTGATGTCAAGCAGCTGGTTGGTCTCCAAAAAAGCCGTCAGATGTGTATTAATGTGCTTCTCCAGAATCTTGCTCACCCAGGGGAGCAAGGAAATGGGGCGGTAGTTACCAAGGTCACCTGGATCCAGGTTGGTTTTTTTTAGTAATGCCCGGACCATAGCCTGGTTCCAAGGAGGTGGGACTCTGCCGGACGTAATAGAGGCATTGAGGAGGTTCTTGATGGTAGGGAGGACGACCTGGCTGATCATAACCTCTGGGGGAGCCGGATCGCAGGGTGGCCCTGATTTTACTTGTCGTGCCAACAATTCCAGAGAGTCCTGTTCTATCGGGGGAAGTAGTTTAGAATAGCCGTAGATTGTTGGGGGGTTTCCACCTGACGGGGGCGTAGCTGGGAAACTGGCTGGGGATCAGTGCCCGAGAGTGAAGAGTAGATTCGCAGCACTTTTTGGTGGAAAAAGACCGCCAGGTCGTTGCAATGAGCTAACGATTTACAGGGTGATGTGGAGGGTGGTGGGGGTTTTGTGAGGCTATTTATGATTCTGAAGATTTCTTTAGGTTTTCACTTAGCGCATAGAATTTGAGTGGAGAAATAAGTTGATTGGGCAAGTTTGATCTCATTTTTATAAGCTTTGATCGCGTTTCTATAGAGAGACTTATCCTCCAAGGAGAAATCTAGACGCCATCGTCTCTCTAACTTCCTGCAATGTCTTTTACTTTCCCTAAGTTCCTTGGAGAACCAGGGGGCGCTTTTTTGTAGACGCTTCGGGGTGATTTTATAGCGGGGAAGTGTGGTCTCAAGAGAGTGCCGGATCCACTCTATGTAGTCTTGATTGGCAATATCGGGATCCGAGTTGGGGAGAGGGCAGGAGCCAGCAAGGCTACTCGACCAGGATTCCACGGGGAGTTTATCCCAATTTCTGAAGTTTTTGGCACTAGGGGTTAAGCAAGGTGGTTTTCAGATAGACCAAATAAGAGGGACAAGAAAGTGGTCTGTCCACGGAAGACCAATAGGTCGCCCCGCCCTTAGCTCGGGGCAGTTACTGAACACGGGGTCCAAGAGATGGCCCTTAATGTGAGTGGCGGAATCTACCAACTGTTCCAGTTGTAGAGCCGCTAAGTCATTTATCAGCTCATTGGCGGTATGGTCCCTAGCTGTATCGAAATGAAAATTAAGGTCGCCTAGCAGGGTATAGTTCGAGAGCGTTGGGACCGAATCGGCCAGAATCGAGGGGAGGGTCTTATGAAACTGCTTAGAGGGGCCGGGAGGTCGATATATCAAAGTTCCTGAGAAGCAGTTATTAGGGGAGAAGTCGATGCTGAAAGCAAGGCTTTCGCAATCAGGGATTGGGTTATCAATTCATCGGCAGGAAAATTCTTCTTTATATACTATTGCTAGACCACCTCCTTTCCTGTCAAGCGGATCCTTCTGTAGAATTTGAAAGCCTGGAGGTAGGGCTGAGATAATGTCTGGGTCAGAGTCTATTGTCAGCCAAGTTTCTGTAAGGAAAACTAAATCCGGTCTGTGTTCCTCCAACATAAGGGCAATTTCGGTCCTGTGTTTGGGTAGGGACCTACAATTTAGAAGTAATAGATTATAATCCTGCTTTTCGGCAGGGGGCTGGGTGGTGTCTAACTTGAGTTTGCATGCCGGGCAAGCCGTAGGCAGGTTCAATACATGGAAGGATTGCAGGCAGTCTGTTTTCCCAATATGACGTAGGCTTCGTAAGTAATCGGAGCTATAATGCCTTGTATGGCCGGGCAAAGAGCCAAGAACCCTGGCCCCTGGTCCCGGACAGTCGCGGACGGGCGCAGACGGGCTTGCCTTTAGCGTGCCTTCGGCGTGCTGTCGGCGCGCCCGCTGCGCTCGCCCGCTACGCGCTGGCATTCAATTTATGCGCCCTGCCTAATGGGCGACTAGACCGCTGTCCGCTCCCTCCACCCAAAATGGCGACCAAAATCTCCCTGCTAGTCCTCCTTCACCGCGTTGGAATTGGCGGTAAGGGTCCGGACGGCAGAGGGGTGAGGAGGCTAATATTGGGTGAGGTCGGTTTGAGGATGCAAACGTGAGGAGCACAAAGAAGTCAGGCAAGTGAATACACAATAGTAAAAAGAAGTGCAGTTTAAAAGTAAAGGTACCTCCCGGCTTCCGCCTCAGGAGTGCTACGGGGCTATATCTAATGTATAGTATAGTGAGTTCTTTTAACTTTTGATTCATTTTCATGTTGCTCACCACTTCGTTCACTCCCAAACGTTGATTGTGGTCCCCAAAGTTTGGGGACCTCTGCCATTAGAAAGCAATGACTTAATTCAACCCTTACTGCAATCACTGTTTCTAGGTTATTTATTCAGCTTCTGTCAGCTCCCATGTGAGTTGGGCAACTCTTTAGTAAACATAACATATACACAATTTTACTGTACTCTTAATTTAACCAAATATAGAAAGTAAAAGCAATCTGAAATAGAATTATCCTCATTTCTATTTAAGTGTTACACCGTAGTAGTTGGTGTCAGAGAAGGGGAAGTGTGCTGTGTTATTCACCTTTTGTACAAAGCAATCAGTAGTTCACTTTGAAATAATGCAGTCTCACAAGAGAGGCAATTATATACTTATTGAAATGAGAAGTATTGCTAGCAGACCTGCTGTAAATAAATAACCCTGTATTTGTAAAGCGCAAACTAATCTCCCCTAAGGGTCTCTTGGCGCTCGGGCCGTTGGGGAGATTAAGTGAGCTATTGCCCAGAGTCACATGATGTTGAGCTGAGCTGACGCTTGCACCGGGGATCGAGCCCCAAGCTCCGGAGTCAGCCTCCCTGGCCGCTGCGCCACACCTCTCCCCTGTATGTTACTTGATGCTGGCAACTTTGCAAACTAGTCCTCCATTAATGAAGATAGCTCTTCTTTCCAAACATTGGCTGGGATGCCTTTAGTATTGTTTAACAGTGCTCTGTTCTAACTGGCAAAGGTTTTGCTTTCTCGTCCTGAGCAAGAAGCCTCATTTGCTCAGTTTTTTTGGATGTAAGCGGCTATGATTCCCAGGTTTTCAATCCTTGCTCAGTGGTGAACAAATGTGTTTGTGATTAGCTCACTTTCTTTGGATTTTCCTATTTAGCATGGTGCAGGTTCCACTTCATGACTCTGGCCTCCTTATCCTCTCCAGTTCATAAGTCCATGTTAGCTGCATTTGATGCCCCCTTTTAATACACGTATGTGGTCAGGTTTTTCAGCATGTTATTGATACTAGACCTCTTTTTCCTATTAGCCACCAATATTGATCTAGTGAAAGTGTCTGATAGAGCCTTGAAATGTGATATCAAGAAGGGTAAGGGCAAATGATTTAGGGGTGTGGCTACCTGCTTCCTCCCTCACAACAGAACTATAGCTTAGCTTTAGGTTAGGAGCTCCTACTTCCTGCCAGAAGGACACAGCCTTGTGAACCAAAGATGTGGAGAATAGGTGAGAGCTGCTGCAGTTGGAGCATATAGAGAAGTTTACTGTAAAGGCACAAGAGTGAGCCAACGCCTCCCACAGTTTTGCTTGAACATGTCTGGAGATTTTCTCGGCCCTCCCTTCAACACCTTCCTCTGTGTCTCAGTCCAAGCTGCTTCTCAAGGCCCACCGCTTCTTCCTCTGTCATGGGGGTGAAGGAAAAAGTATTCCTTAGAGGTCTCATCAGAGCTAATGTTTACTGCCAGTAAGGAGTAGCAATCAGCCGCGGTCGGTGCAGCTAACAGTGGTGGGGAGGTGGAGCCGTGTAAGGGGGAATTACAAGGGACGATGCTGAGGGAAAATTAAATAAATAAGTAATTTTTATATATAATTAATTTTCCCTCAGCCTCGTCCCTTTGAATCTCCCCTTACACGGCCCCACCGCTAACCGCTGTTACCTTCACTGACCGCCGCTGGTAGCAATCATAAGAATATTGATACACTCACTGCCCATACACGGTCCTGCAGGGGGGCACAGGAGTGCCAACACTGCCAGAAGCCACTACCTATGGCAGATGGAAAGCTTTAAATACACACTTGATGGATATGATCTTGTATTGTCTCCTACTCCCACCACCAATAAGGTACAGATCTGACTGACTGGATGGTGAGGGTAAGAAAGAGCTCAAGGGGAGAGCAAGCGTAGGGAAGAAGGGAACGAGAGACCGGCACACAGCGGGAGTGCATGAGAGAGAGAAGAGTGCATGGTGAGAGTGTTCATGCGGTGAGAGATACAGAGGACATAAGCTCGTATTGAATGCTAAATCAGAACTAGCACACAAAAAAAGAATGAATAAATATTTCACTGACATCAGAAATTGAAGGATTCAATCAACCAATCAAGAACAAGGGTCTACGTGAGGCATCTGAAAGTATCCTTTATAAACTGACCTACATGTCGGAGGGAGGGGGGGCGGGGAGGTTGGCGAAGGAATTTAACTGACAACGAGCGGGAAACAGAAATAGCCATAAGAATGAGGAGATTAGGAACAGGTAATGCCTGCAGGGCCTATTCAACGGCACTGGCCCATCCTACTGACGATAGTATTGTGTTTGGGGCCACAGGCACTCTGCAAGTTGGGGTGGTGGGAGGTTTTCAGCCCACAGATCTAGGTGGCAGGGAGGGGGAGGAGTTCTATAATCGGGGTTCTTGTTTCAATTTTCGAATTGGATTGGTTATTTTGCACACTTTCTTGTTCTGCTCGGCAACCATAGTTATACAGGAACGGACACTGGAGGTGGGGGGGAGGGGCACTACTCTCCACCTATGGTACAAGTAGGCGGCAATTAAGGTCTTGCCACCGTGTACATCATGACCCATCTATCTGACAGGGAAACCCCATATGGACCACACAATAGAAGATCCCATGTTGACAACACCCTGAGAGTCATGACATTGAATGTTAATGGTCTTGGTAACAAGATAAAATGCACTGTGGTTCTCCTGTATCTATGTGGACATGCTCCAGATATAGCGTTACTCCAGGAGACACACTTAAAAGGTAAACATTATGAAGCTCTAGATAGATATGGCTACACACTGCTCGCACATGTGGAATTAACATCGGCTCCAGAGGGGTGGGAATACTGGTCATATCTTCTCTTCCATTTGTCCCAGGTAGAACTTGGCAGACTCAATGGGGCAGATTTGTCGCACTGACCGGTACGTGTGAGGGCATGACCCTCAATGTATGCACGGTATGCATGCCTCCAATACTCCATGCTGACACCCTACCTGTGCTGAGTGCATTATTACTGGACTGCCGTCAGGCACCCTACTACTGGGGGGGCATTAATGCTACCATGGACCCGGGATGGAATAGAGTATTGAGATTGGACAGGGGAATAGGTACGTAGCCACTATGAGCCTCTGTAGATGCAATGGGGCTGGTAGATATATGGCATGAACATAATCCTGGGCAAAGCAATGTATGATCTACTTGGCAATTCACAGCAGATACTCCCGCCTGACCCATCTACACATACCGCCAGTGCAGGTTTATTCTGGAATGCAGTTCACAAGGCGCATGGTATTTCGGATAATTCAGCTGTGGAGGCGCTGCTACAGGGATCCTTCAGAGACAATACATTGCCGCCCAAATTGGACCCTTGTTTCTTTAAAGAGAAACTATATAACTATAAGATAAGAGAGCGTACAGAACAATACTATCAAGATAATGTGGGGAAGGTTGACTGCATGCACTATAAGGGAGGCGTATAAGACAATGATAATAGGGTATGCCCAAGCCCTGGCAGAGGGAGGAAGAAGGAACAAAGATTAAAATATGAGGCCCTGGAAAAAGAGATTGTTAGGGTTGAAGCACTTGTATTGGGTGGCGCTGTCCCTGAACCACTCATTAGCCATCAAATCCAGCTCAAGCAACAAGGAATGAGAGACACAGCGGATGATAGGGCCTGGCCGCAGGCAAGAGCGTCACAAAGACAACTTTATGATGTAGGCGACACAGCCAATAAAATCATAGCCCTGTTGGAGAAAAGGGACAGAGAAAGGAACTGGGTTTTGGAGATTTGTGCATCCAAGGGAAATTTCATAGAAAAGGGAAAGAGATTGCAGCTGCAGTTGCTGACCATGACGAAGCTCTATACACAACCACCTCTGTTAGTACAGGGGCTGATTGTACTAAACTGCCTCCCCACACTGTTGATTGACGATCGTAATGAACTAGAGCAGGATCTAACTGTTGAAGAGATAGAAGGTACTATCCCAGAATTGGAATCTGGCAAGGCTTCAGGGCCTAATAGCCTGCCGGCCGAATTATATAATGGTGGCACGGCATATGCTCAGCGTGTTCCAAAAGTCAAGGACAATTGGTAGCCTTCCAGAGGACCAACTGGTGGCCATAACAGTGGTCATTCCTAAGAAGGGTAAGTCCCCTGAGGACTGTAACTCATACCGGCTAATTTTGTTAATGAATATGGAGGCTAAGGTGCTGTCGAAGGCCATTGCATCCTGGATCAGTCTGGTTTATGCCCCATAGAAGCACCAGGCTGAATTTCAGGCGCTTGTATAGAGTCTTACATATAGCTGCTGTCACAGGACACACAAATGATGTTCGACAGTTTTGAATGGCGAAACCTATTCTTTGTATTGGAGAGGTTCGGTTTTGGTCCATGGTTCTGTGCCTGGCTCAGGCTCCGGTATGTGGACCGTTTGGTGAGGGTGCAGGTAAATGGGATGATCTCCCTCCCTTTTGCCCTACACAAGAGCATGAGACCGAGATGCCCGCTATCCCCCATACTCTCCGCGTTACAGCCTCTAGCCGCATGGGTCCAGCATGACCCATTGGTGGCAGGCATCATGGGAGAGGGTAGGTGGGAAGAGCGAATCTCGTTGTACGCTGATGACATATTGCTACATGCCACCCACCCCCGTTTCACTGTTGGCAGTTTACTCCACATATTTCAATTGTTTGGCAGCCACTCCGGGTATCACATTAACTGGGATAAATTCCTCCTATTCCTCCTGGCGGGAACGATTCCATCCCTCCTGACTAGCGGACAATCCTTATTAACAAAAGATATGTTTGAATACCTTGGCATACTAATATCTAGGAACGGTGATGAGTTCCTGGCAGATAATCTACTCCCACGGTTGGCCAGGTTGCAAAGGGATGTGGCACATTGGAGACAAATGCCGATGTCCTTGATGGGAAGGGCCGTCCTGTGTAAAATGATGACACTGCCACATATGTTATATGTCATACAGAACAGTCCCTACAGAATACCGGTCGACTTTTTCCACAAAGTTGTCAGTGAATTAGGAAAGCTCTTTTGGGATGGAGGTAGTACCAGGATAGCTTTTCATAAACTACAGAGAGGAGTATTCAACGGGGTTGGCGATCCCCTACATTAGAAAGTAATAGTAGGCTGCCCAACTGGTTACAATTAATGACTGGGTGTTTGCGGGGTGGTAAGAACCGGCCTATAGTGTAGATCGCCACTTGATGGAACGTCGAGGATACCCTGCAGTGCTATATTTCAAAAAGTTGAAACAGTTGTTGCCACACACACACAAGTAGTCGTCCGTGCATGGTGGAAGGCCAATAAATTTCTTGAGGTGACGGAGAGGACTCCACTATTGGACAGTGATCTCCTAAAGGAAGTTGGTGATCTGAAGGCATTCCATAAATGGGATCTCCTTGGGATAAACCAACTAGGGGAAATTTGGAGGGGATAAGCCATAATCTCTTTTGAGGATTTACAAGCGAAATACCAGATGTCTGTCTCAGAAAAGTTCCTTTATTTGCAGTTGGGAAATGCGCTGCGGGCTCACATCCTTGAGTGCGAACTGCCGGAGTACACAGCCCTGGAAGATAGGCTTTTGCTAGACCCAATGCCAGATAAAGCCACCTTCTTGATATATTGAAAGATTATTAACAACACACCGAACCCACTAAGCGCCTTGCAGGAGGCATGGGAGGCAGATGTGGGAATGCTGGAGGATGACTATTGGGTGGAGGCAATACAGTCTCAAGGAGGTTGCTATAAGGGCACGTTGTCACCTTATACAGCTTTGTATCCTTCATAGATACTACCCCTTTAGGGCCTTCATGCATTGGCTGTGCCGCTGTACCACTGACCAATGTGCTAGGGGCTGTCAGGAAGTGGGCTTCTTCTTCCACATTCTGTGGCTTGTCCAAAAATCCTGGGGAAAGATAACAAAGGTCATGTCTGAGTTAGTAGGCCAGAGCATCCCAATGAAGGCTAGATGGCATATACTGTGTGTGACTGGTGAAGAAACATGGCCGAAATATCTGAAGCTATGGCTGTTGGTTGCGGCCATGCTAGCAAAAAGGAATATAGCCAGGGCCTGGGGAGCGGGCCAACCCCGCGGGTAGCAGATTGGAAAACAGATCTTGATAGGTGCTGTGAAGCCGAAAAGGTGGTAATTTTCAGAACCGGGTTGCCCACGGAAATGGGAAAGAGTCTCGGGCCAGCGGGTGGAGTACAGGGGCTACTGAGGATTCTTCTTGATAAAGGATTGTGTGGGTGGGCTGGCAAACTTTGAGATTTGCTATACTAGGTGAAGTAATTGATGCTGAAAATGATGATATTGCTTTTACATCTGAACATGTGTACTGGGCAAGCATGTCGAGGTGGGATCGCCTGTACTTAGTGTCTTTCAGTCTCAATGTATGACCGTTTCTGTGCTGCTGAGCATATGTTTATTAAAAACATTTGTTTTTTTAAAAGAACAAGGGTGAAACTTTAATGCTACAGGAGTTGGACAAACAAAAGAATAGTGAGGAAAGCCATTTATTCTGGAGCAGAGATATGAATGGACAAGAAAGAAAGCCATCCAATCCTGTCCCAAAAGCCACTGTACGTGGTAATATATACCACACAGTCTACGACTGATGGCTAAAACTGTCTGTAGAGCGACTGTAAAAAGGATGTTATAAAATGATTTTTATTACTATATTTTATTTATGGTACTTCAGTTTTGGATTGCGCTGTAGCTCTTCACGTGAAAAATATCAGATATGCTCAATCAGTAAATACAGTGGCATGGTTAAACAGTGGACGATAGACGGGTGAGGCAGTGTTTAAGTACATGTTGTTACAAGCAGTATGGTGCTGGTAGTGTGAGCTTAGGATGGAATGGATCTCTTCGTTACTGTACACACGGCTCGAGTTTACTGCTCTAGATTTTTTTTTACAAATGTTAGTGGAGCCCTATCTCTGGTGAGTTGTAGATTGGAAGGTGTGGATCCATGGGGGAACCAAAATAGTTATTTGAACTTTACTGAAATACATGAATGTTAAGTGGCAAAGATAAGGGAAAACACATGATTTAGATGTGATCATTGCAACTATCATCAACAGCTTCTAAGATTTTAAACATTCTTTACATATATTTATTTTAAATTTTTGGCATCATGCATTTACCACCAGAAAATTGCATGTTCACTTAAACATAGCAGAGCATATTGTCAACACATTACACATTTGAGTACAATACAGTATTACCTCTTTTAATACTAAGTATTACTGTATGTATTGTGTTAATATGTGTTTGTATTGTGTTTTTTAGCCCCAATACCATATGAAAACTTCTACAATGCACAAAAAAATATAGTACCAGGAAGAAATAACGCTCCAGCTGGATTAAGGTAAATATTGTCTGCCAAGTCACACATTCTCTCTGGCCCAATTCAATCAATCAATCAATATGGGGAATTGTAAGCGCGCTACTCACCCGTGAGGGTCTCAAGGTGCTGGGGGTGGGTGGGGATTGTGGTCCGCAGATCTGTTCAGCCAAAGAGCCAATTAGATTCCAAACAATGGAGTTTCAAAGTTTAAAGTAAAGTACGAAGAGCCGTACCATTGAAAAGGGTGTTTTTGTTCAATGCTTCAGTGTACTTATGATATTGAACTGATTTACTTTAAAAATATTTTCTTTTAGGCGAGGACTTTTGCCACCACCAGCAAAGTCACCCTGTAAGTTGAGCAAAAATGTATATGTTTTGGATTAAAATGTTGTTTTTTTGCTATTTTTAAAATTAATATGTTAATGTGCACTGTTCAAATTCTAAATGTTATTTCGGAATTTCAATTACAGTAAAAACAGTTGTAGAATTGAAAAAGTTGAACGTTAAAAATTCATACGGGTAGAGAATAATTATCTTCTTAGTTTTAACTCCGAGTGAGCAGAAATGAATACGCTATTAACCTGTAACACCATCATTGGTGGCTTCACCAAAATATTTCAATCCAGAATGTTTCCGCACATGTGTAGTTTTGTAAAACTCATTTTCGAGAGATTAAACATTTTTCTCCAATTATGACTACGGAACAGAAACAATTTTCCTTTCATTAAAATAACTACATTTTATTATGAAATGTGAAAATAAAATCCCACTTAAAAATCCAATTGTGTCCCTTTAAAAAGAGAATAATGATCATTGTCACATTAAGGGAGCCACGGACCACCAATTTTCCGGCATGCATCACATTTGCAAATGATCTTTCACATTTCGCTAGTAGCCCCACGCTCCATGCTCTCGGGGCCAACTGCATAGCAACTCGTGGTGCTGCATCTTGACCCGTTAGCGTGATGGGGCACTCACCACATAGCACGCTGCTCATCCTTGTGTGGCTCCCTCCTTGGGTTCCACCTGTTTTTTTTGCAGTAGCGGTTATGCAGCTGTAGCATTTCCCACCCTTTGTGCACACTGCCGCGGGTGTCTTGATCTAACTCTGCTCAAAGTTAGAGGAATGCTTTCTGGGAACAGAGCAATAATTTCTGTAGTAGTGTGCACGTCTTATGGGTAATTTTAACCTCATTGAGGATTCTGAGCCCTCTTGGTAACATGACCAGTCTGATTGGCTGACCTATATAATGGGCAGGGTTATGTTCTTCGCTACTCCTTTGTAGGTGTAAATTGGATCCTGGCTTCCTGATCCCTGGTTCTTCTTGGGTTTCTGCTCTTCTTGATTAACCTTTCAGCATATGCTCCTATCTACTGTCATCTTGTATTCTTTTTTGAATGCTTTTATACTTTTGTTTTCTATTTTCATACCTTAATATTTCCATGAGGTTTTCTTTAGGATAATGAACTAACTACACATATTTTTCTCTTCCTTTCTGACTTAGTGAGGTGTACCTTGCACTAGTCTGTGTCTGAGGCATAGCCTCTTATGGTACATAGCTGAGTCTTTTTCTTATGGACAGGTTGGGTAGGTAGGTTTTCTCTGGATTACCCTGGTCCGTATCATTGGAGTTAACATTGTTATTTTTCCGTACAGTTTATTTGCAAGGTCATTAGCAAAAGCTATAGGTAAACAGTTAGTGTGAATTAGTCCTGTCTAGTTTTTATGTTCTTTCTCTGTCATTTCGCCTCCTGTCTGCTGGAGAACAGGAATTTTGCTGAGGGTCATCATGATCCTGGATGCCTTGGTTCTAACACCCATCTTTCCTGTTTGTTCATTGCTTCAGCCTGATGTCCTGGGATCATTCTTGTGGGTATTTATTTATTTTTATTTGAAAGGTTTTATATAGCGCTGGCTGGACCCTGGGGTATAAGAGCGCTTTACATGAGCATTGATCGTTGCAGTAAAAACTGATTGTTCCATAGGATACAAACATAGACGGCATGATAAAAACATTATAAAGTTAACAAGTAGGCAAAAAAAGCTATTTTCATGAGGAGGGGATTATCAAGAAGGATTATTTTACATAAAAATAATATTAAACTAGCAAAAAATGCAATTTACATGAGTGGAGGCTATCAAAGAGAAACTGTTTTAGTACATGAACACAGTATATAGCTCATAGTTGAGTGCAGGGGGGAACCAGAGGTCAGTGCTGGGTGGCAGGGGGAAAAAGAGGAAATTGATAATTATAGATGGGGGAGAAACAGTTAGGGGAGAAAGGAAGTAACGTCAGAGGGAGGTTCAAGTAGCGGCTGGGGGTAGTAGTCATAGATGGGGAGGGGATTAGAGGGTGCGTATTTGAAGGAAAGTATGGAGGAGAGGGGAAGAGAGTCAGGAGGAACGGGGAGTGGACTCGGATTGGTGGAGGATAGAGTGAACGAGGTTAAAGACCCCAATATTTGTTGAGAAGGTGAGATTTGAGGTATTTTTTAAAGCTGAGGTAGGAGGGGTTACAGTGCAAGTCTCTAGGGAGAGCATTCCAGATGATCGGGGCAATCCCGGAGAAGGAACGAGATTGTGTGGATTTCTTTTTTAGCAGGGGGGACAAGGAGTAGAGCATTGTTGCTTCTCATCGGTCGGGAGTACCCGCTTTATTTAGTTTGTTTGTAAAGTAGAACAGGGTTTGTTGGTGAAGGGCTTTGTATGTTATGCATGCCGTCTTGTAGGCGGATCTTCTTT
Organism: Triturus cristatus; assembly: GCF_964204655.1. Classification (NCBI taxonomy): domain Eukaryota; kingdom Metazoa; phylum Chordata; class Amphibia; order Caudata; family Salamandridae; genus Triturus; species Triturus cristatus. Next base: position 171,741,954 of record NC_140581.1, on the reverse strand, counting down.
CAACGGGTTGCCAATTGAGGGCTTTGAGGGCTGGGGAGATGTGGTCAAAACTTAGATGTGGAAAATGTCTTATTCCACCTGAATTGTCTTTCTGGACAGTTGTGGGCAAGCATGACCTAGAGAAGGAAGTAGGAAGACCTTGAAATTCTGCTTCTCTTCTATTGGCTCAATCTGGTAGGTGTGTGAGTTGTTTATTAATTTAATGAAGGTACTTTTGTTTGAGAACTGGTGTAACAGGTAAGTAACTTTTTCTTCTTCATCATACGATGTTTATCAATATTTATAAAAACATAGAATAAAATAGCAAGCACATCCCTTTTGAGAAAGCTTTAAAAAATGGAAGGAAATGAAAATTGATCAGGATGGCTTGAACATTTCTACTATATATTTGTGGATAAAAAGTGGACTACTCGAGAGGAAAAACATGGGGAGGCAAGCTCTGTTTTGAACAACGTTTCACGCTGCCCTTCTGCAAGCTACATACTTAAACGTTTTCTTCACTTGACAAACTCAAAAGTCATCATAACTGATCCATAATGATATATACCACTCAGTAATGTGTGGAAAAGCTAGGGATAGTACCATAAGTCACTACACTTCGTGTTAAGGAACTTTGTGTTCAGACAGCGTTCATGATAATAAATGGATGGACTTAAATAACATTTATGTAGCACATGATACAACACATTGTTTCCTCTATATGCTGGCCAAACTAGGCACTGAATTAATAAACTGCCTTGTGAACCCATAACTACATAAAAACATAAGTGTCTTAATTTTGTACTTGAAGTCTAGATGACCAATGCCAAAACATCTTTAAAAGAAGAGACCAGGCAAAGGGAGTTTATCTACCATCAAATCTCTGGACAGGAAATTACATCACTGATTTCGTACCCAACAGTCCAGACCTCATCACTTATCACACCCTTGAATCCCTCTTCATCACAGAAACATGGTTCATTCTCACGCATTCTACATATCCTTATTCCTACACGCTTCAGATCCATCATTTAGGGCATGCACAAAAAAAGGGTTTCAACTCCATAATGTTACATGCCATTTCCCACTCTCTACAGCTCAGAATACAACCATCTCATCTACAGGCTTTTTAGACAGAAAAAGGACTTCACCAATGAATTCTTGGATCTCCCTGTCACCTGATAACTTCAGCACACCCATATGACTCTACTGGGTGACTTCAACCTCTCAGGCAACCAAAGGTCGAAATAATGAGGGGCACCCACCTCAACAAACTCAACAAGTTACATCTCGTCACCCACCCAAAACACTCTAAAAGGTACAACATCTACCTTGTCTTTTCAATATCACAAACAATCCAAGAAGCCTAATGATTATCTGTTGCACTGCCAACTCCATATCTAATGCCTACACCCTTCTAAACATCTTCAATGCTTTTTTGGAAATCTATGTGAACAACCACTCTCCAGCAAAAAAGAAAAAAAACCACGAAAGTGCAAGTCAAAACCACCAGCACCATGGTACTTTAAAGACGTTGCTGAAAATAAACACTCAATCTGCAGACAGGAAAGAAAAAGAAGAGCAACAGAAAACCAGATGACCTCATGAAGTCCCTCTATGCAACATGCAGAAATCTCATTATATCAGCCAATAAGCCAGAGGAAAGTACTATGCCGACACTGTCAATGAAACCACCAACTGAAGGAGAACACTTTTCAAGCCAATAAAGCATTGCATCAACCCACAGCTTGACCCACATATCCCACACTGCACAGACAAGTGTAATGCCATGAACCACCTCTTCCATGAAAAAACAAAGAAGATCTAATGCACATTGACGAAAACAAGCCTGCATCTTGTCTTACACCCACCCTTATCATAGAATCCGAAAATAAGCATCCTTTAAAGTCCAGCCTCTTACAGATCTTGCTGAAATACTCAATGCACTTCCTATGAAGATGATGTCTCACCTCGGTTTTTCATCAAAGGTCTGTCTGAGGACACTCTGTTACCCCTACTCACCTTTGTCAATGCCTCTTCACTCTAGAAAGGCTGAAAACAAGCCAGATCTTCCCACTCCTAAAGAAACCAATATTAGATGCTGATGACCTCATCAGCTAGCGGTCCATAGCTCATCTATCCTTCATCGGCAAGATCATTGAAAATGGAATTGCAGTCAACTTCAAGATCATATCAGTCCTAACCACTTCCTGCATGACTACCAATCTCGCTTTAGATAACGCTTTAGCACGGAGACCTCTGCCTTATATATCATATATTATGCTCTTGACCTTGTATGAAGATGATCCCTGCCTACTCGTATTGCTGGACCTCTCCGCTGCCTTGGACACAGTCGAACATCCAACCCTCATCCACACTCTGGAGTCTTGAATTAGGTTCACTGGTTCTCCTCCTACCTTTCCCATCGACACAGTTTTTTGACATGGGCACCATTAAGTTCCAAAAGATCCTTACTCCCTGCAGAGTTCCCCACTGTTCGATCTTCAGCCTCTACATGGAGCCCTTTGTGAGTATAATCACAGATAACATCATACAGTTCACCAATATGTCGGTGATACACAACTGTACCTGAAAGTCTCCTCTGGTGTAGATATTCAACCCCTCAGACACTGCCTGCACTTCATCCCGACCAACATGAAGCTCATCCCAAACAAAACATATTTTCAGTTATCTTCTAAGAACGGCAAACAAGAAATATTACATATCTGGCTCAGTAACCTGAACATTAATGACTTGACATAAAACTTTCAAATGCTACATTACTTGGATTCATCTGGGACACCAACCTCACCCTCAAGGAACACATTGGCAAAAAACAAAGATGGCCTGGGACCAGCTCTCTCATCTAAAGAAACTGAAACCAATTTTTCCTGAAAGCTACTTCACAACTGCTGTTTAAGCTCTCGTACACTCACATTTGGATGGTGATAATGCTCCCTTTCTAGTCTTTGGGACTCCATACTGACACCCTCTAAGGGCAGCCTACATGGTGCAGCATGCCTCATCCAGGGCCTGAAGAAATATGATCACATTACCCTCATCCTGGTGGAACTCTATTGGCTCTCCTTGCTGGCCTGGACTATCTTTGAAACCAACTTCAACATATGCAAAACCATCATGACAAGCACCCCTGCTTATATTGCAGACAGACTCGCCATCTTTGGTTGCACTCAGCACGCTCACTGCCAGGACACCATCAGCCCGCAGACTAGGAAGTGTATTAAGGGAAAAAACAAGGAAGCTATTTTCCATCTATGCACCTAAGATCTGGAGCAGCATATCCATATGGACCGCCCACCATTGCTTCAATTTAGGAAAGAGTTGAAGACTCACCTCTTTAAAGAACATTACATGACAATGCATCAACAATCCAATATTCAGCTACCTCTCCTACAACTCATTGACTGTATGTTTGCTTTTGACCTTGGGGCAGCGCTCCACTGCCTTTTTGGCTAGGTTCGCTCTATGCAAATGCTGTATACATAAGTGCATATCTACTCAGCAGCAAGTTGCAAACTGGAAGCTATTCCCTACTCAGCCTCTCTTCACTTATCTTCATCTCCCATTCACCAGCTCACCAGTTGCGAGCCCCCTTCTAAAGCACCTTGATCTCCCCAGCCATGCTCTGCCACTGGCGCTTCACCTCGCGTTTAACTGCTGGGTCAAGGCTGAGTTAAGATGGCCCTTGCTTCTGGCCTCCTCCATAGTCCCTCAGGGCTACCAGTCTCAACCCTGTGACCCTTACTTTGGTCCTTTTTCATATCATGTGGATTTGCTTACTGATTTGGTTACTGAAACATGAATCCATGCATCCTCTTGAGGCCCGCTGTTTTAACTTTTTTAATGCTGCATCAAAGTGGAGCAACCACCTGCGTTGCCTGGAGACCCCCTCTCCTTAATATTAGCGTTTACATAGTAAGAAATCTAAAATGGCCAGAGCCAATTTTCTGGAATCTTCTACTCAGAATAAAAAACAAGACTAAGGACTAGACTGGTTCTGTGATTCGTGCTAGGATTGTGGTGTTTTTGGCTGCTTTAAAGTGGCAGTACAGTTTTTAATTTATAAGAGATGGTATGCCTCTGGTTACACGTTTTATGGTTTGGAGATGTATTTCTCTTATTCATGTGTGGAGGTATTGAGATGTCTGTTATTATTAGTAGAGTCTGAGACAGCCTTCTGCTGGATCATTACAGATGTTAGGTGGTCAGGTTACCTTTCTTGAGATGCTGAAAGCTTTATGATCTCTCCTTTCGACCAAATTTCAGGAAATGCCTGCTCCATTGTTTGTTTATTGTTTTAATTATGATAATTATTTTTTAATTAAACCAAATCAATCAAATAAGATACATTATACTGAAATCGTTAAAAGAAAAAGTTGCACACACGACTCCTTCCCCTCATCCTTTAAAAGTCAGAGCTGCACCTGTTCCATTATGCATAGCAGGGTCTGTGTGACAGTTTATTTTATCACTCACTGAGCAAGGACTCCCTCATACTGCTGGCTTGTGAAGTAGTTTTTGGTCTGCAATATATTTTCTTAGGGTTGTAGTATTTTCCACCTTTTCTGTTGGGTGATTTTCAGTGCCCTTCTGTCTTTTACTCAGCATGCTGGTTTTCTTTAATAAAAGTCAATACAAAAATGTATATATGTAATTTGTTGTAAAAAGAGAAAACAATGTATTTCCAAAAAGAAGGTATCAGCAACAGATGGAAGAAAAGTAAGAGAGATGACCATGAATTTCATTCTGGGACCAGGACCCATGATTCCTGGTGACTGGGGTGGGGAGGTATCTGCCGGACTGGTTTCTCTGGACCTGGTATCTCTTCCCACTACAGAAGAGTGAGGGATAGAGAATTCGTCTGCCTCCACCTCTGTCCCTGAAAGTAGCCTCTATCACTGCCTTGCCCCCAGGGTCTTGACTCTGTTTCTTGCTGTTAGTAGAAGGTGCTCGGCATTGCATAATTCCAGGCAGGCCACATCAAGGTTGCTTGAGCGCTCCCACTTGATCTCAAGGACTTTGCCATTAGACAGGATCTCTCTTTCACTTGCATCAAAGGCAAGATTGCCATTTCAAGACATTGAGTCATATGGTTTATCAGAAGTTCAAACATATTTTTCCTTCTCCAGGCATCAGAGATTCACTGTCAAACACCTCTTCCTCCTGATATAATACCAGGCACTCCAGCAGAGGAACATCTGCCTACTGCTGTGCCTTGCACCTGTCACCTCCTTAACACAAAAAGAGAGACTTATGAAGAACTCTCATAAAATACACCAGACAGACGAATCACCACAAAAGACCAAGGAATAAGAGAACAATATAAGATAACTGAAATAAATGCCCGACAGAAGTGAGAACAAAGAAAATATTGTTTAGAGCTGCCTTACTGCCTCCCAGACTAGACGACATCCATTCACAGAAATAGCAGTATGTTTCTCCCACGTCTACTCTTACCACCACTAATGCTGTTTATGAATCAGATTGAGAGCTCTTTGCCCTCATTCACTTCACTCAATCTAGTCTAAAACTTAACCTGTGGATGATTTGTTGGCTTTCCAAGAGGCCTCTAAAAGACCAGCAAAAAAGTTAAACATTAAAACTTATACTGCTACAGTTATTGTTACAAACTTAGGTAATTGTTCAATTTGCAACCAAATGAGTCTGCAAGAGCTATCATCCCTGGAGTCTGCAAGAGCTATCATCCCTGGAGTCTGCAAGAGCTATCATCCCTGGAGTCTGCAAGAGATTCATACCTGTAGTTTAAGGACTAATGCAACCTATTTTGGACAAGAGAAAAAGCTTGGGAATTCAGAAATGTTTTCCAGCAGTTGTCCTAGTTGAACCAGTGGCCACGGCTAAATACAATGCCCAGGGTTCAACTCCTCCAGTGAAAAGGAAAAGGATGGATGTTTGGACGTGGATGTGAAATGTCAACATTCATACTTAGATCTGAAGGCTGCACAGTCCATATTAGACAATACAACAATTCACTATGCAAATCTTTGGAATAATATAAGAAATATCTCCCCATAGATAAGATAGAATTTTCAAGAGATTATTAAGGAAAGGAAACTCAGTGCCTCAAAAGATATAACTGATTTATCTTCTCTTGACTACTGCTAAGAGAACATAATCCTTGATGAAGCCTAGAAGCCTACGCATGAGGCCGGCTTCTAGGTTGTCTGAATCCATGAGATCTGTTAAAAAAAAAAATACTCAAACTATTTGACTGTCAAGCAGACATGGAAATCCAGAGAATGAATCTGACATATAAACTCTCAAGTCAGTAGGGTAGAAGAAGAGAACTGGCTCCTCAAAAGTCACTTTTGAGGGGTATGGATGAGATCCACATTAGTGTGCTCAAGCACAGCTTCATGAAAAACAGTAGTATAATCGACCTTCCACTGCCAGGCGCCTAATTAGGAAATAAGAAATCAACAACGGTCATAAGCCCCTGGTGTTTTAGGGTAATGACTCTGCCATCCTGCCTCCCCCACTGAGCACTTCCATAGGAAGGTGTAAGTCCAACTACCTCACATGTGTATTGATAAAGCACACATTTACCCAAGGGTATCTTGGCACTGAATAACAGATGTTTATTGTTACCCAACTAAGTGGCACTCATTTTACCGACCTCAGAAGGATGAAAGGCTGAGTGGACACGCTGGGATTTGAACCTGTGACCATGAGGTTGAACACAAACCATTACAGTGGCCGTATTAGTCCACTAATCCACCATAATTGGCTAAAGCAAGGAGATATTGGTTCTAGATAATGAGCAGAACAGAAATTAAATTAGGTTTTCAGGTTCTGCACCATATAGTCCCCCAACAGACTGAATCCTGTACTACACTGCACTGAAAGGAGTAAGCCTCTCAAACAGAGTTTCCCATGTCTACTGGTACGCAGTCCCCATATGGATCAAAGATAATATTTCAGAGAGATACTGTACAAAACAATTAACTAGGGATCTTTGAACCAAGGACGAAAAGGAGCACTAGTGTAAGGCTGCGCTGTGTCTACATTCTGGTGATCCTGTACTCCTGATTTTGCCTATCCTACATGTCTCTAAAGGGTTTGAGTAAACTTTAAGCATTTGAGAAAGAGAAACGAGACTGTGCACGGGCTTCCTTGTATTTTATCTTCCGTGAGTGGTCGTGACAACCAGTTGTTTGTCTTGCCTGTTGTTCTGATGATTAGGAAAGAAAGATTATTTTTGTGCCAGCACAAAGGCATTTTTTTAACATGACTGGGCCCTAAAGAATAATAATTCCTGAAAGGCTATAATAGAGGCAGAGATTATTCAAATTTTGTCATGGTCATTGTTCTGCTTTCAGGGAGTAGTGGTCACCAGTGTAGGAGATGTTCCATGTCAGCTTGTACATGAATTGTGACTAACTCTTTTCTGTGCCTCAGTACCATGCATACGCTGTAGTTTTTGCCATGCCCCCTCCCATGAAAAGTTATTGCACCTCACTAATTGAGTCATGTTGTTAAAGTTCCCTGTAATCTTCATCCTCCTCCTTCAAGAATGCTAATAATTGCAAAGCTTTTTTTCTACTCTTCATGACCTTTTCTTCCTAATTGGGACCCTCTCAAGGAGACACGTTTTACATGTGTAGTTCGTACAGGGAGGCACCGTGTCCATTGGAAGGAGTAGCCCTTTCCGCAGGCAAGCACAGTGACTCTTGAGAGACCTTCACAGCATCCAGTCACTGACAGGAGATTGACCTCCGAAGCTGTTTCATATGTACATGTTGGACCACAAAGCTGTCCTCTTAGCTTTGATGTGCCTCTTTTCTGTATTAAAAGTGAAGTTGATTCTTCTCCAGACTGAAAGGAATGTATTACTCGAAAGAGCAATGGGGCACACGATCCAGGCAAGCTCACATTGCATTTGCTCGTTCAGCATTTTACCAGCACGTGTGATTCTCCCTTGTCTGTAAAACATGAGGGCAGATGCGTGTCGCAGACATCTTCTAGGGCAGTTGAAATTGGTGATGAATAACTAGGTCATCTTTAAAGCCTTTTATACTTGGGGCCCGACTGACGAAGGTACTTACATGTAGTAAAGTTATGAGTGCGGATTCTCCGCACTCGTGGTGGAATCTCCACATGGCACACTCTCTGCAGTGCGTCATTTGAAATTTCCGCCCCAAATGCAGAGATTCCACCGCAAGTGCGGAAACTACGCCACAAGAGCGGACACTCCACACTTGTTACTTTACTACACGTAAGCACCTTCGTCCATCAGGCCCATAGTAATTAGAAACTTTCCACAGGACAAAACACCAAATGCCCAGACTTTATTTCCAAGTGTCCATTAGTGAAGGCTCTTTCAATAGATGAATCAAGGACAATTATCTACACTTTTACCCCAATCTATCGACTGCCTAAGGTGATCTTCAAATGTAAGAAATACAAAGCCAATAAGAGTTCTGTTGCACTAGGGTGGACCTGCAAATAGTTGTATCAAGACCCTCTCCCGCTATCTAAGCAGGAGGCCGGATCTACAATTCAGTATGTCAGGCAAAATACTTCAGCTCAGTCTTTCATTGCTGAGCTTCACTACCTTGCTCCTGAGTCGATTCAGTAAGGTCATCTGAAACGCAGACAAATGTACGAGCCAACCACAACATGGTGCCGAAAAACCATTGTTGGCACCGAAGCATAAACCCAAGGTCCCGTCAGCACCAGAATCTTCGGCACCGAAACCCAAGGTAGTGGACTCTTTGGCACCGAAACAAACTCAATCGAAGCCTTCGGATCCGAAAAAACTAACTAAACCTTCGGGGTCGAAAACTCCACCTAGGCAAAAGGAGACAAAAACACCTCCTAAAGCTAAAGAAGACAGGCCAAAATACCACTCGGAGCCGAAGTCCTCGATGCCGAAAAAAGACAACGGATCCAATTTTTCCATCCTGATCCACCGGATCCTAGGCAAAGAACACTACATATTGACCCCATTATTGGACATGTCACCTCTGTACTACCTAAAAAAGAGGAAATTGGACACCTCAAACACCTGAGATACCCTCCAAGAATAAAGACTCATCCACCACGCCTTTGAGGCCTTTCTCTCCACTTCCACAGCCTCTAAACACTATACCTTCTCCAGCACACTCTCCAGCACACTCTCCAGTGCCTGCTTTTTCACCACAATGGGAGGGTGAAGATATAGGGGGTGATGATGACATACACTCACCACATAATACGGATACTGATGGTGACACCCACAGTATCCCACCTCAGGACCCTTGGGACAATTATGATGCCCCAGATGTACCCGAGCCAGATTCATATCCCTCCAGACGATAGTATAGGGTTTGCGCACCTAATAAATAGAGCTGCACAATACCATGGGGTCCAACTACATTCAGACCCTCTAGAGGAGGACATTTTACTAGAGACATTCGCTAAGCCTCAAAAGACAACAAACACTCTCCCTATGCTCAAAGGGATGATTAAACATGCCCTTGAGGTTTTTAAAGACCATGTTAGGGCTAGGGTTCTCAATCCTAGAATTGAGAAAAAATACAAGCCAGCTCCAAGCGATCCAGCTTATATTAAAGGTCAACTCCCTCTGGATTCATTGGTGGTAGCAAATGCCCGCAAACAGGAAAATTCCCAAACTACAGGTGAGGCCCCTCCGCAAGACAAAGAATCTAAATTACTGGACGCATCAGGGAAAAGAGTTGCGTCTCAGGCAGCAAACTTTTGGCGCATTGCCAATTCACAAGCCTTACTAGCAAGGTACGGTAGGGCTCACTATGATGAGCTTGAAAAGCTCATTCAACACATTCCAGATGAGCATAAGACAAAAGCAAATGATCTTATAATACAAGAGGGAAAGTCAATTACAAATACCACAATAAAATGTGCCCTTGATGCAGCAGATACAGCATCTCGCACAATAAATACAAGTGTGTTATTACGTAGACATGCGTGGCTGCGCGTATCTGGGTTTAAACAAGAGGTGCGGTCTACCATCCTCAATCAACCCTTAGATCAGGAACACTTGCTTGGGCCCACTGTGGACACATCTTTAGAAAAGACGAAAAAGGACACAGAGACAGCCAAATCCATGGGGGCTATACAAGCAACAACTGGTAGGGGTTCCTTTCGTTGCTCCTTTTATAGGGGCGCCTCCAAAACCATTGCCACAGACACCACCTCTTCCACTTATAAAAGCCCCACCCAGACTTCCTGTAACAGAGGTTACTTTAGAGGGAATTACAGAGGCAATAACAACAGAGGGAGAGGGCGTGGTTCTAATACCCGCAACTCCCCCACCACAAAACAGTGACTTCCCTCCACTTCCCCCGACCATTCCACTCCAGTCGGGGGAAGACTATCACAGTTCCTACCTGTGTGGAATTCCATCACCACAGACAGGTGGGTAAGACAAATTATCCAGTATGGTTACTGCCTGGAACTTATTTATACTCCCCCCCCCCCCCCCCTCCCCAACATATCGCCCAGACAGCGTCACATGTCCATGGAACATCTAACGCTTCTCAAACAGGAGGTTCTCTCCATGCTTCAAAGGCACGCAATAGAACCAGTTCCCCTAGAGCATCAGGGGACAGGGGTGTACTCACTGTACTTTCTAATCCCCAAAAAGGACGGTACTCTCAAACCAATACTGGACCTCAGACCCCTCAATTTCTACATTCAGTCCTTCCACTGCTCCAACAAGGCGACTTCCTTGCCACATTAGATTTCAAGGACGCCTACTTCCATATTCCCATATACCCTGCTCACAGGAAATATCTAAGGTTCAAAGTGGACGGCCAACACTATCAGTTCAAGGTCCTCCCATTTGGAGTAACGACAGCACCTAGGGTCTTCACAAAGTGCCTGGTGGTAGTAGCCGCGCACTTACGAAGAAAACGCATTCACGTGTTTCCGTACCTGGACGACTGGCTGATAAAAGCCAAGTCACACAGTCAGTGTGTTACAGCACACCTACCAAACAATTCAGCTGCTACACAGTTTGGGGTTCACATTAAACTACACCAAGTCCCACCTACAGCCCTCCTGTCTACATCAGTATCTAGGGGGAACAATAAACACTTCCAAAGCTCTGGCATATCCCAATCAATCCAGGAAAGCCGGTATACAAGCCCTTGTCACAAGATTTCAACCCCAACACTCCCTTCCAGCTCGAGTGTTTATGCAGGTAATAGGAATGATGGCTTCTTGCATTTTCATTGTCCCTCATGCAAGGTTTCAGATGCGCCCTTTACAAGAATGCTTAGCACGTCAGTGGAACCAGGCTCAAGGTCAACTTACAGATCTGGTGTTGGTCGACAGCCGCATGCATCGCTCTCTGCAATGGTGGAACACAAAACCTTTCCAAAGGGCGGTCGTTCCTAGAGCCAGTCCCGCAGATAGTGCTAACATCGGACGCATCCCTCACCGGCTGGGGAGCTTATCTCCTAAACCATACAGTCCAGGGCAGGTGGACCACTCAACAAAAAGTGCAACATGACAGCAATGTATTACATACAGAAACAAGGAGGAACACACGCTTTGCAACTTTCTCAACTAGGGCAAAACATATGGAGATGGGCCATTCTGCCAAACATATATCTCCTAGCAGAACATCTTCCAGGAGTACACAATCAGATTGCGGATCTGCTCAGTCATCGGACACAGCAGATTCAAGAATGGGAACTTCATCCACTTATCCAAATGTGGGCCCACCCAGACATAGATCTATTCGCCACACAGGAAAACGCAAAATGCCCAACCTTCGCCGCCAGGTTTCCACAACCGTCGTTCAAGGGCAATGCGATATGGATGAATTGGTCAGGCAGATTTGCGTACACTTTTCCGCTACTCCCACTCATTCCCCTAGTAATACGCAAGCTCAGGCAACAGTCTCTCAAGATGATCCTAGTCGCTCCCACATAGGCACGGCAACCATGGTTCACCATACTTCTCGAACTCTCAGTGGTTCCACACCAAAAACTGCATCTCTCCCCGAAGCTGCTAACGCAGAACCATGGAGAGATAAGACACCCCCGATCCAGGTCAGCTGAATCTGGCGATCTGGCTCCTGAAGTTCTAGAGTTCGGTTACCTAAACCTTCCACCAGACTGTATGAACATCATCAAAGAAGCCAGATGCCCTACTACTAGAGCCTGTTATGCAGCAAAATGAAAAAGATTTGTCATTTACTGCAATAATAATAAAACTGATCCACTGGAGGCTTCAATCCAGAACATCATTTGCTATTTGCTGCATTTACAAAGATGTAATCTGGCATATTCATCCAAAAGATTACATCTAGCTGCTCTTGCTGCCTACTTACAAAACAGACAACACCTGTCACTGCTTAGAGTACCTGCAATCAAAGCCTTTATGGAACGCCTTAAAAGAATAAATCCTCCCAGACTGCCACGCTCTCCGGTGTGGAATCTAAACATTGTCCTTACCAGGCTCAAGGGTCCCCCATTTGAACCTCTACACAAATGTGAACTGCAGTTCCTTACATGGAAAGTAGCTTTCCTAGTTGCAATCACCTCTCTCAGGAGAGTAAGTGAGATCCAGGCTTTAACCATAGAAGAACCATTCTTACAAATACATCGTAACAAGGTGGTTCTTAGAACAAATCCAAAATTCCTTCCCAAATTAATCTCTGCTTTTCATCTTAACCAATCCATAGAGTTACCAGTGTTTTTCCAAAACACGGACTCTTTAGCAGGCAGAGCTCTTCACACACTCGACGTCAAAAGAGCTCTATTTTATTATATTGACAGGACTAAGCCCTTTACAAAGACAAAACAGTTATTTGTAGCTTTCTCACCACCTCATAAAGGACATCCCATCTCCAAAGCTGGGATTGCTAGGTGGATAGTCAAATGCATTCAGATATGCTACCGAAAGGCTAAACGCACATTAACAATTCCCAACTAGGGCATTAACAATTCCCCCTAGAGCGCGCTCAACATGCAAACTAGGGGCTTCCATGGCATTCTTAGGGAACATTCCCTTAGATGACATCTGTAAAGCAGCAACATGGTCTACAACACACACCTTCACCAAACACTATTGTGTTGACGTGCAGGCAAAGCAACAGGCTTCTGTAGGCCAAGCTGTTCTTAAGACACTTTTTCAATCCACTGCAATATACACAGGTGGCCACCACTAGGGGAGACACTGCTGTACAGTCTATGCAGTAGTATGAATTCTGCAGCTCATATGCCTCGAACTGAAAATGCTACTTACCAGTATGCATCTGTTCTTGGCATGTAGAGCTGCAGAATCACATACGCCCACCCGCCTCCCCGATACCCCTATCTGTTCCAGGGTTATCTTACTTAGATACATTACACATGGACATCTCTTCTGTTTCTTACAAACTCCATCATTTCCCTTCATGGCGAAAAACAATCTGAGGATGGAGTTGATGCCCATGTGCACTATCACCCAAGGGAGGAGTCGCCTATCTTGTGACTACAAAAGACTTCTTCCAAGACAACAACTAGGTGCAAGCATCCAAGCCCAACACCAGATGGCGATCTATGCAGTAGTATGAATCTCTGCAGCTCTACATGCCAAGAACAGATGCATATTGGTAAGTAGCATTTTCCTTTTCCTACATGTTTTCTTTCCATTTATGAACCACCCAGCAGAGATTTCTCTACATAATTACAAATTCAAAATTGTTCTCTATTATTACATAGCTAAGACCAAGAATATATGCAAATCTACAAGATAGTTGTCAGTTTTGGAACTGTACTTACCAGACTTCCAGAAACCTAACAAGCCTTTTTCCAACAAGACTAGAGCTCATTTGATCAGGGGAAATCAGCAACTGCTTCTTTGATGAGAAACATCATTAGCCCTAATTATTTCAAAACAAAACACCAATGATTTGATTCTAAATTCAGTGTGGTTATTGTGGTGGGCAGGTTTCCCTGTAGAACCCCTTTGCTTAGCCATTTTCGTCCATTCTCTTTGATGTTGTTCTTTGCTGAGTGCTGTTCTGCACTACAGTTAGGAATATCAGGGAGAAATCTAACTTTTTTTGCTTCTAGTTTTGCATCATGTGTCATCTCACTTATTTCATTGCTGTCCCACGTTCCTCCATGGTTTTAGAGAATAGGGTTGAGGCTAGATCCGTCCTCAATTCGATCTTCAAAAGTAAACTCTTCCACGGACTGTGCAGTGCATTTGGGAAAAGTTGCAGCTTCTGGCCTCTTTAAAGGAACAGGACTACCTTTGCATAGAGGGCTTTCCATTTCTTACCAGGCTACGCGTTTCTAGACATTTCAGTCTTATGTGCTCTATGTGGCTTTTTTGGTTACATAAAAGAAATATACAAATTGAGACAATGGTAAGGTATTTAAAACCTCTACGAGGAGCCCCCGTAAATAGAGAGCTGGCGCCACAGCGTAAACCTTTCCAATGCAATATATACCATTTTAATTCAGAAACAGGAATAGAGATTTATTGATTTAGATGAAAATCATTTATGGCACTATGGAGCATTGATGGGCGTCTGTGAAAGTTAACATTGCTGGACTATTTTTTTAGAAATCTGATTTACAAGAATGCTTATTTTATTGTTTGCAGGTAACTCTGACTATGATACTGTTAACGAGTACAGTAAAATACAACATTATGACAACTGTAAGTATTTTGCCAGTTTGCTGAACATGCATTAATTTTTTCTACCCATGTTGGTAATAGGCAGACAAATCTTTACTCACCTACATAATACATGGAAAATTCCGATCTTGGGTGGGTGATCAGTATGTCCCACCTTATTAGATCTTGTCCAGCAGCAAACCAAAATATCAGTTGTCTTATTACAACTCTGCAACATAAAAAGAGTAGGGTGAATCTCTTAACAGTTCACTGTGGGTTTATGGAAACTAGTTAGCTGTCCTGGAAAAAAATCCGAAAATAAATTAAAGGTCACCGAATTTCAAACCTTTAGAGAGGTAGGATTAAAATATTTTGTTTCAAATGCTGCAATCTATCACTAGATAGTGATACACGTTTGTGTTATTTATATTGAATCTTCCACCAGCACTGTTATGTTGTAATTCTAGCCTTGAGTGGCATTTGAAGGTAAATCTAATGAGACCTGGGACTTTTTGAACAGGGATTCTTTTGTGTCAGCATCTCTGAAAGCCCAGAAATGAGACCACCGGAAAGAGGTTATGGCTTAGTTTGTAAAAACAGTTATTTTGACTGCCCAAATAAATGCTAAAACAGTAAGCTTTTGTTTATGGCCATGCAAAGCTCACTTATTGAGACTTGTGGTTTACCATGATGTCTCAGAGGTAATTGCCACATTTCCCTATTAGAATTGCACACACCCTGGGGACTCTACAGTGTGTGTCTAGTGAGAAGGGATAGAAGAATGCCAAGTCTGGCTACGCTGTGCTCACCAAGCTGACCAATACTTGTGCTCAGGGGCATAACAACGCCCCTGCACCTTTTAGTGGAGCCCCACTCATACACCCCCCAGCCCAAAGCCAATGAAAAACTGTGAGATGTGCAAGACTTTAGGGACCCTGTTCACACTCTGCAGCCGGGGGGTATTATTTTGCGTTACGCCACTGCTTGTGCTATTTTTCAAGTCTGTGTCCTGATGTTGGTTATATTTGATGTCACATATTTCAGAGGCTACCCACACTTTCCATACAATTAATTGGCTCCCTATCACCTCATCCTTGCAGTATTGCAATGCAGCCAGCTACCCTTTCCATTATTTACTCCCCTCAAAAAGCTGTGAGCCCACCAAAGGGTGGTTAGTAAAGCTTTACATGGGGAACTTGACCAGAATGGGTGGCTTTTGTTTGCAGGCTAGCGGGGTTCCTGGCTGGCACCATCTTTTGAGTCTCCTGTTACTACGATCCAAATTGGAATGGGAAGATAACAGCTGCATTGTTGAGAGGAACCATTTGCGCACAGCCTGGTACCCTGGTTGACCTATAGAGAGACATTCCAAGGTTCCTCACATTAGGATGCGGGCGAGATCTAGTCTCCTGTTGGAGCCTTATCGAGATGCACCAGCACGGTAGGGCAGGCAGTGCTGGAAGAGAAGGAGCCAATAGAGTGCCCTGGCCCAGCATAGAACAGAGACCGCCGGCAGGAGGCAGTGGCAGTCTCTGAGAGCCCTGTCGCGGGTGCTGCTTGGCCCAGTATCCACAAAAAGAAAGGAACCTATGAGAAATTTAAATAGAAGTGGAATAAAATAATAAAGTGAGGTACTATTTTAGCAACACCATTTAATTAAAAACATGACTCACATGAAGAGCACCAAAATGTTATGGTGAACAAAGCAAACGACACAGTGAGGCATACTGAGAGCAAACTGCCACCTCTAACAATGCCATGGGGAACCTATGAAGGAAGTCCTGGTTCTGTTACCTCCTGCAGCCTTCCTCACTCCCCTTTTGACTTGCCCCAAGGACATTTCTTTATAATCTGAGGACAAATTGGGCACCTCAAATTTGGCCACATTTTAGCTCTCATATTGATAAACAAACAATGGGATTATATATCCATACCAATGAGTTTGCTAAATAAACTATAATGAAAATTGAGTTCAATGAAGAATTTTTATTTACTTGGTGATGAGCACTTACACCTTCGTATAGTTTAACCCTCCATTAGCTAGAGGGGAACTATTGGTTTCCTTGTAGGAGCCAAACACTCTGATACACATGTTCAGACTACAATAAAACAAGCTGCAACCTCAGATAAGGCCCAAAACAGTTAGATGAAACCTTGAAAGACTGTCCAGTGGTGACTTCTATTGTGATTTCTCTTTTTGTCTTTGTAGAGCAAAGACTACACGTCGAGTCTCTTGGAGAAGAACAAGGAATGACCGTCTCAACCCGTCACATGGAGCAGATGGCTAACCTCTCTGCAAATTTTAAATGCTGAAAGGATCAGTGTCCATGTGTGGTTACATTGAATCTGTTACAAAACTACTAAATGTTGATGACACCGAAACGCGAATAGGCTTTTGTAACCTCAGAGGACCCTTCTTCAGATAGGACTTAACAGAAACACGGAATCGACATCTCTTCTGCTATACAAAAAAAGAACAGACGATTTAAGGCACCAGATTTCCGAGAAACAGCCATGTTTAATTTTAAATTTTTGAGGTTTTGTATTCATGTTTAAAGGTTTTTAAATAGATTCATGAGAATCTTCTGACTAAGCTTGCCAACGCCCTTTTTATGATTTATACATCACCTCCTCAGCGTAAGAAGAAACAATACATACAAATACCACTACAGAATGCCATTAATGCTCAGTTATTTTGCATATAAAAAGTGCTGTGCAACATAGAAACTGTGCCTTGCAACCAAGGAGAGCATTGCGCTGGTCATATATTACAAAATCCCCTGTAATTGTTTTTCCTTTTTAATCAATTCACCTGTTTTATTGATGCGCAGGCCGGAATTATCTCTCACAGAGGCAAATATCTGTGCATCTGCCAACATCTTTTAAACTATCCTACTGAACTATCCACTCCATCCAACCCTTCTGCATTTTCCCACTTCCCGCTTCACATGCTCTTGGTAATATAAAGAATAGATTTTATTTTTAATTAGTTCGATCCATATCTGTGCCACAGTTCCCTGAGGTTTCAAAACTGTATACCTTATTCTATAACATAATCAATTCCCATACGCTGGTCCAGAACTACACATAATCACATCCACTTTTTCCTGATCCTGTTCCCAATTAAAGATGTCTGTCCTACTAGTTACATAATAATGGATTCTATGCAAGCCTCTGCTTAATGGAATAAGATTATTTGGTTCTTCAGCCGGCTCCCCATCACCGTTCCTTAACTCAGTGACAGCCATTCCGTACATTGCACGATACCCACTGAAGATCATTGGGCTCTTCACCCAGCTCCCCATCACCATCAAGTCAGTTAGAACTCGACATAACTCAGTCAGTGACAGAAATTCCACACGTTGCACTGATACCCATTAGAGATCATTGGGCTCTTCACCCAGTTCCCCATCACCATTAACCAAGTCATAAGTCAACATAAATTAGTCAGTGACAGGAATTCCACACATTGCCCTGATACCCATTGGAGATCATTGGGCTCTTCACCCAGTTCCCCATCACCATTAACCAAGTCATAAGTCAACATAAATTAGTCAGTGACAGGAATTCCACACATTGCCCTGATACCCATTGGAGATCATTGGGCTCTTCACCCGGCTTCCCATCACCGGACCTTAATTCAGTGACAGTCATTCCGTAAATTGACCAAATACCTATCGAAGATAATTGGGCTCTTCTCCCAGCTCCCAATCACTGATCCTAACTCAGTCAGTGACAGTCATTCCATATTATTGCTCAAACACATATTGAAGACATCTGTGTCTCTCTGATGATGAATAGAACCTTGATTTCTTCAATACATGTTAAAGTTGATAAGCTGGATGTATCATATGTTCACACATGAATAGAGGCACACTGGTTTCACATGCATTTGTACATACATGTGAACATGTGTAGTGTTTATCCTAGAATGTTATTGTTGTGGGTAATTCGCCCACACCTGGCTTATAATACTGCCCATAATGGGTCATTGCTTTAGAATTTCAGAGGGCGTGTTTCTCATGCCAGATCCACTTAGTTATTCCAAGTACTTTGTAATTTAGGAATGCCACCGAAGGTTACCTTTTGTTAATTTCATGTCTTTGTACATATCAGTAATAGTTAAATGCCAGCATGCTGTAGGCATTTAGAGTAATTTAAAATGAAATGGCCACAGCTAAGCTGAGAAATTCTATGATTTCAAAAAATGTGTGGAGTGCCACACTCTAATAAACGGCATCTATGTCTATCAAATGTGTATTTTGGCTTTAATTTCCCCTCTTCTCTTTCTAGTCTTCATAACCAATGTATACTTACCAGTTTCTATTTTATTTCACATATGCATGTTTCAATAGCCCAGATTCTCCTGTCCTAATGCAATTCTCATTTGTATGTGCTAAACATTTCCTCCCATTTTGCTTCAGAATAGCTCCTAATACACCCTTTGCTTTATTTGGCACTCTTTGGTGGAGGGAGCTTCTTGACCATTTAAATATTCACACAGCTTAATGCTTTAACACCTGGTCACGCAGCAATCGGAACCTTCCCCCCGGGCCTGTAGCCACAAGCCCCTTGTAAGTGAACTCTGAATCCAAAACGTGCTGTGGGCGCCGATCAACATTCCTGGAAACAGCAACCAGCAGAGGGGTGTCAACAGGCGCCGCGAGGAGGCCAGTTGTTATGGGCAGTCTTCCTTCTCCCGCTTTGTCTCATTCATGACTTTGCTCAAAGCACAACCTTTAGCAGAGTGGTCGGCTTGAGTGACATCAGTCAGTGGAAGGGGGGTTGGGCAAGGGGCTTATCAGCCTAGGTTGCACAGCTATCGCCCTCTTTGGTCCTCACCACCCTGGGAAACAGGGACTGGTGCTTGCAGCACTGGCAGGTGACCATCAGTGATGCCCTGAGGTCTTACGCTACAAAGTGCAATTGTCACCTTGGCCCTTATGGCATGAGGGACATATGTGCAGTAAAGGAGTGGCAACAGTGCTCAAATTAGCATGTTTTCAAGTTCAGCACACAAGCACAACTGGAATGGACGTTGCACAATGTTCAGGTGAAAGCTTTACTTCGAAACATGAATCCCAGTTGGGCCATCCAGTGAGGTCGGGGTTTGTCACCGGCTTTCAGTTTAGGATCAGACAGCTTGTAAGTCAGTTTGTGTGCCCGCTCATGTGCAGCAGCGTGCCCTAACACAGAAAGTCTACCTATCTCCTATTTCAGACCATTACCATTGGGGTATTTAAGGAAGCAACGCCAGAGCCACAGCTCAGCCACTTAGAGTACTCTGTATTTAACAGTACACATGTTTTTTTTCTGGGGTTTTAACCGAACAACGGTTATCAGCAGCACGGCAGATAATAAGAGCTATTATCTCAGTTAATGGATAGACGCAGGGATGGTGGGCAGAAGTCAGCAAACTAATAAAAAATAAAAAAAAGTTTCAGCAATTTCGAACAGAGGAGTAAGATTGCAAAACACAGCCTACCTCGCCGGGGGTGGATTCAATAGAGCATTTGGAAGTTTGAGGACAGAATCAGTCTCTGTCATATGCATGGCTCGGGCGCAGACAAGCGTGGGTTATAGATTTCCTAGTGCTGTGATACCCTCTCGGATGAGTTATGCACTATACAAGTACACATATCATAAAATAACAACATAAAAAAACCTATGTTAGGGAAATTGAAGCTTTGCTTCCCACAATTGCACAATAATACGTTTTGTGCATGGGTAGGAAGAAAGAACAGTTACTAGGAACCACATATGAGGGTCTTGAGTTCCTCAACTGGTAGTAAGTGGGTCAGATCTAATCGGGGACTGGCTTATACCATGCCTGCCCTACTTGGCTCCTAATTTTCAAACACTAGCACAACCTTGGAAACTCACTAGGTTACTGACCTGCGAAGTCCACTGAGACCAATCCTTTTGGCAACTGGTCATTGGAGCTCTGCACAGAAGAGGCCTCTTATGCCTCTGGCATACTCCTCTTTGGCATTGTGGCCCAGAGCTTGCATTGGCTGACGAGCGGTGGAGCGACAATCCTATATTTAATTGAATGAGATAGCAGAGTTTGTGCCTACTAAATGTTGTGAGCTAGAAACATCACAGGCATGTGGGGGGACGGGAGAATCCCAGGAATGGGTAGGTACACTGGCAACTCCTTGACATTGCTACTGCCAGCATATCTGCATTGTTTTAATCAGGGGCACGCCATTATTCACTTTGGACTTGTCCAGACTAATATTGTTAAAGGAGCACATGGCGGGAGGCAGTGGTGTTGTGAGTTCTGCCTAATGAGGGCTGGCATAGTCAACTGCTCGCTTGCTAGATGTAATTTTTTGACATAGGCAGTCACTTTGATTCACTGTCGTAGTCCGATATCAGGGCCATCAATTGCCATGAACACTTTCAGCTTAGCACACGGCTACTAGGCAAACCATCTATAACCCACAGAATTATAGTGTGCTGCATCACCGGGGTAGTGGGTAAGGACAATTGCATTGGTGGGCATCATCCGTATACCTGCAGGATCTGCTGGCCTTGGGGAGAATCAGTGGTACGGTCTCCATGGGATAAATATGGTCCTGCAATGGTCTAAAGCTGCTGCCGGGGCTAACAGTAAGATTGGGTGTGCATCATGGCAGGGCTTGTTCAGCCTGCAGAGAAATAGCAATTTCCGGATATATGCGGAAAGTACATCGCAGTGGCGTCAGCCGGTTGAGGGCATGGTCAATCCATCTTGGACACTCGTAAAGGGTCCTGTCATGATGAAACAGGAGTTTACCTATTGTCAAGATGGAGGGTTTTATTTTCAGGATGCAACAGCCAGAAGCATCCGGCTGGCATCAGTCTGCTGATGAGCTAGCTGATTCATGTTGGGCACACTTCAAGAGGTGATGCTGTTGTTGAAAGGTTTGGAAGGTTGGGCGGTGGGGGGAGGATGTGTTCACCAGTAACTTCCTTGCCAAGTGTTGGAAGTAAATGGAAAAAAATCAACTGAAGGGACAATATATTTATTGCTTGGAGAGTTTTTGGCGGGTGCAGGGCTGACTGAGCGGGGACTAGCCTGCTGGTGGTCCAGACCATCTGGCCCTACCCCAGGGTTGCCCACGTAGGAGCGGTTCATAGGGGTGTGGCTGGGTCAGTCACGGTCTGCCCGAGTGGGGATGGTGCCATGGAGTTCCCTGGTTGAATTCACTTGTAAATAAGCAAATCAGATATGTTGCATAATAATGCGCTGTTTAAAGTATTTCAGATGGGGCAACGCAAGCTTTGTATTTTTGTATTTTTTTTTACTCAGTTTTATATAGTGCGAACTTGACCCGAAGGTATCGGGTATCAGAGCGCTTTACACGAGCACCAGTTGCGTTACTTGAGGACACATTCCTTTTTTTGTTAGGCATGGGGAGATTAAGTGATTTGCCCAGAATCACAGGATGTTCAGCATCATTGCCGAGACTCAAACCTGGTTCCCCATATTTGAGGTCGACTGCCCTAGCCGTTAGGCCAACTCCTCTCCCCATGGTTGGCCATTGGAACCTGACCTGAGTAGATGTTAATTAACCAATTAAAGTTTGTTTCCGCTTTCAGCTTTACAGTGAGTAAAACAATTGGTTTACTTTAGAACATAATTCATAAAAATCGAAAATTATATATGGCACACTCGAATTAGCGAAACGATAACCTATAACACATAAACAATAATACCTATATTGTCGAGAGCTACAGAGCAAACTCCTGGAGATTGCGTGTGCAAAGGGGCATAAAAAGGAGTCTAATGAGCGGGTCATCAGTTTTCAGCAAATAGGTAATTATGCCTATAGGATCAACAACTACAAATAG
Organism: Triturus cristatus; assembly: GCF_964204655.1. Classification (NCBI taxonomy): domain Eukaryota; kingdom Metazoa; phylum Chordata; class Amphibia; order Caudata; family Salamandridae; genus Triturus; species Triturus cristatus. The sequence goes on along the minus strand of NC_140581.1, from coordinate 171,719,511 downwards.
ACATCCTGCTAAAGGGCATGTGCGTACAAATCATTATAGGAATACAAGTATATAAAGTCTTGCGAGGGGAGACAACTGATGGAATACCGTTCCTTAATATATGCTCCTGACATTATCAATCAGGAATACATCCATACAATCAGTAAAACAGAAACCGATAATATCCATCGGAAATCAATCAAGTAAATAGATTAACACCCTATGGCATGTAACAATAGCGCCTTGAGACCCTTACGGGTGAATATCTGCGCTTTACAAGTCACTTGATTGATTAAGTACTCGTACTATGGAAAGCTTGGAGACAACTCTGATGAAAACAAATTGTTGCCCGCCCTTTTCAATAATAAGCCACTCAGAGTGGACTAGGGCTGGGTGGTGGGTGGCACAATGTTTATATATTGGGGAGTGGAAATGCAGCCCCTCTCCCTGAGCCTCTGGAGGCCCCGGGAACCCCATCCCTTCGGGCTGTGATAACTATTATTGGAAAGGGGACTTTGTGGTCCCTCTCTGAGGCTCTGGAAACCACATCCCCTGGGGCCAAATTATTATTTTTCAGGAAAGGTAGCCACTCTGGTACCCCAGGGCCAGTGTATTTTTTGTTTTGGTAGAGGGGTGTCGGGACCCCTGCTGCAAGCTCTAGATTGACGCTAAGAATCCCATTCCCGGGGCCTGATCAAAGGCGTGTCCCAGAGACCCTATCCCTGACACTGCTGTATTTCCTGCCTGGGAAAGTGCTGGCAGGGAATGTAATCTTAGTTGCCTACCCACAATCTCCTGGGCAGCAATCACAACTTTGCTCCTGCCCAGTGAGAGCAGAAAAAGAAGATGCTCCTGCCCAGGTGGGAACACAGCAATAGAGTCGGCTCCCACCAGCACCCAGTATGGTGGCTAGCTGGGGAGCTTGCAGGAGGCACCAAAGGCTTGGAGTCCCCCGCTACTCCTAATGATGGGCTGTTAGGGGTGCTCCAGCAAGGGGTGCGGTGGCACACCTTGCAGCCCCCAACTTAAAGAAAGAAAAGATGTGGGTGCCTCAGGTAGGCAAAGGGGTACCCATGGTTGAAAATATGTCCGGCTCCCACAACAGATGCCTGCTGCGGAGCCGGCAGGGGTTGCATAGGCCTTGGGGCTACAGCTGCGGCCCCCAACTTAAAAAAAGGCACGGGACACTCATAAAAAATTTATATAAACAAAACAATAAATGAGGTGCAAGTGTCAATCATTTATTTTTCAGTAGTCCGTTCCAAGAGAGTGTTATAAAGGCCTTCAAGTGTGTGTGTGTGTGTGTAAAGCACTAACAGATTCAGTGTAAGCAAAAGTACTTTAAAAGCCAGACAAGAAACAAAAGGCGGGCTGTATTGAAGATTCACTTGCTTTTGATACTGTCCTGTTTTGTCTCTATTTCATATGAATTGTATAGGAGTCCCCATGTAGTTGAAAGCCAGCACTCGAGTGGGAACAGAAGTATAAACCGAAACATCCATGAGCCGAGGGCGGATTCTCCATGTGGGTGGAGGAGCGTCGTCCCACTGCTTTCTCGCAGTGCGAGAAGCAGAAACATAAAATGGTATTATAAACTGTGAGAAAGCAGTAGGGTTTGGTTGGGGGTGGGCGATCCTGCTCTATGGCAGGGGAGGAGTGGCTTGCCCACTCTGAGGGCGCTGACTGTTTGGTCGGCCCCAGGCCCGAACAAACAAGTCAGACGCACTTACAACGCTGCCATTGCAGCATTGTGATTGGCTTAGGGGAGTGGAGGGAGGCTGCCCGCTTCCTGTGAGGAGCAGAGAGAGAAGCAGACGCGATGCCGAACAGGGCCAGGCCGGCGAAGGCTAGTTAATTTTTTTTTTAATTACCCCCCCCCCCCTTCCCACGTGCCCCCCGCTTCCCCCACCCGCGAGTCATGCCGGTCGCGACTGCCTTTAGCATTAGGTGAGAGGTGAATACTCCACTGGGCTTAGCTAAGAAATGTTTGACGAAGTCTCAAGCCAATGACTGAAAAAGGCTGGTCAAAGAAAGCCAATGTGTTGTTCTATTTGACAGGTGTAATTTGAAAACTTTTAGTGGCATATGTCTGGGTGGTAGATTTGCAGTATCTAAGGAATGTTATCAATTATTTGTATTACGTTGTTGCATGAGGACTGCTTCAATTACTTGCCGATAATTGCATTACTGTGAGTCCTCTTCACTCACTTCTATTCATAACAACATTGAGGCATTCCTGCCTCACCAGACACGCAGACCACATGATTTTTTCCCACAAATAAAAACTACCTCCTTCCTCCTGTAAATACCTTGTTAACTAACACTAATGAATGAATGGCCTGGACTACATGGGAGGGAATGATGTAATGAATAGAAGCGAGGTAACAGTACTCGGTGTAATGCAATTAACAGAAAGTAATTCAAGCATTACCTCATCGTCCCCTCCCTCGCTTCCCTTCATTACAACATTACAACATTGAGGTGTACAAAGCCAAACAGGAAAACCAAAAATGGTAATGCACACATTATGGACAACATTTTAGACCCAAACACCTCAGACTGTTCAACCTCCTGCAAATCAGATAATGAGAGTTAAAGGTCAACGGGGAAGCCCAGGTGCCAACCCTGCAGATCTCGGCAATGGAAGTCCCTTAGATCTCAGCCCAGGAGGTAGACGTAGACATCGTAGATCTACCTGGAACCTCTAAAGGAGAAACCTGACCAGAAGTCTTGTAGGCCAGAGGAATCAAAGTCCGTACCCATCGACTCAAAGATGGCGTGGTAGGTGTCAACCCCTTATTCACAAAGCCAAAATTCAACAGTGAATCTGAAAGCCGAAGCGAAGCAACCCTGTTTAAATGCATCAGAAGAGCCCTTCTGACTTACAAACAATGTAGCTGTATTTCCTCCTCAGAAGAAGGAGACTTGAAAAAGGAGGGCAAAATCAACTCCTGGTCCCTATGGAACTGTGAATCAGCCTGAGAACAAAAGGAAAGGAGAGGCCTCAAAATGATTGTGTTATCAAAAATCCTACAAAAAGGATGCTTAAAAGACAAAGCGCCCAGCTCACTCAAATGCCGGACGGAAGAAATAGCGAACGAAAAGAACATCTCAAGGGACAACAATTGCAACTCCACGGAGTCTAGGGGGTCAAACAGAGGAGACATCAATGCCTCCAAAACCAAAGAGAAATCTTACGAAGGGAAGTGCTTTCTAGGAGAAGGAAGAACATTCTTCAAGCCTTTGAATAGATGCCCCACCAAACCATCTGAATCAGACAGATTGTTCCAAGAACTCTTAAAAGCTTAAATAGCAGCCAATTGAAGCTTAAGGAAGGCAACCTTCAAACCCAAAGAAGGCCCCTCCTGCAGAAATATCATCACTTCAAGTCAGATGAAGTTGGGTCCAAACCCTTACTCTGACACCACTTACTGCAGATACACCAGTGACGTAAGTAAGATTTATTGGTAGACTAGCGCCTAGCAGCCTGCAGAGTCAGAGCCAAACTAGGCGGAACCCCCTTGTGCAACAGTCTTAGCCGTTCAACCTCCAGGCCGCTAGTCTCATCCTGGACATAACATCCTGCTGCAACATTGGGAAAAACAGGGGGGAAGGAGTCCACAGCAACAACCACTACTCCTCCTGCCTCATCTCCACAAGAAGAGGAAACCAAGAAGCACGGGCCAAGCCGGGGCAATGCGAATAACTGATGCTCTCAGCTGCCGGACCCGAAAAGGAACCTGAGAATCAGCGGAAATGGAGGGAAAGCATAAAGAAGCCACTGTGGCCACCTGCAGGAGAGAGCATTGACAGCCCAAGCCAGCTCCTCACTGGTCCTCGAGCAAAACAATAACACCTTGGCATTGAGAGTACTCGCAAAAGATCTATCATCGGGTATCCCTATTGATCCGTAAGCTCCACAAACAGTTCCTACCAGAGACAAACATCCTCTGCCGATGGAATGGCCCTGCTGAGATTGTTCGCCAGTGTATTGGAGACCCGCTAAATGTAGAGTGCAGACACTGCCAACAGACGAGACTCCGCCCTATGTAACAACTTGTCCGCTTCCCGTGCCAGAGAAAGAGACCTGGTCTCTGCCTGTCTGTTCACATAAGCCATAGCCGTAACGTTGTCTGTCCTGACCAGAACAACAGCCCCCTTCAAAAACTGAGAGAGAGCCTTCAGAGACAAGTGGACAGCTTCCAATCACTCCAATTCGAAGACTTCCTGCTCTGAGACTGGGACCAAGAGCCCCCGATCTGACGCACTCCCATCTAAGGGAGGGTATCCATCTCTCCCCATTAAGGGAGAGAGCGATATCCTTCAGGACATGCTTCCTTACTAGCCACCAACCAAGGTCCATCCTGATCTGAGGGGAGAGTGGAATCTGAGAGGACCAGGGATTACAACTGGGAGACCGATGCACTGTGATGTGAGCCATGTTTGTGCAAATGAAAGCGTACCCAGGGAGCCAGGAACACCGTTGCTGCCAGATCTCTTTGAACCTGGAGCCAACGCACATCCACCTGCGTGAGTCAGGCCAAAAGACCCAGAATGTGGGCCCAGATCTTTGCCATTCTCAAATCTGACAACTTGACCACGCCCAATCAGTACAAAACCTTGCCCCAATAAACTGACGGTCTTGGTCCGGGACAAGACAGGAGTTTTCCATATTGACAAGAAAACCGTGCCCTTGCAAAATGGACAGCACCCCCACCGTGTGTTTGAAAGCGAACACTTTTGTGGGAGCGTAAACCAACCAATCATCCAGGTAAGGATGAAGGACGATCCCTTGATGGTGAGCCAATGCCACCAAAGGGGCCAAAAGCTTTGTAAAGACCCTTGGGGGGGACTTCAGACTGAATAGCAATACAGCAAACTGAAAGTCGTTGTCCCCTATTGCAAATCACAAAAACCTCTTATGGTCTTGTGCCATGGCAACATGCAGGTAAGCGTCTTGAAGATCTTTGGAAGTTATAAAGTCTTGGACGCTGACCAAGGGAATTATGGACTTTAAGGTCACCATCCTCAAATCAATTTTCCTGATCCATCCATTCACTCTCTTCAGATACAGAACCAGCCTGAAACCCCGGGACACCTTCTTTACTATGTACAGAATTGAACAGCATCCATTTCCGCACTCCGCCACAGGAACTATTGCCCTCTTTACCAGAAGAGCCTGAACCCCCTCCAAAAGAGCTTGTTTTTTCTCAGGATCCCTGGATACAGGTGTACGGATGGTGCCCCATCCAGGAGGCTGATTGACAAAGTCTATAAGATAGCCATTCCTGACAATATTCTAGGCCTAGCGATCTTTCACATCCCGTGTCCAGGCCTCCTTCAAAAAACAAAAGCCTGCTGCTTACAGGAATCAACAACATTGCTCAATAGTTGTTAGGACTTCTGCTTGAATGAACTTGTTGCCCTTTGGCCCCTGCCGAGGCAGACAACTTTTTAGGCTGGTACTCCCGCTGATGATCTGAAAATGGCCTGGAAGGTTTCCTGGAGGAACGAAAGGAAGAATATGAATAAGGCTGATCTCAAAAGCGGTGAGAGGAATAAGGTTTCCCTTTGTATGGGAGAGCATGCTTACGATCCTTAAATGCCTTGATAATCATGCTGTCCAAATGATCCCCGAACAGCAATTTTCATTCAAACAGGGTCTTTAGCAGAGTAGACTTCTCTGAATTTACTGGCTTCCAATCCCTCATCCACAAATTCCCCTGAGCCAACACCATCGAACCTGTCACCATGGCCGAATATTTCAAGATACCTGAAGATACATCAACCAGAAATGTGGCCTGTTGCTCCATGTGCACCAGTAATTCAGAACAATCCTTCTCCTCCTGAATTGCTGTGGCCAATTTCTCAAAGTTCAAAACAAGAGACTGAGCCCATAAGCCAAATAAATACCAGCTTTCAGAGTCAGATTCTCAGCGGAGAATACCTTTTTAAGTGCCCCTTCTACCTTCTTGTCAGTAGCATCGGAAGGAGAATAATCTTCGGCAGTTATAGCAGTACCACCAACTAAAGTGGCTAGAACGGCATCTGCCTTAACATTGTGTGGAAGAAAGTCCTTGCCTTCCTCCAGCGCATACAGCTTCTGCAGAAACCTGGGAACCAAGGAGCATTCCAGGTACCACCATTCACCAGTAATCAAGTCCTTAATTCTGCCATGATATGGCATAGCAAAGATGGGAGGTTAGACATATTGCGCAAACATGCCTTCCGCCGCCTCAGACGATGGGAATGGTGAAAAACCCACATTCTCCCGGATGTGCTGCAGAATGTCTGGGACCTCTTCTCTACACACAAACGTCACTATAGAGGTGGATGGAAAGTCAGTCTCCGAAGCTGATGAATCCCCAGAGGGGGAAACCACAACACCCACATCATGTGAGCCTTTGCACCTGGGCTTCAGTCATGGCCTGGACTTCAGTGGCAGAGATCAAAGCCAAAGGCTCAGCTGGGCCTCTGGACCAGCTCCGTCGAGCTGGAATAGGTTAATTCTCCTTAGAAGAAGACAAAACATGTCTTCTCTTGGAGGCTTGCTTCCCCACCGTCATAACAATAATGGCCAAGGAACAGGCTGCCCCCTTCAAATGAGTAGAAAACACCACAAGGAACCAATCCAAAAGAAAATAACAAAACAACATGCCATTGTATCACTAAAGATGGCTGTACAACAACCAATCCCCAAAGTACACAATCCCAGCCAAAGTAAGTAAAAATGACCTCCCTGGCTTGCCGCCAACCCAGAAGCACAGCCCCAGCCACCGCAAGCTGGCAAACATCATGTTACTGGCTTGCAACAGACGCTCCAGCTAGGAATGCACCGCATCTCCTCTGACGCAGCGTACCTGCAGTGCTCGCCAACATCCAGCAAAAGCTGAAACTCCATATATCAGAGTAAGAAAAATGATGAAACACAGCACACTCCTGTTGCGTGTCTGGGTAAGACAAAAATAATACAGGATGAAGGGGGGGGGATAGTTTTTATTTGTGTAAAAAATTCACGAGGCATGGGTGTCTGGTGAGGAAGGAATGCCTCAATGTTGTAATGAAGGGAAGTAAGGGAGGGGACGATGAAGTAATGTCACTTGTCTGGAATTAAATAAAGCCAGACTCACATTCATGTTAATGGTTGATTTCTGATGGGTGGAGGAAATAACCATCTGAACATCTTCATAACTATACCTGTTTAAGTGAATGTCCAAATTGAATCTTTGACAACTTAATTTATCATTAATTACTTGATGATTTCTGCTCATTTAGTCACTGCATTCGTCTTCAGCACTGCTGTTATTTATTTCTCCACAAGATCTAGGTTTTCTGGATAACTGAATGACTTTGGATAGGATATATCTAAAATCATAACTGTTTTGCCTGTTTAGCAAAATACCACCCAGTATTTAGAATCCCTAAACTCTCTACCAAAGTGCAGGCTGAACCAGCTTACCAACTTGAGCCAGAGAATATGGAGGACTGTAACCCACAAACCACATACACTTTACATAAGAATCGTGCATTCCTGGAAACATTCAGCCCTGTGAGACTTCAGGATTATTTGTTCTATATGTAAGTTATGAAACTACTTTCCTAATAAAAGGACAAACAGGAAATCCACACTGTCTGGCACATGCATCAATAAAGACTTTTGCGATTCCTTAATTGCGATTTTTAAGGAATCGCAATTAAGGAATTGCAAAAGCCTATGCATGTAGGAATCGCTATGAAAATAGCGATTCCTACACATTCCTTAATTGCGACTCGCAAATTGCGAGTCCCAATTAAGGAATGCCGTCCCATTCATTCCTATGGGCCTCCAAGCCCATAGGAATGAATAGGAGATTGCATGAGCAATTTGCGAGTACCAGTAGGTACTCGCAAATTGCTCATGCAATTTCAAGGGTGCAAGGGTGTCAAAATGACACCCTATTGCACCCCTGAAATTGATCTGTGCACATATGTTGCACACACACATGCTCTAAGGGCATGTGTGTGCGCAACATGAAACTTTGAAAAATGCACAAAAGTGCATTTTTCAAAGTTTTTGCAAATTACCATGAAGTTCAACTTCATGGTAATTTGCTCCCCCTATTAGCGAAATCGCTAATTTTTTCACTTTCATGCATTGCATTTAAGGAATCTCAATTTGGGATTCCTTAAATGCAATCGCAATATAAGGAATCGCAATTTAGAGATTCCTTAAATTGCGATTTTTGCATTTGGGATGATGCATCCCAAATGCAAAAATACCGGTCGCAAAGGGGCACCGTTTGCGACCGGTTTTTACATTGATGCATGTGCCTGTATATATTTTAAAGATTAATTAAAATGAATTTCCCAATGTAGTGCAGAATTGGCAATTAACAGGCAAAATGTTTAAATGTTTAAAAAATATTGCAACATTCTGATGGTGTTTCAATAATTCATTGTGTTGAATGATAAAAATAGTCTTTGTTAACCAACGCCTCCCTTCTAGCAATAAAAGTGCCTTTCTGAGTTACTTTAGGTGGCCTCTAGACTGCATACCATAGCTAAACAACAGCCTTGTTATTTAGTTAGATTCTGTACTTGAAGATCGCTCTGTCTCAGTTATTGCATTCCCGAGCTGATAAGGTCCTCCTCACTCCGAAGAGCTGTGGCTTTTGCTCTGGGATGTTTGCAGCTCAGTTCGCAAAAATATCACAGGAAGCTGAAAAGGTTTAATACATGTCTAGACAAAGCTTAAGTACTAATTTTAGATTTTTGGGGGAGAAATAGAGTTCTTGACCATGATGTAAAATGCAAGAATTAGCATATGAATTCTGTTGCATGGTCATTAAATTCTATCACACGTTATAAATCAAACTACTTACATTGTCACATGGCCCTCTGCGTTAGTGAAGAACATTGTTTGAAGGATGTATAAAACCACTTTGGATATTTCTGAAGGCTTTTTCAGCCATTCTTTGGCTTCTGAAACCCGTGATTTGACCACATTTAGTGCCCTAGGCAATAAGAGACGTTTTGCAAAATTGCCTGTGGGATATAGGAATAGCCCAGTCGTGTTTGCGGCACACATTGTTTCAATTTTACATGAGATTGACCCTTATGCCTTTTTGTACGTCGATGACATTTATTTGACAGATGATGAAATTACTCAGCATCTTATGCGCGTGGATCACATTGTCACACATTTTGCAAAGTTAGGCTACAAATTAAATTTTGCGAAATCACATATTGCCTTTCTGGTAGTACTTTTCCTTGGTTATGTACTCAATAACGAAGGTAGAGGGCTGCCCCCCCACACATTTTTGGGAGAAATATGCTCAATTACAGCCTACTTCTACCCTTAAAAAATTGCAGTCTTTGCTGTTTTTTAAAATTTTGGCTGGACTTACATTCCTGATTATGCCCAGCATATCAAACCGCTTTATGCGTTGATACAACCCTCTTTTTCTTCTTCCAGTTGGCTTTCAGAACATACCACAGAACTTAGGTCTTTGCAGTCTGATCTGCTTGTGACTCAATTCTTGTTAACGAGAGATAATACAACTAATTTGGACATACGGATTGTACCAGGAGCGTTGGGATTCACTTAAGTGAATTTCAATGAAGGAGACACCATCCCCATTGCTTATAAATCACATTTGTATACTCCAGCTGAGATGCGTTTTTCTTCCACAGAAATGTTTTTGACAGCAGTTCAGATGGCGATTCTTTAAGAATGGGTGATTGCACGGCACAATTAGCCGAGCGACATGCCTTGGTTTTGGCTCTTGAATATGCTGATCCAGATGTCCCTACACTTGTAGTGCTCGATTCATTTTACTGTGTACTATCCCTCTATGACAATTTGTTCTTCTGGACATAAAATGATTTTCGTGATTCTAAAAGCAGCACAAATGAGCATAAAATGCTTTGGGTCCGAGTGGCCGCTCTTAAGGAATGTTTGGCACTCACACATGTTATCCATACATTGGGCCATCAATGTGTGGGTGCACACGCTGTTGGTAATTAGCTGGCTGATGAGGCAGCCAAATCTGCAGTAGCCACATGCTCAGGAGCAGCAGTTACTAGGTCTATGACTAAAATTTATGATGATATTTTAGCGGCTGTTGCCGCTACGAAGGAGGAAACACAGTTTGAATCTAAAAATGGAAGAGGAGGATTAAAACCAAAGCTACGGACCCTGCAGCAAAATTTAAAAAGTCACAAGCGGGCGTGGGTATTTGAAGGCGTCTAGGGGCTAGACCACTAATTTTGAAGATGGAAATAAGTGGGTGGCTAACCGATAAGTTAAATGTCTCAGCACCTTCCCTGACGGGCGGGTTGTTAATTAAACCACGGGGAATATTATGCCACATAAATGTTTGTAAGGTATACCCTTTTACACTTCCCAAACTAAGTTCACTAGAGCCTGTGCTCGGGGTGACTTACTTTCGAATTAAAAAGAGACACAATCGGTGAAACTATAGCGCTGTGGTCGAAGTCATGGCACTACGCTATCAATTCCCAAAATAAATTCACTAGAGCCTGTGCTCGGGGTCACTTACTTTCGAATTAGAAAAGAGAAAAACCCGGTGAAACTATAGCGCTGTGGTCGGAGTCATGGCACAGCGCTACCAGCGCGATAAAGCCATCTAGATCGCTATAATGAAATTTTGCCTGATGAAAATTTATTCGACTCCATCACAGCAAAGTGGGGGTATGAAGAAATTTCAAAAGGGAGCAAAACTCACCCTCGTTGCCACATCTCACTCCGTTAATGGGAAGGAGCGCGCAAAATCTCCGTCCAAGTGTATTTGAGGGGAGACACGAAACAGCACGTAATCCCCGTTACCGTGCTGCCGCTAGATGCCGGTTTTAGCCAATGTAATGGAAAAGAGACTAAAAACTTCCGTTCGGTGCCAGTAAATGTGTATGAAATCCCTGAATGTAAAGAACCATATGGGAGTATTACCACCAGTTGGTGCATCTCAGTCATAAGTCAGGTAATAGTTAAACAGTAGTTGACAAACATTCGGGCCATCATACGAGCAGCTAGTAATTAACAGACGTATTAGAAAAAAACAACAAAGAACCCATAACTTCAAAAAATGGCAAAACACTGAAATGCATGCTTGGCGATTAGGATATCAATTGATGACAATGGAGTCAACATACATTAAAGATCTGATGAATACCAAATTCACGTTGCTTGAATAAACAAGTTAAAAAACATATACATGTTAAGAAACAGGAAGAGGGGGAGGGTCATTTAGTTCCAAAACACCCCTAGGGTGTCACAGGAGGAATCTAGCACCCCTCTAGAAGAAAGCATGAATTTAGGTTTGGAGACACGCTAGTTGTGCATTACTGCAATCCAGTTCGTTTAGCCCATTGGCTATTGTATCCAAACGTATCATCCATTTTGATTCCCTCACATTCAAAATAGCAGATAGATTACCAACTCTCGGTCCCAACCTCACTTTTTCAAGTACAAACCACTGTAAGTCTTCTGGATTATGATTCTTCAGACCGCAGTGTTCAACCAGGGGGGCCCCTGGTACGGTGCAACGGATCCTACTATGGTGTTGTACGATTCTGGATTTAACTTTCTGTTGTGTTTGACCAATGTAGAGTAATCCGCAAGGGCAGGTTATGCCATAGATCACATTGACCGAGTTGCAGTTGGTAAATGATTGTAGATAGTTCGCTGTGGCCTTCCATTCCAACTCTATAAACAGATTTAAATAAGCTAAGCAGACTCAAAGCGCTATTGTTTCAACAAGAAGTGGCTCTCACATCAGCTCGTGAGACCTTCGAATTGCAGGTGGCGAGAACTGCAATTGAGATTCAGCCACTACTAAACAAGAATCTCCCACTCCATTTTGGAGAATTAATTCACCAGATATTTAATGCATCTGATACACACGGCCTGGCCCACTTTTTTTAACTTGTGGGATACTGCCTTGTCACCTCCTTTCAGACTATTTTTGGAGTAATACCAGCTTCTATCCATTCTAATTTTTCCAGCACCTTCGGAAGGTTTCCCCTATTGCTCCTGTTGATTTGCGGCATACTTTTACTTCAACTGCTGTTCCTGTTCCCAATAGCTGTTCGATCTGTGGAGCTGCCAAGCAGGGTCCAGTTGCAGCTGTACCATGATCGGATGCGGCATTAATAGCTCTTAACATCGACTATTGGCTAACCTTCCGATATTGTACTTCATTTATTCAATACTTAGTTCCAATTCTTATGTTTTCACTTATTACATCCACATGTAGGTTGTCATGCTGTTTCCAAAGCTTCCGATGCTCATGAATGTTTGATTGATTTTTGCTGTTACCCCCGAAGAAGGGCCTGTGAAGCTCGAAATGCATTGGGTTCAAAAGAAAGAACACTGCTTTTTGACGAATCATGCGTTTCTATCTTGTTCTTGATAGAGGTCCGGATGGGCACATCTTGAGCATTGAAAGCTTTGGAAACAGCATGACAACCTACATGTGGATGTAATAAGTGAAAACATAAGAAATGGAACTAAGTATTGAATAAATGGAGTACAACGGATGATAGGATTAAAGCATAGGTGTAAACTTACTTTTTTGGCTGTGCAACTGGGCTTGGGGTGAAATGTCGCCTCTCACTTACTGGTTGACTATCAATGTGCCACCTGGGCAAGGCACACAACCCAGTAAGCACGCACTCTTGGATGATGTTGAGGATTAGGATGGTCAAATTGAAATTAGAATGGTGTGCATCGCATCACTTTTGTTGAACTTAACCTTCCGATATGCCTACTTCTCCTGCGTGCAACCTGTGTTCTACTCCCTCCGGTGCCCTTTTCTCTGGGCACTGGATGTCTGCCTCTCCAATACGCCTCATGCTGCCCTGGATTATGAACTGTTGATGGGTCTGTTGATGACCCATGACCAGGACTGTTCCGTGGATAGGCGCCTGGTGTGCGATCCCATACTTGGATCAACGGCAGACTTCAGTACCTGTGTATGTGCACAGCGCCTCTTGGATCAAAATTTCATCGAAGTTACCGCAGGTTGCCCCGATAAGCTCCTAACAGCCTCTGGATATGAGGAACATGTGTGCTCATTCGCCTTACTTAATTGGATGGCATACCTTTTTAATATGGAAGGTTCAGACAACATACTAGAGTTTATGGCATTCCACTTTTCCTTTTCCAGCGACACTTTTGGCTTTGATGATTCTCAGTGAATGGATATAGTTTTGGGCACCCAGTTGGCTACTTTTAATTTTTTTAATTTTTTTGGACTCCTAAAATATTCTAATTCGGATACCAATGTGACGCTTTGCCTCTGCTTACCTCTGATTTTTGTTTTAGCCCGAAGCTAACGACCTGACCAAGGAGAGGGTGTCACATGGCCCATGGGGACATTGTCTTCTTCTCTAAGTTAGCATGAGCATGCTGTAGTTTGCCCACTGCTTTGCACACATTACTACACAACTTTATTTTTGCAATAATTTCTATGGCTATTTTCACATGAGAACTCATCACTGTGTTCACACTCTGCAGGTTCCAGGGATTTTGACTTATCCCTTAGACAAAACATACCGATGCAGCTGTTGTTTGGGACAACGTACTCTGGTTTTATTGGGATACGTGAATAGGTGGCACACGCTTGGAGAGGGAACTTTCCAGGGAAGAGAGCAAGACAGCATCTATGATGTAGATCTACCATCTACAGGCTAAGATATGGGGTCTGCAGACAAAGCCCAGAGATCTTCTAATATATAATAATGCTGCTTCTGAGCAAGGGGAGGGAGGTTAGGCTCTATTGTCTTTTCATGATGACATCTCCCTTCATGATTTATGGACTAGCTGCTATGCTGACTGTATTTGTACTATGCATTTTTCTGCTGCTTGTGGGACGTATACTGCATACTAGGGCACGTCAGTTAAAATAAATATTTTAAACTGCTTCATATCTCTGTCAGAATTTTATTGTGGACAAGAGTGCCAGCGAAAGGGTGTGTCTTACTACTGCGATTCCTGAGAGATCTGTTAGTGTTGTGTTCTGGGGTGTCTAATCACTTGTTTCTCTGTGAGTGAGCAGGAGAGCAAGTGAGACACTATAGCTAATCGGTCCTGGGCTCATGGGTCCTAAGCTGGTAGGATGACTCAGTCCCTATGCACTAAGTTCCCATAAGCCTACGCATTGTTCCGTTTTTGGGCAGAATGCCTGCAACAACATATGATTCATTGATGTGCTGTCAAACTACGAAAAAGCAAACATTACATGTTGTACATGTATGAGCTCTAAATGCAGCAGAAATTTGTAAATGAAAAATGCACTCCGATACATACTAAATGAATATATAAAATGAAATGGTGGTACATAAACAGAGGCTACAGAGATAACGTCAGCCATTATCTTTATATTGTTTATGTATTTCGAGTGATAACAATGATGTTTGACAGTACCTCTCAGTGATATAGGTATTTAGAGAATCTACGAACTGACTGAGTAGAATTGGACTGAAATTCAATTGTAATTGGCCACTCCTGTGTTTCATTATTAGGCTGTTACTCTTGCCTGAGTAAAGCCTTCTTTGGAGCATCACTCGACAGGCAAACTAACACGCTGAAATCGACTTGTTTGTTAAAAGAAATCTGACACGTGTGACACATTGTGAAATGTTTTAGTTTTTATATATACATTGTATACAGTGACTTCCAAATTGATTTGAAGCTCCATGCTTCTGAGACTGCTGAAACGCCAAATGTAGAACATGTCTTTGGACATAATTTAGCTGGAAAATAGAATTTTGATCACAATGGCCTGAATGTAATCATTCATTCTTCTATGTCCATGAATGCCGGTATGCCAGTACAGCTCTTTGCTACTATATTTGAGTAGTTTAGAAAGAATATTGTAAATACTATTAACATCGCTTTGGTGGAACTATATTTTCATACAGTTTTGCCTTTTACTCTTGCAGCATAGTTATATAACAATTTATCACCACAGGATGTTGCTCTGGCCTACTGAGACTGGAACCGGGATCCCCAGCTCTGGAGTCAGCAGCTCTAGCCGCTGCGCCACATCCTCTCCACTCCTGTGTTATCTGTCAGGGAGCTTTTTCCTTCTCCCCAACGATTGATGAAAACAGCGCTTTATTCATTACATAGGCGAAACCCATGCATTACCAGTGCTTGTTTCACACAGCAAGTATGCCTCTCTGTTTGCTTTAAAGGCCACTTAGGAGTAGCCTTGAGAGCATTAATATGATATTGCTGTACTTTCATCTAGTATGTGTTGCTTTTCAAGTTTATATTTCAAAGAGGTAAAACACCAGTTTAATTAATGTTTCTCCTGACCCCCCACCCCCGCCTTAGCATGAAAACACCGGCCAGGTTTGTATAATAGTGGTCAGGAGGCAACCCTATTTTTACTTGTGAAAATCAGGGCTCCTAGAACGCCGTGTACCACAACTCTCTGCCAACGTATGCATTGTTAATTGTTAAAAGTAATATAAAGGGTGACTGCTTCGTAACATGTTTACAAACAGCAGTGTCAACTGCCGCATCATTTAGCTGTCAAGCAGTCCTTGCGGAACTTGGAAGTGCAGGGAACTATCCACCTGTAATAGGGTCAAAGGTAGCCAGGAAGGAGCTGAAACTTCCGTTTCTTCACGAGAAAAAACGACTGGTAGAAATGGAAACACCACCTTCGTTGTTTACTAAAAGGAGGTTGCGTCAGTGCTGGAAGGAGTCCATTGGCGATTACACACACTCACAATAAGGGCAAGTTCCCTACACCGGAAGTGAAGTGGTAAAGAGGATGTGACGAAGTGTTAGGAACAATTGTGCCTGTGTGGAGTTAAACGTCCTTCGTGTGAACAGTCTGTAGTTCTGAGATATAAATAGCCGCCAATTCCATGGAAAAGGGAAGTAGCTGTGTCTGCTAAAGTCATTTACTCAGAGTAGAATGCACAACCCTAACAAACTCTCACTGCTTCTCGCCGAATCATTCTTCCTGCTGTGCTATTTGTGGCTGTGTTTGCCACTGTTATATAACTCTGCAAAAACGTGCATAATGTAGCTGTAGAATGCAAGTCCTGACAATAGCGAGGCTTGAAAATGCCCCCCCATTGGAACACATCATGAGGATACGCACGTCATTTCTCGCTATTCAGTCTTTCACTTGCGTGGCGCCCGCTGACTTGTCTGATGGTCGCATCTGGCTGTGAAGTTCTACCAGACTCCAAGATTGTCTCTCTCACACTTGAGGTGAATCTTGGGAACTTCCTGTCCTTCTGTTCACGTGACCTCTTGTCCCTGGTTGAAAATATATCCCTTCACATCCTAAGAGCATCTGAAACATTATTCATTCATTTAATGAGCACCATCAGCGGGGCACAGGTATAACGACCCTCTTCTTCACTCTGTCAAAGGCAAGGATCTATGGAAGTCTACGGTCTAGGGACGATGCAGCCTACAGGATGTTTAAGTTCAGCAACTCATATAGTGCAAATGAACTAAGCAGCATAACAATGCCCATCAGCACCTTCGTATTAAAGCCTGCTTTGCATGCTAGTGTGATTGTTCCTGCCCCTCGCCCTCTTTCCCCCCACCTGTTCCCATGCCATTCGCGACCACTCCTTTCTCTGGTTTTCTGATGTCAGATATTCATCACACTGTTCATACTGTGACCAGGCTACCAGGCACCGGGGCTGCCATGTGAGGAGTATGCATTTATAGCGCTAAAATTGTTTGCTTTGTGGTTGTATTCAGTCTGAGGCCACTTGTATTTAGCTGGTGAGATCTTTTTCCCAGGTAGGTTGACACATTCTTTTCAGGGCCCTCGTTCGCAGGTGGGAGCTTTCGAAGTAATTACAAATATGAAATGATCTGTTCTTTTATGTTCCATATAGGTACCCCAATATAGGCTCAGGGAATCACCAACCTTTCACCTATCTTCTCCCCTGCCATTACACTGCATAACGGTTCTTAGTACTGACCTTTTACCTAGTTCACTAATGTCCAAATATGTATTTATTTATGTATTTATAAAGTCTTATATAGTGCGAACATGATCCCGAAGGATATCAGAGCGCTTTACAATTGGAGGGAAGGAAGGTAATAAATGCAGCGCCGGCATCAAATAAGAATATCAAACAGAACAGTTACAAACAAAACGAGGTCAATAGACAATAATACAATAACTAGTACATGGCGAACTAGGAGGGGAGCAAATGATAAGTTAAAGAAGAGTGGTACCCAGTGCAGGTCTTAAAGTTGTAGGACGATCCAAACCCATTTAAGGTAAGAACTTGTTCATAAGCAATCTTTTAGCTTCCAATTTGAAAGCAACCTTGGAGGAGATTCTGTGTACTTCCGGTGGGAGAGATTCCAGATCTTCGGGGCAGGAACAGAGAAAGCTCGGCGACGTGTTCTCTTTTTGAGAAAGATCTGTGGTTTCGGGAGTAAAGAGTTAGCACTTCTTGAAGGTCTACCACCTCCGGATAATTCTAGCTTTTGCACTAATCTGATAACTGGGTTTTTGAAATGGAGGGCTTTGTGAGACAGGCAGGCGATCTTTAGATGTATTTGTGCTTCGTAGGGCAACCACTTAAGGGATTTTAGGACTGGGGATATGTGCGCATTTCTTTTGGTACCTATAACCAATCTGGCAGCTGCGTTCAATGATGCCCTTAGTGGGGCCAAGGTATATTTGGGGAGGCCACAGAGCATAGCACTGCCGTAGTCTAGCCTCGGCAAAACAAGTGCTTGGACCGCCTGCTTGAAGTCAGCTGGTGGAAGGAATGGTTTGAGATTCCGGAGTATCCTCATCAGGTGATTAGGTCCCTTGCACACATTGCTAATATGATTCTTCATGTTCATATGCTTGTCCAGGGTGATTCCGAGAGATTTGGCTGAGTCAATAATGAGGGAGGAGGAGCAGTTATAGGCAGTGAGGTGGTTCATCCAAAGGTCTAACTTGGGGATGTGATTCAGGCGAGAAATGAGAAGGAATTCTGTTTTGGAGGTGTTGAGCAGGAGGTGGTTCTCGGGTAACCAGTTTTGAGTAGTCGTTAGAGTAGTGTTGAGTGATATGAAGTTATCCGGGGAGGAGATTTTCAGATAAAGTTGCGTATCATCCGCATACTTATGGAAGAGAATGTTTGAGGAATTTAGAGCATTCGCTAATGGCTCCAAGAACAAGTTGAAGAGTATAGGAGATAGGCCGGACCCTTGGGGGACCCCTGTTAGACCTGGCATCCTTGGCGTGGTTTTCCCTGACTTTTTTGCCTCTACCTCCTATGTTTTTGATGCTATGCTGGATTTTGTTTTTGCTGGTTTAGATGCTTTGGGCACTTTGCCACTACTAATCAGTGTCGAAGTGCAAGTGCTCCCTGTATAAATTGTTATGTTGATTGGTTATCCATGATTGGCATATTTGTTTTGCCAGTAGGTCCCTATTAAAGTGCACTAAGTGTGCCAGGGCTGGCAAGTAAAATGCAACTAGAGGGCCTGCAGCACTGATTGTGCCACCCACATGAGTAGCCCCAAAGAAATGTCTCAGGCCTGCGCACAGTTGCTAACTGCCATTTTGACCTGACAAGTACACCCACGTGCCAGGCCATACCTTTCCCTTTCTATGCACATAGGACACCCCTATAGCAGGCCGAAGGTACCCCCCTGGGCAGGGTGCAGTGTATGTGAAAGGTAGGACATGTACTGATGTGTGTACCATGTCCTGATAGTGAAATACTGCCAATTTCGTTTTTCACTATTGAAAGGCTATCTTGCCCATAGGGCAGAATGGGGAATGCTGTGTAACATGCTTAACTGCAAATCGTCCCATAGGAGTGAGATAGAAAATTGGAGTCTGGTATCCCTGAACTCAGAATTTAATAACACATCTTTTAGTAAATATGGTTTTTAAATTCTATATTTGAAAATAGCACTTTTACAAAGTGGCTATTTTCTTGTTCAACCTTTCTGTGTGGCCCTGCCTGTTTGTGGATTGACTGTCTGGCTTGGGAGTGACAGGGGCTGGGGTGGCTCAAGGAGTTTGGGTGAGTCAGCACTAGGCTGAATAGACCTATCTGAATTTGGAGTGGTGGGAGGAGTAGCACCTGGGCCTGAATAGGGCTGTTCCTGCCTTCCACAATGCTGGCTCCACCTCCTGCGGTGCGTCTCAAGACCCTGGCCCACATTCACAAAGGAAGAAGTTGTGCACTGGCAGACTGCACCCAGAACTGGTTTGAACTGGGTTCAGGACCCCTAACACATAGAGATCAAATACTTTTGGGGTTCAAAAGTAAGAGCTGAAAACCCTGTAAGATTAGACTACTTCGTGATCAAGAGGAACCTCTGCCAAGGAAGATCAGCTGAAGAGACTGTGGAGAAGAACTGCCCTTGCTGTGTGTCTGGGGCTGGCCTGTAGTTTGCTGTTGCTACTAAGGAGAGGACAAGGGACTTTGCTGTGTGCTGTGCCTCCCTGCTTGCAAGAAGGACTTTGCTGTGTCCTGAAAGAAGAACAAATCTCCAAAGGCCTGAGGAGAGCTGGCCTCCTGTTGCTGAAACACAGGGATATAAAAAGGAGGAAGAAAGAGCCGTGCCGTGATCGGCAGTTGCAGGACATCGCCAGGCAACTGCTGCTGCGAAGGGAGCCGCCCAGCGGGACGTCATCGCCGAGTCAGAGAAGCAAAGCTATGCTCGAACCAAGGAGGGGTGTCCCTGGCCACGTCTTCTCCCCTTTCAAACGAGGCCTTCCCGAAAGGGTTTCCTGGCCAAGGATCGCAGCAGCGCTGCGATCCGCGGCCAGGAAACCCCACTAGACACCCCACTAGAGACCCCACTAGACACCAGGGATGTCTTTTTGGGGGGTCGGCCCTCATGGTGATGGGTCGGCCCCCCCGGGCATATTTATGTAATAAAAAATGTTGGCTTTCCTTGGGGGGCGCGATCGCCCCCCCCACCCCAAATTGTATTAAAATGAATTAAAAAAAATAATTAAAAATGGCGCTGAAATTGGCAGGGGGTCGGTCCTCCTGTTCAGTGACCGACCCCCTGTGGGGGCAATTCTTTTTTTTTTATAGCCATGTGCTTTCCGTGGAGGCCACAATCGGCCCCCAGGGAAGCCATTGCTGTAAAAAAAAATAGAGAAAAAGAGGTATCTCTTTCTATATATATATATATATGAGAGAGAGAGAGAGTCTCTTTCTCTCCGTAGATGATATATGTATATATGTGTATCTATATACATATAAATGTGTATATAGATACAGTAATGGTGCCTAAATAAGCTTTTCAGTGCATTTCCAGATGGTTTTTCGTATGATTAAGGAGCTTTGCTAGCCCTGAAATGTGTCAGGAGAGAGATACCATCAGAGTGTTACTGCCGGTTTTATGTAATAAATGGTGCTTTTGACCACTCTGCTGCCGAGTTCGTCCTTGCAACAGGGCAAGTTTTGATGGGATTAAGTACGGCAGTCCGGCCGTAGAGGACGAACCACTGCAGGACTGTGCAGGGGCCAAAAGGTTTGGAATTGTTTGAAACCTTTGGGCGCAGCGGTGGTGTAAATTACCGGCTACTGGCATTCTGAGGCCCACTGGGGTCATTTATTTTTAACTAAAGACTGGGAGGTGAGCGCTGATCCCACTGGGGAAGAATTGTTTGCTCAAGGATGAAAAAGACCACAGGTACCAGCAT